>NW_027094108.1:6794014-7394014 GCF_029207755.1 Chamaea fasciata | reverse complement strand
GTCTCATGGTGGTGGCTGTGGCAGCAGTACCTGGCGTCGCTGGCACTCACCAAAACAATTGGCCCTTGGCACAGCCCCCTCCCTGCCTTGCTGCAGCCAAAGCACACTTCATCCACTCAGGCTGATGTTAGGATCATTAAATAAATGAATGAATTGTACTGTCACCAAATTCCCATCCTGGCAGCTGAAGAACATGAGTTTTATAGCTGGGCCCTCTGTCCAGAATGTCTTATTGAGTGCCCGGGATGTCAGGAGTGGGAACAGTCAGCAAAAAGCTTTCTGGTGAAATGTGTGAGCTTTACAGGGAGTCATGGTGTGGAGCGCTGTAAAAGCTTGAATTACCAGACATCTGATTGTCCAGGATGAATATTAATCAACTTGGGAAGGGCATGGAGAAAGGAGCTGGAGCACAGCAATAAAACAAGGGACACGGAGAGTGGGGAGAGCAGCTTCTCTATCGTCAGGTCAGCTCCGTCTTGTTGCTTGAAAGGGGTTTTTGGGGAAAGAATGCAGCCAGACTTGAAAGTGTTGAAAGCAGGGGTAACTCTTGGTCTCCATCAGGGAGTTTGAGGTCTTGCTGATTGAGCTAAAACTCAAAAAGGTCACTGATGCTTTGGAAGCTCTTGGAGAAGTCTGCTGAACTTCCAGCACTGGGAGGAGAAGGTTGCAAATATTCTCTCAAAGGAGGAGAATTCCCTCCTCAGGCTTGGATTTCTTTTTCTTGCGGTCTAGCTCCATCCTTGCTTTTATGTTGTGCTTAAGATGGTGTTTCTGCTTAGGGATGGGAGACAAAAGATCTTTATTATCCACACTGACTGTGAGTGGGTCCGAAATGTCTCTGGATTGCAGGGAAAAAGGAAGAAGATGAAATGTGTTTCAAGCAGTTTGGTGAACCAAATTGCACTGCAGCCCTTGATAATGTCAGAGGTGCTAGGGATAACCAGATATGTTTGATTTTGTCCATTTCTGTTCTGCAGTGTTCCTAAACTTCAGCATTTAAGGGAAGAATACTTCTCTTATTCTTCCATTCCTCCCATCCACAGCGTTGGTCTTAACTATGGTTAATTTGAAAAAAGGCTGCTAAAATAACACTGGTCACCAGCACAGTCCTCAGAGCTTCCCCGTCCATCCTTAAAGTGGTGATGGCACTCATGGCCGTGGTGGTGAAATCCAAGTGTCTGGACAGTGTTTGTAGGTGGAAAGTTCAATCTTAAAGCCTTGCTGTGACTGTGGAGACACTGCAGTCTGAAATCAGCACAGCTGGGTTTATGCTCATCAGAAAAGGAACCATGGTGCCTGTGGTGGTGGATGGGTTGTCCTGTTGGTGCACATAGGCCTCAGCAACCAGGCGGGTCCTGAAGTTCCCTTTTCTTTCCCACCTGGGGAAAAAAGTGCATCAGGTACATCCTCACCGACTTCTACCTGTGTGTTGGTTCAGCTGTGTGGCATCACTTCAGAGAGCACTGCAGAACTGCAGCCTTCCCTCTGTGTTTTATGCCTGTTTGTAGCCTGAATCTGTAGAATCCTGAAATGGATTGGGTTGGGAGGGACCCTAAAGCTCATCCTGTTCCACCCCCTGCTACGGGCAGGGACACCTTCCACTAGATCAGGTTGCTCCAAGCGCCATCTGACCTGGCCATGGATCCAACAGGCAGAGCCAATGGAAGTAAACCAGGATTTCTTTTAATGGGAAATGCCCAGAGGCTAATTTACTGCTCATCTTCAGACCCTGGTGGGGTGAACATATTGTTGCTGCTACACTTTCTTGAATTCCCCTGCACAGGTGTGTGTGAAGTGTGCACCTGAGATTCCTTATGAGGAGAATCAGAGGTTCAGAGGGTTGAACTGAGGAGACTCAGGGCTCCTGTCCTACCTACAGCCCTCTGTGAACTTTGGTTTTTGTGTACCAGTGTCACATGTGTTGCACTGCCCTCCCTGGATGCCAGCTTTCCCAGGATTTCATTTTGTATGACACAGAATTTTAACTGAGGGGAAGTGATAAGCTCCACATGTGGCAAGAAGGAACTTAGGATTTCATTTTGATAAACTGCTGAAATAAAGATTATGGGCTGAAAACCACAAAGAGTTACAGAATTGGGAATGGAAATGAGCATCAACATTGGAGAATCATCGTTCTAGAATTCCTTGCTCAGCTGACGGGAGGACCATCACTCTGGGTGACAGCACTGCTGTCACCACAACAGAGCGACCAGCAGAGCATTGCATTTCCCCATGAGGTCACAGCATGAAGTACTGGGGACACTGCAGGAAATGCATCTGAGTGAATGAGACAGTAAAATACCAGGCAGTTTGATATTCCTACTCATCATACAGAGGGAGAGCCTGGCTCAGAAATAGATGGATGCTGCTGGAGGGTCTCCAAGCCCCAGGACACAAGCAGGGGCTGTCCCTGTGCAGCAGAGACATGTCAGGGGTAAAGCCTGGCAAGCTTGATTGGTTTATTTGTGATTTTAGGACACAGAGTTTGAGGTGAGTGGGCAGGGGCAGTTCTATGTTAATAGCATGCACAGGAAGGGAAAAGTCAGCTGGTTTTTAGTACTCTACAGGAGTTCAGACTCCTGGGTGATAATCGCTGTGAATGAGCACTGCGGTGTTCGGTGCTCGTGTCTGGATGGGAATTTTCTCTCTGGTGGCATAACAATGTGCCCCTGCTGCAGTAACTGCTGGCACCGAAGGGAAGCCAGAGATGGGAGGTTTTACTTGGTGAATTCAGCATGAGGGTAGGTAGGCCCTCAGACCCACACAGAAGTTTATTTCAGGCTGTAAGCTGAATAAGGGCTGGATAAAAGCTTGGGAATCTTTCTCTGTGATGAAATCCTTTTCCTCCTGCTCTGCCTTCCTCTTTTTGTGCCTTTTTAGTTATGTCTCCTGGCCCTGTCTGCTTTGGCTCTTGCGGTTTTAATGCTCTTACCTGGTTATGTGTGTGCAGGGCAAACTTGGTATAGAAATAACTCCGTGTGTGTGTTAAGTAGCTGCTCTGAAGGAAACAAGCCCCAAACAATCCAAATTTTCTCTTTCTGGTGGGGCTGTTGGGACTGGAGTGTGTTTCCAGGTCAGTGTCCTCTGCCGCACTTCCCAACCCAGACCCAGAATGTGTTTATCAGGTTGCCTCATGGATGGGGGCTGAGCAGGTCAGAGCCTCTCCCTGAGCTGGTATCAGGCCAGAAACTGCCGTTTCAGCTGCTAGTTGGGGGACAGCTTCACTGAATTTGGGGACCTTTGTTTTTGTTGGATTGTGATTCAGTTTGTGTGAGATAGTGCCTGATTTGGCTGTTTGGTGTAAATTGTTTTAAGCTCAGTGATTGAAATTCAGGAGTATTTGAAAATAACTGTTGTATTTGCAGCTGCACTTCGGAATGGGAAAGGTAGAAGATGGGTGTGGCTTCAGCTGTGTTGTCTGCTCTGTGAGGTTTTATTAAAAAACTTTTTTCTGTCAGACTAGATGTGCACAAGCATCTGATGCAGCCAGAAGTGCAGAAAACAGCTGAAGAACCATTCCTGTTCCTTTTGGAATAGACCAAAAGCCAAAGTTACTCCACAAAGGAGTAGGCTGATGTGTGTGTCTGGCCAGACAGGAGATCAAAGCTTTGTTCTCCCTGACTGTCTTCTCTCAGTCACTCCTTATCACCTCCATCAAGCCAGCTTGCTCGCAGCCTTACTTTGGATATTTTTACAGCATTTACCAGGAGGTTTGCTCAGTCTTACCCATGTTTAGCTACTGTCCAGTATGAGACTACTACTGTTTTGTTTTTTCTTTCTTCTTGAAAATTCAATAAACAAAACGATCATTGCAAGTTCTGGCTCTGACATTGCCTCACGTCGGATTTGCCTCCATCTCCCCCTGGCTCATCCTTGGCCACTACCTGGGAATTTTCATGTGTGTGATGTTTTTCTTTGAATGTGTGTCTCCTATTAGAGATTCCTGCTTTTCCCTCATTTCTTGAACAATGTGGTTTCTTCACTCTGAAGACTCTCATTCTCTGGGAGCAATGGCTGTGTCTGGGATGAGCCTCTTCCATTTTTCCCAGGGATGGTTGAAATTAGTTTGTTTGGTGGCTTTGCTTGAACAAGTGACCCAGGAATTTTTCCCGGTACCTCTCTTTTTCTTCCAACCCTTCTGCAATATCCAGAGAAGCTGTGGCTGCCCCTGGATCCTTGGTAGTGTCCAAGGCCAGGTTGGAAAGGGCTTGGAGCAACCTGGGATAATGGAAGGTGTCTCTGCCCATGGGAGGAGTTGGAATGAGCTTTAGGGCTGCTCCCCACTCAAACCATTCTGGGATTCCATGATTCCGTTCACTTCCATGTTTAACTGTTTCAAGCAAGGATTATTTTATCTCGCAGGTCAGGGAGGACTTTTGGGCTGCCAGGCCTGGGGTGGGTGTGGTTGGCTTTGTGGGGGGGTTATCAGCTGGGGCAGAAATGCCTTCCTGGGCAGCTGGAGGGTTTTTGGCAGCCCCTTTGCATTCCATGGTCTCCAGAGGGAGTTTTGCAGTGTGCAGAAGTGCCTCCATGCACGCTTAGAGGTCTGGGACCTGGCATGACATTTCCCTGCTGAACTGTTCTGTACATAAATATGGTTTTTAACACTTACCAAATGCTTGGAAGCCAAAGGCTGCTCTAGGAGAACTTCATCAAGGAAAGCAGTGTAAAGATAACACTGTTAGGTACTGGATTTATTTGCCCTTCTGTCATAGTTAATCGCAAAAATAAATGCAGTTAAAAGTATCCAAAGAACTTTTTTCTCTGCTGCACCATGCTGTGAAATGCCTTGTTCAAAATGCTTTCTTTCCTCTGTGTTTGGATCCTTTTTAAATGCTGAAGGGCATTTTTGCGACTTTGTTTTAACTTCATTTTACATCGTGTTTATATGAAACAGACAAAAAAAAAAACTAAAAAAAGAAAAAAAAAAAAAAAGAAAAAAAAAACCCAAACAAAAAACACCCCAGTGCTTTGCCAAATATTTTTGGAAAGAACAAGCTTTGTGGATAATCATTTTGGTGTTCTACCTGCTCATTGGTGTGTTCAGACCGTGAAAGAATCTTCTTTCCCCTGAAAAAGGCTTTGAGAGATTAACCTTAAGGTAGTCACTTGAGGCAAGTTGATTAAGAAATATACTGAATGTTAGATTTAATCAAGATTGAGTAATGGAGTTAGAATTGACTGTCGCTCCTGGAATGCAGTTATTTTTAGGTGGGGATTGGGATGTGCTGCTCCCCAGGTTGTCCATACCATGGCTCTGAAGGCAGACTGATCTAAATGCCATTGGACACAGTGGATCTGCTCCAGTTTGGTACTGGCAGCTTCATCCCGTTAACAGATCCCATAGTATACATGCTGTGACAAAGCTTGGCAAATCAGAGCAAGGGGATTCCACTGGAGCACTGAAGGTTGTCACCCAAAATACAGCTCAGATATATCAGTAAAAACAGTGACCTGGTATTGATGGGGGGATTTCACCTCCTTCTGTATTCAGCTTCCTTCCAAGGGGCAGTGAAGGCACAGCTCCAGTCTCTTCTCTGTGACCAGGGACAGGACTGAGGGGGCAGCTGGAGCTGTGTCAGGGAACAATTTAGGTTGGAGATGAGCACTGCCCAGGCTCCCCAGAAAATGGGCACGGCCCTGAGGCTGCCAGAGCTCCAGGAGTGTTTGGACAGCGCTGCCAGGGATACACGTGTCTGTGCAGGGCCACGAGTTTACTGGATGACCCTTGTGGGTCCATTCCAACTCAGGATGTTCCGTGATTTAAAATGTTTCCATGATTCTCAGAAACATTTGGTGAAGTACTAAACCTCAGCTTTTGATGACAGCTTAGGCTCTGCCCTCGTTGCCATTGGTGTCAGTGTGAGGTCCTGAACTTTTTGCCTGCGTTGGTTTTTTCAGTGGGTGCCTCAAGGGAAGCAGGCCTTGTCCAGCTGGAGGCCTTGGCCCTCTCTCTGGTGCACTGCAGAGCTGTCCTTTGTCATCTTGCAGGGTGGTCTAACTGAGGTTCGACTGGGTATTTTATTTTCTCTTGCTTAAAGGTGAGAACAAAGCTGTTTCTTCACTGTAACTTTCTGTCTTCAGCTCAAGAAATCAGGAAGTTTATCTGGATTAAAGCCTGAGACAGTGGTAGGCCAGAAGGGGTGGAAACATAGCCCTGAGTAATAACATCCCTGCCTCTGGGACTGGATGTCTTTAAGGACCCTCCCAACTCAAACCAGTCTGTTGTTCTGTGAAACAGCTGAGGCTGTTTGCTTTTCGTTGCTGTTCTAGAGAAGCCAGGTTGCAGAAGGATTGAGAGGAAGGAAGTGGGGTCACTTGCATGGGAGGTGAATGAATCAGGATTATTTTAAAGGAGCTTCCTTACTTGACACATCCTGACTGCAGGGAGAACCAGAGCAGCTGTCTCGCTAAATTCTTCTTAGATACAAGGGAATTGTGACAAAATAGTCTTTCCAGGGACCGAAAAGTAAAGACCAGCTGCAGGTGTTGCATGATATTGTCATTTTGGTTGTGTCTAGTAATAATATCGATTTCCCCTTGCAACCTTCAGTGTCAGTGGGCAGAGGAGGCCAAAGCTCACACGGTTCATCACGTGATGCCCTCGAGCAAGGAGCTGTTCATCTGTCAGCTGGAATTGTGACTTCTTTCTGCATTATTCCCAGGCTGGGCTTGCCTTTGCCATGCCTAGGATGCCCATTTGTAGGTTTGGGTTTCTGGGTCAGTGTAATCACGGGGTGGGAGTGGTCAGGATGTGAGGTTGCCCATGAGAGAAAGTCCTCTTGAGAGGCCTCAGGTGTGCTGCCTGTTGTTGTAAGCATTAGGAGCAGGTAGGATCAGAGGGCAGGCTTTAATTTCCATGGGAAAAGCACAGTTTCTGGGGTCACTTTGCATGATGCCAGGGACAGGACAGTATTTTAACATCATCCCAATCTCAGAGTTGACTCAGACGGCTGAAAAATGGGGTGAGAGCAGTGAACAGAGGTTGTAGTATCTCTGTACCCAAAACATGCATCACCCTCTTTGCTGTGTACCACTCAGTAAAAACAAAGAACACAAAACCAGGAAACCTCTACAGATGATGCTTTGAAGGTGCTCATTTGGTTGACACATTTTGCTTGTATTGCTTGGCCCTTTAAGCCTGCTTATGCCTGGAGTGTCCGCTGCAATATTTGTACTGAAGGCAGCAAAGAGCCCAACAATTGGGGCTTAAATCCACCTGCTCAGTGGCATCTACACTTGGAGCTCTTCTAGTGGCCCTAGAAGAGGGCTTTTTGTGTGGCTTTTCTTAGGTCTTAATTTTGTTCTACATGAATTTTGAGGTGTAAGCGGCAACTTGGAGCTCTCTTGTACCATGTATTAGCATATGTGAGAACTGCTTTTTTCTCTTTGGTTGTTATATTAACTTTTATCATAGATCGACTTTAAATGCTGGCATTTCGTGATTACATTTCAAAACGTGTTATCTGGAGTGTACAAAGCAGAATTAAATAGAACAAATACATCTCACTTTATCTGGAAACAGGGTGTATTTTGCTGCAGATTATTGATGTTCCCTTATCTATGGTGCAAACACTAAAGCTTTGGAGTAAGGAGTTATTTAATGCTGTGCGGTGCACGTTGTGATTTGAAATATAAATAAATACAACTGACTCTCTGGATTTGTTCTTAATGACCAGCATAGCAGCTCTACCTTATGAAGGTGAAAAGGAATTTTCGCTGCCGTTCATCATGCCAGAGTTTCCAGTGGAAACCCAAGTCATTGCCAATCAGCCATAGGTGTTCTAGGGACTTTTTTTTGTTCTCTATTTCCACATTTCTTTAGACTTTGGTTTCAAGCCTGTGTATTGTAGCAGCTGCTTACTTCATGGGAATTTTGAGTGTGCAAAGAATTACCTGGTTTCAGGCCAGATCATCATGGAATATCCTGAGTCTGAAGTGACCCACAAGGATCATCAAATCCAGCTCCTGACCCTGCACAAGACAACCACAAGAACTACTTTCTTTTATACCCCAAGGATGACTTTTTTTTTCCTTCTCTGCTTCTTTATTATTTCTCACCTTTGAGGATGTTCTCATAATTGGACTTGCAAGTATTGGATCTGACAAAAAAAAAAAAAAGGAAAAGTAAAAGATGTGCTGCACGGGCAGCTGTAAATTCTCACCTCTTCAGCAGCCACAGGTCCATGGCTGTTTGCTGTGCAAGTTGGTTTGTAAGTTCCTCTTCCCCTCTTTACAAGCTGCCTACTCTGTTTGCCATTCCCCACCTGTAAGGAAACAAAGGAGGCAGAAAATATTCTTGCAGTGGAGGAGGAGTGGCAAGAGTGTGTGTATGTGTCTGAAATGCTTCTTTGTGCTGCCAGGCATGTGTTCGGATATATCTCCAGGCTTTGTCCCTCTGAGTGGGTTTCCCCTCTGTATGCCTGAAGAACAGTAACTTTTTTTGCACAGCTGGCTGTTTTTAATGAAACCTACCTTCATTTTCCAATGAAACAACAGATCAGTACCTCTAAAAAGATCTTTATCTCAATGGTGAAGAGCAGGAGTCTTTTCTATATTGAAAAATCCTGGAAGGAAATGGCATCCTGTGCGAGCTGTGGCCTGTGTGAACAGGCTGTCAATCAGTTTAATTAAAACTCTGGTTATGGTGGGGTTTTTCTCCTTTTTAGTTCAGCTACAACACAGGGAGAAGAAAGGTTTTATCTTTAGAAGCTGTTCTTGCAGAAGTTGTTGCTGTGATTGCAATTAAAGAACCCTTGTGTTTTAGGCAAAAATAAATTAGCTTACTTTTTTGTATAAAGAAATATCTTGCCCCTTGGCCATCTCCAAAATTAGATGTGGAGTCCCTGAAAATGAGGTGTTTAAACACAGCATATGGATTAGCTCATGGGGTGGTGCAAAAGGACAGGATTTAGCCAGCTTTGCTTTTTGTGTGATTATCTCAAGTCAGGCTGCTGAAGAAAAATGGAGCCAGTTTCCTTTGAGACAGTGCGTGTATCCTGTGTGTGGGGCATGCAGGAGCTCCCTGGTTAGGGCAGGATATTTGGGTGATCCTGGTGCAGAGAGGTGGATAAATATTAAAGAAGTGGAAATGGACACTCTGTTGGTTTTGCTCACTTAAATGTTTCTTTTGTACATGAGTGAGACTCCTTGTAGAAATCTCTTCCTAGAGTTTGCATTTGCATCAAAACCTTGGCTGTGCTGAAGCAGAGAGGGTTCAAACTTTGCTTTTGCCCAGAGGCCCCCATGTGGAACAAGAGCCCAGTTTGGGAGAGTAGCAGCCCAGCATGAATTAATGGGTTTTTACAGTAGAGTATTTGTGTTCCTTGGGACCTGCAGGCCACAGAAGGGTCCATGACGGCCACGTCTCCCACCGCATGGAGGATCATGCCTTCCTGGTGCTGGTGGCTGTGTGGCTGAGGTGAGGAGTGTGTGTACCCTTCTTTCAACATCTGGGAGGAGAAACATGCCCAGCAAGCATCAGATCCTTGGAGATGGTGCTCGCCTTTATCACTCTGCATTTCGGACTGGTGGTGGCATGTGTACATGTTTAAATGGGACACCAGTACCAAGTGGGATCCTCCTCCTTTGGTCAATTCTAGATATTTTGGTTTGCTGTTGGGCTCTGCTGAGCTTTATGGTAGCACTAAGAAAACGAAGGGGGTGTTAGTATTGTTCGGTGGAGTCAATACCGAATGTACTGAACTGTGAATGGCTGAGTGCTTTTAGCACGGTGGGGAACGATGTTGAAATGAGGAGCAGGTCTCTAAATGTAAAGGACTTGGAGAACGAACACAAACATTTCCTCAGTCCCAGGAGTGGAACAATAGCTCATTGTTGGGAGGAAGGGATTGCAGAAAAACCAGCAGACTCAGAAATAGGGGGTTATTTTCTATAGCTTACTATTTATATTGCACTTGGAGGCTTTTTGGGGACTAGATGTCTAGTTCCCGGAATGTGTGTCCCTTGGTCGAGGAAGGTTGGATGCGAGCAGAGCATGTCCTCAGTGGGCATTTGTTGTGCACACTGCTGGGGTTGCAGGCACTTGCAACGCTGCTCTGTGTCCGTGTGAGTCCCTGCTCTGCTTCACAGCCTGGCAGCTGAGGAGACGTCCCCTATAGAGACAGGACTCTTCTTCCTCCCACCCTCACTTTCTTTCTGCTGTCTATGGGCTGCTGAATGGGTTTGCATTGACCAGAGAGACAAAGGAGCCTTTCATGCTCTGGCTTTGGCCACAGCCAGTGCACTCTGGGCTTTTGTTAATGCGCTCAGTCCCCCCTTTCTCTCCGGGCAGCCTCATGCTTGTTGTTAATGCAGCTCTGGAGCAGCACTGATAGTTCTGAATTCATTCTGTTTGCTCAGTTCGCAGGAAAAGTTGCAAAAAGCTGCAGAGAGAACATGGTGCCTCTTAGATTCTCCGCAGAGTATTTTCTTTCATGCCTTTTGCAGGGAAAAGTGGATTGTGTAAACAGATCCTGGCAAATCCATGCCCAAGCGGAGTGTGGCAGAGCAGCAGCAGCGCCTGCACGCGCAGAGCCCAGCGCCGTGTTCCAGTGCCTGGGAACACTAACTGGCTTTCCCCCATCCCGCTGGATTAGGCTCCATGTTGTCCTGTTTAATTTTGTTACTGCATTAGGCAGCTGAAGGTGTAAGTGCTTAGTAAAACAGCTGCTCTGATAAGTGGCAGCACTGAACCGGGGCGCGCTGTGCAACAGTTGGAAACTTGTTCAGCATCACTCCAGGCCAACTCTTGTGTGAGGGGGTTGTGATTTTAATGGCTTTAAGGCCAGAAGATCCATAGTCTTCAATAAATTAAACCAACTTCAGATAGATACAGCAACATGGGGATGGCATGTCAGCATTTCCTACCAGTGCATAGAGATGACCAAAAGCAAATCTACTTTTCCAGTTCCATGTTAATAAACATGAAAGGTGCTGGTAGGTGCTCTCTAATCGTTGTGAAACATCATCATGGAATTAATTCCTGGAAATAAATTGCTAGGAAGCAGTTGATGGAGGGCACAGGTGCATAGCAGGTGTGCAAAAATACATCTAAATCCTGCTGGGGGTGAGGATGGAAGGGGAATAGTTGTTTTTTATCCTGAATGCGACCCTGAATGGAACAGAAATTGTGGAGCTGGGAGAAGTGAGGCTGTAGCTCTGCACCTTTTGGAAGCTGTCCCTGCCCATGGCAGGGGTGGACAGGATGAGCTTTAAGAGCCCTTCCAACCCAACCCATTCTAGGATTCTGTGACCAGAAAAGCCACTATATTTCATTAATTACTCAGAAGGGATTACTTTATCCTGAAACAACTTCACAACTGATTGACCACACAATGCAAACACTCCTCATGCCTTGGTAAGCATTGTCTTAATTCTGTTATTCATTACAGAGGGTCTGGTTCTAGGTTTTGGGGGTTTTTTTTAGCTTTGGAAGTCAGTGCCTGGGATAACATCCCTGTGTGGCAGTGGAGCTCAGTAGGGGGAGTGTGAACTTTAACTAAAGCCTTGTCTGAATTCCTTCCAGTTTCCTGTACAAAGGATAGGCCTTACGGCATGTCCAGAAGGCTAATAAACGTAGAGGCTTGTAAATCAAAAGGGAAATTAATCTGAAGCCCTTGGGGCCTTTGCTTTTCTTACGAAGTGTGAGATGTGTCCATGAGACAACATTCAAATTGTCCTTTCTTAATAGTTTCTTTAAAATTTATGCCCAAACGTACCCAACATGGTAAAAATAAGTTGTGTCCCTTCAGTGATTAAAATACTTCTTGCTTCAGTGGTAGAAGGTTTAGACCTTAGAACGGGACCAAATGAGCTGGATTTTGGCACACATAGCCCTGACTGAAGCAAGGAATGCTCTTCTAATCCCCCCTACCCCCAAAGCCACCCAAACCACAGTGTGTTTCAGCATCACTTGTGGCACAAATCCACCCAATGGCTTTTTCTGGCTGCTGAAATGCAGGTTTTCAGATCTTGGTTTTCTTTCTCTTGAGAGGGAATCTGCCACCTTCCTCTGCAAGTCTTTCAGGAAGGTTTCTTCTAATAAAAACCTTGGGTTTAGCAGCCCTGGTGTTGGCTTTGACCTTAGGTGCCCTTTTTACTTCTCTTCTTTTTCTGTCTTTGATGTTGGAGTGCTGCATATTTGTGGTGATTTTCACAGGCATGTGCAGTGCTCAGACACACATGGCTGCACTTTGGGACTTAAACCACCAGTGCTCAGCTTCAGTTTGATTAGGTTTGTGTAAAGAGAGATTTTTGTAAGGCAGAACCGTCAGCCTGGAACTCTTAAATCAGATAATTAATTGTAGTGGCAGTGTTGTCAGAGTGTGGAGGTAGGAAGCAGCTCCAGGGTGGCTGGGAGGGGATTGCTGCAGCTGAGTTAGGAGGTGTCTTGATCACACTTGTGTGATGCTTGATTCTCTATATATGAGTTTGTCCCTCCATCAGCCATGGGAAGGCACAATCCCTGTTTTAGTCCCTTAAGCCTTTGCTATCCAAAAATGCAAAATCCAATTGCATGCCTGTTATACTGGCTCAGCTGACCTGGCAAACACACCCACCGAGGCCTCCAGAGCAGAAGAACCCGGTGTATTAAATGCATTTGTTTGACTTGAGTGGTGATGAAAACCTGGAGCTGGGGCAGTGTCCCTTTCCTATTTGGGCTGATCTTGGAGGACGCTTTTCTGTTTCCCTCACATGGAATGCAGGAGATGAGTCAGAGAATGACAAGAGGAGCTGCTTCTTTTACTGTGGGGCTTGTACTGAGAGCGGCTACATTCGCACCCATCTGCTGGGCTTTGAAGGAATTGGATCAACTCTCCTTTTTGTTTGGGTCCTTGAATTCTCTTCCTTAATTTCCCTCCCATCAGTGTGTTTTCAGCTCCAGCTCTTCCACTAGGAAATAAGTACAAACTTGCTTTTTCACACTCTCTTACTAATCGTCACAGTACTTGTCATGCACATGGTTCTGTTTCAGGTATTTGTCCTCTTGAGATCTCTTTACGTTGTTGTTTTGTTTTTTTTTTTTTCCTTTGAAAGTCTGAACCTCCGTGGAAATACATACATGGAGATTTATTCTGTGGGGATACAGATGATTTGTCATAACCTCGTGCCAAAATCAGTGCAGGGAGTGGGGTAAGGAACCACAATTCAGGTGCTTAAGGAATATCCGGTAGTGCTGTTCACTCCTTTTACTAAGTAGTGACTAGATTTTAAAAGCTTTTGGGGGGATGAGAACCTCAAATTTCTTTTTTTTTTTTCCTTCCCAAATGCCATAGATATCCATTTCTCATGCTCTACCATCACCTACATCTCTCTGAAGAAAGAGCGAGTCAGCTGTCCCTAATCAATGGAGGTATTGAAGAGCCCGAGTCCCCAAAGCTGGTGCAGGCGGGGTCAGGAGTGCTTCATTCAGCGACTGGGAGGCCCCAGGCCGTGAGGGGAAGTCAAGATCCCACTGGGCTCTTCGGCCTGTGGGGATGAGCAAAGAGTCATTAGTTACTCACCCTGCAAAGTGTGTAAGTGCCAGCCTCAGACCTGAGGCTTTTAATTCAGGCGACAAAGCGTTGCCATGTTCTGTGGGATTGCTCCCAAATCCATGTACACGCCTCATCCTTTGAGGCGGAGCAGTATTAAAAATCATCAGGCTTCAGAAGTGAGCGGAATGCAGTGGCTTTTGGTTTGGGTTGGAAGGACCCTTCAAGCTCATCCTGTAGGCAGGGACACCTTCCACTGTCTCAGGTTTCTCCAAGCCCAGTCCAACCTGGCCTTGAACACTCCCAGTGATGGGGTGGCCACAGCTTCTCTGGGCACCCTGTGCCAGGGCCTCGCCATCCTCACAGGGAAGGATTTCTTCCCAGTATCCCATCTAACCCTGTCCTCTGGCGGTGCAAAGCCATTCCCCGTTGTGCTGGCACTCCAGGCCGTTAACCAAAGTTCCTAAGGGCAGGATGTGAAGGCTGTCTTGGGGATTCTCTACTCCAGTGTGGAGACTGGATGAAGCAGTGGTGGTGTTCGACCCAGCCATGGTTGTCGCTTGGTTCATGATGAGGAGAAAAGGGCAGGAGCTACAGTGTAAGGGGAACACACCAAATGCTCGCTCAGCTTGGCTTTCAGACCTTGTTTCTCACTGTTTTTGCTGTGGCTGTTTTGTGAAGTTCTGAAATGCCTTGTTCCTCTTGCACCACCTCCAGGGGGTTACAGAGGAGACGCCCCAGTGCTTGAAAAATTTAGATATAGTGCGGGGTGCTGTTGGTCACTGTGCTTCATGAGTTAGCTGGGAATGGGGGAGAGAGGTGTTCCAGGGCTGCATGGAAGCTCCAGGTGGAACCTTGGCTCCTGTGTAGATCAGCTGGGCTCAGAGGCAGATACATCACAGCCTTTACTCGTGCACCAGTTCTGATGTTCTTGCAGACATCACAAAACAAGCTGTTCTGGGGTCAAGTGCTCTTCCTCTGATGTCCAGAGCCAAGGGGATTAATGCCATGGAAGGAAAAAATATGATGATAATGATTATTAACTTTTGCTCATATAGGAGTCCCTGTCCTTCTGCAGCAGGAGCGTGAGAGACCCAGAAGCTGGGAAAACATGAGAAAGCTGATTGTTCAGTGTTGATTTCAGCAACTCCTTACAAAGTAGCAGATCAGGCCAAGTAGCATAAAATGAAAATAATCAAAGTGGCAATGGGTTTATCCATAATAAAATTCATTCTTCACTATTTCATAAGAGCTGCATGGTGAAATTTTAACTTTTTTTGCTCGAGCACTGTTCTGTGCCTTAATGTTTCCTTCTCCCCTTGGCCACTGGCCCCAACTCTGTGCCTGCTGTGCAGTAAATGGCCTCATGTGGATGTTTCCATAGCTCAGCTCATCTCAGGTTCCCAGCACCACTCAGAGGGTCCTACAAAGTGCTCAGATTTTTCCATTCAAGAGCCCCCGCTTTCCTGGATGTGTACCAGCTCTTCTGTTAAGGAAACGGGAGAGGATGAAGCCTGTGGGGTGTGTTTGAGTGGGATGAGGCTTTCCTCAGGTGGAGGGAAGCAACAATAACAAAGCTTCACTACCCCAATCCCTTCAGTTAGGAGGAGATTCCTTAAGGATTTTTATTTTTCAGGACTTTTTTTCTCTGTCATAACAGGGAATTTCTTTTCTAGTAAATAGCAGAAAGTTAACTCCCTGCTGTCTGTGGAATCACACATGGATTGCTTTGGGATTTGCCATGGTGCATATCAGCTAGTGCCTTTCCTTGGGTGCCATGGCAGCACCTCACCTTGCCTGTGGCAGAGATGGTCCTTAAAGCACTGCCATGTGGGATTTTCCCCTCTGCCCTACATGCCATGATGTGCTTCCCACTGCCGCAGGGCTCTGTCACTGCAAGGTAGAGATTAGGATTACATTTACCCACCTGGCTGAGCAACTGCTTCTGCTTGGAAAACGGCCTTCTCTGTCCTTTATCTGTGCACAGATCCTCACTTGCCCTCTCAAAAGCTTTTTGATTTCTTATTTTTACAAAAGACCTTGTGTTGGGTCACTGTGGTGGTTCAGGAGTGTCTCTGGGCACGTTGGGTGAGTCAACCCAGGTGGAAGTGCCCACTTAAACAGCAAGAGGAGAAAGCCTTTTTATGTAGCCAAGGCCAGGTACTTCAGGCTAGAGCAAGTGTGATTAAATGAGTCGGAATTCAAGATGTGGAGCTCCTGCTGGGGATTTCCAGTTGGGTTTCCCCTTCAAGGGCGCCGTTGGTTATATCGGAATAGAGGAAAGATTAATAACCTGTGGGGTGTGTTACGTAAAAGTGAGGATGGCTGATTAAATAGCTGACCTTGCAAAATGCTTTCTCTTGGCTGTGTGCTCTTAAATATGGAGGAACACATCACAAGATGTGGATACAATCACTTGGTTATAATTAAAATATGGAGAGGCAGCATGCTTAATATTCCGCTTAACTGGAGAAGCAACTTCTCAAGCAAACTCTGATCCACGACCCTTAGAAACCTCACACAAATTCACAGGTAGTGTGTGTCGTGTATGCTTACATAAATCTTGAAATCACGTGTATTTACTATAAAGGATTCTGTCATTTTCTGTATTGTCAATTAATCCATGTAGTGAATGTGTGTAAGAAGTTGTGAATAGCTCAGCACACTTTAATTAATGGGGATGGTCTCTGAAGAGCTCTGTGGGTTAGCTGGGCTTGGATGCTTTGGAATTTTACAGCATATGTTTTCTCTTTTTCCTTAAAGGAAAACTCAGTTATCTCTGCAGTTTTGCAAACTCCATGTCTATGGGTCCTTAAAAAATCCTTTTTTAAGTAAACAAACTCAGCCGAAGAGACACCAAAGTGCTTTAGATTAAATGTGAATTTCCCTGGCTTTGAGGGAGCTAGATTTTGGGGGGGTTTTGCATTCTGATAATTTGTTGCTAAAGATGTGATGATTTTGGGGGATTGGAGTATTCAGGGGTGCTGGTCTGACTGTGCATATACTCATCACCAATTGCAGGAAATGTCAGCTGATGTTACATAACAGGTACGGAATTGCCCATCAATCTAAGGATATGGTTAGTGAAACTTCTACTGGCAGAATTGGGGCAAAAATGAAGCAGGTATTTGTGATTAGTCCCTATTTTATTTTTTTGAAGAACCATTGGGTTTTAATCACAGGTGGAAAAGTTGTAAATCCATGCCTTTTATTTGATACCATGCAAATATGCAGGTAGGACTTTGTCCAAACTTGGATGCAAACCTTATAAATGCTCCTGAATTGCTGTTCCTGTACAACATTTAAGGAATATATTTCAGCAGTCTCTAATCCAGAGAAGCTTTTCCTCCCTTGGAAAATCAGGGCTGTGTTTGTGCTGCCCAGGTGGGCGCTGACCTCGGATACTCCTGGCTTACGTTAAAGCCACTTGGTTGCGTAAGTGGTTCTTACACCTCTCAGTTCTTGTGCCATCAAATAACACTGTTTGCCCAGGAAAATCTTAGTGACCTTGGCAGCTGTTGGGAAAATAGAGGAGCATGAAGAGTGAGATGACTCAGGAGAAATGGGAAGGGTGGGATACTTTGCATCTTAAAGCATTATGCAGGATTATAGAATGAGAATTCTTTATGCTGATAGAGCTGTGGTAACTGCTGGAAAAGCCACATGTGGTGCTTCAGGCATCCAGAAGAATTGTTTTCAGTTAAATCTGCTTAAAAATCTACATTGCTCTGTATTTTTTTCTGTGCAGCATGGGGATTCTTTAATTGTTCCTGAATTTAAGAGGCTTTAGTATCTCCAATAAAACAGGCATAAAACTTCCACCTCCAGCATGGAGATTTCCAATGATGGTGTAAATATCTGTGTGCCTAACTCCTCTAGTGATGGATACAGTTACTTGCTGCACAGAGGACAAATGCCCCAAAATGCTTCCTGGTGATCTTTATCTCTGTTCCTGTGGCTCTGTGAGGGAGCTTCTGGCTCCTGTCCCAGCAGCTTTCCCGAGAGCTGCACCCTGTATTAGTGCTCGTGAGCTGTTCATTGGGATCCTGGGCCTCAAAGCTGGCTCCCCTCGAGGGACCCCCTCAGCTAAGGAAGACATGGGCCCAATATCCCAGATAACACCATCACTTCATCAGTTTAGACCAGAGTGCAGCCAGTTGTACAAGCTGCTGCTAAATTGCTCTTTCTTAAGCTGTGCCAGAAAACTTCCTGCACTGAAGTAGCACAAGCTGGAAGCTCCTTCCTAAATAAGCAGTTTGTCCTCCAATACCAGCATTGCTTCCTCTGAGGACCTTCATATGAAATTAACACAAAAAAGAGGAAGCTAGCTGAGTAGCAGCCATTATGGGATATTTTAAGAAGTCTTATTCCTTGGTCACTTCTATTATATAGGTAGATTATATATGGACTTATGTTGGACTTGAGCTTGGGAGCAGCCACAGGTTTGGTGCTGTGGACATTCGGCAGCTTCTGGGCGTAATTCTCGTATGGAGGAAGGCTAAATGACAGTTAACCTCCTGGTTTCCTTGTACAGGGATGAGAGAGGACATCAGCCTTCTGTCTCAAGTTCCATTAGGCTAAAACCTTCATGAATTTTTGCTAAAAGAACTTTATAGTTAAGCTCGAGTGGTCACCTCCTCCCTCCCCTCTCTTCTGCTTTGAAGTCCTCAGATGGCTGCAGGGAGCTGCCTACATAGACACAAGTGCCCTGTAGCTTCTTGTGCCGCTGGGAATGCCCCATATCTTGAATTGCAAGACCTTTATGCCTAGATTTCAATGGTAGATTCCTTGATTTTACCTTCCTCCAGTGCTGACTGTTTTTCGCTTGTCACGCCCATTAAAAAGATTCCCTGGATGTAAATTAGTGCTCAATGCTCCATTTAGTGTCACTTCCTATAAATACTGTTCCCACCAGTGCACTAAGAGGTAGGAGCTGGGATAAATCATGAGCTCCAGGCTGGACCCTGTTTGTGATCTCTCCTCGCTCCCTGTTCCCAGTGCTGGTGATCTCCTTCACCACCACACTTAATCCCTAAACCAGAAAAAGAAAAAATTTAAAGCCCCTCACCTGGCAGATGATGTGGAATTGCAGCCTGACCCCTGCGTAAACTTGTCTTCCCTCGGAATTCTCCCTTCCAAACACCCTCTTGTGTTGCAGTCACCGCCTGGATCATACTGCACATGCTGTTTCGTCAGCGGGCTGTGGAGGGACAGATCCCAAATATCCATCACAGCTTGGCTTGTGACCATAGCATTTGGTTGTTGTTTCTAAACAATACTGGGAGCATTTGCAGGGGTGGAGCTGCAGGATTTGGACCCGTTCCATAGAATGGGATGAGGTTGTGTGCTGCTGGACACAACTCCAGATGGAAGGCCCTTCCCAAAGTGTCTTTCCAGACGAGGCAAGAGCTGACATGTTCAAGGTGGTATATAAAATATCTCCTGAAAGCTTCAGTGTGCTCATGAAGTAGTGCCACTGAAATGAGCTGCTCATTAAAGAACTAGAAGACTTTAAATCAGGTGATAGCATAGAGAACAGTCTCAGTGTTGAATGGAAGCAGTGGGAAATCTGTTCTCAGATAAAGTGTTGCTTTCCCCATGTATTTCCTTACTTTTTCTTTGGTAAATGTATGACAAGTTTTGTGTCCTGTCCTGGGGGCTGAATTGCCGTGAAGCTCAAGTGATCCTTGTGGTGTCTGTGTTGGTTCTTGCTCATTTGCTCTGCATCACTTCCCTTCACCTAGACAGACTCCATCCCTCAGAAATAAGCTGCATCCTACCAAGATTCACCTCCCTGCCATCTCACATGAAGGACTAAAATAATCCTGGAGAGTCACAGGGCTCTTTGTGACTCCAGCTGCTGTGAACATGCCCATTGCTTTACTTCCTTTCTCATAGCTTCATAATCTACTTTGGCCCCTCAGAGCCGTTCTCCCAGCTCCAGCAGTCATGTCATGGAGGTGTGGAAACACGAAGAAGAAGGGAAGAGCGTTGTGTGTAGGAAGAGCTCGTTGTGTGTAGGAAGAGCTCGGTGTATAGCCATGCCCAGGCCCTCTATTGGAATGCAAAAGAGGCAAAGCTACAGAGCAGGATGGGGAGTTCCGCCCGGCTGAGCAAGGTACCAGCCTCTGGTTCACAGTGTGGATTTTGGGATGTTCTGGGGGTACTTTCATGGCTGTGGTTTCATGTTGGGATTAGAGATTGCCTCTGAGCTGCAGTGAAGGGGGTGGATCTGCCTTTGCAGACTGGCTCTGTCTGCACCCTGGTCTCAGATGTGATGATCATGTGAGCATTTGGTGATTTAAATCAGCTCATGGAATCCATGGAAAACTTCACCCAGCCAAGGAAAAAAAATAGTTTTCTCTTGAATCACTAGGCTGAGCTGGTTCACCAAGGAATCTTGTGATCCTTAGTCCTTTCTGAGGAGCATTATTCCTTGCTGAGTGAGGTGGCAGAAGCTGTGGGTGCCAATGTTTGGCAGCAAGGTTGGTTTGGGATCCCATGGAAGCTGACCTGTGGCAGGAGCAAGGGAAGCACTGTGCCCTCTGGGAGCCATGCCTTGGTTTCCTTCCCTTTTCCCAGGGACACTGGGACTACCCCATGACCTGGAATTATTCCCCCTTGCCCCTCTAATTAACAGTGCTCCAAAGGTTTCTAAAGAATGCTCCATGCAGGTGGAGGGTGCAAGGGGAAGATCAGCTTTTAGATCTACCACTTGCAACACCTTTGAAGTCTCTGTTTCTTTCCCCACCTGGCCACCCAGGCATGGATGGATGGAGGAATTGCAGGATGGAGGACTTGGGCTTTTTCCCAGCTTTTTCTGGTTCTGATCCAGGATTGTATCTTGTGTTTTGCAAGCATGAGATGTAAGCCATGTAAAATAGTAACAGTCACTGACTTCAGTCACTTGCACAATAAATTATTATTATTATTGATATTGTTAAAATTAATATTATTTGTTACTTTCATTTTACTTGAGTAGACAGATGAGATTTTTTGTGTTGGAAGGACAGCAAGGTGAGGTAGTGTTGTAGAGGTAGGCATTCTGCTGGCTGATACTAAAAGGGATTTTATTTTTGTCAGAGCCACAAAAATAGGTATTTCGGTGGCAGGGGAGCTTCAGAGCTTTGTCTCATTTCAGGGAATAGCAGGGGTGCAATCGTTGCATAAAAATCTAATTAAAAGAAGTGGCTGAGCTGTTTATGCTTGTGAGCTGCCACTAAAATGCTAATTATTTTGGGATGTGAGAATGTCTGGAAAAGCTTATTCATCAGGAATCATGAAGGTTTCTCCTGTTTAAATCAAGTTCATGGGTTATATAGAAGTCCAGAATAGTTTGGGCTGGGAGGGACCTTAAGTCTCATCCAGTCCCACCCCCTGCCACAGGCAGGGACACCTTCCATTATCCCATGTTGCTCCAATCCCTGTCCAACCTGGCCTTGTTTTGTTTCTGGAGCAGCCAACCCAGGAACTGCTGCCCCTCCAGCAATTTCAATAGGAGACCTCCTGCCTTTGTGAGAACATGCAGATGTTTGGGTCATCTCAGAGCACAGAAAGTGATAGAGCAGCTGCTGCCAGCTACGAGAATAATTTTAGAAGAAACGTCACTCTCTCTGGTCATCTGAAAGCCTGTTACTTACTCAGTTTGGATGGTTTTAACATTTGTAACTGTATTTGCTGAACGGATTGTTCATTGCTGGTGTGGTCAGGTTTGGTCAGTCCCTGGGGACAGTGCAGGGCAAGGTGGCTTTTCTGTAATTGGTAAGGGCAAAACCAAAAGCTGTTTGTTATTTACTTTATCTTACAGAGGTGTTTTTATCCCTTGTACTTCCAGATGAGTGAGCTGCTGCTTTCAGAGTGGGTTGTGCTCCTAGAAGAGATGCACATGGGTGTGGGGAACAGCATCTTCAAAAATTCTCTTGTGGTCTTGAGTCAGAGCATTTCTTAGGTAGATGCGTGGTTATGGTAGAGCACAGCACTGCATCAGCTCATTCGTGAGAGTGTGTTCCTGCTCCTCCTTTCCCAGTCCCATCAAACCTCTGTCCTCTGATTAAGTCCTCCCAGACTTGCCTGATTTGTGAAGCCGGTGGTTGTCAAGCTGTGAATTCAGGTACTGAAGGTTTTGGCTGTTACCATTTTCTATGGGAATTGCAGAATCACTGGGTTGGAAGAGACCTTCAAGATCATCAAGTCCAACTCAGCCCCAACACCTCAACTAAACCATGGCACTGAGTGCCACATCCAGTCTGCTTTAAACACATCCAGGGATGGTGACTCCACCACCTCCCCGGGCAGACCATTCCAGTACTTTATCAGCCTTTCCATAAAAAAACCTTTTCCTAATATCCAACTGATATTTCCCTTGGCGCAGCTTAAGACTGTGTCCTCTCATTCTATCAGTTGCTACCTGGAGAAAAAGACCAACCCCTACTGGCTACAACCACCTTTCAGGGAGTTGTAGAGGGTGATAAGGTCACCTCTGAGTCTCCTTTTCTCCAGGCTAAACAACCCCAGCTCCCTCAGTCGCTTCTCACATGGTTTGTGTTCCAAGCCCCTCACCAGCCTCAGTGCCTCCTCTGGACGTGCTCAGGCGTCTCAATGTCCTTCCTGAACTGAGGGCCCAGAACTGGACATAATAAAGAAAAACTATTTCTTATCGGAGTTCTGCTTGGTTCTCATTTGGGAGTGCAGAACAACTCTGGAAAAGCATCTGATTCAGCAGTTTAATTTTCCTGGAGAAAAGGAGGCTTAGGGGGAACCTTCTGGCTCTCTAGAACTCCTTGACAGGAGGGTGCAGCCAGGGGTGTCAGACTCTTCCCAGGAAACGGGACAGGATGAGAGGAAACCAGGGGAGGTTCAGGTGGGGTACGGGAAAAATCTCTTCACTGAAAGGGTGGTCAGGCACTGGCACAGGCTGCTCAGGGCGGTGGTGGACTCCTCAATTCTGAAAGTGTTCAAAAAATGTGTGAACATGACACCTGGGGACATGGTTAATGGTGAGCACGACAGTGCTGGGTTAATGGTTGAACTCTGTGATCTTGGGGGACTCTTCCAACCTTAATGATTCCATGATTCTGATGTTTAGGATCACTAGGTTATGTTCTGATCTGCCTTGCTTCAGTTGCCTCTGGGGTTCCTGCATCCTCACAGTCCTGTGCAGAGATGTGCTTAGGGAATCTAAACCAGGAGCATTTTATGGAGCATCCTTCCCCTTGGTGACAGCTTAATCCTTCATCTCCTCTCCATCCTTGCCTGCAGGATCCTGCCCTTTGAATTACACCTTCCTGACAGTAATTTTCCTCTGATGCAACCTGACAACTTATAGGTGCCATGGATGCCTACCCTTGCCCTCAGGAGCCTTGGGAGCAGAGGCTTGTCAGTTCCCTCGTTTCTGCCAGAAGCTGTCTTGGGATAGGTCTGAGAGCATCCACCTGCTGCAGTTGCTTTCTTTCCTAGTCAGCTCGTCCCTTGAAAGGAACCTAGGGCTGGATTTGGAGTTTTAAAAGGCAAAATGAAAGGTTTGAGAGGAGGGACTGAGTAGTGGGAAGTTGCTGTGTCGTAAGGAGGGAACAGCTTAAAAGCTGATTTCATCAGGAGCTGTGGTGATGGGATAAGGAGTTACAGGTTCATACTGAAAGAGGAGAAATGTAGGTTAGATAAATAGAAGAAATTCTACCATGTGAGGGTGGAGAGGCCTGGCACAGGTTGCTCAGAGAAGCTGTGGCTGCCCCATCCCTGGAAGTGTCCGGGGCCAGGTTGGACAGGGCTTAGAGCAACCTGGAATAGCGGAAGGTGTTGCTGCCCATGTCAAGGGTGGAACTGGGTGATCTTTAAGGTCCCTTCCAACCCAACCCATTCCATGATTTCCTTTCCTGTTGTCCTGCTGTTTTGGAAACCTCCCTGGTTTCTTGACCCACAGACCTCCCAGACAGCTGGAAGTGAGTTCTCCAAGAACCCTACCCCAACTCTGGTAAGCAGGGTGACAAAGATCTTACCTAGGGCATGCTGGATGTGATTTATTCCCACACGTGGCTGGTGTCTGGGAACTGGGAACTTGCAGCTCCTCTGAAACAACAGAAAAATGCAGGTTTTCTTTCCCTCTTTGTATACCCGTGAGTCACCTGCAAATGTGCACTGACACATTGTAGGATCCTTACATACACCCTCTGACTACTCTGACTGTGTTTTGATCACTTGGTACTTGTTTTAAGAAATAAGGAAATGATGTCTTGGTGTAGACCTTAAGATGACAAACAAAAATCCAGGTTTGCCTTTAATATGTGGATGTAAAGAGCAGCAGCACCAAAATCCTTCATTCCCAGGCCTTGGCTCTCTCCTTATGCAGAAGGCAAAGAAGAGCTTAATCATTACTGAGAGCAGCACAGCTCCAGCAGAGGTCTGTAGTCATTTCATGGAATTTTAGGAGGTATTTAGCCCTATATCACATGGCACGAGCCTAGCTTCCTGGCATTGCCTTGCCTGGGACTTTTGGGCTGGTTTTGGGGCCAGGCTGTTCTGAGCTGGCTGGTTGTGCATGCTGCTGGCCTAACACAGCTCTGCTTCCGACTTACTGGGTGCATTTTGGAGTTCAGGCCTCATCTGGAATATCTCTGTGGGATGTTGGCCCGCCATAGTCCTCTGTAACTTGGAGACAATTCTCCAGAACTCAGCCGGAGTCCCCAGAGCTCACCTTGTTGAGCCTTTCCCCCCCACCTCAATATTTTGGGCTGTTTATAAGATGCCTGCCCTGGAGTGTGGCTGGAGATCCGTGAGGAATCACTTGGAGCGGCAGGGTCTGTTGGAAGACAAATAGGGCTGCTCTAGGTTCCTGAGCCTTGCCTGTTTCCTGCAGCCTAATGGGAGTTTCAGTTCGTATGGACAAGTACAATCATAAATAACCCTCCTAAAATTAATGGAATTTTAAGGCTACCTTGACACATTCCCCTTGATGCCATTGCCTCTCTGTGGCAATGCCATGATTTCCAGTTGAAGGGAGCTGATGAAATGTATTGACTTTATAATTTCGTCGACAAGTCCATATATTTTGTGAATAAAATGTGAATTAAAAAAATATGGAAGTGGCTGGTGTTTTATGGAGGACAGAGGACGAGTCAGTTGGTGAGAAGTTGTCTGTAGCTGCGCAAGAAATGTTCTCCTGGCACTTTGTTCACCTTGTTACCTGAGCTGGCACAGGCACAACCCAGGGAGCCTCTGTGGCTTTTTTTTTCTTTGGTAATTACTAATATTTCACAGCTTGGTTGAAACGTGGATTTAACCTTATTCAGGCTGTGCTGTGAACATTTCTGGGAGCGTTAAAAATACACCTCAAAGTTCACAGTTACAGAAATATTCCATGTGTCGCCTCCTGTCCCCCACCCACCAACACCCTGCTTGAAGGAAAATCCCAGCAGGATTAGCAGGGTTTAGACACAGTTTCTTCCACCCCAAACAACCTTTCCATGCCTCAGCTGTAAATAGCAGTTTGCCTCCATGCTGAGGTTGCAGTGGAAGGAGACAGAGATGAACTAACAAAATCAGCTTGCGCTTAGAAACGCATTTGTATTGGGCAGAAGAATTGATTGGGGTTTTGTGGCGTTTGCTCCAGTGTGGGTCTTGCCAGTCCCCAGGAGCTCTCTGCACCGGGAGGAGACGCGTGGGGTGAGGTGAGGTCTGGGGTGATTTAGTGCAGGTGAGCTGTCTCAGTGCTGGCTAATTTAGACATGCAGAACTGAGTCTGGAAGTAATGAGCTCTGGCTAATTAGGTGCTTGTCTGCAGGTGGAACTATTGCAGCTGGTGCTCCCAATATTGCTGGTTTGTATTTGAAAGCATCGTGGAATCAGTGGGATGCTGGGAATACAGACAATTTGCAACAAAGGGAGTGTTTTTTCTGTTTTCTTCCCCCTAGCCCCCAGGTTTCCTTTGACATTCCCGTTTCGCTTGACTGTGAAATCATCACACGTGTACCAAAGACAGAAGGGAAAGGATGAGGGGAAAGGGGCTTTTTATACAGGCAGATACTGACAGGATGAAGGGGAATGGCATCCCCCCACTGCCAGAGGGCAGGGATAGATGGGATACTGGGCAGAAACTCTTCCTTGTGAGGATGGGGAGGCCTTGGCACAGGTTGCCCAGAGCAGCTGTGGTTGCTTCATCCCTGGAAGTCCAAGGCCAGGTTGGACGGAGCTTGGAAGCAACCTGGGATAGTGGGAGGTGTCCCTGCCCATGGCAGGGCGAGGGACTGGATGAGCTTTGAGGACCCTCGGAGCCCAAACCAGTCTGGGATCCTGGGGTATTTTGTGGAATGGATATTTAAAGGGATGTAAGTTGGAGGATCTGGAGACATGCTCAGGTACAAACAGGATGTGCGCTGTGGCTGTGGCTGCTCGGACAGAAGGGCTGGGGATGTTCCACATGGGCTCTGCCCCTGAACTTTGGCCGTGCAGTCGGATGTGCCAATGCCCGCATCCGCAGATTCCCGAAACGTGTCGGGACTCCTGAAGGGAGCAGGAACCTGAGTAGCGGCAGCAGAGAAGGTCACGTTTTCCTTTCAAGCTGCAATTTTCAGCCCTGGAAAGCTTGTTTTCCGTCAGGCATTGAGGTTCATCAGGATTTGTGTGCCCCTTCTCTTTGGGAAGCTCTCCCTGTTCCCATTCAGCTCCGTGCAAGCGCAGCTCAGGGGTCATTGTGTGGCAGACAGCAGGGAAAGGCAGTGTTCGGGATTATTTGGAAGCTGATGCTGAGATGAGTGATACGTAATTAGGTAAAAAGCTCAAGATGTATTTCGAGGCAAGTTTTGTTATAAGAAGAGTGTTCATTTAGAGCATGGCATAAGCTGGGATAAGCAGGGAAAGCCTCACTGTAACATTTGGATTCAGACAGAGCTTGGGGAGCATGAGTTAATGAGGAGCACCTAATGCAGAGGGATGGACCGGAAGATAACTTCCAGTTTTCATCTCAGAGTTCACTTGGGGAGCAAGGAATGAGTCCCGCAGTCAGGGATTTTGAACGAGGCAATAAACAAATGGTGAAACATCAACAATATTTATGTAGGTGCATTTCTGGTACAAAATGAGAAGATAAATACCTTATTTAATGTTTTGTTCCAAGTATAAAATAGCCCATAAACAAGGCTTTAAAGAGAATTCAGTGATGCAGTTTAATAGACAAAATACATGAAGGATTAAAGAGATTGTTTGTACAAACACTTCACTGATCCACTTAAAATTTATATGTCTGATAAATGGCACTTGGGCTGTGAACATTGACTACACATGTGGCACGAAGGAGCTTTATCCTGGGCCATAAAATACTTAAACAAGCTTAATAATGGCTTTTGCCATCGGATCCTTCTGGGGATAAGTCGTTCGGGAAAGTTGCAGACCCTGGAGGTTTGCATCTCTTGACAGGGATGATGTACTGATCTATTAAAAATCTCAGTACTTTTAAACCATGAACCCCACTTTGCAAGCACTTTTTGCCACTTTGCCAGTGCTTTTTATTGTGTTCCTTTGTTTTTAAAACATTTGACTTGCCAGAAATAGTCCTTAGATCAGAATTAAGTATTGGTGTAAAGCTGCCGTGGGCTTTTAAGAAAGTCCTCACCTGCAGCTCTTAACTGTGACCATATTCCTGAGTGCTCTTGCCAGCAATAAGTTGTACTTGTTTTTCCCTGGTATAATAACAATAAACACCAAACACTGAAATACCAGTGGAGCTTGACCTGTGGTATAGTCAGGGCTCAGAATTGTGCTTTGTTTTGACATGCCGACACTTTGTGCAAGAGCAGTTGCATCCAGCTGAGAAAACTGAAATAAAAGCACTATTTTCATACAGAGACCACCTCATTCCTTTGAGACTCAGC
Organism: Chamaea fasciata; assembly: GCF_029207755.1. NCBI lineage: Eukaryota > Metazoa > Chordata > Aves > Passeriformes > Sylviidae > Chamaea > Chamaea fasciata. The sequence goes on along the minus strand of NW_027094108.1, from coordinate 7,366,677 downwards.
CAGAAGGCCTGATCCCCTTGTCGGGAATCCACTACCAAAAAAACCCCTGAACAGACAAAAAAAACTCCACCCAAACACACCCTAAAATAAAACACGTTCTCTGCAAGGATGGGAGATATGTCGTTGGATGGAGGCAGGGGACTGGTTAGGGAGGGTCAGCAGTTTATTAGGTGAGGTCTTTAAATGTTTTCCAAAGTCCTTGAATTATGCAGGTCTTGATTTTTGTAATATGAATTATCTCTCATCTGTTATGAGCAAGAGTAGCTCAGCTGTGAAGGGTCAGGGTGCTCGAGTCCTGTAAGAGCTGAAAACGTGGAGGTGACAGGGAATGGCAAAAATCAGCATGGACCTCTGTAATTAGGGGCTGGATTCTGCAGATACACAGGAGAACTGAATTATGGTCACCAGACAACATCAATCCTGGCTTTCCGTAAGTTTGGAGTAACTTGCTTTGTAACCTGAATTTTATTTTTCCTTGGAAGAAGTCAGATTGGTTGTCATATTTCAGCATGGAGAGATGACGACATTGTTCGATCTTATATATTTTAATTTTTCCCAGGTAATGTGTCACTTGGTGGAGTTTGCTTTGTGATTTTGTTGTTGTTTTGTCTTCTAAAGGCTGTAGTTTGTTTTGCCAGCATTCTTTCCTCGGGCTTCTGAAAAGTGATCTGTCAAAAGAGGGATTGATTTTGAAGGGAAAATAGATTGCTGAAGTAGTTGCTAAGTAAAGGGGTTCGTGGTGCTACATTTGGGAGTAGCAAGATAAAAGCTGAAGGGAAACAAGCTGCACGATTTCCTGCTGAGGAGTTTGTGGGCGATTTAATTCTGATAGGGAGCGCTGATGCTTTCTCAGCTCCTCATTCATTGCCACGCAGCTTTCCAGACCACTCTGTGCTGTGGGGGAGTTCGTCTTTTTCCCTTATCCTTTCCTTTATAAGCTTGGCTTAATTATTATCCCATATCAACTTGCTAAGGGGAGCATGATGCTGCCTCCCATCCCTTTTCCACTGTGTGCACAGCACGAAAGTCAGGGAAGCAGTGAGATTGCAGTGGCGTGGAAGTGTTTGGGTACCAAACCTCACAGAGGTCCCCCTTGTGCTGCCTCTTTAAGAGCTCAAGCTCTGCCTGCGCAGGGATGGGCAGGAGGAGCTCCGAGCCAGCCCAGCGTGGCACAGATGGGATGTGGCCATGATGGGATGTGGCAGTGATGGGATGTAGCTGTGGGCTTCGCTGATGGATGTGGGGAGAGGATGCAGCGCTGAGCTGGCTCGCAGCCAGAGCTCTCTGGGGTCTCTCTGACTGAACTCTCTGGGGTCTCTCTGCTAGAGCTCTCTGGCATCTCACTGTCAGAGCTCTCTGGGATCTCACTGTCAGAGCTCTCTGGGATCTCACTGTCAGAGCTCTCTGGCATCTCACTGTCAGAGCTCTCTGGGATCTCACTGTCAGAGCTCTCTGGCATCTCACTGTCAGAGCTCTCTGGGATCTCACTGTCAGAGCTCTCTGGGATCTCACTGTCAGAGCTCTCTGGGATCTCACTGTCAGAGCTGTCTGGGATCTCACTGCCAGAACTCCCTGGATCTCGCTGCTGGAGCTCACTGCCAGGTAAGACTGAGTGTGCCGAACAAAAGGTTTGGCCCCATGAGTGGAGGATGGCGGAGCTGGGAAGGATGGAGTGATGGCAGGGAAGTTCCATCTGCTGTGACTGGCAGAGCTTTTCCCTTTGAACCTTTTCAGAGCCGTGTGGTTTCTCAGCCGGCACAATGAAGCGTTGCTGCTGTTGGGATGTTTACCTCCTGCATTTTAATTGCATTGTGAATAGAGAAGAGGCTGCAAAGGAGAAACATGCTCCTGGAAAGCTTCCTGCCCTCACATCCCTGCATGCTTGGAGGGGTTTTATAGATTCCTTGCTCCAGAAAGCTGAAAGAAATGCTCAAATTTGATGTGGTTTCTTGCCCTTCTGTAATCTTGCTTGACGGTTTTTTCTTGGGATTTTTTATGCACAGTTTCAGTACAAGCGGGGACACGTGTGGGGATTATATAACCCTGGGGAAGCTGGTGGGAGACTGGCTCCGTTTCTGGGCAGGGATGAAAATCAGGAGTTCTGGAATGATTTTGTGTAAGGTGTTTGCAAAGGTGCCCGTGGGTACCGTGGGTGTTTTTATTCCTGGGAAAAGGTGCTTCCTTGGAGCTGTGAGCTGCAAGGGAGGAGAAGCTAGCAGTACTTGGGGTAAAATGGTTGCTAGTTGCGGAAATGAGCTTGGGTGAGAAGCACCATTCGAGAGTAAATGAATCCACATTGTGAGAGAATGGAATAATGTTCTTTCTGTCTTCCTGCAATCTCGGTGAAGCAGAGAAACTGGTACAAATTCCTGATGGAAGGGCTGATTTTGGTGTGTGTTTCCAGGTCCGTAACAGCACACAGCAATCTTGCAGAATTGCAGTTCTGTAGTATGATTGGAGCAAGCAGTGAAATGTGATACAGGGAGGAGATTTCTGCAAGGAATTCCTGCTGACTGTCATTTCACTCAGCATTTGGCAGTGTCACTGATTGCTCCAGCAGCTCCAGGCTGGATTTTTTTTCCTTAATCACTTTACAGAGCAGTCACATTCTCTTCTCCTTAGAGCGTGGCTGTGGCTGTCTAATTAACAGATATCCTCCACTTTTTAGGGAGATTTTTGTTTTCCAGAAAAATTCCGTTTGGTTTCCAGCCAGCATTCCTTCTCCCACTGGGTCTATAATAGCTCCCAAAATTCCCCAGCTTGTAATCACTGCTGCAGCCAGATGGGAACTAGGTAGAACTCCCATTGCAACTGTGCCTGCGTTTATGAATCTGCCAGAAGTATCTCAGGTGAGATTTTAAATATATATTTCATGAGTTAATGAGCCCTGAACAGCGACGACGAGAATCCAGCGCTGGTACTGCCAGGATTGCTGTCCTCCTCCTGGATCCTGGCGTGATGCTGATGGAGCAGGGAGAGCTCTAAGGAGTCGTTGAGCTTGTCATGAGCAAAGTAGAGGCTGCACTTTAGCGACCTGATGGTGCTTTAAGAGGTTCTTCTTGGATTTAACAGTTTCCTTGCTCCTGCTCCTCTGCTTCATTGCTCTCCCCGTCTTTTCTCCCTGTGGAAGGAGCTCTGAAAACCGTGTGAGGTTTGGATTATCTTTGCTTTCCACCCACCCCCGCCCCCCGCCGCCCTTCCCACCCTCCTGGATGATTTTGGAGCATAGTTGCACAAATCAGTGATGTGGGTGGCAGGATATAGGGGAGGAGGAGGGAGAGGAAGAAGGAGGGCGCAGGATGCTCCTGAATTGGATCTCAGCATGGAAGGGTCAGAACATGAAAGAGCTGCCTGAATTACTCAGGGTATTCTGGTGTTCCTGGCTGTGGTGAATCCAACGCTGCAGCAAGGCTGGGCTGGCTGGACTTTAACTCCTACACTTGCCTGTGTGTGCTGGGGCAGCCTCAGGGCAGCAGTCCCAAGGCTTGTGCTGCATTTTGGGGTCTGCAGCCCCAGTGGCGCCAAAGTCTGTGTGTGAGAGCAGATGAGTGAGTGCCCTGGGGGTGGTGTGGATGTGCATGTGGACAGGGTGTTGCTGCTGGATGGGGTTCTGCCTCTCACCTGCCTTCCCTAAGCCGTTCACTTCCCCTGGGGGAGTGTCCATGCTGTCACTTAACCCATTCCTAGAAGGGCCTCATCAGCACAAGTCATGATGAACTTTGCTGTCACCCTAGCTCACTTCTCCCACAGTAACAGCAGCTGTTATCCCAGGACAGGCTCCTTTGGCAGGTGGAGGGAGAGGGAAGGTGGTAATTTCCACTGGGGAGCAGGAGCAATCTCCAAGAGGCTTGGTGGGAACCAGGAGCCTTTGCACTTGCCCAGCTCCTCTCAGGGAAGCATGAACCTTTCTACTTGCCCAACTTCTTGCAGAGAGTCAGTCTGTGGATGCCATAAGTTAGATGCTGGAAATAATCACTTTCTCCAGTCATTATTTCATTAAGGCTTACTGGAATTTAAGGCATTTTATTCCTATCAGTCTTGTGTCCATGTCAAATCCTTTGGCAAAAAGGACTTGAAAGGTTTCTTCTGGATCTGACGAGAATCATCCATTCCTAGGAGAGATCTTAAATAGGGACTCCAAACTCTGCAAATCCGTCTGAACTGCTCCTTCCTTCAGGCAGCTCTTCCTGGGTGCAAAAAGAGCAGTTGCTCTGCTCAAAGGAGATTATTTCCTCCTGACTTACATAAGTTCTAAAATAAGAAAATAAATCCCAACCTTGTCAAGGATGAAACCATTTTTCCAAACTGAAGAATGATCTCTTTTGAAGTAGCGATTGCTTCAATGAATTGTCAGGAGTGCCTGGAGAAGGGAAATCTCAGCTGTGACACAAGGGGGGCAGCTCCATCCCGGGCCTAGGGCTGTCATCCCTGTCATAGGGTTGTTCTGGGGGAGAGGGAATAGTGCTACAGCAGGAAATTTGAGTTTTCATTCCATCTTCCAGTATGTTTTTATTCCTTCTTTCCCAGATTTTGCCTTTTTTGTTGTTGTTTTCCAAAACTTGGGGGTGAATGCAAGATCCTTGGGATGAAGGCTGGGAGTGCCTCTGTTGAAGTTTGTGACAAATCTTACTGTTGTTTGGCTGAGTCAGAGTTTTAAATCCCATTTGGTTGTTAAAAAACTCTCTATCAAGTGACACCGCTTGGGCCTGAGCCAGCAGATGAGCAAAGTGCAGATGAGCCTTCGACCCTGCAGACCAATTCTTGCTGTCATTAAAAAGTGAAAAGAGATGTAGGGTGAATGAGCACCAGTGGGGCCAGATCCTGTTCCTGATTCTCCTGCCCTGGGGCAGGCCCTGAGCTGTCCTCTGTTACCTGCTGAGGTGACAAGCCAGGGCCTCTCTGCAGAGGTGCTGCAAGGCTCAGGGCTGGGTTCTTCCCAGTATAATCCCATCAAGCAACTCTTTATTGTGTCTGGGGCTCAAACATTGAATATGTAACAAAACCGAGAAGTTTTAGAGCAATTTCTGAGTCTGTTTGGTGAGGAAGAGCTTTTTAGTGAATTCAGAGCCAGAGGAGAGTGAGACTGTAAATTTAACTCTGTGTGTGCTTCTGATGCTGTAAATTTGCCTCAGCGCTGCTGGAGGAAGAGATGATCCAGCTGGGATGTGCTGTGGGCAGTCAGCAGGGACAGAGCAGGTTGTGTCTGAACAGTCCTTACTTCAACCTTAACATTTGATCGAATTTAAGGGCAATAGTTGGGATTGTGGAGCTTGGGGTGGCTGTTGAGTTGTGTCAGCACTGGCAGGGTCTGTCCTGTCACTGCGGGGTTGGTCCCTGCAAAGCTTTGGGCAGTAGCATTAATCTGGGGATCAAACTTGGGGTGCAAAGAGTCTCTTGAAATTTCAACTCAAACTAATCTGGGCTCAGAATTTAACTTAGCAATGTGTTTTTCCTTGTTAGAATAAAACTAAGAAGTGTTTTAATGACTTTATTTTCTTTTTAAATATCCCACCGTGTTAACACATGAGAACTGTGTCCTTCCATGTATGCAAGAACCTCAGTCAATCCAGCTGTTCTCATTTCCCATGAAATTTCGGTGTGTAAAATAAAAACAGCAAAAAGGTGAAATCTGATTATGGTGTTTAGGAAAACTTTTCAGCAAGTGCCTTTTCCATGACAGTGGGCGCTGGGTATTGTCTGGATCCGTGTGAGGCCACAGTGTTACTCAAGTCAGACTTTTTTATTCTTTTGGATCCCTGCATCCCCCTGTTTTATTCCACAAATAAACCAGGTTCTTTTGTGGGGGGTTTCTGTGCATAGTTTCTTTCCCTTTTTTTTTCTCCTTTACATTTCCACAACGCCTTTACAGTTAAGAAAACTCTTGCAATTTGCCTTTAAATCACCCTGCAGCAGCTCCTCAAAACCTCCCATCCCTCTGGCAGCCCTTTCTTTTGGTGGGCGGATGAGGAAAGGAGTCACTGGGTGAAGAGAGGCAAACAAGGAAACAATTCCAGCAGGATTCCTGCGTGGTTAGCAAAACGAGAGTTGCCATTGTGCGGCAGTGCCCTGCTGATCCGCAGGGTTTGTCCGCTGAATGCGGAGGGCTTGTGGCTTTGGGGGCTTTTCTCTTTCAAATAAAAGCAGAGGTGCAGGACAGCTCTTGACAGGCCCAAGGTTTTGTGGATTATTCGGTGACGAGTTTGCGTTGGTTCCCTCATTCCTAGTGTGGGAGCAGCTGCCTCCAGAGCCACAGGAAATCCCGAGGGATCGGAGCTGCCAGGCCGTGGGTCCTGGGGTGGGGTGTCCCTGGGGGTGTCTCCAAGCACGACCCTGCCTTCCACGCTGCTTTCCTTGACTCGCTGTGTTGCAGAATCCCCCGAGGTCCTGTCCAGCAGCCCCTGGAGGATCGGATCTTCACTCCAACCGTCTCGGCTGTGTACAGCACTGTGAGTATCCGCCAGGGCTGGGGCAGCGCGAGGGGATCAGATGGGTGTGCAGAACCCCAGCGCAGTCAGAAACAATACCTTGGAAAAAATGCAACTTCTTTTTACCCCCTGAAATAAATGGTGCTCAAAAAGACCCTCTTGGTTGCATGTGAGTAGGAAAAGAAAGGGGAGCCTTCTGGCTCTCCACAACTCCCTGACAGGAGCATGCAGCCAGGTGGGAAGTCAGGCTCTGCTCCCAGGAAACAAGGGACAGGAAAGGGGACACAGCCTGAAGTTGTGCCAGGGGAGGTTCACACTGGATATTGGGTAAGTCTCTTCACTGAAAGCATGGTCAGACATTGGCACAGGCTGCCCATGGCGGTGGTGGAGTCACATCCTTGGAAGTGTTCAAAATATATGTGGATGTGGCACCTGGGGACAGGGGTTGAGTGGGCATTGGGATGTTGGTCGAACATTGGTCGATCTTGGAGGTCTTTTCCAACCTTAATAATTGTGTGATTTTATGAAGACCTTTTTTTTGTTGCATGGGAGCAAGAAAGGAGGAAATCTTTGGAGGACTTGTGGGTCCATTGGTATTTTTAAATGTCTCTAGTTTTATTTAGCATGTTGGAGAGTGCGTTTTCCCAACAGTGTCATTGGAGTGATGGAGTTTTGTCCATATTTTCACTTGTGTCACTCCATCTCTTTCTTTTCCCCTGAATCTCACAGACTGATTTTTTTGGGTACTAGTGACTTGGCATTTCTAATACCTTTTTAGGAGAAAATTAATGAAGAAAGCTTTGTTTTCATGTGAAACATTCCACTGTACAGAGGAAGAAATATTTTGATAGTAAATAGAATATTTGGGATAGGTGCCTTTGGCTCGCTGTCCTAGATGAATGGTAATGTATAATATTGATTATTGTAGAAATTTAGCTTAGAAACAGTGATGTTTATTAGTGAACATGATAATCTTTTCCTTTTATTAATTCCTTTTTTTCTGATGGCAATAGCTGGAAGCCCAGGGTTATTTATAAGCTTTGCTAAATCAGCACAGCCCTGGGAAAGTCATATTTTGCTTTTCTAGTTGGGATAATGCAAATATTTTTAATGCCAAAAAACCCCGCTTTTAAGCTGCTCTTTTAATTATTTGGAAAACAGGAAGAAAAGCTGTAGACGGGATAAATTCACTACATTTTATGCGGGAACATAAGCTGCTTGTAGAAAAACATAAGCTACTGTGCAAGGTTTCCTCCTTCCCTCTTTGCAGGAGTGACTGGGGGTGGGATTCTTGGCCCTGGCTCCCTGAAGGGACCTGGGGCTGGAGCATCTCTTGCCCGTAGTGAGAACAGAGACACTGTGGCTGCCCCATCCCTGGCAGTGCCCAAGGCCAGGTTGGACAGGGTTTGGAGCAACCTGGGGTAGTGGAAGGTGTCCCTGCCATGGCAGGGGTGGAACGGGATGAGGAAGATTAAAGTCCCTCCCAACCCAACCATTCCATGATGATTCAATGATAATGATGATATTTAGCCCTTCCCTTTTTAGCGTTGCAGAGGAGATTTTTCCTGTCTCCCCCACTACGGCTGTCAGGGGTGCTGAGCTGAGTTGTGGGTAGGATTAAGGGTAAAAGTGCCACCAAGTGCCCATTAATCCCAGAAATGCAGCAGCTCAGGTGGTTGTAGTGGCAGAAGGACTCAGGTGTGGCCATGGGTGGTCTGGTGGCCAGGGAGCCATGAATTCCCATCCAGGTGAGTTGGAATGATTGGGATACAGCTCTGACGAGAGTTGAAGTTTTTGAGGTTTGTGGCGTTGACGCAGTGAATCAACAAACCCGAGCTGCAGGCTTTGCGCACCCTCTGTTCTCAATATCTGATATAGGAATGTTTGTGTGCAGAAAAGCGAGAGCAAAGGAACGCATTCAGAAGAAATCCTTCCCTGTGAGGGTGGGGAGGCCCTGGCACAGAGTGCCCAGAGAAGCTGTGGCTGCCCCATCCCTGGAAGTGTCCAAGGCCAGGTTGGACAGGGCTAGGAGCAACCTGGGATACTGGAAGGTGTCCCTGGCATGGAACAAGATGAGCTTTTAAGGTCCCTTCCATCCCAAACCTTTCTGTGAACATTAATGTACAAACAGTTATAATAAATAACTCCGTTTATATTATCTTATATATACCCCATACAACACTTAAAAAACAGTTAAAAATATCTAAAGTCCTTTAAAGAAGGTTATTTTTTTCAATTCTTTCTTCCCAAGATATAATGCAGATGCCTGTGGGGAAAATATGGCTGTAAAAATTTAAATTAATGTAAAATAGAAAAGTAACTGTGAAGAATGACCTAAAATAGCTATTCAGTGTGGAAAAATATCACTCCTTGCTATGTTACAGGAATAGAAGACAGGGCTGGGAATCAGTTCCAGGATTTGAGAATGCACAGGTCTGAGAGAAAATTCCATGTTTTGGGGAAAGGGGAGAAATTTCTCAGCTGGGTGCCTTTCAGGCTTCCTTTTGAAGCCCCAGACAGATTTCAGATTCAGAGGGAGTCCAGGGAAAAATGAATTGGGAGGGAAAAAGCACATGATGAGAGAGACTTGACAAATTCATTCATGAAAGGTCTCATGGTTTGTTACACAAGGAACAGCACCATGTGTTTTAAGGCCTGGGTTTATATTAAAGTCATTTTGAAGAGCCCTGTGAGATCACAGAATCATGAAGGTTGGAAAAGGCCTCCAAGATCTTCAAGTCCAACCTTCAAGTGCATCCTCAGTACCCAGGGGCTGTTTTTTCCCATTGGTGTTTTATTTGCTTGCACATCTTCTGTGGGCTTCCACGTCAATTATGGATCATCATTTCCAGAGATGTGTGTTTTTTCAGAGCATGGCTGGTGTGGGGAGAAATCATTTGAGATATGGGCAACCCACAGATGAACCACAAATTTTTCGTTAAAGATGAACAGTAATTCAATTATCCTTTCCATGCCTTTCCACATGCATTATCAGGACCTTGGTTGCACATTCCAGAGCTCTTTTTTTCCCCACAGTTAAAAAAATGGGATTGGAAAATCATGTGGCTTCCACTATGAGTCCCAATAATAAAACTGAATCTGAAGAACAAATTTTCCAGTGGGACAGAGGTAGGAGGTGAGGAAGAGGCCAAGTGGGATGAAGTTTGTGTGAGAACTTGGAGATGCTCAGAATTCACAACAAGGCTTTGGTAGAACCTCTTTATCAAGGAAATCATACTGATATTAAAACCAAACCCACCTAAATTCATCTTAAGTCATCTTTATTTATTTATTGTAACATCTTATACTGAGTGGGTTGTTGGTTTGGGTTTTTTAATAAATAAATCCAGCAGTAAAATTATTTGAAAGGTCACAGTTGGAAATAATTATTTCAATGAACTAACCTTTTAATAATTTTCCCTCATCAATTATGGAGAATGCTCTATTGCAGAGCTACTTTTGGACATAAAGATTGAGGGTTACCCTGTAAACAGCTTCTTGCCTGGTGTTTCCTAATCCTCTACACTGCAAGAAATGATGGTGATTATTTGTGTAGCCTCTGAAAGACCCCAAACCTGCAGACTTCAGAAGGGGCATAAGAATGAAATTCTGTTTCTGTTGCAAATTATTTCAAAGAAACATATACAAGAGAGTTTTTTGGGTTGGAGTTTTTTGAAAGGGAACTGCACGAAAGGTGACTGTAAATCCCACCAGCCATCCCTGTCCTGTGCCCAGGGGAGTGGGGCTGAATCTATGGAAAATGAGATGAATGAGCAGAAGCAGACATGCTCTCCAAATTCAGCATGAGGCACAATTGTGGAATTGGGTAAGAAGATTAACGATGTTCATGGATACCCAGTTTCTGCCCAAATAACTGGTTTTGGCAGCTTATGGTGGAGGTTTGTAACTGCTTTAGTAGTATGTTGTGATTGTAAGTGCTGAAGTTTGGGCCAAAACTACTCTGGGATAAACTTTCGTGAGCTGACGAGCAAGCTTGAGGCCCCGAGCAACCTGGTCCAGTGGAAGGTCCAGCTCCTGCCCATGGAATGGGATGAGTTAAAGGTCCCTTTCAACCCAAACCCCCATGCTTCTGTGAATGACTTCTGGATGAGAGCTGATGGGGAGCGAGTGTTAACAAGGTGTGTTTCTGTGGGGAGAAGTCACTTGGTCAGGTGCAGCCTGGAGCAGGGTCCCTGTGGCGGGGCTGGGCACTGGTGGCTGGGCTGGACGCAACCTTCAACACTGGTTGAAGCCACTTGTTAATTGCTGACCTCCGTGTGCCTTTGGAGCAGGTACCATCTCCTGTCAGGATGCCCAGCTCATGCCAGCTGGGGACAAAGAAGGTAATGGGGGAGTGAGGTGCTGAAGAACCCCCTTGTCCCAGATTTTTAAGGATTAAGGGTTGACTCTGACAATCGCTCTTGGGGTGTTTGCTTGTTTTTTGTCCCATTGGTTCCCTCGAGTGTTTCACACCCCACAGAGGTTCCGTGATACACCTTCATGTCCTTTAAAGGGATCTTCCTGCAGTGTAGAGAATCCCGCAGAAAAGGGATTAGGGAGGATTAGCTACTCCAGCCACCCTGTGCTTAAAGGAAGGATCTGGGTCAGGAGGCCGATGCAGTCCCTGCCCCGCTGCCGCGGAGGCTGTGGAATGTGCAGGAGGGAAGCTCAGTTCCTCATCCTGTTCCAGCCTAGAATCATGGAATGGTTTGGGTTGGAAGGGTCCTTAAAGCCCATCCAGTGCCACCCCCTGCCATGGACAGGGACACCTTCCGCTATCCCAGATTGCTCCTGGCCAGCCTGGCCTTGGACACTTCCAGGGATGGGGCAGCCACAGCTTCTGAAGTACCTGAAACCAAGGACTTGGGTGGGGTAAAGAGTAATCCCAAACTTGTAGCGGATGCTAAACCCAAAAGGTGTAAAAGATCTCAGAAAGAAAAGCAAAAATTCCAGACTGAGTCTTTATTTTGTATTTCATTACCTGCTTCCTTTAAAATACAGGATTAAGGCTTCTGGAAAACTATAATTAGCTCTTGCTACTCAGGGAAAATAGAAAGTGATGCCCTAGCAAATTAATATGTAATTTTGGTTATCCATTTTTAGGAGAACAATTTAACCTATAGATTTAAGGAGGATATTTGCTTCCATAGTCCTCTCAGACCATTTAAGAAACAGCGAACCACACCCTGGGCTCTATGGGGGCAGGTACCCCAGGAGTGATGAGCTTAGATGGTCTCTACCTTTTACCTCTGTTAAAAATTACTGAAAAAAGTCACAAATTTAGTAAGTTTGTCTTCCTTTACTACTTGTTTACATTAAAATCAGTATCTTAGGATTCAGTTTGTTTGTAAATAATTCATTGTAGAAAGAGGAAGGTGTGGAAGCACCAATGTTGCTGTGGCTGTTGAGAAAGGCTCTCTGTGCTTTCCCTTCTGCTGGAATAAACACCAGTCCTTGGTTTGGGTGCACTAAGTTAGACTTGGCTAGCCTTAGGAGGTCCTGGAAAATCAGTGGTAGGCTCCCTCCTATGGGATACTCTCTGAATGTGCTGGCGCCAAACTATCAAGCTGGTACAATTTTATAATTGTTCAGCTGGCTTTGTTAGGCTTTCAAGCCAATTTTAGTAGGTCCAGACCTGTGTCTGTCATGTGTCTGCTGCACTGCACGAGGGTATCTCATGGACTCATTCAAGCAGCTGCAGTTTTCCTCTCAGTTCAGCTTCCAGATCCAATCATGAGAGCATTTCTTGATGTCTTTCAGTAACCTCCAACTTGGGTTATTTTCCCCAAGGCAGTGCTGGAGTCGCCATCCCTGGAAGTGTTGGGAAGCTGTGGGGGTGTACGCTTGGGAGCATGGTTTAGGGGTGGACCTGACAGTGCTGGGTTAATGGTTGAACTAGATGATATTGGAGGGGTTTCCGACCTTAGTGATTCTGGGATTCTATTCCATAATTCTATTTGCATGTTACAATTTCTAAGGAGAAGGAGGTCTGTGGAATGCTCACACTGACCTGGGATATTGGTAGTGCCCCTGTCCCCATTGTCAAAGCCATGTGTGGACTTGGCTGCTGTTGGATCAGAGGATTTTGGATGACTCCAGCCCTTACTGGAGCAGTGTTTACACTACTGAGAGTAGGGAGGTGAAAACTGGCAGTGGCTGAAGTCTCACTTCTGAAGCTGTCAGAAAATAATCTCTCTTTTCCCCCAAGAAGTGCCATTCAAGGAGAATCCTGGTGAGGAGCACAGCACAACCTGCCACTGGGGCTGTTGATAGGAATGATTTCCTTATATTTTGGGTTGCCTTTGCTTCCTCCCCTTCCCTGACTGCATTATCTGATATACATCACAATCTGTAGTCACTTCTAAGCACAAGTGCTGCACGACTGACGTGACAGCCCTCTCAGGGTTGACACAGGAGTCATGGGAGAGACTTTAATTTTCTCGAGGATGGGCTGTGGAAAGTTTTATGGAGCTCTCTGTAAGGCTGGCTCTGATTCAGCTGAGGCTGCGTGCGCACACCTGCCAAGAGAGATCAGCCTGAAAAAGAGATGATTCATCCCTGGCTAGGGGAAGGATCCAGTGGGGACAGAGGATGAGGTTCTGTGACTGACCCACCCTTTCCTCTGATGTGCACTCAGGGGCTGTAAATCTTCCCACAGTGAAGGCTCCTGGCCCATTCCCAAGCCTGGAGCTGTTGCACATTGTGATTTCTTGGGATTTGGGTGCTGGCGCAGCACCCAGATGGTGGTTTAGGAACTGTAATGACAGGCGTGGACACTGAGTGCAATAAAGTGACTTGGAGAAAGCACTTAAGTGGTGAACTCTGTGACTTCTGCTCTCTTGGAGCTTGGAGCTAATACTCTGTTAAAGGAGTCAGGAATTTCCTTCTGCCTTCTTTACCCTGCTAAGGACATTCATGCATACATTGGCCTGCACAGTGCCAGTGACCTGTGTGGGCTTCAAGTGGCTTTAGTGCAGACTGAGGAATGTTAGGTGGGATATTGGGAAGAAATCCTTCCCTGTGAGGATGGGAGGGGCCTGGCACAGGGTGCCCAGAGCAGATGTGGCTGCCCCTGGATCCCTGGAAGTGTCCAAGGCCAGGTTGGACAGGGCTTGGAGCAGCCTGGGACAGTAGAAGGTGTCCCTGCCCATGGCAGGGGTGGCACTGGATGGGCTTTAAGGTCCTTCCCAACCCAAACCATTCCATGATTAAGTGGTGCTTTTCAGCAAACAAATAAATGAGAAAAGGTCAATGAGAAGCAAATACTGAATTTCAGTAAGTGTGCGTTCTTACCCAGTCTGCCAAAATTTAATTGTGTTGAACAGCCAGAGGTGTCACCCAATAGATGTGTGACTCTTTTTCCTTTGATTCCCTTTTTCTTTTACTATAGCTGCTCTCTAAAATATATTTAAAACAGTTCCATCATGGAGATAGTAAAGTAGAGCAACTATTTGTGTGCTATAAAAAATTTCTCTAAAATTTTGCTTAATGTGTTTTGTTAAGTATTTTTAATAGAAGTTGAGAAAGGAGATAAACATATACAGGAATTGCGTTGCTATTTCAGTCTTTGCTTGTGGCAAGACCTGCAGATACTATGGCTTCTCTGCAGTCCTTTATTTTTCCATTTTGGAGAAGAATATGCAAATTTCCCCCTTACTTTGTTGCTGGTAATGTGTATCCCCTTGCAAAATCCCAATATTTTTTGATATGGCTTCTCATGGAGGGATCAGGTCTCAGGCCTGAAGGCAAAGGGATCCCACACATTTCCACCAGTGACTCCAGCTGGTGATCTGATTTTTTGATCTTTCCACATTTTCCTGAATCAAGTAAATAGTTAAATAACTTGTGCAGTGTTTTACTTAGATAAATATATATTATTTTATCTCTCTAGATATATGCAATGGAGTCTCTGCAGACTGATTACTAATATAATGTTTTACTAACAGTTTATCTCCACACAGGTAACACAAGTAGCAAGACAACCGGGTCCTCCTGCCCCATCCCCTTACACTGCACATGAAATAAATAAGGGACACCCAAACCTTGCTGCAACACCACCGGGACATGCATCGTCCCCTGGGCTCTCACAGGTAAGACCTGGCAGTGGAGCAGAGCATTCCCAGCCTTTCCCTTTTCCTCCTATCCCACTCTCAGCTTCTCTGCTCAACAGGTAACTGAGTTGTGTTGTCTGTGACCAGTGCAGAAATAAAGTGAGTAAAGGGTGTGGCTTGAACCTTGCAGTGATCTGTGGGCAGCACTTAGATTAGCACACCAATACCATCAATTGGTATTTTTAAATTAAACAAAAGTTTATTAGACATTAGTTCCTCGTGGAGTCTGTAACAGAAACTAAAAGCAACTTGAAAAATTAGAGAAAACAGTTATGGATTAGGAGGAATGTGTTTTGCTGTTGGATCAGGCATTTTGGGGCACCCTAAAAGTGCCCTGTGTCCTCTCTCAGGGATTTTCCAAGGGGAGTTTTGTACAGGGTGGTGCAGTTCTGTAGTTCTAAGAAATGGGTCAGGAAAACGAGTTGCACAAATGATTTCTCATAAAAGAGACGAGACGAAGGGCTGGTTACAGAAAAGTCTAGAACAGGAGATAAATCGGAGTTATATCGTAAGAATGGAGAAATAGAGTCTAGTGAGATATGTGGAATGGTTTGGTCTCTTCGTAGCTCAATTAGATAAATATTCTGCAGGGCTGACTTGAGAGCGGAGAAGCTTATCTGAAAAAGGAGGGGCAAAAGAGGCAGGTAATGGGGGGAGAAAGAAAGGGAGATGAAAGATACTGGGATGGGGAGAGTGAGATGTGTAAGGAATGAGGTGTGAGATAGAGGAAAGCCTGATGTTCCCTTTGCTCTTGATTAATTTATACTTGTGTGGATCAAGAAGAAAGGCCTGAGCAGGTCAGCTGTTAAGGAAAGTGGGTTTGTTCTGAGGATGGGGAGCAGGATGAAAGGCCAAGGGTGGGTTGGGAATGGGGAGGTGATGGGGAGAGCCTCAAATTGATCCAAGTCCCCCTGCCAGCCTCTGAAACATTAGATTGCAGCTGACTTTCCAGTCCAGGAGATGCCTGGAAACAGATCATGGAAGGAACACTTCATGTGGATGACGCACATTTTAGATCAAACATGATGGGGAAAGTGAAACTTGTGGTTGTCTTTGGGAATGTGCAGATGCTCATCCTCCATGTGTGGGAAATTAGAGGCTGAAGTGTCTGGCAGGTATTAGTGGTGTTGGAGCTGTTCTTGCACTCTTGCTGCAGGGTTGTGGGGAGTAAAGGCTCTGGGTTGAGGACTGAGGCTCACGGAACAGGGAGGACACAGCACAGTTGCAGAGCAAACCCTCAGATGCTGCCTGGCTTTTGTCATGGATCAAGACATTCCTTCCTAGTAAAGCTCATCAACACAGGGAAGCTACTCACGTGGCAGATGAGAAGGGAAGAAGAGAACATTCTGGGCAGCCTCTTTAAATCTATTGTAATCAAGGGATTTCTTTTCTTCCTGTAATATTTTCCCACTGAGTCAGTGCATCCGTAGAGAGTGGGCTGTGTGCCAAATCTCCAGCCAGCTGGATAGTGCTGCTTTCCTGTTCTGCTGGCTCTCGGAAGCGGGGGTCAGCTTGTGTCCCTGCCATGCTGCTGAAGTGACCTCAGAGCCTCCGTGGCAGCTGAGGGCCCTCGGGGGCTCCGGGGGGTGGCCGTGCTCCCATTGTGTGGAGCCAGCCCTTGGTGCTCAGGGACAGGGAGGAACAGCAGGACCCTGGGGTACGGGGCAGGTGAAGCTTCGGGCATTGTGGCCTTTGGGGCCAGAGGGGCCTGGGGACTGCAGAGCTTTTCCCCAGGTGATTCCTGCCAAGGTGGGATTCAGCAGTGCAGCAGCACAAATGGTGGCTCCTGTCTGTTCCCAGCCGGTGTCAGGGCTCCCCTCAGGAACCCCCTCTGCTGGGCGAAGGTTGGCTGGTGATGCCAGGCTGATCAGGGCTTGGAGTAGCCTGCTCTGGTGGATGGTCTCCCGTCCCGTGGCCAGGGGAGATTTGGAACAAGCTGATCCAACCCAAATCATTCTGGGATTCTGTGAAGGACCAAAATGCAGGTGCCTGCACTTGGGACACCAGTAAAGCTTGAAAGGGGATTGAAGCCTTACAGAATAACCTGTCCCCAGGGACAATTTTCCATATCCCAGAACTATTGGAGACTTGGGTAAATTTAAATTCTGAATATTTTTCTGTGTATCTCACTTTGGACCCCCTGTCAGGAGTTGAGTTTCTGTGTTGTGTTATGTTATGTTATGGTAAGAAATTCCCAAGCTAAATGGGGATCTGGATGAAAGCTTAATCTGTTCATTGCATCTCCCCTGGGCTTCAAGGAACACCCTGGTGCTTGTGTTAAGAAGGAGGTGAATGGAAGTTTCCTATTCCCACACCTCTAGTAGTTTGTGAATTTCCATCATGGTTTCATTTGTTTGCTTTCTTTTAGAAAGCGATGAGAGAGTAATTTTTGAGTAATTTTGTCTGATTCTTGGGCGTCTTAAATGCTGCTGTTTCCCTTTAGAGATAAAGGGACTCAGGCTGACCTGGGATTCAGATGAATGTGTTATTATTAATTACTTTATCAACAATAAACCACAAATAACTGTTTTACCTACCCACGCTGTGTTGATGATTGAACACTGAACACAGGTTGTCTTTGCCTTTGTCCAGTCATGCCTAACATAGCGAGGGGGTGTTTGTGCATAAAAGATAAGGGCAAGACCACTTTGTTTGAATTAGAGTCTGATTAAGGGTCATTGATTCTCCATCAGACCCCTGAGTTAATAGATTCTCATCAAAGTGAGTCTTTCCAAGGTAGTCTTTCCACTGCACTTGAGGCAGTAGTGAGCAAAAATACTGGTGGATGTTTTAGGCTTTGGATGTCATTTGGTATTAAATGGCGTTTGGGCAGAGATAGAATGTGTGTCACTGCTGGTGTGGGCAGATTGCTCTGAGTGCTCAGCCCTGGGCTCAGCAGAGTCTCTCCTTGCTGTTACCCAAGTGAGATCTCAGCATCTCCTTAGGCTCAAGAGTTTCTTGAAGGGGGGATCTCACAGAACCATGGAATGCCCTCAGCAGGAAGGGACCCACAGGGATCATTCCAACCCCTGGCCCTGCACAGACATCCCAACAATCCCCCCTGGGCATCCCTGGCAGCGCTGTCCAAAGGCTCCTGGAGCTCTGGCAGCCTCGGGACCGTGCCCATTCTATGGGGAGCCTGAGCAGTGCCCAGCACCCTCCCCTCTTCCCTCTGGGGGAAGAACCTTTCCTTGAGCTCCAGCCTAAACCCTCCCCTGGCACAGCTCCAGCCCTTCCCTCAGTCCTGTCCCTGATCACAGCAGAGATCAGAGCTGTCCCTTGGGAGGAGCTATAGCCTCCAATGAGGTCTCCCCTCTGGCTTGTCTTCTCCCAGCTGTACACACCAAGTTCACTTAGCTGCTCCTTGTGTGGCCCCTCCAGACCCTTCACCCTCACCCTTGGCAGAAACCATGCTCCTAAGGAGAATGAGAGTTAACAAATGCTTTGGTTCCACCAGTGACCCCTTCCTGTCCAGGCTGCTCCAGACCTGCCTGTCCCAGCACGTCTGGGGGCTGGGAGATGAAGTAATCCCTTAAATTCTAGTACGTGATAAAAGGAATTGCTGTCCCTTACCAGAGCTCTAGGAGCTGGAGCAGTTCACTGTAAGTTTGTGTGTGATGATGCCAAGTGGTGCCACATGGTGCCGAGTGGTCTGAGAGGGAGTTTGGAAAGCAGGGATCAGGGAATGTATGGGATATTTAACCTGAAAAGTCAGGTGCAAGTGAACGTTGTACCTTTGTTTGTTTTCCTTTAGCTTTGTCTAAACAGACAGAAACAGCTGGTTCTGTGGTGCTCTGGTCGGGTGACCCTTTCTCTTACTCCTCCACTGTTTCCATCTGACATAGCCAAAACGAGCCCAGCTCTGTGTTCCGCCTCCTCTGAGGGCTTTCCTGACGGACACTCTCCGGCACTTCACCTCCCTTCAGGATTAGTTTGTGCAGCACTGCGAGGAGACCTTGGCAGCGATGTGGAACAGCCCCACACCCCTGTCTCTGCAGCAACAGGCAGCATCTCTGCTTCCCAGATTCCAGGGCGTTGAAATCACAGTGCTGCTCTCAGGAATGTGCTGAGCTCTGGCGCCGGGGAATGCGCAGCACATGCTGCTGCACTGGTGTTATGGCCAGATGTGGCCTCAAGTACATAAAATTTCATATTCCTGGTGGGTTTTGCATGTTCTTCTCTCGTTCTGAGAGGGAGAGGAGGGACATAGCCCCTTTGCCTCCTCTCCTGACTTGAGGCTGCAGAAGGAGCTGGTTTGACACAATTCTCTTTCTCAGGAAAGGAGAAGCCATTGGAAGAGGAGCAGAGCAGTTCCTCCTTGGATATGGCTCCCAGAGCAGGTTATCCAGAGCTCAGGTGGGGCTTGGATCAACAGTCAAGCACCATCCCTTGATGGATGGGAGAATCCAGAGCAGGCTGAGAGCGTTCCCCGAGCCCTTAACAGAGAGCAGCTGAAACGCTGTAAATGTGCCCCATTCCAGCTGTTCCTTACACTGATGAATGGGGCAGCCATGGTACGTTAGGGTAACGGGGAAGCAGAGCACTTCCAGAGCAGCTGGGCTGGGAGCAGCAGGAAAGAGCTTCCCTCTGTCCATGGAGTGAACAGAGGAAGAGAGAGCTCCTCCAGAGGCAGTGTGCAGAGCTTAGGGCACCAGGAAAAGACAGTTTCATCCCCCTTGTGACCTGGGAGTGTTTTGGAGGATCCCAAGGAACAAGTGCAGTGGGTTCTGGCTTGTGAGGGTGAACGGCTTGGAAAAGACTCTTGGCTTTCTCTGCCTCAGCTTTAGAATTGCTGGCTCCAATGGGATACTGAGGGATTCTCCTATTCCAGGCCCACAGTTTGGAAGCATCAAGCAACCACACTTGGAACAAATTGGCAGGAATTTCCTCTGTAATCAGGATAGCTTCAGCTCTCATTAAGAACACATTGTGCACTGAGCAGATTGGCGCTGCCTGCCCACGGCTGCCTCTTGGAATGGGCTGGAATGCTGGAGCCTCCAGGGAGCAGAGGATCCTACAACATTGATGGGGACCTTCCTCTGATGCTGCTGTAGTTGTGGACATCCCTCACCTGCTCCTTAAAAGGTCGAGATACACCCAGGTGAAAAAGCGTGCAAGAGGGCTGAATTCTCTGGATCTTGGTACATGAAGACCTTGACTTTTAGGTGGCTGATTTAAATCCAGAACAGATTGTACCACCTGAAACTTGTTACCATCTGGTTCTATGCCTGAAGTGAAGAGAGTTTTGTGGTCTCATTCTGGTCCTCAAAAATGTCACCATCGTTAAATTAGCATTTGTAAGATCAGGGAGACATTCCTGAGTACCTTCAGGTCTGGGAATGTGTGCCAGGAAGCAAGTCTGCCTGCCATCTGTGGCATGTTTATTAGGCAATCCCCAAGTCCCTCTTTTATGATCTTGGATCCTTTCTACAGGAGCTGGAATAATCCTGTTAGAACCATGATATTTATTCAATGCTTCCATCTTCTGCAGCCCAATTTGAGATGCTTTTAATAAAGGGATGTTTATTAAGGGATTGGAACAGAAGGAGGGATGTAATTTAGATGTCGCCTCACCCATTGGTACCCTGGGGGTCAGTCAGGTGCCCTGGGATGTGGAGAGCGTTACTCCTTGTTCTCTCCTCCTGTTGGAAGCAGCTGCCTTTGGAGTCTGGTTGCTACATATTAAACTCGGCTTCCCCCAAATTGTGGTGACCAGGGACAGGACTGAGGGAAGGGCTGGAGCTGTGCCAGGGGGGTTTAGGCTGGAGATCAGGAAAGGTTCTTCCCCCAGAGGGTGCTGGGCACTGCCCAGGCTCCCCAGGGAATGGGCACGGCCTCGAGGCTGCCAGAGCTCCAGGAGCCTTTGGACAGCGCTGCCAGGGATGCCCAGGGTGGGATTGCTGGGGTGTCTGTGCAGGGCCAGGGGTTGGATGATCCTTGTGGGTCCCTTCCAGATCCATGATTCCTCATTATTTGGGTCCACGTGTGCTTTGCTAGGAGGAGATAGTCGGCATAAAGTCAAATTATGAATTTCCACTGCCCTTGGGGCACAAGGAGCTCCCAATTTTATTGTCTCATTCAGATAAACCCCCTGTCCATCATTTTCTGTGTTCAGGAGCATCGTTGTTGATCCTTTGATCCTAGTTGGTCTCCAGGCTTTTCAGGGGGCTCTTCCCCCAGAGAACTTCCCTGTGTAGGAACTTCCTTGTTTTGTGTAAGGTGCTGTTATAGCCAATTCCCTGCTGGTTAAAATCACCCCGGAATCCTGTAGCTCCTGTGGTTGTCAGTCAGGGTATTTATTCATGATGTAGACACAGAATGAAAGATTAAACTCCTTGTATAAATGAAGAAGTTGGTGCTGGACCAGCTGAGGGAAAGCGTTGCATGTTTGTGCTGCTCCTCCAAGCAGAAGATTCCAGTTTCTTGGATCTTCTCTCCATTCCAGATAATGAGAATAAAGCAAATTTAAACAACTTAACTCCTGATAGTGTTTTGTGAACAGTAAACCTACCTAAATAACCAGATTACTATGTAGTAATGGTATTTTTTTTTTTGACCAGTCAAGATTTTGACCTCTTTTTCTTCTTACTTCTTTCCTCATGCTTCCTTCTGTACATCTGGGTCAGGCTTCATCCCAGCAAATTTCCAATGCATTTTGCAAATTCCAGGCTTGCAGGAATATGTGATTCCAGGTGGAGATTTGAAACTGAGAGTTATTTAATAGCTGATAAATCCAGGAGCGTAATCTTCTTTTGGCCTTTGTGTTCAAGACCTGCTGGAAGTGCAGCTGAACCCTCTGCTTTGTAATAGGATTAGGAGGTTTTTGATTGGGTTAATAATGCTGGGAATATTTCCTCCTAGAATGTATTTCATTATTTTTGGTTCATTACTGTGCTTTTTACCTCATTAAGTTAGATCTGGGCAAATCTGGCTGGAAACATCAAATATGTCTTGTGTCTTGGCGCCTTTGGGCTTCAGGGGGCTTTTGTGTGGGCATGCTTGGCTTCATGGGTGTCTTCTAATTTGGGAGAGCATCTGGGTGTAAGAGCTGCAGGAAGGGAGCATTGGGAAGGCATAATGTAGCTTCAAATGCTGATTAACACCATTTATTTTAATTATTTAACCTTGGAAGCAGTTGGCTTTCATAAGGCACAACGTAGGAGGGATGTATGAATTAGTTTCAGTATTTGTGCACTCAAGGAGGACAGAAAGAGCCTTTAATTCCTAGCAAGGAAAGGAAAGAAAGGAAGACCTATTACAATTTCATCGTGTACATGTGCAAAGAAAAGATTGCAGCACAAATACTGAGTCTAGTTGGGACTAGATCTGGCTTTGGACCCACCCCTCATCTGCCTCACAGAATCCTATCCTAGAGTCCCAGGATAGTTTGACTTGGAAAGAATTTTAATCTCATCCCATTCCACCCTTTGCCATGTTCAGGGACACCTTCTACTTCCCCAGGTTGCTCCAAACCCTGTCCAACCTGGCCTTGGGCACTTCCAGGGATCCCAGGGCAGCCGCAGTTTCTTTGGGCGCCCTGTGCCAGGGCCCTCCCCGCCCCCCCCATCCTCACAGGGAAGGATTCCATTCCAATACCCCACCTATCCCTGTCCCCTGGCAGTGGGAAGCCATTCCCTTGTCCTGGGACTCCAGGCCCCTGTAAAAAATTCCAGCTCTGAGAGGCATGTTTAATCCTTCTCCAAGCAGTCTGGTTTGCCCAGTGGGGAGAGAAGTGTTTTTCTACTGCTGCTTGAACTTTTCCTCTCTGGAGTAGCTGTGACCTGGCTCCGGGTGTTCCCTGGCCCTTCCACCCTGTGCAGGCACAGGGATTTGGAATGGGAAAGCTCTCAGTGGGTGTCTTGGCCGCACGGCACATCCTGGCTTCTGCGCGAGCGGAAGCGCCTTTCTTTGGTGTATGACATTATTGGGAATCAAAAGTACTTCTTAACTTGCCAATAACTTGGTTTGAAGTGTAATAAGACAGCGTTTTTAATAGAAAATGAAACTTCCCTGTAGCTGTTTAAAATTCTCCAGATCCCGTTCTTCAGGTCTCTTCCACATGCGTTTTCTGTTCTCACAGTCACGCGCCCTGGGCTTTATTTTGGTGCTTTGCAGACTTTGCCGCTTGTTGAACCGCATTTCTATTCGTAATATAAGAAGACAAAACAATATGAGGCAGTTTGCCATTTTTTTACATTTAATAATTTCAATTTCTGGAATTCCTTCTGTAATAGTACCTTCTGTTCCATGCAATTTAATGGATGTTTTCTTGCATGCTCCAGAAAATACGCAGTTTTTAAACAAACACCATGTGTTCCATAAAGCACCAGAGTCAGCACAAAAGTCAGGGCTTTACACAGACTGTGTTTTGTAAGCACAGAGGGCACAGAATATCCCTGCAGCCAGAGAAACCAGGGAGATGGAGTCCTGGAGTTCCTGGAGTCCACTGTTAGCTGTGTCAGACTGGGAAACAGAGGAATAATCTCTGGAGCCATTTAACCTGCAGCAGGGATGGCCACATTCCAGAGGTGAGACTTTGAATCCATAACAGCCTGGTTCCCCTGCCAGCTGAACTCTCACTGTGCTGCTTTCCATTGAACCAACAAAGATGATGGAGCCATCATTCCAGTCCCTGCAGCCTGGAAGGGCTGTGCCCCTGTTCTCCACAGATGCCTCCTTAGGGTGCCATTAGAAACCCATAATTTATTTACTTGTTTTAGCTTTGTGCAAATTCAGACACTTTATATGTAGGGTATTTCTGGGCTTCAGTGTAATTCAGTAAAACTTGACTGTTTTATCTGATTGCTGCCCTCACACAGGTGAAGGTTGGAGGAGACCTGGCATCAGCAGGTCCAGGTGCCTGCTCTGAGCTGGATCAGCTGGAGCAGATAACTCTGGGCCACCTCCCCTTGAGTTCTGGCTATCTCCAAGGATGGCAGCATCCTCAGAGATATCACGTGACACATTTTTGGAGCTTCTTGTTGGCATTCAGAAGGAAATAGGAGGAAAGCTGCAAAGCTGCTGATGCTGTTTTGATGTGGAATAGGGTCTTGGCTGTTTGGGTTGTGTTCCTGGGATCAAGCATTTGCCCTCAAAGTCTATTTTGTTAAAATGGGAGGCAGTTTTGTGGAACAAGTGAAAGGCACTCTGTGAACTCAAGGGTGTTTCTGCAGACAGTCCCAGCTCTGCTTTCAGCAGTGGAGATTTTGGAATTTCTGCCCTCAGCACACACAAGCACTCAATATTTTTGAGTACCCTTATTACAGAAAATGCCAGTTTACTTAATTACATAATGGTCATTAGCAGACCACCCCAGGCTGCAAGCCAGGTGCTGCAGCCAGGGCAGAGCCCGGCAGTTCAGCTTCAGTAAGGAGCCATGTGAAGCCATAGCAGTGTTTCTAGATGTATGGAATGATTTCCTGTGACGTTATCCATGGCCTCACACCTTTGTTAGCAGCAGGTTCCATGCTGATAGATTTAAAAATGGCTTTGGGAGAGAGCAGCCACTAGCAAGACATCTGTCCACACCCATGGCTCGAAATCACACTGGTTTGGTCTTTCACTCCAGGTCCTCCGCTGTGTCTGGAGTTCAGCATAGGCTCATGGGCTGGAGCCTTACCTGGGAGGAAGGAAGATGATTCTTTCCTCCCTCAGGCTGGGTGTTCTGTTTGCTTTTGCACTGTAGGGAGGGACATGTACACCCAGCAGAGCTGAGGAGAAAATCACTGAAACCCAGAACAGTTTGGGCTGGCGGGACCTTAAAGCTCATCCAGTCCCACACCTTCCACTATCCCAGGCTGCTCCAAGCCCCTTCCAGGCTGGCCTTGGGACACTTCCAGGGATCCAGGGGCAGCCACAGCTTCTCTGGGCACCCTGTGCCAGAACCTCCCCACCCTCCCAGGGAACAATTCCTTCCCCATATCCCACCTGACCCTGCCCTCCGGCAGTGGGAAGCCATTCCCTGTGTCTTGTCCCTCCATCCCTTGTCCCCAGTCCCTCTCCAGCTCTCCTGGAACCCCTTCAGGCACTGGAGGGGGCTTAAGTTCTCTCTGGAGCCTTCTCTTCTCCATGTGAGCACCACCAGCTCCCCCAGCCTGGCTCCAGAGCAGAGGGGCTCTAGCCCTGGAGCATCTCCATGGGCTCCTCAGGACTCACTCCAGCAGGTCAAGAATGTGCATTTTATGTCTCTGGTCCCTGGCACAAACAGTCCTTGTCCAGGGAACAGCAGACCATGTTCCTTCACCATCTTCCTTTGGGGACAATCTCATTATCCACACTGAAGTGGGAAAAATGCCTGTAGCTCTGTGGAAGTTACCTAGGACTCAGTTTCCCTGTACCTGCTGCTTTTCTCACTCAGATGTGGTGAAAACATGTAAAGCCATAAAAAAGATCGTTACAAATTTGTCTGTGCAGGTAATTACACAAGTGATGTATCCTGAGACAAACTGCTGCAGAGGTAAAAGGGGAAAGAGAGGAGTAATTCCTCCTGGGTCAGGATATTTGTATCCTTTTAAAGGCTGAGCTTAATCGCAGAATCCCAGACTGGTTTCAGTTGGGTGGGACCTTAAAGCTCATCTTGTTCCGCCCCCTGCCATGGGCAGGGACACCTTCCACTAAAATCTTAACATTTACCAACAAGAGGAATTCCCTGAAGGCTGGGCATATAGAAAAAGAGGGAATAAACCAGTGTACTTGTCAGGAGAAGGGCAGTGAGGATGCCAGCTACTTCTTCTCTGCATCTTCTAGTTGTCTGCAATTTGTTCAACTCCTAAAATCAGGCAAAACACCTGGAACTGAGTCCTGGGATTTTGAGGAAATAGCTAAATAAACTCACTGAACAGTCACAATTCCTGTTTATTATGTGCCTCCACCCCAATCCAAACCTCAAAACTTCCCAGTGAATGCAATGTGCAGAGATTTGGACCATGTCCCACCCTGGTGCCATCCCAGCCCCTCCGTCAGGAGCAGAATTTCTGCACTGGAATTGTGTTAATTCTGGTTTTTATGTGGAAGCTCTTCATCTGCACAATTTGTTTGGTGTCAGAGAAGAGCTCTAGTCCTTTTGTCATGGACTTTAATGGGACTTTGAATATCCCAGGTATTATATACCTAGAATATATGCACTATATGCAGAGAAAGAGTTTTTCTCAGGTGCTGCTGCACCCTGCGGGGGAGCCCTGCCTTAGAGAGGCAGCAGAGTGGAACTGCTGCATATTTTTGTTTTGCAGCATTGCCCTGATGAGGATGAGCTGATTTCAGCGATTCTGGATAATTCGCAAATGAGCTGCTTAAAAAATGTGGCATCCCTGGTGTGATGGGTACCTAAAACTTGCATTTTTGAACACATAGCTGTGCATGGGGACTTGTGTTCAAGCAGAGGGATCTGAGAGTGTGTGTGATGATCACTGAAATATCATTGTAATAATGAAAGGCAAACTGCGAGCATTTAGAGGGGAATTGTCCTTGTTTAGTGGTTTAATCATTTGTTGTGTTATTTTTAAAGCTGGGATAATTCACAGGATTAGAGAGAGAATATGCTTTCTGCATTATTTGAGGGGGTGCTGTATAAAAAAGGCTGAAATTAATAAATTTATTAACTCAGGTTTCTCCACCATCATCTGTAATATTTACAGATGAACTGGATCTATATGTTACAGATACACTCTGGAGCTTTTCCTGCCAGCAGCTTCCAAGTCTGTTCTGCTGAGTGCAGAGCACGCCAGGGAGGAAAAAAAAGTGAGGTAGACTTGAATTATGTGGTTGCCAAAATAATGGTGACATTCAGCTGTGTCCAGAAGAGGTGCAGGAGCGAGCAATGCCCTGTTTGTGGTGAGATGCGGGAGGTGCCTGAGGCTGGAGGTGCCTCTTGTTCTGAAGGGCATCTCCAGAACTCAGTGACATAATTGCAAAGTGGTTAAATTTGTCCCTTAGTACTGATTTTATGTCAAAAGCTGCTCTACCCTGTGTTCAGTGATCTCTGCAGAAGCTAGGAGTGTGGTAAGGGAGACAGGGAGAGCAGGAACTTCCTTGTACCTTTCCCTGGATGCTGCTGGTGTTCATAAGGCAGCACCTGGATGGAAGAGGAGCCTTCATTGGCCAAGTGTCTGTGGGAGGAGGAGATTCGGGGCTCCTCTGGGATGCTCCAGCTGAGGCAGTTCTCTCTGCCTTCAATAACACAGCTTTTCACATCAGATAAAAAGTAAAATCTCGCCGTAACCTTCAGTCTTCAGAAGTTTCGTGCATTTTCACTGGAACAGAGCAGCTGCCTCTGGGGAGGCCAGGAAAGCCTCTTCCCCCGGCACTGAGTTTGTACTGAGGCACCTTTCTCAAAATCCAGGGCATGCAGAAACCAAAGCTTGGGGGAAATCAAGATGCTGGGTGTGCCTGAGGAGCTGCTGTTCTGGCCTGCACTGCCTCTGGGGAGTTCATTAGGGAGCAATGAAGATACAGGGTTTAAATTATAATCCTCTTACTTTCCCAGAGCTGAATGCCCACAGATTTCCCTCATTGGAGGGTTGTAGCTGTTTGGGTGTAGTGATTGAGTTGTCACAGTGATTGGATTTGGGGCTGTGGGAGGGCCGAGCCAGTCCAGCTCCACAAAGAAATGATGACTCACAATTAATACCCACATCCTTGCTGTCACCATCACTCCACACTTGTGAGCAAAGTGATGGGTTCTGCTGCTGTGAGGAATTTCTTCACCTGTGTCTGAGGCCAAATTCCTGTTGTCCAGGCCAGTGACCCAGGAGAAAACTCTGCAAAAACGGCCTCAAGGGCTGGTGCATCAACACAGCCAGTCCCATGCTCCCTTTGTGGTTTTCCTCAAGATTTCCAAAATCGTTCAGCAGCTGGAAGGAAAATCAAGTCTGGTTGTTAAAAACAGGGATAAATAGGAGACTCCAGTGCAATGACCTCCCCCTCCTGTACCTTGCTCCAGGAGCAGCTGCCTTTGATCTTAGGGGCTTGTGTGAGTAAGAATATATAAATCTAGGGACCAGACCCTTATAACGTACACTATAAAGAACACTGACTGTGCCTCTCAGTGCCCAGCTGGAGGCTTTGAATCAATATTTAGCATTTAACCAGGTCAGGGAATGGCTTGGGAACAGACCAGTGCAGGTTTTATGCAGAAATCCCTGTACTATAAGAGAAACAGGTGTGGACTGGGGATGTTGTGTTGTTTGGGGAAAGAGATGGATCTCATAACAGTTTTATCCTGTTTCCACACAGTGCATATTTTTGATATTTTATGTCTTGACATTAAATAATAAGACTTTTTGAAAATGTTTGTCGCGGCACTTGGGTGAGTCTTTAGCTGGATGCTCTCCATCAGTAGTGCAGTGATACATGAGATATAACGAGATGTAAAACCACCTGGGCAAGGGTCTGTAGTTTTTATTCCCCTGGCACCACATTGGTCTGTTGCCACGCAAAAAAAGCCCATTGGAGGCTGCTGTGGGGCAGCCAGGGGCTGTCGTGGCCCCACCAAACCCCGTGTTGTTCTAAAGGGTTTTGCTTATTCTGAACCATTCCTCCCAAGAGATTTATGCTCTGTGCTGGAGTCCAGGGGGAGCCGGAGCTCTGGCTGTGCCGGTGGGGCTGCGAAGTGACTGGGAAAGTGAAGGTTTGGGACTGGGAAACGACTGGGAAAGTGAAGGTTTGGGACTGGGAAACGACTGGGAAAGTGAAGGTTTGGGACTGGGAGGTGACTGGGAAAGTGAAGGTTTGGGACTGGGAAGTGGCTGGGAAAGTGAAGGTTTGGGACTGGGAAACGACTGGGAAAGTGAAGGTTTGGGACTGGGAAGTGACTGGTAATACAAAGGTTCCCTCTCCAAGGTCATGGTGAGGGCTGGGAGCGGCAGCGAAGCTCCTGAGTCACGGTCATGTGCTGGAGCTTCGAGTCCAGTTCTCCTCCTCCTGTGTAACTTCAGTAAATATAGACCCAGCAACCCCTTCCCTGAGTTGGGAGAGGATTTGGGAATCAGCCGCAGGGTTTAACCCCTTCCCAGCCACAGAGCTCAGCAAGTGACACCTTTCTGCCTGGGGCTGGAAGGGTTTTGTTCCCAAAAATGTTTCCCGAGGCAGAGCTGGGTGACTCAGCTCTTTTGAGCTTGGTGTGTGTACTTTGCCTGTTTATTCCCAGGACAGGCAGTCTCAGGGGAGTCATATTACGCTGCAGGCTCAGTGTTTATTAACCAGCTCGGGGCCTGAGCTAAGAATAACTTTTTTCAGTTGTTTTGTTGGTAGTGATTATTTTTCCTTGCTTAGCACAGGCAGCAGCTTGAGGTGGAAACAACCCTGAGAAAGGGCTTCCCCAGCAAGTTGTGGGAATACATAAACACTCAGCTATTATCACCTTCCTCCCCTGAAAAGCCACAGCTGAAGTATGAAATCGGGAAGGTGGGAGCTTTAAGGGAAGCAAATTGCTCTGCCTCAAAGTGGAGCAGCTCAGCAGCACTCTGTCCTCTTCCAGCAGTTATTTGAACTTCAGGGATTCAATCCAGCCTTTAGATGCTTCAGAGCCAACATTTGTCTGCAGAGCAGTACTTGCTTCCTTGCCTTGCCCTCCGTGGGGGTTTATTGAGGGTTTTTTTGGAGCATTTCCTCGCTGATCTCTTCATTCCCTCACTCCAGTGTTCCAGCCCCGGTGCATGGAGCCCTGTGTGGCTGCGCGTGACCACATCACTTTCTGTACCCATTTAGCTGCTTGGCACAGGAAAAAGGCCTTTGACAGATGAATAGATGTAATGCTTTAATCAGCTGATGTGTATGAAAAACAGCAGAGTGCTTTGATTTATTCTGTTGGATCTTTGATAGTTTAGGCTCCCACAGCTGATGTGAAGTTAATACCTGCAGCAATTTATAAACCACTCTTCCCTCCCTTTTCTTCCCCTATGATGGTTTCAACACAAATACCAGTTGAGGCAGAGTCCCTCTGGTTGGAAACATGGAGAAGAAGCTGTTGTTGTTGTGCAATAGTTGTAAAACATGTTTATTTAGCTGGTGTTTGTGGTCTTCAGTGGGATTTGTATTGCACTTGTTCCTTACTTGTGACCTCGCATCCACGGGGGTCATCTGTCCAAAACTGCCTTGGTTCACGACACCTTAATAGCAGAAACCCTTCTGTGGCCTCTAGTTAAGCCTTTACGTGCTTTCTTCTTTATTTATAACTCAGTGCTGTGCTCATTCTGGTAGGCTTTAAATACTAAAGCAAGTTTAACCCTGGATTGTGTCACAGTGCCACAACTGACGTGTCACCAGTGAAATGTCTTTGGCACTGTGTTTCCAAGTACCTGTTTTGTAGTTTTGCTGCTAAAACTCAGAGGATTTTCAGGCTTAGTGATGGATGTGCTCCCTTTCTCTCACATTTCCTTTGGCTTGGGTGATTAAAAGAAAATGGGGGCTGTTTTGGAGGTGGGTACTGACTTTGGGGCAGCAGCAGTTATCTGACTTACCCTTTGAGAGTCATATCAGAGCTCTCCTCTGTCACATGCAATTTAAGCCTGAAGAAAATGTTTTCATGAGCCTGGAGATGGGGAGGAATAGTAGATACTTTCTTCTCTTGTTGATGAGGTGCTCTGGGAGCAGCAGTTTGGGATGTGGTCACATCTCCTGAGATGTGGAACTGGAGGCACAAAGAGCCAGTGATCAG
This sequence comes from Chamaea fasciata, assembly GCF_029207755.1. Classification (NCBI taxonomy): domain Eukaryota; kingdom Metazoa; phylum Chordata; class Aves; order Passeriformes; family Sylviidae; genus Chamaea; species Chamaea fasciata. The sequence goes on along the minus strand of NW_027094108.1, from coordinate 7,336,489 downwards.
CTGGTGCATTTATTGGTATTACTTATTTATAATATTTCCCAACACAGTCACCTACCCTGTGTGCTCACTGCTGGCTGGTGGGAGAGATACAAGGGAGAATGGCTTTAAACTAAAAGGGAGGAGGTCTAGGTTGGATATTAGGAGGAGATCCTTCCCTGTGAGGGTGGGGAGGCCCTGGCACAGGGTGCCCAGAGAAGCCGTGGCTGCCCCTGGATCCCTGGAAGTGTCCCAAGGCCATCCTGGAAGGGGCTTGGAGCAACCTGGGGTAGTGGAAGGTGCCCCTGCCGTGGCAGGGGTGGCACTGCATGAGGAAAAAGTCCATTCCACCCAAACCTTTCCATGATTCCTTGATATGAACAGCAGTGTCTGGACCTGTGGAAAAGCCTTAATCTCACACTGGGCAGAGATCCCAGATGCAGAAAGTCAGCAGCAGGATACTACAAAGGCAGGACAACTTCTCCAGGTTGTGGATGAAAAGAATTTCCCCACTTCTCCTTAGCTTTGGGTTATTCACTCTGGAATGACACTGACACCACCAGCTCCACCAGAATCACTCATCAAGTAAAAAGGGAAAAGAGCTTCTGACATCTCAAAAAAAATTAGAGGGCTTCTTTCCATTTAGTTGTTTACATTAATTAGGTTTTGGCAGAGGTGAAAAGGGAGGAAAGGGTTGGCTGGAGTGAATTGGATCAGTGAGCTCCTGGAGAGGAGGGACAGGGCAAACCTGCCCTGCCCACCCCTCAGAGGATGCTGCTGCCATCAGGAGCTGAACAAAGCATTTAATTGCTGTTGAACCAGAGGCTGTGCTGCTGTATCAGTATAAACTCTTCCAGAAAAACATTGTCCAGCTAAATACCCTGCCCAGTGTATTTGGTGTCCTGGATCACAGTAAAGATCTAGTGTTGTATTTGGAGACACAAATTTTATCATCATTTTGACCTAAAAAGCTGTGAAAATGAGGCAGAAGCTAACAGAGGGTCCTGCCTAGTTAACTTGTGTGGTAGGAGCAGTGTCCTTGTGTATCTGTGGAGTCATGTCTGAGTTTTGCTCTTTAAAATCAGTCCCAGAGTGGTCCCAGAGTAGGAATAGAAGGTGTTGCAGCAGTTGGGTTTTGGGATGGGGCTATTTTTGGGTTGTGCTCATTCCCCTCATCCCCTCTACCATGTTTTGGGGAGGGGTGTTGTTGTATTTGTTGTGGGTTTGTTTTTTTTTTTTTCTTCCCTGAGACCTGGGAATTGGTTGAATTGTTTCCAAACTATGTATTCATTTGCCTTGTGTTGCACTTTAAAGGTGATTAGTCCAGGGGATGGAAAAACAGGGATAAAAGACAATGCAAACTGTACCCCTGTGCTGGCACTTCTGGGGCCTCTCCAGCCCTGGGGCTGTTCTGGGTTCCTTGGGACAGGAAGGACACTGAGGGGCTAGAGCATGTCCAGAGATGGGAACAGAGCTGGGGAAGGGGCTGGAGCCCCAGGAGAGGTTGAGGGAGCTGGGAAAGGGGCTCAGCCTGGAGAAAAGGAGCCTCAGGGGGGACCTCGTGGCTCTGCACAACTCCCTGACAGGAGGGGACAGCCGTGGGGGTCGGGCTCTGCTCCCAGGGAAAAGGGACAGGAGGAGAGGGAACAGCCTCAAAGTTAGGTTGGATATTGCGAAAAATTCCTTCATGGAGGGGATTGTCCAGTCCTGGCACAAACTGCCCAGGGCAGTGGTGGAGTCCCCATCCCTGGGGGGTTTAAAAGATTTGTAGCCGTGGCACTTGGGGGCATGGTTTAGTGGTGGCCTTGCCAGCAGTGGGGAGCAGTTGGACTTGAAGATCTTAGAGAGCTTTTCCAACATCACCAATTCTGTGATTCTATGGTTCTTGAGAGCAAAGGCTGTTGCAGGGTGGTGGCTGGTTTTTGTGCCATTGCAATAATAAACTATTTTAAAAAATAATAATCTAAATTATAATGTTTTTGTGCAAGAAGAATAAGGAAAGAGGCTCTCTGAAAAGTTATTTCTAAGTGTCTTGTTAAAATGCGTCATCAGCGCAGTTGCAGAGCTCCAGTTTATTGTTACTTTGGGCAAATAACACTTGGGGAGAGCATCTGGTGGGATAAATTGTTATAGCCCATGGAAAGGGCTGGAAGTAGGAAAAATGTGCAGAGCCTGTAGCCATGGCCTGCCTTCCATCTGGGATGATTTTGGGCTGTTCCATTGCGTTGGAAACGCTTTAATGCAGCAGCAGCTTCTGTTAAACACACTCTGGCTTGTTTATTGCTGTTTGTCTGATTTTGGAGGATTTATTGGCATCATCTACAGTTCTGGCTTTCCTTGGAAGCTGGTTCAGAGGAGGCATTTGTTAACAGGTGGCCAGGCCTTTGGACACGTAAGGTTTTGGTGACATTATGTTGGGGTCATGTGTCTGGTTGGTTGTTTTCCACTGCAGCACTTGGGGAGCTCAGGTGATATATAGTAGCAAACTCTGACTTATAGTAGTAAACTGTGACTAATAATGAGTAATGCAGCTGTTACTTACTAGTGGAGCTACTAGTGGAGCTACAAGCTGCTGTCATGAGAGGCAGTGTTGTTGAATTGGTCCTCAGCAGAGACGGTTTCTCCATTGCAATCTTTTCATCTTTATCTCCATGTCAATCACTCTGGCTGATAACGTGTTCTGCTCCTGTTTTTTGCGATGAATCATTGGATCCACTCACTTTGCTTTTCTTGTTCCCTGGCAGGCTCCTTATCCCTCAGGACAGAATGCAGCTCCAACCACGCTGGTGTACCCTCAAGCCCCTCAGACAATGAACACGCAGCCTCAGACCCGCTCGCCGGTAAGGAGCCCAATCTGGCCCCATCTCCTGTTCTTTCCTCCTTATTTATATGTTTCTTTGTCTGTGTGTGTCTGTAGCACGTGGCTGATTCTCTGGAAAGCCCATTTTACTGACCTGGAAGCACATCCCAAATGGCAATCCTTGATTGAGTTTTTCAGATGCTATCCTGGTAGGATAATTTTCCTTCAAAAGTTCCCAAAGAAGTGATGGAGGGATTCTCATCTACCTTCAAGTAACACCATTTATTTTTAGCCTAGTTGTTTTCAGGTTCACTTCATTATAGAGTTTAGGTTCATTGCCAGAATCTTTCTCTTTTCTTCTTCTTTTTTTTTTTAATTTTTTTTTTTAATTTTTTTTTTCTTTTTATTTTTTCTTTAAGGATGTGTTTTACACGGGGATAGACCAAAGATCAAACACAAGCAGTTCTCTGCAGCAGCACTCGGTCTCCAGTGGCCTCTGGGCTTTGCTCCCAAATCAGTGCCACTGATCAGTTCTAACCCTGGAGGTGCTCGTGTGTAACCTAGAGCTTCTGTGTACTCAGATCTCTTTGTGCTGAGCCCCTTTTTCATCCAACTTCAGGTTTGATCGTCCTTCACAGTCTTTTTTGGGGGTGGGTGTTTATTGTGATACTGCTCTGCTGTTGAAGGACTTCAGTTCCCCAAACCAGGAATCTGGGGATTCTCTGCTTGTAGCACAGCTCCACATGATGTTAGTAGACCCTCCTAGGGCATCAGATGCCTTGCCCAGCTTCTGGAGGCATGGTGGCTTCCCATCACCACATCTCAAGGCTCCATCAGCCGAGGGAGCAGCAATCCTGTGCCTCCTGCCCCTCTCTGTCAGGACACCTTCAGGTTGCCCATAACTCCCTGGTGCCTTCCCAGCACTCTTCTCTTTTTAGAGTAAGGTGAATACTCCTGGAGCAAACTGAAAGCCTCTGAGACAGAGGAGTTTGTCCACAAAGCAGGTATGAATACAGTTATATCCAGGGCAAGATCCCCAAACCCGCAACATCACTGGAGCACTTGCCCAGCTCTAGGGGTTTCCCCTTCAGGACATGCCAGGGTTTGATCTGAGGCCCCTTTAACCTCTGCTGGTGAACGAGACAGGTAATGCTGACTTTGAAGCTCTTTCATGTGACAGCTGAAATTTGTCCTTAGTGCCCCGTTCTCATCAGTAATTCAGGACACTGCTGGTAAAACTCTTTCCTCAGTAAGTATAATCATCTTTCTCTTTAATTGTTGCAAAGCACAACTAATCTGATATGGTTAGAACTGGAGCAAAAACTTGACTGAAGAGCTGCATCTCTAAACCAGTTTTTTTGACAGCCCAGCAGAACAGTGCCAATACATTGCACAGAAAACTGGAAGAGGAGGAAGGTTTTGGAACAGAGTCCGGTTTACAGGTCCCTGGCTGGAAGAGGCTGGATAAAATACTGCATTGTAAGCAATATAACAAACTGTACTCCTTCTTGCAGGCAATTGTGCCCATGGCACTGTTTTTATTTCTTCCTTTCTTTATTATATATATATATATATATTACCACATCCTTTTTTTGTTGGCTACAGAAATGCACTGATTTTGCTTCTTTGCTGAAAACATGAGCTGCTGTGGCAGCCTCTGCCAGGTGAGGTGGTGCCACAAGGGCCCAAAGCTGAATTACAGCTGGGGGGTCTGAACTGGGGTAGGGCAGACACCAGGGCCCCTTGGGCTTTGTCACTGAGCAGAGAGAGAATGTGCAGGAAATTTGGCCAATCAAAGTCAAATTTTGTAGTGTTTTGGCCCTGTAACTGAGGAGATCCCGAGAAAGAGTTTATCTGCACCTGTCAGCCTTGTTTGTATTGTTCTGAGCTCTCCTGTGTGCAGGTTTTGCCTTGTGCTCTGCTAGTGCCCATCTCACCCCACGACTAAAAGCTGCTCCCACCCATCACATCTCATTCCACCTCCCACCCCAAAGCAAATGCAAGACTCGCCCAGGCCTGAGCTACTCCTGCATTTGGTTTGTCGCTTGATTTATTCATTTGTAATTTAATTATTTTTTTTTCTAGTTTATTTTTTAACTGTCCCATTTGGTGGTGAGGGGAGGGTGAGGAGGGGACGAGGAGGGTGGTGGGGTGGCTTTGCCATCCCTGGGTTTCCGTCGTGCTCTGGCCAACGTGGGCAGGCAGGACTGATCCAACTCCTCCCTCGAGCCGGAGCTTCCTCCATCCTGTTCTGCATCCAAGGGCCGTTGGAAGTGCAGAGCTCAGGCTTTTCTGTTCCTCCCAGGACAGCTGCCTGGGAGGCAGCCTTTGCAATCCAGTTGGCTTCATGTTTGCTCCCTGTTAGCATTGCTTCTATAGCGGGAATTGCAAAGCTTCATCTGGGGAAGGAAAACAAAATCTGGGTCCTTCAGCACGGCTGAAAATTCCCCATTAGCCCTTGGCCATGCCGGCCCCAAGCACAACACAAACTGTCCAATTTTAGGACTTCTGCCAAAAAAAAGATGTGCTGGAGCAATCCAGGAGAGGTGAGGTGTGCCAGCCCAGCATCCGCAGGGAGAGAACATTCCTTTGTCCATGGAGCAGTGGGCAGGACTGTAGGGAGTCGTGGGGATGGGGCAGGAAGGTTGGACCCAGGATTCATTAGGTTTTTCTATCTACTGTCTTCATCAAACAGAGAAAAAACAACCCAAAGCGTCTATTTTAAGCCAGCAGTGACTACAGTTTGTTCTGTTGCTTACAGCTATTAACAGGAATAACTCCTGTCAAACAGAATTAATTAAAAAAAAATTAAAAACCAAGAGCCAGTGGTGACCAATGCAAAAGAGATGATGGCATTTTTTACTAACTTGGAGATTTTATTTCTTGGAACACACATTACTTTCCACCATGGAATAAACTTTGCCTTCTTTAAATATAAGCTTCCAGCTCTTGTTTTAGGCGCAGTGAGAACAAATCATTTCCATGCAGCAGGGATGAGAGAGGTGCCTTGGCCCTGAAGTGTAACAGTACAAGGTTTCTGCATCCCAACATTCTCTTTTCGTCTGTTCCTTCATTGGTGTCTGACACAGAACATGCAGCCCCATGGAAAGCCCTTCCAGGGTACTTTTAGTTCCTTTTCCCGAACACGAGATATTTGAGTTGATTTAGGGGAAGTTCTTTGGGAAAATAAGGGCTTGAAGTGCTTTTATCTCCAGAGACTCATCCAGGTACCTGTTTCCCCTCATCCACAGAGCCACTGCCCTCCTCCCACCTGAGCCTTGGGAGGATGCCAAGAGGCTGAGTCCTTCTGGTTTTTTTAAAATAGAAATCATAGCTTTTTAGTTTCACAAGGTGACCACGCTCTGCTTTTTTATTCTTCAATGTAAGGCTTAGGGAAAATTTTCCAGTTTCCAGAGAAAACTATTTGGTAGTCATTCTTTATAAACTCTTGTCCCCGGAACAGTCTGTGTGTCCATATTTACTCATTTCTGAAGGTTTTCATGACTTTCATCCAAGTGTCACCAAGTGCCACTGTGAGGTGAAAGTAGAAGGAATATATGAACACCAGGATTAGCAGAGTAGTTATTGGAAATCTTGAAATCTAGGCAATTTAAATGTTTATAAAGAAAAAGATCAAATGGACCAGTAAATATTTATGCTTTGCTTCATGTTTGATGGCATTAGAGGAGCTGGAAGGGCTGAAAGTGAACCCGGACCCACTTTTCCTTATGGAAAAAAACTTAGTAAGAAAGTCACTAATTAGTGGCCAGTTTTGATCACTGTTCTGAGGCAGAAAGTAAACCACAGTGAGCACCTGAGTGAGCAGAGGTGGCTGTGCTGAGCCATCACAGCAGAAGCACATGGTGGGCAAAATCCACTGCGGAGGTAGTTGTGGTCACTGCAGCTAATTACTGCAGCTCTTATCAGTGGAATTCTCTGCTCTCATTGTGGCGCTCTGCTCGTTACACCCTGAATTAAGGGTTTCAACACCTAACTCAGCTCTGGAAGTGGGTACCTTGTCATCTTTATTTATATTTTCCATTTCTTGCATTCATTTTTATTTCTATTTTAACAATCAGTTCCTTATTGGGAAATGCTTTTAATGTCAACTGAGCCTGTTACCTTGGGATTATTTTCCTCTACGTGTGGCCCATGTGAGTGGAAAATGATTCAGCAGCCTGAGCTGAGGGCTGGGAACCAGGATCTCCTCTTCTCCATCCAGGCTTCCCTGCTGATGCCTTCAGCTCCCCGGAATAACCTGATCCTTCACTTTCAGAGAGGGTGACAAATCCCACTTGTTAAGGAGGGGTTTGCTGCCATCCCAGTGGAGAAGTAAAGCTGGAAATGCAGTAGCAGGGGGTGTATGTGCAAGGAATGGCTGCTCTTTGCCTCGCAGGGTTGTCCTACCACCCCTGAGCCTCCCTGGCTCTTCCCAGCCATGAATCTCCATCCTCTGCTCCCACCAAATCCCCAGAACGGCTCCGGCCCAGCTGCTTTAACCATTGACCTCCACCTTGAACAGTTCCAGAATCTCCACTGCTGCTCGTTTTAAGTTGTTTTTTTTTGGTTTTATGTTTTCTTCCCAGGCAGGATAAGGAATGCCTGCATCCCTGAGTACCTTTAGGATCCCAGGCAGCTTTGGTTGTTTATCCCACCTCCCAGCACAGTGCACGTAGCGATGTCCATCGTGACACCTCAGTCCCTGTGTGTTGCTGTCCTGCAGCAAAGCTTTTGACTATGTCATTGTTATTTTATTTTCTGTGGGTTTATTTTGCATAGAGTGTGACATTTTGGTTTGTTGTGGTGTTTCTGACTCTTTGTGCCTTTCCTTTTGTGTTTGTTTCTCCCGCCTTACCTCAGTTTGCAGCGGGGCCTCGACCTGCCCATCACCAGGTACAGTACCTGCCCCTTCATTATCACCCTGCACTAATTGGCTGGGGGGTGGGGGTGGAGGTGACTCACCCACTAACTCGAGTGGAGGAAAGCAGCCCTGTAGCAGCTACTGGCACGTGCATAACCCTGCTAACAGCCGCCTGCACCGCTGAGTGACATCGACTTCACCCCGGGGTCACTGCTCCCATTAACCACCCCACGCCCCCAGGGGAGGAGAACCTCTGGGAATCACAGCCAGGGATTTGTGGAATTCCCTTGCCTTCTCACATCACTAGAAACTTGTTCTGAATATTTCCCAAATGAGTTCGTGGATTCAGTTTCCTGAAGATGTCTCCTGAAAAAAATCCTGCTTTTCCAACTTGGAGCAAAGCAAACGACTTCCCAGTTCCTGCATTTGTTGTGTGATACACCTGGTTATCTGTCACCATTGCATTGCTTAACGTCATTTTCATTTAGCCCACAAAAGCCAAAGCTGTACAAAACGTTTAGTATTCCTGTTGCACAACTTGGACTTAGTAAGGAACCACTTCATTATTAAGAAGGAGAACTAGGAATAGCTCTGGCTCATGGAACTCAGAGGTGGCAGAATTGGGACTTCTCCAGTGTCAGGACAGATACGCAGGCCTGTCTGTCCTAGTCAGGGTGTCTGGAATTGTCTTTTCTTCAGCTCCTACACTCCTCTTTGCCAAAACACTTATCCTTGGGAACTGATTTTGATACTTCGTGTAGGTTTTGAGGGAACAAAGGTGGCACTGCTGGTGGGAAAGAGTAGGAGAGGCAGGACAAGGCAGGAAAGCTCTCCCGGAGCTCTCTTGGCTTGGAAGAATTGGGTTGTTTCCACAAGTTAATAGGGAAAAAAAATCTTATTAATCCTGTGGTGTCAGGACAGGGGCTTGAGGCATGGAAGAGTTTGTACCAGGGAATTATTTTGTTCTCACTTCCCTCATGTTACTGAGCAGTTGGACACTGGGATGAGCAGCATGGGGAGAGTTCTGTCTCAGGAGAGCAGGGAAGTGTTAGGTGGGCACAGACACCCCAAAATCCCCATCATCCTTGTTCCTTCCAGCTCAGGGAGCAGCAGGTGAACTGGAGCCTTCCAGAGCAGGAAAAAGAAAGAGTTTAAAGAGTAGAATGGGACATTTGCAGTTGTTCGCTCATAGGCAAAGGTCACATGGGACAGGGCAATGATTTCTGTGCGTGGCTGGGGTGGCGAGGACAGAGGTAGGGGGGTGTTTGCAGGAGGACTGGGCAGCCTGGACAACAACGGGATCAGGATCTTTCATCTTTTTTAGACACTTTTGTTCTTGACCTTGACTCCAGGTCGGTGTTTATACTGCACAACACACAGAGTGCATTACTGCTCTGCAGCTCCTAAATTCCTTCATGGGTCATTCCTAAGGGATATATTCACTGGGAGCCATTTAATGTTCTCCTAAAATTTGCTGAGTGCTCTCTGAGCAGGTTTTGGCCCATGAGTCTTGAGACAGCACAGCCTTGGAGGAAATATTCCTATGACTGGGGGCTTTACTGGTGGGACTTTGCCACCAGTCTGTCAGAATCAGCTCCAGAACTTTCCTTTGGACCCAGTTATGGCCCTGCCCTTACTACACTTGTAAATTCCAAGTGTTTTCCCGATTTTATCACAGTTAGATTTCTGTCTCTGTTACATTTGAATCTGCTTATAATTATCTGTGAGAAGCTGTCACCATTAGAAAAATATTCCAGGCTTTATTCCCAGTTACATCTGTCATGTGCTGCATCAGAACAGGCACAGAGAAACCTGGGCTGTGGATGAACTGTTTGTTTCCTTTAATCCAAAACACCCGTCGTGTGGATTGCGGGTTGGAGAGAGGGATTTTGGCCCATGCCACGTGCAGAAGGGTCACGGCTGTGGGAGCAAGTTCATCCTAAACCCAGCACTCACAGGATGCTTGAGACCAACATAAATAATTAGCCTCAAGTTTTTAAACTTGGTTAAACTGTGTTCCACAAGCTGAGAGCTTGGAGACTGAGATTCGTAAGCTGGACAATGCTAAATAAGTAAATTGGCCTCAGCCGGGCTAACGTTTACTGCAGCAGTTCCAAGTTCCCTCTGAAGACAGCAGCAGCACCGTGGGATTTGCAATTCCCTTTGTCCATCCCAACCTTTATTAACGTGTACCTTGTATTGATTCTTGGTCTCCTTCAGGCAAATAATGGATTGTTCATTAATGTTCCTGGCTGTAATTATTAGATCTTTAAGGTACTCAAGTGAGCATGATTTAAGCACCTGAAATTGAATGGCAGCTTTATAAGCAGGGCTTTTTCCTGGGTGGAAATGCCTGCCCTGGAGTTGGACAGTTACAGTGGAAGTTGGTGGAGTCAGTTTATGCTGGAGAAAGTGTGACCACACTGTGTGAGAGAAAATAGCAGAGATTTAGCGTATTAACAATAGTGGCTGGAGGAAAATGAAATAATTGCAGCAGTTCTGACTGGAAGTTAAATGTGCATCAGTAATCCCTGATTCTGAGATGACACACTGAGAATCTGTAGGAAGAGCTCACTTTATAGGAGATAGAAAACAGCCCCTAGAAAATATTTTGGGCAGTATTTTTAAATACACTGTCAGCTTGTGTTTTTCCCCAAATGCTGTAGCACACATAGCTATTCCCTGCCTGGAATTGCAGCTCCATTTCCTACTTCGTGCACCGAGTTTCCCTGTTTTTTCTTTCTAAGTGAAGCTCTGCCATCACTTTGTTGCTTCTAATCCTCACAAAGCACAGTTTAGAACAGCAGTTTTCCTCTAACCTGAGCCCCAAAATGCAGATTTTTGTTACATTTGAATCTGCCTAAAACCCTTCACTTATCAAGTGACTTAGGGAGCGTGGAGTTTATTTTAGAAATGGGTGCTCAGAAGAGGCTGGTGTAATTGAAAACAGAAATCAGAAATATGAACTGAAATGTGGTCGTTTCCTTTTGACTCGAACTGCGTTTGGGACAAGTTTGCTGCTCGTGGCTCAGCCTCTCACTTGAGGTTGCTGGTGGAGTTGGTTCCAGTTTCAGCTTGGGGTTACTTGAGTTCCTCTGGGTGTAACTGGTATAACAGAAAATTGGTTTGGCTGGGTGCTGTTGTGAAAAAGCTTTGGGACTTGGAGAGGTTGGGAATTCACTCCCTGAACTGACCCAGTTGACCATTTTGTAGCTTTTTGGGGGTATTTCAAGTCAGAAAGGGATGGGAAACGGCTGCTGAAGTCACTTCCCTGTCTGTAGCAATGAGTGTGTGAAGGAGATGCCACATCTAAATACCAAAAAGGGCTTTTCCTCCTCATTTTATCATTTAGTAAATAATAAAACTAGGAGAGTCTGAGGGGAAGGAAACGAACCTTTCCTTTAGCCAGCCAAAAGAGCTGCACTGAGGTGCTGGGGAAGCAGGACCTGGGGATTTGTGCTGGAGCTCCTGCTCCTGGCACCAGGGAGCAAGGGACAGGACAAGAGGAAATGGCCTCAAGTTGCACCAAGGAAGGTTTGAGTTGGATATTGGGAAAATTTCTTCATGGAGAGAGTGGTCAGGCACTGGAAGAGGCAGAGTCAGCATCAGTGGAAGAGTTCAAACAATGTGTGGATGTGGCACCTGGGGTCATGGGTTAGGTATGGACTCGATGATCTTGGAGGGCTTTTCCAACCTAAGCAATTGTACAATTCTCTGATCTTCACATCTCAGGGCTGCAGCTCCGCAGTTCCTACTGCACTGCCTTTGCAGGCACCTCCTCGTCCCTTCCCCAGGCCAGTCTCAGGTTATCCCACCAGCCTTCCTGGTAGCACCAGAAAGACTAAAAATTAATAACAGGGCCACGAGAAGCTTGACTGAAGTTCAGAGCTTGGGTGACAACTTGCTGAACTTTCATTTTGTTTCCATTCTCCACAACCTCCAACAGGGCTTCATGGACCCATCACAACATCCCGCCATGATCCTAGGAAAAAAATAGATGAATGTCCACGTTTACCAAGCTGAGCTTAGCACAGATTTGTTTTCAGGCTCTTATCCCAAATTTCTATTTTGGTGCAGCTTTGGGGTCCCAGGGAACCCTCCTGGCACTGGTAGCCATGGCCTGGAAATACAGAGCAAGTGGTAAATCCATGAAAAGCAGTGGTGGGTGATCAGAGGGGGCTGGGGCTCTCCTTGATCTCTGCTTTTCCTAGATGGCACGTTGATCATTGATATTTTTTTCCTCTGGATAAGAAGATGATGGTAAATAAAAGGATTTGGGGGGGTTGAGGTATGTGAGCAGTGACTAAAGGGAAAATGGCAGGGAAGTGGATGCGGGGTAGGCAGAAGGTTTGGAGTGGATTTCTGTAAAACTAGTGTTAATTCTTCTGGCTCAAACAGCAGGTGTGTGTCTGCAGCAAATTTAGGGAGTGCAAAGCTGGAAAGCACGGTCAGCACGGAGGGCTGGCATGGAAGCAGGTGACAGCCAACCTGGCCCTTAGTGCCAAGGAGAAGGTGTAATTCCATGAAGTGGGAGCTCATCAGCTGAAACCATCTCTGCAATGCAACCTTAAGCTAAAGTGCTGGAGTTACTTCCAGTTATGGAGTTTTGGGAATCACTGGAGGAAACCCTGTGTGGAGCCTATCTGCAACTCTGCTTTTTGATTTTCCAGAAGAACTTCCTTGAGCAGGGAGGGAAAGCCTGCTGGGATGATGAGGGCTAAGGAGCAAGCAGGCAGAGGAGCTGAGCTTCAGGCAGCTGATCAAAGCAGTGTCATGGGGCTTTGCTTGTGCTCCTTTGGGAGTGAGAGGAAGCAGCCCTGGATGAAGACCGTATTGCCCAGGAGCACTGACTCCAAAGTGATCCAAGAAATCCCCTTCCTAACAGACTTGGACAGATAAGGGATGAGACATGACTCAAAGACCATGGCCCAGGTTGTCACTGGTTGCTGAACAACCGAAGATTGACCATCATTAGACATAGCAGGGCTTAATTTTCGAAGGAAGGTGTCAAGGAAGGGTTGATGTAGTGCAAAGTTTCTCTCAGAAGCTTCTCTGTGGCTCAGGGTATGTTTGCTCTGGTCCTGGGTGTACTCCACTCCAAATCCTGCACTGACTAGAAGGAACAGAGACCAAGTCTATCAGGTTTTCCCTTCCTGCTGTTCTTCCATAGGACATGATTAGTGTTACTTGAAGGTGTTGCCTGTGCAGGCATCTCAGTGACCTTTTTAGGCTGCTTTTTTAGCAAATTAATAGCAAATGAAGTAGCAAAACCCAGGAAAAAACCTAGATGAGTTCCCATCTATTTCAGGAAATCAAACGGCAAAACATTCCTGAACATTCCTGTGAATACTGCTGGCTGAGCTCGTGAGGGCCAGGGGTGAGGACGGAGCATAAAGCAGTTTATCAGGGGCTGCAGTTTAGAGCACTCAAACCCATGCCCAGGTCAGATGCACAGTGCTCCCATACCAGCTTTCCTCCAGAATCCTGGCTTTACTTACAGGAGCTGGAGTAGCTGCAAGTCATTCGGGCTTTGTCAGAGAAGTCTCAGGTTGCCACTTCCCAGAAACTTCTGATCATTCTGTTGCTTGGAACAACGGATCTGCAGTTCTTGCTGCTCTGTCTTCCTGCTAGGGGTGGAATTCTCCTCCTTTTCTCCCCACCCCTGAAGCTTAGCCAGATCTGGGATGGTGTGGGCACACAGTGGGGCTCTGAGAAGTTTTTTGACATTCAGTCTCCTTATCAGACACCGTCCTGCTGCTGTGGAGCAGCTGAGCAGCTCTGGGGGTGTTCAGAGTTCATGGAAGAGCAGGTCAGTGCCACCCCCACTCCAGAGCACGGAGCGCCGTCCTTCCTGCTGCTGCAGCAGGGAAGGGCCCTGGGCTGTGTCCCACAGAATGGAGCTTCCCTGGCCTGTCCCCCCAGCAGGGCTCGCCTCGGGAGCCTCCAGGGACCAGCTGGAAGTGATGGGAATGAGCAGCTGTCCGTGCCCAAGGAGTCCCCAGTGCTGTCAGCATTCCCTTGATGGTCTTGTTTGGTTGTGACCAGGTTCTGTAGGTGCAGCAGGAGCCTGAGGAGCAGATTCCACGGACTCTCCCCATCTCTGGCATTGGGGGTTTTCCTGCCATGCCCCGTGCATGGAGGTGCTATTGATAGAGAGAGGTCTCACATCTGCCTCCAGCCCTTCTCGCTCTGCATAAACACACACTCGTGGGGATTATTAAATTTTTCCAACCCTCCCTTGGTGAGACGTGCTGTAACATGCTGACAGCTTAAAAATTATCATTACTCAGTGAGTTGCAGTGAAAGAAGACTTTTACACTTTTTGGTTTTTTTTGGGTATCGAAAAATCACAGACTCTGGTGATTGTCACCATAAATTCAGCACCTGTGCTTGGTTCATGCCACACTCCTGCATCTCCCCCATGTCTCACAGCCACAAGGTTTTATCAGAGCTGTTTTGACAGGACCATGGCAAGCTGTTGTTCTTTTAGTTTGCTTTCTCCATCCTAAAACTTTTCTCCCCAAACAGTTGCCTTCCCCTGGTTCAGGTCACACTTCCAGTGTGCTGGGGACAGCTCTTCATCCAGGTTGACAGGGCTGGAGATGAAATCATTGTGCTCACCCTAACAATGTCTGATTATCTGAAAGAGAGTCATCCAGGGCTTTCCTGGAGAAGTTTTTTGCTCTGGGGAACAGCTCTGGTGTCGTGAGGTCTTCAGCAGTACCAGAATGGCCATTTTAAGCTCGTTATCATGTTGAGGATAGGGACATCACAGCTTCCTTCCATCCTCCCCCACCCTTCCCAAACCTGGGGCAGATAACCCCAGCTCATCCCTTCATTCCCCTCTTCTTTTCTCACTCCTCCTGGCACAGTTACTCCCTGTAACACACCACTGCACAGCAGCCAGCAGGATTCATTGTGATATGTGGTGGTCTAATTATTGTAATTATTTTCTACTTAGCAGTTAAATGTGTGGCATTTCTTCCCCTCCCAGTCTTGGTGCAGAAAAGGAGAGAAATCCATTATTGGAGCCAGGGTTTCTGCTTTATCTGCTCTCTCTGTGCCACTGAAAGACACCGGAAGGAGAAATATTTGATGTTTTAGGAACAGCGTAAACATAAAGTCTTTCTGTAGTGTCACATTTCATGCAGTAAATCATGGTTTGATTGGCTTTTTTGTTTTTCTTTTTTAAACTTTTATACTTCCATAGAAAGCTTTTCTAGGAGAGTTGTGACCCTGTGGGATTCTGGCAGCAGAGTCTGTGCTACCGGTCTTTTCCTGGCTGTTTCTGGAAGGGACGAGTCAGAGCAGGGCAGAAGCTGACTGGAATTGTGTGCATTTAGGGTGCATGTTGTATCCTATTCCTTCCTGTTGATCTGTAAGCTGTTCCATTGGCTTTCTTTCTGTTTCCTGCTGCTTTCTTGCTTCGTTTTTGAAGGGAGGATTCAGACCTATACAGGTAACTCTAACTCCTGGTTCTGCATGGCATCAGTGTCTCTCACCTGGTCACTCCTCTGTCAGTGAATGCCTCAGTGTCCGGTGCATCTCCCACCTCCTGACCTGCCAGGCTGCCGAGATCCAGAGCCAGGGCCTGCAGCCACGGTGCCCATCCCGGGGCCGCTGGGGCCGGTCCCAGCGCGGGAGGGCAAGGATGGAGCCGGTGCCAACACTTGCTTGGTTGCCTGGGCCTGGCCCATCCGCCAGAGCATCACCTCGTCCCAGAGTGGTGCAAGGCTTTGGGGCCACCCTGGGACAGGTTGCCACCCTTTGGAAAACAGGGCAGGACTAGTCACCTGCATGTGAAGGAGAGACATGAAGTGCCTCTGGTCTTTGTGAAATTCTGGATTTTTAGCTCTTCTGGAGATAAATTGGAACAGTTGCCTTGATCTTTTATTTCCCTGGGCTATTTATAAAGGTGCGCTTTTTTAGCAGCCAACCCGCCTTATGAAAAGAAAATTAGACAAACTCATTTTTCCAAAGTTTGCTCTGAAGGTTCAGCTGTAAAATTCAGGGGATATAAACTAATAATTATTAGTTTGTAAAGTTTCTTGTCTGGTTCTGCCTTGTAAAATAGAAAGCCATAGATGGCCTTGCTGTTCACAGAGAAGTATGGACTGTCCTGCAGTTTTCTTGAAGTGTGGCAACTCCTGGAAACTAACACCATAACTATAGTATTGTAAGGATATTTCCAATTCTCTCCGAAAGTCTGACCGGTTCTTTGTTTTCTCTCCTTTCTCCCTTCCCTTTCCTAGTTTTTTCAGAGGCCTCAGATCCAGCCTCCAAGAGCCACCATCCAGAACAGCAGCCCCTCCATCCGTCCCGGAGCGCAGACCCCGACTGCCGTGTACCAAACCAACCAGCACATCATGATGGTGAACCACCTGCCAATGCCCTACCCGATGCCTCAGGGCCCCCAGTACTGTATCCCACAGGTAAATCTGGCATCCAGGCACCTGAGGAACTGCAGAGCAACGGTTGCTCCGTGGGGGTTGTCTCAGGACCTGCCAGGAATGCGTGGGGATGTGTCTGTGAAATCAGGATGGTAGTTACATATCATGTGCCAGGGCAGGTTTAGATTAGATACTGGGAAAAATTCCTTCATGGAGAGGATGTCTGGGCATTGGCGGAGGCTGCCCAGGGCAGTGGTGGAGTCACCATCCCTGGAAGTGTTCAGACAATGTGTGTGGTTGGGGACATGGTCAGTGGTGAACTTGGTGGTGGTGCTGGTTGATGGTTTGGACTCGGTGATCTTAAAGATCTTTTCCAGCCTTAACAGTTCCGTGATTCTGTGATTCCCAAAGCTGTGATTAACCAGCTTGAGGATCAGATCCCTGTTGATTGGGGGGGGCTCAGTTGCAGGTTGCCCAAGTCCTTGTGCAGTGATGGTTGTTTTTGTCCCCCCCAGTATCGTCACAGTGGCCCCCCATACGTTGGGCCACCCCAGCAATATCCTGTGCAGCCACCAGGACCGGGACCCTTTTATCCAGGCCCAGGTCCTGGAGAATTCCCCAATGCCTATGGTAAGTTCTGCTTGGAGAGTTCTTACAGAGTCTTTTCTTGGTGTGTTTTTCTGTTGTCAAGCTGAAGATTTATAATAACAAGCTGGATTAGCATTTGTTTGAACTTCACATAGCTGCTAAATTTGGTGATGTTACAGCCCTGATTATTCACTCCTGAAAAATCCTAGAGTATTGTTTGTGTGAGTGTGTCAGGAGAGGCTGCAGCTGCCCAGGATCCCCTGTGGCCAGGAATGGGGCCGTTTCTTGGTCCCTGCTCAATCATTATTATTTATTAAGATATTGTGGGTACATTTGGCAGTCCTGGTTTTCATTTTGCCATACCCTGGGAATGCTCCAGCATTAACAGTTAACAGCAGTTAACAGTTCTTATCCCAGCATTTCTTGTTTCGTGTGTGGTGAGGGATGAGAACAAGCCATGTGGGTTTTTCCCTGGATTGATGCTGCAAAGGTAATTTAGTCCAATGGAAGAGACTTCTTCATAGGCCAAAACTTGGCCTTTTCATGCATTTGGTCACTCACATTCTGCATCCTGTTGGGGGCAGAGATATTCTCAGCCTCCCATGGGAATTCTCTGGTGGAGTTTTGGAGCCTTGGGGTGACTGATTGCCTTCCAGGCTGAACAGTAACAGCCCTGCTCCTGTGGCAGAATTGCAGCTTGCTCTTCACAGAGATCCCTTTGGAAGAAGTGAGAAGCCCAGTAGCTTCCTTGTGCATCATTCAGAAATATCTCTTATTTTTCCTCTTTTCCTTCTTTTATTTATCTGGTCTGTGTGGAACTCATGGGAATCATTGAAAGGCTGCCATGAAGCCTTTGAACCTGGTAATGCAATTTCAGAATAGGAGAGAGGGTAATTACAGGGCAGCTACTTCCTGGTGGTTGATCATAGAGAAAACAGAAGAAATACTGTAATGGTTCTTCAAGTCTGATCCACTAGATGAGGAAATTGCCCAGTATTCCTCATTTTTTGTGCTGTTACAGGTCTGTTTTCTTACTTCCTGCTTGCTTAGATTTTTCTGTCTTCACTCCTGTAATTAGGAAAAGGAGCTCATTTCAAGGTCCTTTCCTCTCCTGGAAGCACCTGGTTTTTTGCAGAAAATCTTGGAATCTTTCAGTCCCAGCTTTAGGTTGTTGCACCTGTGGAACATCAGTGGGTGAAGCCAGAGCTCTCTGTCCTCCAGAGTTTTCCAGTTAGGGAAGGTTTCACCAAGGATTTGCCTGTACTTATCCACCTTTCCCTCCTGTCACTCCCTTGCTGTGTATAGGGACTGGGAATGCTCAACCTCTCACCAGGTGCTGCCAGGTTTGGGGAACAGCTAAGTCTACAGTCCAGGCATGGATAATGCTGCTGGCAGCGCCTTTTCCATAAACCACGGGATTTGAAGTCAGTGTGGCTGCTGGATATCAAAATCATTGCAGTTTGGCAGGACCTAAAGAAGGTGATGAGGGAAAATACAATGGAAGACAAAACTTGTGAAGATGGACAGTGCAATTTTATAACTCATTTTTGCAGTTTATCATTCTCTGATATCAGGGGGTTTCTGTACGACATTGGGAAAGACCTTGAAATGATCAGTGAGTAGGAGGTAGAATAAAAGTTGGGTGCTGGAGAACTGGAAGGGATCAAAGGCAGGAAGCAGAGAAGAGAGTGTGGCACTGGCAAATGCACTTGGCTTGTCACAGAAGCCGTTTCTTCCCAGAAGTTACTCTTTTCAGGATTTAGTTTTTTAAAATACTTTTCATAAAGGGAGAGTTGTTCCCTGAGTTCTGCCTCTCCAACAGGGATCACATTGCAGGTGATGTGGTTAGATCTGGTTTCTAGGAAACTACAAATTAAGGGAATTCACACATTGCAGGATCCCAGGATCCTCCTGTACCCTCACCTTACACAGGCTCTGCTTGGATATCTGCTCATCAGCGGGGTTCATAGAATCATGAAATCCCAGGATGGTTTGGATTGGAGGGACCATAAATCCCACCCAGTCCCACCCCCTGCCATGGGCAGGGACAACTTCCACTATCCCAGGGTGCTCCAGGCCCCATCCAACCTGGCCTTGGATACTGCCAGGGATCCAGGGGCAGCCATAGCTTCTCTGGGCAATTATTTTTGATTCCCAGACTGCAGAGATTCTGATAGTGACTTCAGATCTGAAGTGGCTCTGCTGACCCTGACATTAAAAATGAGACATTTTTTGAGTGATTCTGCCCACCCAGGAGTGTCACTTTGAGCTCTTTGATGCCACTCAGTGCTCTCTGCTTGGACAGAAAAAAGTTCCCGCTCTGAGGATGCAGACAGGAAGCCTGCTCCAAGCTGGGGCTTTCCAGCTCTCAGCAGAAGGAATGCATCCTTGGAAGTTGCAAATCAGGCTGTGCTGGACTGGTTTAATTTGCTTTCTTGGTTTTCACTCTTTGCCTGAGATCCAGTGATCTCCCGGTTGGGTTACAGGCACAATCTGGATTTTCATTCCCAGTTAAAGGTTAGTTCAGCTGAAGAATAAATCAGATTGCGCCAGAGGCAAGTGCAAGCACTCAGTTCATCCAACATAACTGCCTGGAAGGGAAAACACCCAGCAGCACCTTGCACATTCCCCTGACACCTGATCCATGGGCAGGAGGCAGCTCTGTTCTGCCACCCTGATCTCTGGCGTGGTCTTAAAGCACTTAGTTATTTATTGAGCCACTCTCATTCCATTGAGAAAACCATAATGAACCATACTGGCTGGTAGGAATGTGATCAGCACCTTGGTGTAATTCTGCACTAATCACCATGGTTGCACTTTTGTGTATTGCAGCATGATAAGAGCATTGCTCATTATTAAATTTTCTGATTATGCTTCCAAATAGGTAGCAGTTGACCTCACAAATTGTTTGTATTGGTTAGACTGAATTTCTCTACATAGGCAGAAAACCCCTGATAAACCAGCAGCAAACCCAGCAGAAAACCTTTCTGCTTGTTAGGCAGAGGAGTCCAGGGATGATCTTGCAGTGCCTCTGTGGTCTTCACAGCCTCTCAGATACTGATAGTGTACGTGGCCAATTTTTGGTCATGGAAATCAAATTAGAAATAGTGACTGAATCTCTTGTCTTGGTGAAGCATCAGCTTCTGTTTAGTGGAAGTGGAACCGAGTAAACGCAGCATTCCCAGATGGATTTTGGAAGTTCTGGCCAGCTGTACCTCTGGAGCTTGGTTTTCTGTCATGAGCTGACCTTGTGCCTCTGGTTTGTGTCGTTGCTGCCCCAGGAACACCCTTCTACCCCAGCCAACCCGTGTACCAGTCTGCACCCATCATTGTGCCTACGCAGCAGCAGCAGCCGCCGCCTGCCAAGAGAGAGAAGAAAACGGTGAGTGGGGCCCTGGGGGACTCAGCCCCGGCATCTGTCCTGCGTGGGAGGGGAAGGACATGAAAAATGTTCTGAAGATTAAACCTGAGCTTTACCTTCACTGGAGGCCCTGGCACAGGGTGCCCAGTGAAGCTGTGGCTGCCCCTGGATCCCTGGAAGTGTCCAAGGCCAGGTTGGATGGGGCTGGGAGCACCCTGGGACAGTGGAAGGTGTCACTGCCCATGCTTTAAGATGAGCTTTAAGGTCCCTTCTATCCCAAACCAGTCATTCTGTGATTCCCGAAGAGATTAAGTGTAACTAAACATTGCACAGTGCTGCAGTGGTGCTTTATTTTCCATTTTTCTATGGGCACTCTCCACTCTGAGTTTGTGACATGTCAGCCAATCAAAAAGGAAAATAATTTTGCTGGCTTTAAATAAACATAAACAAAAGCAGCATGGTCTCCCCAAGCCTGGAATCCTCACCTGTGCTGGTGCTTAGAATGTTCCCAAAAAGCCAGGTGGGAATGAGTGAACTCAGCAGCTTGGGAGAATGTTTGGAATTGGTTTAAAGTGACAAATGAGAAATTATTGAATATTATGCCTTGAAAAAAGTGGAAAACCAGTAAGTTTTTGGACATATTTGCAGGCTTGAAAGAACCTGAACCACATTATCAAAGTGGATATGGGTTTGGAAAGCACATTCCCTCTCTAATTCACTGGGGGGAACTTGAGAGAGGCAGATAAATGGAATTTAAACGCATCCACAGGTGGATGGTGGGGAGCAGCGAAGGTATATGGGGTGAATGTAAGATTTAACCAGAAAAAGATGCTGTGGGCTTGAACGTGTGAATGAATCGTTTGTAAAGGACTGAAAAGGAAATTACAGCAGTATTTGTGTCAGAGTGGTTTGGAAATGGTAAAATAATGGTTTCCTGGGGGTAGAAAATAATAAAGGGACTTGGACATGTCTCAAAATCCAGAATATTTGCATCTTCGGAGTTTTGGGGATGATTTGGGGTGACACTTGACTTGGGAGACCGGAAGAACTGAACAGTGTGTGAGCTGTGCTTGCAGGAAAAGCCTTTTTGGTGTCTGCTCTCTGCAGCCTTTTTGTCCCCTCTTCAGTTCTCAGGGGTCTCTTTTCAGCATCCCAAACACGACATGTCCAGATCCCTGATGCCATTGAAATGCAGAGCTGATCAGACACGCTCAGCTGGGATTAAGGCAGTTCCATGCCAACCAAGCTGTGTTCTTTGAGGCAGAAAAGGGATTTTTCATGCCTGAGATGCTTCTCTCTGAATGTGCTGTTTCAGTTTGGTCATTGGTGTTGCAACTGGAGAAATGAGAAACTTTAAGTCAGATGTGCACATGCCCACATCCACCATGAGTTGAGTACTTGAGTACTACAAACTTCCAGGCAGGGAAATCCTGTTTTTAATGCCATTGATTCTCTATCAGAGGGAGGAGAGGGCTGGAATTCGTGCCAGCTCTCAGGTCCTTGTTGCTGTAGTTACTGAAATATTTTAGCAAAAAAACTCCATCAAAAATAAGAGAAGCCCAGACTTAACATCTTGAGTACAGTGTGTGTGTTTGTGTGTCCACAACTCAGAGTGAAGCCACCGTCCCACCAAACTGAGTTTGGCAAATCACAAAACCCTCCTGCACTTAAAATTTTATAGCCCGGAATCCCCAAAGGGTTGGCTTGGAAGGACCTGAAAGACCATTCCCACCCCCTGCCATGGGGCAATTACAGGGTGGTTTTGAGCAGAACCCCTGCCCTAGGAAGGGTGGTCGTGTCTCTTGGGTTGCTTGGAGTTGTTTGCTTGGATTTCTGCATCTCAAGTTCAGCCAAGAGCTTTGGAGAAGGTGGGCAGATACACAGAACTCTGTCTTCAGGGTTATCAGAATCTCCAGTTCTTACACTGGAGATGAAAAGCTCTGTTTCACATTATCCCACACATCCTGGCTCTTCCCCCTGTTCAGGGGCATGGATTGGCTCAAGTGTCAATTGAGGATTCAGTGATTGTTCTGGAGTGGTTTCTTTTGGAAAATATTTTTTCTTCCCCTTTTGGAGCTGTGAAGACACTCAAAAATCCTGTTTTTTTCCTAAATGCTGCAGACTTGAATTTGTTCTTTCAGTTTCCTTTTCCTCCACCAAGTATTTTTGTTTGATTTCCTCACTTTTGGTGGAGCTTTTGGGACTGATTTGCTGATTTGCTTCCCCCCTTTCCCGGCAGCTGGGCTGGCAAGGTCACAGAGTTTCCTCTTGGGGTAAAATACAGCCTTTTCTCCATTCTTGCCCTTTCCACTACCAGGCAAGCTTAGCCCTGTACTCAAACTGTCTCCCACATTTTCTCAGTTGCAGGAAACTTTTGTTCCAGCAGCAAAGACTATATCTTGAATTACAGGGTTGCACATATTTAGGCTGAACTGGTGTGGTTAATTATTAAATTAGGTTTTGATTAAATTAGGTGTTGGTGAAGGGATTGGCATGCCATGCATTCCAAGTCATGGAAACAAGTCACTTCTCAGTGTTCCTGCTCAGCACCAGCTCATCCCAGAGCATCTCCTGCTGGGTGTGCTGGGAGCGTGTGCTGCCCGTGCTGCTCTCCACAACAACAGCAGTAGCAGGAGCACTTGTGGGAATTGTTCCTTTGTTATTATTGCAATTCTTTCAATCCTGTAGATCCGAATCCGGGATCCAAACCAGGGAGGCAAAGACATAACAGAAGAAATCATGTCTGGAGGGGGCAGCAGGAACCCCACCCCCCCCATCGTCAGACCCACCTCCACCCCGACTCCACCTCAGGTAAGGAAGGGCTGCGTTCCTCCCCGTGTGACCTTTGCCTTGCTGTGCCTCTCCCTCACACTTCCAACCACACCTCTCACCATCTCAGAGACCTGGATGCTCCTCAATTATCAATATTCTTCAGCTATTTTATTCCCCAAGTTTGATCATTCTTAGCAGTCCTTAGCTTGTCGATGTGGAGCCTCAGTGCTGCTGCACGTTCCCCCCCCCCTGGTTTTCTATCAGCAGTAGATTTTCAGACCTTTTCAGCATTTCATTGTTAAAGGAGGAGCCAAAAAGCTGTGGAAAGGAGATGTCTGTTAAGTCTTGTGCACCTGAGGAAAGTCCATGTCACACAGGTGATTGATTATAGACCTTCAGTTGCATCACTGTTCTTTTTGCCTTTGTGGAGCTGTTTGAGAGTCACCAGAAGATCTGGAGCTCAAGAATTTTCTCAGAAAACTGTAATAAATTTATCCCACATTTGATCTCTGGGTGTTCGAACTTAAAAATACATTTTTCTGATGACAGAAAAATTATGAATATTCCAAATCATTTCCTGTAGCTCCTAAATACCTTCTTGTCGTACACCTTAGAGTCTGATCCCTTTAAGTCCCTGGTTAGAGGTCAGGAAGGTTCTCCAAGTGATGTCTGGGCTGTAGAGCAGAGCTGGTACTGGGATGTGATTTCTTCTTCCATGTTCTTCCCTGTCGGATGTCACCAGCTTTTGGCAGCTTTTAGATGAAACAGCTTTTCCTGAGCTCAAACTTTTCTTTCCTCTCCATGTGGGAGTAGATTTTCTGCTGAAAATCCTGTGCTGAGGGAGGAACACAACCCTGTCCGGGAGCACTTGTGCTGGAGTGGAAGCATGGGATTGCAGGGAGATGTAACTGGGATTGAGGTGAAGCGAGAGCCTGGCCTTGAGATCCCTCCCTGAGACCAGCAGGATTTCAGCTTTCAGCCATTCCCAACTCAGTCAAATCCTTGTGTCTTCTGAAGGCACCACCTTCTGTTGGTCCTCTGGTCCCCCATCAAGGACAAGCAGCAGCAAGGCACCAGTTAAAACTTCTTTTCATAAGAGAAGACAGTAGAGATGCCAAACATGGGAATCTTGGTGAGATCATCTCCCCATTTTTTCTTGCTACCCAACTTTCCCCGTTGGAAGTGGGGAGAGTTGGAACCAGCCAGGATTTCTCGTGGTATCCCTGCACAGTGCATTGAATCCAGGCATTTGCCTGACCATTCTTACATTCTGAAATCTATTTTAAGGCACTACAATTAAGTCAAACAGAAGGAAATGAATGTGTTTCAAGAAGAGGTTAATAGGCCTGAATTCTGATCAGCTGTAATTTATATGCAGAGCACAGCAGTGATGTCCAGTCATCTCCTCCAAGGTATACAAATATTCCATTGTTTAGTATCCAGCCTTCCTTTTGATTTGGTGATTGGAACTACTTTTGGTAATCACAGAAGAGCTCTGAAATTGGGCTCACCAGAATAAGTTCATTAGTATAACATAACTGAAAATTTAAGCCCACTTAAGCCAGGAAAATTCAACATTATTGTCCCAACAGCTTCTCTAAATCAAGTCTTCAGAGCACGTTTAATATCTTGGGTGAAATTAAATAGTGCCTTAATAACTGTACTCAGGAATTGCAGTGGTGGGGGTGGTACTGTTTAGAACAGGCTCAAGTCAGTAAATTTTCAATGTTCAGCCATAACTTTTGAGATGCTCCTGGCTTGGGGCAGCTCCTGGGAGAGTGCAGGGGGAACAGAGCTGCTATTGTTTGTTCCACCCGCTGGACCAAACCTTACCCCCCTGGACCAAACCCTGCTCACCCCCTGGACCAAACCCTGCTCACCCCCTGGACCAAACCCTGCTCACCCCCTGGATCAAACCCTGCTCACCCCCTGGATCAAACCCTGCTCACCCCCTGGACCAAACCCTGCTCACCCCCTGGACCAAACCCTGCTCACCCTCTGGACCAAACCCTGCTCACCCCCTGGACCAAACCCTGCTCACCCCCTGGATCAAACCCTGCTCGCCCTCTGGATCAAACCCTGCTCACCCCCTGGATCAAACCCTGCTCACCCTCTGGACCAAACTCCTCACCCCCTGGACCAAACCCTGCTCACCCCCTGGACCAAACCCTGCTCACCCTCTGGACCAAACCCTGCTCACCCCCTGGATCAAACCCTGCTCACCCCCTGGGTCAAACTCCTCACCCCTTGGATCAAACCCTGCTCACCCCCTGGATCAAACTCCTCACCCCCTGGACCAAACCCTGCTCACCCCCTGGACCAAACCCTGCTCACCCCCTGGACCAAACCCTGCTCACCCTCTGGACCAAACCCTGCTCACCCCCTGGACCAAACCCTGCTCACCCCCTGGACCAAACTCCTCACCCCCTGGACCAAACCCTGCTCACCCCCTGGACCAAACCCTGCTCACCCTCTGGATCAAACCCTGCTCACCCCCTGGACCAAACCCTGCTCACCCCCTGGACCAAACCCTGCTCACCCTCTGGATCAAACCCTGCTCACCCCCTGGATCAAACTCCTCACCCCTTGGATCAAACTGCTCACCCCCTGGACCAAACCCTGCTCACCCCCTGGGTCAAACTCCTCACCCCTTGGATCAAACTGCTCACCAGGGTGCTCGGGGAGATTTCACCTGCTTGAGCACTCAAAATGTGAGTGTGCAGCCTCAGGGCTTGACAAGGCAGCATCAGAGTGATTCCCAGTCCAGTGAGATTTTTAGAATTATAGAAAATGCTAATAAAACTTCTTCCTCTGAATCTCTTATCTCATTGTTTAAGTGGTACAAACACAAAGGAAGAAACGTCCTCAGGAAGTGCTGGAGACCAGGCCCTGTCCCAAATTCTGCATTTGAAAAAGAAACCCTTTTATAATAATAATAGTTTCCAAATTTTGATTTTTTAATTTAGATTTGAATTACTCTATTATTTGACGCAAATAAACCAAAAATTTGCCCAGAAAACAGGCCCAAAGCACCCTCTTCTCTCAGTAGGTTACATGCTGAACATTAAAAAATGTTGGAATTGTGCTTAACATCAGAAAGTTACTGGAATTGTGCAGAAGATGAGCATTGCTACCAAGATGAGCTGTGTGGTTTCAGCCATTTCTGTACCATTTACTCAGCAGCAGTGACCAAAAAATGCTTTGGGTGTAGTGTCTCTGTGCCTCTGCAGTGTATTTTAATTGCTTTTGAGCAAGTGCTTTAAAATTCCTGCGTGAGAAGCTGGAGGTACACGGAGAAATGATTGATCCATTTCTAGCAGGACACTATTTTCACTCTGGTTTTTGCTGGGAAAAGAAAGAAAACCCAGGGCCAGAGTCTGATTGTGGTATTTCCTCAGCATTGGCTTCCACAGAAGATCACTTCTTGAAGAGTGAATGCTCTTATTTTCTTGGCCAAACTCTTCCAAGGCTCAGTGAGTTTGTGTTTGCCCAGTGTCCAGGCTGTGGTGGGGTGGAATAACCCAGAGCAACCCTTGGAGCATCGTAAATCAGGGGAGCAATTTGCAGTGGGATTTTTTCCTAAAAACTCTCTAAGTGCTCCATTTTGCAGCTGCAAGGCTCAGTGCATAAGGACCATTTATTCATTTGCAATATCATTCCTACAAAATCAGTGAGTGTTTTCCACATTTGTTAAGGAAATACGTTTCCTGACCCAAGAGGTTTCTGGGCTCACAGGTTTCTTCTTAATTGGTTTGCTTAGGTTCCTGTGGTTCTTATCACAGTTTCCTTTCTCCACACTGATTTCTTCCATTAATTTTCTTATAGAATGAAAATCCTGATCACTGAGGGTGAGGAGAAAGTGTTCTTGAAACCTGCTCATCTGTAAAGCTGGGTTTTCTTTGGCTTCTTCCCTTTGGCTGGAGGCTGGGGTGTAGTTCTTCACCCATTCTCCAGTCAATCTGTCAGGCTCATTCCTGAAAGAGTAGCAATTCCAAATAAAACTTCTATCCTTCACCCCCACTTAAATCTTCATTCTTATTTTTCCAGATGTGCTTTTTCCTGGTCTTCATGAAATGGTGAAAAATAGTGTCTTGGAAATAATTCCTTTTTATCCTGCACTGTTCAGATGCAATAGGCAAAAAGCTGGAGATGGGAGGAAAAAAGAGTCCCAGGAAGAGAAACAGGCTGCCAGAGCGTTTCTTTTTACAGCGAAATAAGTTTTGCATGGAGTTCTGAGAACCTGTCTGCAATCAGGAATTAGGAACCCGTGTCTTGAACACTCTGCTGTTGCTTGGATTGATTAAAAATTCCTTTTCCTGTAGATGTTCAGAGAAGTTCATGGATGTGAAACGGTGTGAGAGTAGACACCTGCAGGGAGCTGCCTGGCTCTCCGCTTGGGATTAGGAAATTAAAATTTAGCCCCATTTTCTTCTGTGCTTGGTCCCTGGTGCGTATTTAAGGGGATTTTGTGACCAGCTGCCTTGCCCTGTCTGTGTTCACTCCAGCAAGTGTCTCACCTTCAAGTCTGGGGCACTAACTTGGTCTTCCTTAAGTTCTGAGACTAAATACAAAGGATTTTATCAAACTTTCTTGAACACAAGTGAGTGTTTGGTGGGAGATAATTTCAGTATGTGTGTCTGCCACAGGCTGGGGCTCCTTCAGTCTTCCTTCAGCCTTTGCAGGCCTTTTTGTTCCGTTCTTCTATACAGACAATCTCAGTCCATGTTCTTTGAGAATCTGCTCCTCCTGCTCTCCCTCAGACTGCTGTCCAGCTGGTTTTATTCTCCTCTGGCCCTGCAGGTCCCATCCCCCAGGCTGGTTGTAGGCAGCGCTCGGGGATTTTTTTTATCCAACCACTCCCAATCTGGGATGATGTTCCTACTGGGATAAGGAGTGATGTGTGTGCAGATACATCTGTCCAGCATTCATCCCATGCTGCACACATCAGCTATTGATAAATACATGGAAGAGTAAATCAATAGATTTAAATCTCTAAGGGGGTTGAAATAATGGATCAATAGGAAAAGGAGTCAAGTCCCAGAAGTGAACTTATATCACAGAGAGATCCAGGAGCCTTGGTGTGTGTCCTGCATGGAGAAGCATTCCTGCAGCTCCTGGAGGAAGTGTTGGGAGAGCAAAGCATGTTGATAACGCTGCTGTGCTGTCCCTTCCTTGCTGTTCTTAACAGTGAGCATCCTTTGTCCCTTTTCCTGCTGCCTTTCCCTCCCTTTCCCATGAACTTTTTGGATTTATCCAATTGACCTTTGTATCTTTTCTCTTTGTTTTTTTCTCTTTATTCCCTCTGCCTTTGGTTTCTCCTCTCTATCCCACCCTGTCTCATCTCCCCCTTGTCTTTGCTCCCTGTTTTTATGTTCCCAGGCTCACCCTGTTGTCCCTCCCACCCAGCAGGTGTCCAGCCAGGTCCCCGAGCCCGTTCCCACGGCGTTCGGAGCCGTGGAAAGCTCCCACCCCTCTGGCAGCACCCCTGGCACCGCAGCCCCCGCCTCCAAACAAGGTCGGTTCATGGAGATTTCCTCCCTCGTTATTTTGAATCATTTATTTTTTCCCCTCCGTTCTTGTTTTAGTTGGAATATTTTTGGCAGGGAGACCAGCAGGCAGCAGAAATAGGAGGGGAAGAACTTCTCTTCCTCCAGTGGAACATTTTAAGTGTGTTGCTAAGGCAATTAATTGGAATTTGCTAATGTGAAACTGGTTAAAAATAATTGTCTTCAATCTTCTGTGTCCTGAACGTTGTTTCAGAGCACACAGAAGGATGAAACTCCTCTCACCCAAGTGACATCCTCCAGAAACCAGCGTGTTGTCAGGGAAACGCTTTAGCCAGAGAGGCTTTGGATCACTTGGATAATTAGCCACAGCAATGGCATGGATCGAGAGAATCATACGGCTTCCCCGGAGCTGCTTGTGTGTCTAGTCGTGTAGGAATGGGCAAAATTAACTAGCGAAAAACCCATTAGTGTGCCAATTGTCTCATAATGTCCATAGCAGATTTTGCTGACTTTGGTAAAAATGGCACAGATGGAAAAAGTTTCTTAAAATTCCATTTCCTTGGACAACACTCAGGCACAGGATGGGATCCTTGTGGTCCCTGCACAGGGCCAGGAGTTGGACTTGATGATCCTGATGGGTCACTGCCAGCTCAGGATATTCCATAATAAACAGTGGAAGGGAGATTTTAAAAATCGTTCAGGGAATTGTCTCAGGAGGCCAACAGCAGGCCCAGGCTGTTCCCACTCTGGAATTTGCAGCCTTCGGCACCTGCAGTTCCTGATGTGTGCAAGCAGGATGGGTGCTGGAGTACAGAGCTGACACCACCGTTTGCTTCCCAGTTTTACCCATGGCATCACAGCCTCCTGGGCTCTGCCTGGGGTGACTCATGCAGGGAAGTCCTGGAGTGCTGAGATTTTTATTTCCGAGTACCCAGAGTCACAGAATCACCAAGGTTGGAAAAGCCCTTCCAGATCTTCGAGTCCAACCCAGCACTGCTATGTTCAGTACTAACCATGT
This sequence comes from Chamaea fasciata, assembly GCF_029207755.1. Lineage (NCBI taxonomy): Eukaryota > Metazoa > Chordata > Aves > Passeriformes > Sylviidae > Chamaea > Chamaea fasciata. The sequence continues at coordinate 7,307,216 of NW_027094108.1, read as the reverse complement.
CCGCAGATGTCACATCCACACACTTTTAACACTTTCAGAGAAAGTGACTCCACCACTGCCCAGGTCAGTGCCTGGCCACCCTTTCCATGAAAGAATTTTCCCAAAATCCAAGCTGAACCATCCCTGGCACAACCTGAGGCCATTTCCTCTTGTCCTGTTGTGTATTCCCTGGGAGAGGTTTGCCAGAGGAAAACCAAGCCTCGGAGGAGCACAGCTCTAGCAAAGGGGACAAACTGACGTCTCTGGTGCTGCAGATGTCCTCGATCCCTGAACAGCACAGTCACTGCTGGGAAGCCAAGGACCACCTTCCCCAGGTGTCCCTGGGGTTGTTCTTACAGCCACAGCGTGGACGTCGGGGTTTCCTTCCTCCAGTGCTGTGCCTCCAAACTGCTGCAGTGTCTAGAAATTGGTTGAAAGAGGTTGAAAAAGGACCTTTGGGGGCTGCTCTGGTCCTATCTCCCACTTAAAGGCAGGCTGTGGCTCTGTCTAGATGTTGCAGCGAACCTTCGTCCCCAGTGTCACCTTAACAAGGCATGAGTAGGTCTGATGTCCTTTGTTTCTGCTGTGGCTGTGCTCCCTGAGCTCTCCTGGCTGTTTGGTGCTGCCCAGCTCTGGCACAGCTGCTCTTCCCTGTGTCCTCTCTGCCAACATTCCCAAGTCCCTCTTGCTGCCAGGGTCATCCTCTGAGCACACCTCGTGGTCACCTGGTCACCCCAGTGATAGCTGAAGTGCATCTGGCCTGGGGACAGAGCTGGGCCTGAGCTGTGAAGTCGTGCAATCACAGAACGTCCCCAGCCAGAAGGGACCTGTAAGGATCACCAAGTCCAGTCCCCTGCTCCTCACACGAACACCTACCACAAAACCATATGACCAAGACCTCCTTGAACTCTGATCTCTGAAAATCCAGCACTTTCCATCACAGTATTTCATCTCTTTGTATGAAAACGTGGATTTCCAGGGCAAACATCTTGCCGCTCTTCTCTCTCTCTTTCACTTAATCCCTTTTTGGGCAGCTGTGAGTAAACTGGAAGTAAATGTGTTTGTTTAGTTACACAGCTCTGACAGCGCTGGTTTGAACATAAAGCAGGGATTAACTGGGGTTTAACACCAGTGAGCTTCCCTGTGTTTATCTCCGTTCCATCCCAAAAAGAGTCAAACATTTGTTCCAGTCCAAAAATTGCTAAAGAGCACATTTTTGTAAGCACTGCAGGGAAAGCCCTGGAAAAACACTCGGCTGTGGCTGGGGCAGGCAGAGCAATGTAGGGGTTAGTGTCGGTAATTAATAGACCCCATTAATAGTATTTAAACTGAATTAACGACTTTTGGGGGGCATGTCTGTTCAGAAATACATGCCAAAGTATCAAAATTATTTTTTATTTCGATGTTGGGGTTTTTTTGCTTCCAAAACAAAGGCAGTGACAGATAGGGCTGCATGGCTGAAGTGTTCATTAAAACCAGTGTCGTTGTTTCTCCAAAGTCCCCTCTGCCAAGTTCATCCTGCGGGTTGGATCATCCCTGTGCCCTTTCTCTCCTGTGCCCATTTCAGCTGTTGAAGTTTGGAGTCAGGCTTTCATTGTGATTCTGTGACACCCAGCGCGACTTGTGCAGCTGCTTCTAACTGTGAGCTGCACCTGGCCGGTCCGCTGGGCTCGGATGGGGCTCAGGATTGCAGCTGTGCGCTCTGCCAGCAGAGCAGGATCTGCAGTCCCTGTTGGCTTGGTCTGGAAGTCATTCCTGAGGCTGGATCTGGGATGGCATTTTTTATATCCTTGGTTGGTTTTTTTTAAAGACAAGCCTTCGGCATTTTGTAGAATCCTGGAATGGTTTCGGTTGGAGGGACCTTAAAGCTCCTCCCGTTCTGACCCCGCTGCCATGGCAGAGACACTTTCCAGTGGGCCAGGTACAGGAATTGCTACTCTAATACCTTGAAAAATCACATTATTTAGGTGCAAATTCTGGTTCCTGTAGATGCCCCTGGTGTGTCCATTCCAGGCCGGCTGACAGAGGGGAGGATACTGCTGGAGAATCAAGGTCAAGCCGGTGGCCCAGCCTATGGAGCCTGGCTGCAGGCTGGTGCAGGAGGTGCAGTGGGACAGAACTTCATGGAATCAGAGCTGCCCACATTTATTCCACTTGCAGAGGCTCAGGGAGATGTTTGGAGTAATATTATCCTCTTTTCAAACCTCTTTCCAAATCATGCAATGCATCAGACACGGAGAATGTGCAACATGGTTTGTGGAAAACAGATTAATATCAGACCCCGGAGTTTGGAAAAGCCCCTCTGCTGACATTGAGTCAGGCCTGGTGCCGTCTCATGAGTGTTTGCGTCAGGACAAAAGATGGAAAAATGGCAGCGAGCCCAGCAGTTATTGTCAGATAAACACCACAGAGCAGGAACAAATTCCTGTATCCAGTAAAATCTTCCTCATCCATTGCCCTGGCTAGTCTGTGCCACTGGGACCACCCAACAGCCCAGCAATGGCTTTTCCATGAAGGAGGCTGCAGAGTCTGTCCCACTGCATATGTGAAAGAATCCTTTAAGAATAATTTTACAAAAATTGTATTAATCAGGAAATTTTAAAAAATATCTCTTGATATTTCCCCTGGAGCAGCCGGTGCTTCCTGTAAATACTTTCTAAATATAACATGAGGAATGATCTCAGCATATTTAGGAAGAGGGATTTGGTCCAGTTGGGATGAATTGCATTGATTTTTGTTTTCCCTCTGCAGCTGTGAGTTGTTCACGTGACTCTCTGTAACAGTTGGCAGAGATGAGACCTCCTCTGCCAGGACTTGGAGATTTGTTCTCTGGGATGAGGATCCAAGTTCAGATTTGCTTGTCATTAGCCAAATCTGCTTCTCATTCTCTGAAATCCCTCCTCAGATCTCTTTTCTCTGGGATTTTGCACATGCAGCCTGTATCCATGATGAGAACATTGGCCAGAAAAGGTGTGGTTTGAAGGAAGGGAGTGAAACCTCTGGTTTCAAACGCAGCTGTGAATTTGTGCTGGTTTTATCTCTCAGAATTATTTTCTTAACACTTCAAATGCATTTGGTTGGTTTTTTGGGGTTTTTTTGAGCATTGTCCTTTGCCTCAGGGGGAGAATATCCAGGCAGTTGTTTATAGCAAGCTGTAAATGTCAGGAATGCTCCAGGAGTTCCTGCAAAGGATGTTCCAGAAATCAGAGGTGATGTGTTTTCTTTTTCCAAACCAGTTCCCTCATCCTTTTTCTTCCACAGAGCCTCCAGAATCAAAATCGGCTGTTGGGATACTCTTTCCCATCTCTTTCCTCACTTGTCATCCTCCTCCAAAGCCATGTCCCTGGGTGCCTCATTAGGTTGATAAACTACTGCTTTGGCCATGGGCCTCTGTAATGCTGCTGGGGCTGCTGACGGCTGCAAGCAGAGTTCACTTTTGCTCCAGCTATTCTAAAGGTGGGATTTGATGCTCCAAGCAGTTTCCAATGGGGTCTCCTTCAAAAACCCTTTGGTCCTCCTTCAAAAACCCATTCCCTCCAGCTGAGCTGTTGAATAAGCCCCAAATGGAAATCCAGCAGAGCCAAACCTGTTCAGCTCTACCTGAATTTTGATGATTTGGGGTTGGTTGTGGCCTTTGACTTCCTAATCTGAAGAGCAGGTTTGTGTCTCTGGCTTTTCCAGAATTATTTTTGCCTGTGTAACAGTGTCCTGAAGGAGTTGAGTGTTCCTGCAAGATCGTAAATGATAATGGCTCATACTTTTGTGGAAAAGGAGTGGGAAGCAGCAGAGCTTTGGAAGCTGTGTGACAGTCATGGCAGGGACGGGATCACCAAGTGTTTCGCTGATCGTGGGATGAGTGCGGGGACTTCTTTCTGCACGAGATTTTGGGGGTTGTGTTGATCCATTTCTTCCAAACAACTAATCTAAATTTCTCCTCTTGCAGTTTAACCCATTCCCCCTTGTCCTGCAAGTTTTTGTCCATGTAAAAAGTTGCTCTCCTTGTTTTATAAGCCCCCTTTAAGCTTTGGAAGGCTGCAGTGAGTCTGTCTGCAGATCTGTCTCTTCTCAAGATGATAGAGTTTGTATTTTCAAATCTGGATTCCCAGCGAGGTGCAGGGGCTTCTGGTGTCTTCCTCACAGCTCCTTGGCAGAATGCAGAAATGGGAACCAAGGGAGTCAAGGCACCAGGCAGGAACATGGAGTTGCCTTGCTGTTGATAATGGGTTTTTTCTCCTTTCCCAGAAGAGAAGCCAAAACCAGATCCAGTATTAAAACCACCTTCTCCAGTCCTCAGACCAGAACCTACTGAGGAGAAGAAAGATCAAGCTGGGCAGACAACCGAGGCCCCCACCTCAGTGGAAACCCCACCAGACCTTCCTCGTGCTCCGTCGCCAGCCCCGGCCACTCCGGTCACAGCTGTCCCCGCGGCTGCCACTGCTGTCCCCGTGGCCAGCAAAACGCCGCCCACGGCTGACCCAGAGGACAAATGTGAACTGGCCTCCCCCGGAGAGGAGGCGATGCCTACGCCCAGTGCCACAGGCTGCCTGGAGGCAGCGGCCCCTCCTCCTGTGAAAGAGCCTGGTGCCCAGGTGTGCACAGAGCCCAGCAGTGCGGTAGCATCACCCGGTGACACCCTGGTGCCGGCCGGGCCCGGTGTCATCAGCGACACAAGCAGCGCCAGGGCTGCAGGGGCCGACCCTGTGGCAGAGGTGGCCCAGGCAGAAGCTGCAGCCTTGACTGTGGAGCTGGAGCCCCCCGAGGCCCCCCTAGTGGAGCTGGAGAGTGCTCCATCACCTCCCAGTGCTCCTCACGCTGCTCCCTCTCCTCCTCCCACCCTGCCACCCACCCCGCCGGCCCCGTCCCCTCCAGTTTCTGTTGCTGCTGTTGCCACTACAACTCTTTCTCCACCTCCTCTCCTGTCTCCGAGTGCCCTCCCTGTTGTCCAGGGAGATTTAGAAGGAGAGGAGAGCACAAGAACTACTCTAAGTGAAGAGGTAAAAGATACTGAAAAGAAGGAAGAGACGGAAACAGATGGGCAACTGGAGGAGAGCCGGGAGGCTCTGAGTGTGAACTTGAGCAGGAGTCCTGTCCCAGGTAAGCATTGGGCTCTGTGGGTTCATGTAATGAACTGCAGGATGAAGGAAAAGGGCTTTTTCTTCTTCCAACAGATGCCTTTCTTTCTATCTGCAAAAGAAAAAAGCGTGGTGGTGCCTCGTGGCCACTGTTATTGTGAAATGCTGATCTTTGTTGGCAGGGATAGAAATCCCTCCTGATTGTTCATAATTGGTCACTGACTTGGATGTGTGTCCCAGACTGGGGTGGGCTCATGCTTTCATGGCTACACAGGGCTGGTGGAAGTGGAGTGCAGAGCACACTACCCTGCATGGAATCCCAGGATGGTTTGGATTGGAGGGACCTTAATTCCCATCCAGTGCCCCCCCCCCGCCATGGGCAGGGACACCTTCCAGTATCCCGGGCTGCTCCAAGCCCCAGTGTCCAACCTGGCCTTGGACACTTCCAGTGATGGGGCAGCCACAGCTCCTATTCCCCCCGAGGTGAGCGGTTGGTCCAGAGGCCTGTGGCTCTGCATTTGGGTCCCTGAAGCGTTTGGGAGGAAGCCCCTGAGCCACCAATTTCCAGAACTGCTGGACTGGGGTCTTTTCCAGCTGTAAAAATGTGTCACAGTGTTCCCAGATGCGGTAAAATGAAATGGACCGTTCACACTCATCCAAACAACTGACAACCAGTGTCACACCAGTGTTACCCACCTGGGTCACACCCCATCGTCACCTCAGTGTCACACACCTCTACCTGCCCAGCCTTCATTAGTGATGCTTCTGCTTTTCGTTTGCAAAAGTCACATGTAAGCAAAATGTATGATTTACAATTTTAAATTTAAATTCTGCAGTTTGCAGTTTAAAATTCACTAAAATTGCAATTTCTGCAACTGCCTTTTAAAATCCAGCCTATTTCTCCAAGTGTTGTTGCCTGCCTTTGGTTTCAGCCCTGCCACATCTCTGGTTTGGCACTGTGGTTTTAACACTCTGTGTTTCCTATGGAAAATGACTTTTTTTGCAGGACTTACTGGAGATCAGATTGTGGAAAAGAAGTTAAACGATCGATTCCTTGTATTTGCTGCTGGAGGGGTGTAGTGGGGGCTGTTCTTCACACACAGGCAGTGTTATAGCGTTTCATGTGTCACATTTTCTACGTCCTGTTCTGCAGTTATTTCAGTCCCTTGGAACTTGGTGAAGCTTGGACAAAGAGGACAAACAGCCGGTTGTGACACGGATCTTTGTTGGTTTCATTTTTTAATGTAACATTTACCCTATATGGGAACATAACCCTATATGGGGGGTCTTTTTAGGTTTGTTTTTCATTTCGATAAATGGGAAGTGGGCTCAGAAATGGGCTCTGCTCTTAAATACACTGAAAAACGGGGGTTGGCCCTGCTCCATGTTTGTGTGATGCTCAATATGCTGATTTTAAAATCCAGTATCTACAGATGAGAAGAAAGATCCGTTTTGCTACACCGACCATGAGGTTTTTTTCCTGTTAATCTTCTTTTACCTTTATTTCACTTGGGTCATTTCACTGCTCTGGCACTTGTTGTTCTTTCAATCAAAGCTAATTCATAAACCAAATTAATTTCCTTACAAAGGAGAGGAGAAATGGGACACTGTAAATAAGGTTTTGCACAGGCCCTGTTATTGCTGGGTTTGTAATGGCCTGTAGTTTAAATTTAAAAAAAATTAACTTACAGTGTTTGGGCTTTTAATTATGCAGAAGATTGATTTTAATGCTGTAATGTCATTATGCTCCAGAGCACACATTAGCCAAGCCATTGGCTTTGGCAACACGGAAACAAGGAGTTCTCAAGTCACATAAAAGATGACTTGAAACTCAGATTTCTGTTAAAAGCTCAGGGCTTCAAAGAAAGCACAAAGCTCTCCAGGTGGTTTTTTGTGCTTTACCCCTGATTTAATGATCCCGAACTATTGCATTTCTCTGCCAGCCTTCTTTTCAGCAATAATTTTCCAGTTCTTTCTTGGAGAGAGGAAGAGAATTTGAAATAACTTTCATCCGAGGCTGCCTGCTAATTCAGGAACGAGGAACAGCATGTCTGCCATGCACACTGGAAGATCCAGATGCTGACCCTCAGGAGCAAGGAGAAAGGGTTATATTGTTGTGTTTTCTTGGACTAAAGGCTGAGAGATTTTTTTTATGGTCTCTGGAGTTAGGATTAAACCTGGGATAAGGGAAACTTCTCAGGCGCCTGCTGGTAGCTGTGAGCTCTGTGACTTTGAGCAGTATTTCTTTGGGGTTTTCAGCAGAACAGTGTTTTTATTACAGAGCAGCTTGGCCACAAATCGTCCCCTGCTTTCCCTTTAAAGGGATCCGAGTTGGCCTGGCTGGGGCAGTGCTGGAACCTCTCGGGATAATCTCATTCCTGCAGCAGTTCCTCCTGCATATCCTTTTCATAGCTATAACCTGGCCTGCCTGGTTTTGGGGATGAGACCTTCATCCTCGCCAAGCTGCTGGGCCAGCGCTGCTGAGGCTCCTAAGTGGATTACATATTTTGCACTCGAGGTGGCAGCTTTTCAGGGATGAGCAAAGGGATTTGCCTGTTCCTGCAGTATTTTACAGGACACACCTTTTGTCCAGCGGTCAGGGAAACCAGACTTGGATTTTTTGGTCTGTCAAGCTCTGTGGTGAGAAAGAAAATATATTCAGACCCTTAAACATCTTTATCCTGCAGCAGTTCTTTTTTTACAGCTCAAGAAAACAACTTTGTCAGTGTTTGCAGGGAGAGGCCGGAGCTGAGTCGATCCTGTAGGGATTCAGGGGAGCCTCCACTTCTCCTTTTCCAGTGGCGTTAGGTCTCTACCAGATTTCCGAGGTCAGGGGATTCTACTGGAGCACCCTTGTTGTATTTTACACTGAATTCTGCCTACTCTGAACACCCTCACAGCAAAGTTGGCAGCTTTAGTGGTTTGGTCTCTGTGCGTGTGAGTCACCAGATCATCATTCCCTGCTCATGAGCATCACTGGTTGTGCATCTCTGTCAAATGGGGAAGATTTGGTGGCTTTCAGATCATTCAACCACTGAGCAGTGCAGGATGTTGCACCAATGGTTTCTTGCTGCTGACTGTGTTCCTAGTCCGAGCATCTGCCCGAAGGGGACACGTTCCCCCTGTTCTCAGGGCACAGGTTGCGTTCCTGCCTCCTCAGGAACTTCTGCCTGGAGTTTTTAGGACAGGCAGAGCTGTTAACCTACAAGGGGCAAGAGCACATGCTTTTTAAAGTAATTAATTCCTACTCATCTGCTCTACAAGGAGAAAAATAGATTATCAAGAGAGGACTTGGGTGCTTCAATCCACACAAAAAACATCACCCTGGCTAAAAGTCATCAACAACTGTTGCTTTTTTATTAAATTCTTGGGTTTCTGTAGCTACAGTGAGGGACCAGCACTTTCCAGGCAACGAAACAGGAAAAAGTGTTTCGGTGGTGGAGTGGAATTTCTGCAGAAGGTGCTACCAGAAACCTGAGGCCTTTGATGTCACCATTCTGTCATGGCTATTACAAGAAGCAAAGAGGAAAACAAGAGGCTGATGTGTGTCCCAGACAGAACTCCTTGGAACACAGGAAGCCGAAAGAACTTAATACACATGGAATTCAAAGAGGTGTTTCTTGCAGAGCTCGTTTATAAGACATATTTCTGTATTAAGTAGCCCAGCTTTGGCGAGTCCTGGAATTTCTGAGCTGGGGAGGCTGTAACGAGCAGCTTGGGCTGTAATTGGAAATACCGTGGAGAAATTTCTCCAGCACCAAAACCTGGAGAGGCAGAAACATAAATCAGGTATCGCCTTTTTCTTGATTTGCTGCCATAACCACTGGAATATATTTTCTTTTCCATGAGCTGGAAGGCAATGGTGAATCTTTGCTTGGCCTTTTGTGGCACCTTGGATAATAAAATAAAAATATAAGGGCTGGTATTAATTAGACTTCACAGTTGGCAGCACATCAGAGAGGAGAGGCCTCATGTTCCACCGGATGGGCCGTGAGCTCGCGGGTGGTTCAATCCTGTGGGAAGATGTTCCACTGGGGAATGTGACACAGCTGGAGAAATGGGCTGAGGGACCGTCAGACCTGCTGAACAGATCCCTGCCGTGCTGGGGTTATCACTGGGAATGGTGTCCGGGATAGTCTGCAGTTAAGGGTTTGTTCCTCTTTCCAGTCCTAAAGTAAATCTGTGTTATCATTCCTGTTATCTCCCTTGGTTTTGTAAGCTGTGATAAGAACTCAGTGTTGGTTGAGTTTCTGGAGTCCCTTCTCCAAAGGAATTAAATGAGCTGAAAACAAGGTCTGGAAGTGTGAACAGTGGCAAAAATGACCCTGCATTTGGGCAGAAATTAAACTGCTGGAGAGAACATGAAGTTGCTCAAGCTGGGGACCGGAAAACGGAAAAGAAGACCAGAAGTGTCCGGAATTGTTCCTCTCCAAGGGCCAAACTGGACACATTACTTTGTATTTCCCTATAGCCAGACAGAGGAAACTCCGTCCTCAGATGAATAACGCCATTGTCCTGTTGGATTTGGGGTTTGGGAAAGTTGACACCCAAACTCACATCAGTGCAAATTCTCCTTTGAACTCCTGCAGCAGAAATGTGAATGTGACAAAAAAAAAGAAAACTGGTGTCTGCTACTTTAGGAGGGGGGAAATTGAGCAACATCTCCAGAGATCTCTGGAGATCCATGCTGGGGAGCTCCACAACACAGTCAGGGGTTGCTCCAGCCGTAGAATGCCCTAGCTGGTGGAAGTCGTGTGATTTAAGGCAAGACTCATTCAGGAGGCTTGGCAGGATTGTAGCCTCTACAGAGCTTACTTTTGCCAAAAAAAGGTGGAAAAAAAGTATACTTGAGCAGCAGTAATGTTCACATCCTGCCAACTGAGGAAGGAAACGCCCTGGACCTTTGCCAGCCCCAAATCCATGACCCCTGAGTTTATTTCTGTGCGGTTAAAAATGAAACGTTATTTTACACCATAGTTGGTTTCCATGGTTTGAGTTTGAGGGGAGTGGAATTCCATCAGATTAAAAACTTTGGGATTGATCAGTTAAATTACTCGGCTCAGGCAAAATTGAGGTTGTTGCTTTGCAGACCTAATCCCTTCTTGGAGAAACCCCTGAAAGTGTGCAAGTGACATCACCAGACCAGAGGACTGAAAACAGCGCTTTGAGAAGTGCTCATTTTCACTGAATTTTTGGCAGGTTTTGTGATTTAGGGAACTGAGGAGCCTGACTTAGATCTCTGCTTTGCTGAATTCCAGAAATTACCACGTGCATGGACACAGATCATTCCCAGCCCTGGTTTTACCCCAGGACAGTGAGAATAACTGGGCTGTTCTTGCCAAGGTGCCAGGAGCTGCTGGGAGCAGCAGTAAAGACTGATCCCAGTTGTGGGAGACAAAGCCGTGTTGCAGTCTGTGCCTGCTTGGCCCTTCCTCTCCCCTCCTTTGAGCCCCAGGAAATTCGGGATTTGTGCTGGGTCTCTTCCCAGCCCTTAAAGCCTCTCCATAGAGAGAGGCAGTGGATGGGATGTGCAGGACCTGGAGCTTGGGAAACCTGGATGATTTTTCCAGCCATTGGTTCTGTGAACAGGGAGATGATGTTTGAATATTTAAGTAAGACTTTCCTTTTTTAATTAACTTTGCTTTTGGGGTGTTCAGCCTGAAGGAAAAAGTCTTCCATCAGCGCCAGTAGCTCCTGTTGCTCCTTGGGCTGGGGCCTGGCTATGGTGATTCCCATGGGAATCTGCAGAGTGTCTGCAGGTCCATGGTCACCTTTCAAACAGGGAAGCACTCTGGAGAAGCCACAGAAACTTGTATGTATCCTTTGGAGCAGTGGGAGCACAGTAAATCCCATTTGCTCCATGCCCTTAGGGACAGAGTTAGCTGTTATTAACTCTTATTTATCCATAGTGAAGAACTTTTCAAAATTGTATTTTATTGTGATAAAGGAAGTGCACACTGGGTTTTTCCACAGTATCTGCTGGAAACCAAAGGCTGGGGCTAGAAATCTGTTTGCAGTAAACTTCAGTCACAAAATCAATCCCATTTACACTCTGTTAACTGGGCATCTGTGCCTGGGATCCGAATTTAAGCTGGGAGCAGTTGTCACAAATTGGGAGCAGATTGGATTAATGGGTTTGTCTCCTCTTAATATGTTGTGTGGTTTCTTCCACCCTTTAGAGGGAAAACGTGATTGGAGTAAATCAGTGCTGATCTTGGGAATACTCCGTGGTGTTTTCATCGACTCAGTTGGCCAGGGAGATCATTAATGGTGGAGTTACGAACCTGCTTTTAAATTGCAATATAAATCCAGCTCAGACCAGTGCTGCAGGATTGAAGGAGCTTCCCTTTTGGATGAGATACTGGAAATTTGGGCTTGTTTATGGTTAATATTATAACAATGTTAGAATTCTTGAGAAAAATATGTTGAGAACAGTCTTCTCTCCCAGCCAGCACCTGATCTTTCCCAAAACTTGACTTCCTGAAGGTTTTTTTCCCTGCATGTTCCTTGTGCTGTTGGCAGTGACTTCCTTGCTACCCCAAGTGCCATTTAGAGCTTGAATGAGCAACTTGTAAAACAATTCCTTTGTTTTAGTGTCATTCTAATGATTGTTATAACTGCATTGAAAGCCAAAGTGGTCAAATCGAGCTGAATCCTCCACAAGTCTGCAACTGCTTTGTTTTCCTGTGCCTCAGACCAGCCCCTGAGAGGGAAGCTCATCACCCAGGGCCACATCAGCTCCATGTCATTCAGTGTTATAACAGATGCACATTTACATTGCAGCCCAAACTGCTGTAACTGCACCAAAGACCTGGAAGAAACCAAAAGACCGGACCCAAGCCACTGAGGAGCTGACAGAGGCAGAAACAGAGGTGAGAGGGAACCAAAGTCCTGCTTTACCCAAATTTAAAGATGGTGTTCCTCTCTTGAAACTGTACTTTAGAGACATTGCTTCCTCAATGTCTCACAGGATCCAGGGCAGAGGTTTGGGGAGGAACTCTGATATTCCTCAGCATCCTTTAGGTAACAGGGGTCAGTCTGCTCCCTTTTAAAGCTCTTCAGTTTTCTTTGGGTTTGCCTAATTTTTAATGATTAATACAGTCACAGAATCACAGACTGGTTTGGGTTGCAAGGGCTCTTAAAGACTCATCTTGTTCAACCCGTGCCATGGCTGGGGGCACCTTCCACTAAAAGGTTCCACTAAACTTCTGCCAGCCTCCCAGCACTGAGGAACCGCTTTCAGTGAAGGGTGAGGGAAAAGTTGGTCCCAGGCCACCATCCTGACATTTGGCAGGTTCTTCTGCACAGGGATATCATGGCAAAGGATAATTTTCCTGATGACCAACTGATGGAGAGGCTGACAAAGGAAAATTCTGAAGTTTTCAGGCAAAACCACCCCGAGAGTGATTAGATGAGTAAAAGAAAACCTCCCTTGCCACTGCTGTGGTAGGGATATTGCAGCAGGGATCTGTGCTTAATATCCTGGGTCAATATGGGGTTAGAATCAATCAGAAAGGGAGTGAGAGAGTAAAAATGTAAAAGTTCAGACTGCCCAGTGTGTGGATAAAAGCTGAGGTTGGTCAGATGTGATGCAGAGCAGAAGAGCAAAAGGTGTCACTGGGGCTGCCCCAGCAGGTTCATCCTCCACGTCATCCTCCCCTGGAGGAGTCATGTGTCCTGCGCCACCCAGCAGTTCCACTGAGGAATTCTTCAGAGAGTTCCCTTGAAAAATCTGCAAGAAGCATTTTAAGATGTGGTACCATCAGGTGGGGAGGCGAAAGGATCGGGAGCCTCCTCCAGAGCATCCTCAATGAAGCTATTCCTTTGTTCAGTGCTAAGATGTGCTGGGATTTCTCCTGGGAGAAGCGCATTCCGATGCCTCCGCATCTGAATGCACAATCAGGCTGTGTCCTTGGAGAGCTCTAAAATGAACAGCCAGGGATACTATTAATGCTTTTTCCTGAAACCGAGATGCTGGAATTGTGGCTGGATCTTACATTGCCTTCCTTAGTGGGATCTGCTCCAGATGCCTCCAGGCAGCAGGCATTTAAAGGAAGAATCCCCCAATACAAGCACCACGTGCCCTTTGCCATTCCTTTATCATGGATGGTAGGAGAAGAGGAAAGCAGAGTTGTCTTTCCAGGCTGGGATTGCTCATGGCTTAACAGTTCCCTCCATCCAGTTCCATGGGGATTTCATGGGCAATGCTGAGTCTTTCCAGTTGCACCATTAATTATCAGTGGGTTATCCATGGGAATGAGCTGATAAATCCCCAAGTGGCTCAGTGTGGTGTTCCATGTCCCTGTGTAAGATGCATTTGTATTCCTGCTGCTCCCAAAAGTGCCGTGTGAATCCATGAAGAGCTGTTTCACGTGCATTGAATTTGTCAGGGTGTTTCTAACGAAACCTCTGCCTCTGTCTGTGCTCCAGCCGAAGGAGGAGGAGGAGGAGGAGGAGGAAGAGGAGGAGGAGGAGGAAGAGGAGGAGGAGGAGGAGGAACAGGAACCTTTAGGGGACAAAGTACTTGAATCCGAGCAGGAGAAAATGAGCCATGGGCTTCAGTCTGAGAGGGAACGCTCAGAGCTCAAACCGGTGAAACCCGTAGAAGAGAACGGGGAGCAGGAGCCAGAGCCGGTGCGAAACGGTGCCGAGAGCATCTCAGAGGGCGAAGGCACTGATGCCAACTCGGGCTGCACGGAGAGCTCTGGAGAGGGGCCCGTGTACCAGTGCAAACCAGGTAAGTCCTGCTCCACTCTGCTTCTCTGCCTCCCTCCTGTAAGGGCTGCTGACACCCATGGATCATCCCTATAGATTTTCCCATTGGGGCTGGAAGGGGATTCCGTGTTCACTGTGTGCAACTCTGCTGAGATCTGCAACCCCGCAGGCCCCGAGAGATCTTCTAGGGGGGCAAAAGGGGAAAACTGTTTTTGTCTTGCTGGTCATGGTCAAGAGAAGAGAAAATCCCTAATTCCTTGAAATTTTTGTGCGTTTGGATGCTGGCTACAGCACAGTGGAAATGGCAGAGAGTTGATCCCTGTGTGATTGACAGCTGAAAATCATCCAAGAAATTCCACATAAACCAATATACCTCTGAAATCAGAGGTGGTTAAATAAGAAATGAGACTGCTCATTGGGTCCCAAATACAAATATGTGTGTTCATAAAGATGTAATTTCCTGGCTAAACCGTTGCATGGATCTTTGGATTTCTAGAAAATTAAGGAAAAGAAACAGTTTGTGGTTTTCAGTCCAGGCACTGCCCAGCTCAGTCCCGTTGATTAGGGTATAGGATAGCTATAGAGTGTTTTTGCTATTTATGAAGACCTAACCTTTCTGTTATTTATGTAGATTTTGTAATTTAGAGACCTGCACCTCAGTTAATCCACCTCATTCATAGAGAACTTGAGACCAGCTTCTCAGTTGCTCCTGATTTTTAAGCAATTTCTTACTCAAGCGAAACCCTCTCCAAATAGTCATTTTTTTAGGAGCCCAGAAATTAAAGAGTATAATAATAATAATAAAGAAAGACCTGGAGAACCTGGTGGACAAGGAGCACCACCATTAAGAGACTCCACTGCGGTGGTTATTTCTGCACTACCTTATTCTGACAAAGACCTCAGTTGCTTTGGTTTATAAATTCAGCACAATCATACCGTGTCAGGGAAACACAGAGGCCTCTTGATAGCTCATCACACTCAGCGTACCTGACCAGTTCACTAGCCAAGCACTTCCTGAAATTAGTCCATAATTCACTGGCTGATGCAGTCAGAGCAATCGCAGTTGAGTCCAGATGTCCTTTCACTCAGCTGGAGGGGTTGGATTGATCCTTAGGAAGGCAACATACGTCAGATTTGTGCAATAGTCCTCGATCTCAGCTCTGCTCTTTTTAGAAAGGGGAATTTCTGCCTCTTGGAGGAATTGTGTGTTTTATCCCTGTCTCTCCCTGCATTGAGGATCCTTCCTGTGGCGCTGCCCAGCTGCTCTTCACATTAAAACAGCTTGTTGAGAGCTTTCCAGAAGAAGGAAACTACACATAAGCTGCTTGTTGTTGTGCTGGAGCTTTTCCATGGTAAATGACAGGTACAGTGGGCAGGCCAGGAATTCCAGCCAGGATCCAGCCAAACCATTTCTGCACCCCTGTATCCTGAAGCTCTGTAGAAGTGAAGCTGCATAAAGTTTGCAATTACTTCTGCGTATTTTCATTCCCAGTTATTGAAACCCATCACTGGAGTAAGTCCCTGCTCATGGTCTCTGCAGGGGTGCAGATGGTGAGATCCCAGAGATCCAAAGCCAGCGGTCAGGGAGTGAAATAAAGGAATAATAAATACCTGAAGGGCTGAGTGTGAATGCTGAGTAACGCAATCTGGTGTGAGGGAGATCCAAAGGCAGCATCTCACACAGATACTTTCCTTCAGATAGAACATGTTTTCTTCCCAAATTTCAAACAAACTGTGTGGTTGGTGCTGAAAATCCCATCTCCAGGCCACCAGAGGCTGACTTTCCTTGTGCTAAAGTGGCTGTAGGTTTATGCTGTGGTTTGCACCGGGCAGGGTCCTCCACACCCAAAGAAGCCCCATGTAAAATAGGTGGAAAGTTATAATTCCCAGATCATGGCCTGTGGTAGTGGCTTCTCTTGTTTCTGCTTTTATCTCCAGCCTGGCTTGTTCACAGTTCCATGATTTCACATTTTCAGAGGGTGTTTTTGTTCCATGTTTTGCTCTCCATGACTTCATGTTTGTGATTCCCTTCTGTACCAGATGAACCCCTTTAAGTTCTGCATTTTCATGCAGAAACAGGAAATCATCCCCATTCCACCATATCCCACAGGAGAGCAGAAGTCAAAGTTAGATACATGGGTTAGAACTGGAATTAGTGACCAGATCCAGGTGTGGTTGCTCTGGACCTGGCTCTACACACTCCCTGTTGTTCATGTCCCTTTACTGTTACGCGCGTTGCCCTCCTCCCTCCCTTCAAAATGAAAATTAAATTAAATCGAAACTTCCCAGGCTGCTGCAGCAGCCTCATCCCTTTGGATTTACCAGAACCACATCTGGGTGAAGAGAGGGTTTGTTTCCTTTGACTCTCAGGGACTTCTCTCCCTATAGAGCAGTGGAAGCCCCTGGACCCAGAGGGGAAGAAGCAATACGACCGGGAGTTCCTGCTGGATATCCAGTTCATGCCTGCCTGTATCCAGAAGCCCGAAGGGCTGCCTCCCATCAGCGACGTGGTGCTCGACAAGGTGAGAGGAGAGCCCATAAAACAGGTATGTGCGGGGATTTGATATAAAGATCCCTAATGCCTCTTTCCTGAGCCATTTCCATGCCGGGTTTTGGTGGGAACTGGGAATGATTGGTCTCATCACAGAATTCTACAAATAGAGGTGTTGGTGCCTGATGAATGTGCACAGATGATTAAAAACTGAAGTATTTTTGATGGTCTTTGTCTAGATTAAGTTATACCAGGTTGTTATTAAAATTTAAAATGACCCAGCCATGAAGAGCTGAGGATCCACGTAAGGCTGGATGGAGAGGCAGTGGCTTTTATTAGATCAATTAAAAAGCAGAGAGAAGCTTTAGGGCAATTTTTTTTGATCTGAAGAAGTTTCTTTGCTGTTTATAAGCTGATCTGATAAAAGATCTTTAAGAACTCCGTTCTTGGGCAGTTTTGGGATTTCTCTCCAGCCTCGTCTCAGAGCTGATTGTCTCTGCTGGAGGTCTGGGCTTAGTGAAACACTTGGGATTTCTGAATGCTGACACCGAGGCCTTGTTCTGCTCTCACGGAGAACTGGGGCATTCCTTGGCTTTGATGGAGCCACAACAGGCTCACTCTTGAGACTCAGGGATGTGGGTGATCCTCGTGTGCAGAAACATTTCCACTCTGAGTTTCATACCCAGACAAATTGTCAAACACAGCTTTATTCCCGAAATACTTCATCTACCTTCTACTTTCCCCTAACTGTTTCTCACTGTTCTGTGTGTGAGCTTCCTGGGCTCAGTTGCCCATCTCTCATGTTGGCACAAAAACCATTGCTTTGAGGGAAGGTGACAGTTTCATGCTCCTGAACCAAGACAGGCCCATGTTACCGTGATTTTATCCTCCATAATTCCTGTTAGCCTTGAAATGTTTCTGAACTCTACCTGTTTCCTCAATAGTCTCCTGAAGAAGATATATTTTAAATTAGGTGTTTATTTTTAACCTAAGTGTGGATCCCTAAAACTTGAGCAGTTTGTTAAAAGCTTTAATTTGGGTATTAATATGACTGTTATGGTTTAGCAGATGTTGTCTGTGGATTGCATGACCTCTGGTAGCTCAGCAGCCCTGAGCAGCCCATTTGTGTGCTCTGCTCATGGCACAGGTCAATCAGCCAAAATTGCCGCTGAGGACTCTGGACCCCCGGATCCTGCCACGAGGCCCCGACTTCACACCAGCCTTTGCTGATTTTGGGAGGCAAGCCCCTGGAGGAAGAAACGTGTCTGGAAGTGTGAGTTTACCCCAACTCGCTCATTTAAAAATTGGCCTTAACACTGATGAAGTCCCTCCTCAGGTTTTTGGGCCTCTTCTGATGCGCTGGTGGTTCTCGTTTTGTCAGGATGAATGCAGGAGGGTTGTTTGCTTGGCTGACAAAATGTAGGGAAATTGGAAACTGTTGTGGATGTTTGTCATGGGTAGGTGTTGTTTGGGAAGGGTTTGATCCCCTTCCTGTTTCCCCTGTGTGAGAGGGTGGAAGCATTTCCACACCAGGACCCGGCAGCCGCGTGTGCGGTCACGCGTTCGTCGTACAACAAACCCGGCGTCAGTCCATCAGCCTGGGGGGCTGTGCTGCAAAACATACCAACAGAGCAAAACGATTTTACTAACAAACAAAATATAGCCAGCATCTGTGTGTTCCTGCTTTCTCTGTGCTTCCATGTGTTGCTCTGGTCACTTCATTCCTTGTTTTCCCACCTTTTCTGCTGCTTTTCTTTCACTTTCCCTTCTTCTCCCTGTGTCTGGCTTTGCCCACACTCTGAAATCCCTCTGTGAGTTCTTCACTTGTGCCTCTGCCATATCTTTTCCTGGGGCACAGGTGCCCCCAGCACATGCTACCCCATCAGTGCCACTGGAGGAGGATGCTGCCGCCGTTAGGGACAGTCACTGATTTTCAGCTATCGAGATGCTTCTGCTGTGTCCATCTGGATGTGTCTAACGACACAGCCATCATGGAGCTTTCAAACCTGCTGGTTCCAGGAGAGTTCCCTGAATCACCCCAACTTCCAAGTGTGCAGGTTTCCAGGAGTCAAACCCAGCGATTTTGGGTCAATGTAATATTTCTGGTTTGGGAGCAGCCTCGTGGCTGTTGCCTCAGTTACGGGGTGATCATCTGTGTCTTGGAGTTGCCTCGGTGCTACAGTTTCTCTCGGAGCACCACCTGGTCCACAAAACCTCGTGAGATCACCAGTGTTTCCTGCATTCGGGACATGCAGGTTGTGCTGTGGCGCCTCCTCTCCTGTCATGTCCTGAGCGTCCCGAGCCCTGCAGCATCTGGGTAATGCGGCTGTCGCTCTTTGTCTCTCCGCAGGCCTGCAAAGTGCAGAGCACCCCTGGATTGCCCTCCCTGGCTCGGTGCGGGCCCCCAGCATGCCCTCTCTTGGTCTCGCCTCACCCACCATTGAGGAACCTGCCGATAGGGGTAAGCCAAATCCCCCCCTCTCCCCCCAGACTTTGCACCTTTTTGTAGAGTTGCCTTTTTACACAACACCCACTGTTGATAAAGAACGACTGGCAGAAAACTTTACAAAAAGGTGCAACCTTGTTTAAAAAAAAACAAAACAAGACTTGCATTGTACCCCTCTAGGCAGTCTTCAGTGGTGGGTGGGACATCACCAGCTGAGGGCATGCTGGGACGTTGGCCTGAGCGGGATCCGCGAGGGTCTGCACTTTGCAGACCTGTGGAAAGGGGGAGAAAAGGTAAGTCCCACTTACCCCATTCATTTGGAGCATTCAGCACATAACATACATCTTACATTTGCGCCTTTGCAGAGCAGAGCCTCTCCTTGCCTTGTTCTGGAGGAG
This sequence comes from Chamaea fasciata, assembly GCF_029207755.1. Lineage (NCBI taxonomy): Eukaryota > Metazoa > Chordata > Aves > Passeriformes > Sylviidae > Chamaea > Chamaea fasciata. Next base: position 7,288,115 of record NW_027094108.1, on the reverse strand, counting down.
GGCTGGAAGGTGACCTGGTTTAACCAGCCTGTCCTCGATGCCGGCGGTTGTAGGATCGGAGGGTTCTGAACCCAGCAATGCTAGACGTCCCCCCTCGTGACGCATGGCGACCCCTGCGTGTGCGCTGCCTGTCCCCAGCCATCCCACCTCTTCACAGGCCATGCCATGAACCATCAAACCACTGCCTCTTCCTTGCCCCAGATAACATTGAGAGCTCAGCGCTAACCGCTTCCAGCACGTTGAGAGTCTTTTGTTTCGCTTCCTTGGCTTTTGTCTTTGTTTCCCTCTTTTTGCTTGAATGTGTTTTATGACTGTTTCTGGCACTAACCAATGTTGCGTCAGATGGCACCGGGGTGGAGTTGCACAGGAGCAGAATGCAGATGGGGAGGCTCTTGGGTGTAGGCAGGGTTAGATGAGCATGGCAGGTGAGGAGATGGAAAGTCAGAGATGGTGGGCTGGAGCAGACGGGTCTGTCCCTGCACAGGATGCGTTTGCTTTGTCCTTCCTGAGAGGTGATGGAAACTGAAATCAGTTCTTGGAAGGCACAACCTCTCCCACCATGGAAGATCAATTTCACTGCCTGCATTCAAAGCCTCTTATAGAGGGAGAAGCACTTCCTTAATTCCTTGGATGGTCTCTAAAGTATTTCCATGATTTGTGACCTGAATGGGAACACCAGGTCAGTCTATGCTGCTGTGAGTCTTTGGCTTCTCTGCAGGAGTCTTGTGCCTGTGTCCTCCTTTCCTTTCCCACATCTTCCTCTGTAAGAGAGGTCATTCAGATTAGTGCAGGAACACCTGGTAGTTGCACCATGCCCCAAGACCCATCATTATTTACAGGAAGCCAGGCCTGAGCTCAGGCACCTCTTTAACTTTCTGTATAAATCTGTAGGCTTCTGTTCACTGATTGAAAACCTAATCACACAGTTTGAACTGAGTTTATTCACAGATATTAAAAATGTACAGTCTCAAAGTCTTTGTTGTGTTGATGCCTGAAATGTCTGGGCTCAAAGGCAGCTGGATGTGAGGAGGTGACATGTGACATGCTGGTGCTCTGTGCATCCCTCAGTTTTCAGAGGGAGTCACCTCCTTCAGGGATGGGTGTTTGCTAAAAAGGAACATTTGCATGGACCCATGCCAAAAGAAGTTCCATGCCTGAGGAAGCACCGGCCTCTGCAACTCTGTCCTTGTGCGTTACAGCTTGGCATGTTTGGGAGGTCCTTCAGAGCTGCCTCTGTGCAGGAGGTGGGGTGGCTACAGCTCACCTCTCCTTGGCTTTGTCCCTGTTCTGGGGGGAATGAGCTCAGAGCTTTGGGTTTTCAGGGCACACTCCAGCCCGGCTCTGATTACAGAGCTGTCCGCAGGCAGGAGGTATGTGGTGAGCTCAGGCACGCGTGGCTGCGGCCAGTCAGTTTTCTGTTACATCGTTGTCTGGTTTTTCAGTTGGAGGGAAGTCTCTTCTCTTCACATCTGCAGCGTGGTCAGAGCCTGGGCAGCAGAACTGTGTGCCACCAGAGGTGGTGTGTGAAGGCAGGACTGCTGTCAGGCCTTGCTGTGCCAGACCGGTGTCAGTCAGGGCTCAGGGTGGGAACAGAGAGGGGACATAGGAGGAGATCAGTGTCTGCTTTAGGAAGGTGTCTGACACACAGAAATATCCTGAAGGCTCCCTGTTCCACTCTTGTTCCCTCACAAGTGATCAGCTGGTGCGGTTACTCTACCAGTGGTCAGACTTGATGATCTTGGAGAACTTTTCCAAGATAAGTGATTCTGTGAATTACAGCATTCATGGGGCTTGTGCCCCGTGCAGTTTGAATAATCTGCTGGGCTATTTCTGTGTCTAGCAGGGGACGTGAACAGGGGTCTTTGTAAGTTGAGGGGAGCCCAGTGTCACCCTGCCCCTCGGAGCCCTCTCCCGGGCATACGGAGCAGATCATGGCGTGTGGTCATTGTCTTCTGACAACATCTTCCTCTCTTGCTGTTACCCCGTAATGAAACCCAAACAAGAGCTCCAGCACTGCTGGTGATCCTGTTCATTTGCGTGCATTTACCTTGTCAAAGGCAAGTGGTTCAACTCCCTCTGCCCTTTAGAAGAATTCTGCCTTTCAGTAAACACAAACCCAGGTTTGTGGCTGATGATGATATAACAGGCATCAGCCAAGAGCCCTTTCCTCCTATTCATTGAAGCTCTTCAAGTAACTGCAGTGGTTTGGCCTTTTTGATGCTCATTGAATCCCTTTGTTGAACAAAGCAGTCTTTGAAATGGCCCATCTTCCATGAGTGGCTGCTGGTGGATATTGCTGCTGTGGGAAGTACAGGGTTTGATAATGGAGTTTTGCTGCATTAATTTGTACCTTGAGGTTGGCCATTTGTGATAAATGAGTTCAGAAATGTGGAAGAGTGTGGGGGAAGAGCAACCTCCCAACAGCACCTGGTACCTTTAGTCCTCAATCAGAAGCCCCCAGATGACGAAAAGGTTTGGAGGTGTCTTGCGCCCTCCCACTTGTACATCTGGTGAAAAGCTCCCTGGCTGTGTCAGGTTTTGTGCCTGTTCGGGAGGAGCATCACATAATAGCAGAGGTGCTTAGGCAGTTCCAAAGCACTTGATTCCCTTTCTTCTGAGAAACCACCCAGAGTTTGTCCCATATCTGTTAGGATCCATATTTTTAGAGTGCAGGAGCTGCAGTGATAATCTTCACTGTGTTTTACACAATTCCCGTCTCAAAATGGCTTTGTTGGAAGCAATATTGAGTAAAACTTAACATTTCTGGCAGAGCTGCTAATTTATTGTTGTCTAAGTGCTTGGGATGGCATGTTTGAAATACACCTGTAAGGGCTGAACTCTTCCTCACCTTGCTGTGATGTGTCAGATATGGAGTTTCTGACTCCCAAGAGGCACTTTTGGCCAGTCGGGGTCAGTTCTGTCCCCCTTTAGCAGCACCTGGAGCGCCGCTGGGTTGTGTAGGCAGAGTCATCCTCTCTCTCTCTCGGGAAAAGCTGCCCAGAGAAATGTGTCTGGTGTCTCCACATTCCCTGACCGGCCCGGAGCAGTATGGGGTCGGAGGGACTCCTCGTATCCCAGCAGGAGTGCTGGTGGTCAGTGGTGCCGTCAGCGGCTATTGGCGTTTGCCCTGGAGTGTGTTATTCAGCGTGAGCTTAAAGTGGGATATAACAAGGAATGTTTTTGTCCTAGTTGTTGAATGTTGGACCGAGGAGATCTCAGCCAGGCCAGAGGAGGGAGCCCAGGAAGATCATCACTGTGTGTGTGAAGGAGGATGTGCACCTGAAGAAGGCAGAGAATGCCTGGAAGCCAAGCCTGAAGAGGGAAAACCAAATGGAGGACCCAGAAAATGTCAAAACCCAGGTGAGAGCATAAGCAGGTCTGAAGGTGCAGCAGCTGCACCAGGTAATGGTAATTTGCCTTCCCTCTTGTATCAGACAGTGAAAAGGGGCAGTGAATTCCAGTTGGAATCCCAGCTTCCCCCTACCTTGATGGTATTTCTTACATATTTATTCTTGACCTGGCATTTAAATGCCAGTCCTGTATATTAAGCAGAGAACACCAGACAACCTCCTGTCTCTCTTCCAGGATTGCTTTCCTACTGCTGTTTTACTGGAATATTTCTGTCTCCAGGCTAAAGCAAAGAGCCCTGCATTCTCAGCACAGAACTTGTGTTTCGTCTCCGTTTAGACCACATTTTTGCTCTGAATCCTCAGCAAGACTGAGGTTCCTCTGTGAAATCCCTCAGTTGGTCCTGCCCAGCCCAACGGTGCTGTTTGAAGCTCCCGCTGTCCTCCTCCTCCTCTCCTCTGTGGGGCACTCACTCTGGGAGGAGACGTTTGTCTGGTGGTCAAGCTTGTAATTTGTAGGATAAGTTGGGATGGTCTTGAAGGACACTGGAATTCTGTTCTTGGAGCTAATGGTGGCATTGTTGACCTCATTATCATGCTGGATAGGAAAAAATAAAGTGTCTAAGTGAATTACAGGAGAGGTTGATTACCTCTGGCTGAAGGAAGCAGAAGCCATTCCCTGTTAATTTATATCTCATGGATTAAACTAACATAAAGAACAGTGTTTCTGACAGGAAGGTCTTTGTGCCTCTGTTGCATTTGACAAAAGCACTTGGGTGTTTCCAAAACTCCTGCCCTGTAGTCTTGGACTTTTGCTAGCCAAGTGAGAACTGGCTGTGCAGAAACGTGCGGTGTGTCACTCAGCTTCCCAGACATTCCTACAGGATGTCTCCATTCCCCTGTGGGAAGCATCCTAGCTCATTCCTGCAATCCATCTGCGCCACTTGTGCCTGAACTTGCAGCGTTTCTGTCATTCAGGAGTTGTTCCGCAAGGTACGAAGCATCTTGAACAAGCTGACGCCCCAGATGTTCAACCAGCTCATGAAGCAGGTGACAGACCTGACGGTGGACACAGAGGAGAGGCTGAAGGGAGTCATCGACCTGGTCTTTGAGAAGGCCATCGACGAGCCCAGCTTCTCCGTGGCGTACGCCAACATGTGCCGGTGCCTGGTGACGGTAAGAGACGCCCGTGGCACGGGAGCTCCTCTGGGCAGGGTTCAGCATGGGCTGATGGGCAGTGACAGAAACTGCGGAGAGCGGACTTAAATGTTTGTTTGAATGTAAGTGAGAATAATTAATGTGTATGAGTATTACATTAGTGTATGTGTATGAGTATTGGTTTGTTGGCCATGCCCAAGGCAGAGGGATTTGCTTGGAGCCGTTGTTGGGAGTTGAGAATTCCTTGCTCCACCTGGTCGCAAGATGAGTCGTATTTGGGAAGTTCATGGAATCACAGAAGCATGGAATAGTCTAGGTGGGAAAGGGAACTTAAAGCTCTTCTCATTCCACCCCCTGCCATGGGCAGGGACAACTTCCACTTTCCCAGGTTGCTCCAAGCCTCGTCCAACCTGGCCTTGGATGCTTCTGGGGTGGGACAACCACAGCTGCTCTGGGCACCCTGTGCCAGGGCCTCACAACCCTCCTGTGTCTGTCAGTTCCAAGGGAGCTCAAGATGAGCCAGGCTTTGCACAGATCATTCCCAGATGGTCAATGTGGGTCAAAAGAGCCCCCTTTTCTCCAGGTCCTTCATGGCCTGCAGTGAAGGAATATGGCTGAAGCCTTCAGCACAGAACAGGAGTGTTTTTAAGCAGAGGGTGTTTTTCAGGGATCTTGCGGTTGGAAATGTAATTCATCCCTGGGCGGAGGTGGTGTCAGCCAAGTTTGGAGTGTGACTTTACATCTGCAGTGTAAAACTCCGCTGGAAATCCTGATGTGAGGCTTTCCTTTCACTGCCTTGCGGAGCCACGCAGCTCAACATGAAGAGCAAAATAAATTGTTATGGATGACCCCTCCTCTGTGAAGTTTATCCCTATTTCTGCTGATGTTTTTCTTCCTTCTCACTCCAGCTGAAAGTGCCCATGGCAGACAAACCTGGGAGCACAGTAAATTTCCGTAAGTTGCTGTTAAATCGCTGCCAGAAGGAATTCGAAAAGGACAAGGCTGACGATGATGTCTTTGAAAAGAAGCAGAAAGAACTCGAAGCTGCCACCACTGTAAGTGGTGTTTTTCTCCATAAGTTCTCAGAGCTCCCTCAGAAAATTATTTCCTTTTGAGACGGCAGTTGATTTGGGGGGGGATTTTGGAGTTGAGACTTTCATTCTGTCACTGTGCCTGAAGATAATAAAAAATATTTGCCTTGACAGTGGGTTTATCGCAGCATCTTTCTGGGCTTTAGGAGAAAAAGAGTGAACAGCGTCTGTGAACATAAAACTGGATCTTTCAAAGAGTTCTGTGCACTGGCAATGTGGTTTTGCAGAGCTGTTTCCCTGTTTTACAGCCAGAGGAGAAGACGCGGCTCCATGACGAGCTGGAAGAGGCCAAGGACAAAGCCCGGCGGAGATCCATCGGGAACATAAAATTCATCGGCGAGCTTTTCAAGCTGAAGATGCTGACGGAGGCCATCATGCATGACTGCGTGGTGAAGCTGCTGAAAAACCATGACGAGGAGTCCCTTGAGTGCCTTTGCCGCCTGCTCACGACCATTGGCAAGGACCTGGACTTTGAGAAGGCAAAGGTGGGGCAGGAATGGTAGCTAGGGATGAGGTTCTCTGGGCAGGGCTGGAAAAATGGGTGTGTTTTTATTTGAAGACTTGTTTTTTCTTCAGGAATTTCCATATGGCATGAGGAAATCATCCACTCCTCTGTGGATGTTTCATCATGACCTGGCCTCACTCCCTGCTCTGTAATAGATTCTGTATCATTTTCAGCAGTGTTCTCCAGTTGTTATTTCCAAACACACAGCCCAGAAATGCACAACCTTTACTTTTTTCCAAGTTGAATGTCCCTCTTCCTTTGTAGTTCCTGAAACATTAATATTTCCTGTTGAGGGTTTATGTTACCTACAAAAGCCACCATGAAATGCATTGTTCAGGTTAAATCTAAAACACCTTCATTAATCGGTCCAAAGCCCACCTGAGCCTAGGGGGTGCCTGTGTTTCGTCTCATCCTTGTCTCCAGTTGTGCTGGGATGTGGCAGCCATTCTGCAACTGCAGCGCTCCTGCGTCCTCCTCCCCGTTTTCCAGCAAATATATCTGTAGCATGGAGCATTCCACACTCCAGGAGCTTCTCTTGGCACAGACAGTCTGTTGCTCCTTCACAAAAACCAGGCTTGGGATGAAAAACTCGAGGGTTTTGCCAGGAATCAGTGGGACTCAGCTCTGGAATCAAATGGAGCTAATTGTGTTCAGCTGCCCTGGCCAGGGAGTTCCCACTCCACTCGCTGGATCTCAGGGATCATGGAGGATCAGTCCTGAGCCTTAAGGGAAAGGAATTTCCCAGACTGTTCTGTGGGCATTGACCACAATAACATGGTTTATCAGCAGTCCCAGGCTAAGCACCTCGTGCTGTGAACACGGCACCAGCGTGGGATTCAGTTTCTCCATGTGCTTTGGGAAGGAAACCAGGTCTGCCTTCCAAGCTGAGGTCAGGCTGAACGAGGCCTGGGTCCTGTTTTGGTCTCTTTGAGCACTGTAAAAGCCAACATTTGGTGCTCTGCTGGTTCTGCACCCTTGAGCATGGCAGGGCATGGAGCAAGGGAGCAATTCCAGATCCCTTTGTCCTGTCTGTCAAGACTGAGAGAATGCTTCTTAGTGGGGTAGACATTTTGTTGTCTGTTTTTGTTGAAGCTGAACTGTTAGTCATAGTTTAATTAAAACTTCCTAACAAAGTCCATTGGAAATACTTCCCCATCATCCCTAACTTTGGAAACATTTGCTCCCAGAGCTGGAACTTTCCAAGGCAAGGCCAGACACAAGTTTTAATGGATTTGTTTGTTTGTTTGTTTGTTTGTTTAACTACAAGGACAAGGGTTTAGCTGGTTTTTAGTGAAGAGTGGGAAACACAGTAGAAAACTGCTCTGAAACTCTTGCTTGAAACAACCAGAGGCCCTATTTTGAGAGAAAGGCTTTTTAGAGCTTGGTGAGCCAGATTTGGACCTAACAGGAGCTTCTCTGCTGGTCCCAATTCATGGCTTACTGTGAACCTATTGGGATTCCACCACATCACGATTTTCTGGATGAGAAGGAGTTTGTGGGGTTTTTTTTCCACAGCTGAGCCCATTAAACTGTTCTTCCAGAGAGACCCAGAGCTGCTGCTCAGTCTGGCCTGGCTCAGCTTGGGGACAAACCATGGAATGATGTGTCTTAGGCTGGTTTTATACCCATTTTGTTTCCTGAGCTAGTTTTTCTTGGGCTGAGGTGAGCGCACCACTGATTTGAGAAGGGGAAAGTCAGATTGAGATACATTTTTATTTGATGTAATGTTTATTATGTATGTGCAGAGGGTGTAGATGGTTTGTGTAATTAAAAACCCAGAGAAGGTGTGTACCTGCACAGTTGTGCCTCGTCTCCTGCACATGCTGCCCTGTGCACCCTCAAATCCATCCTGGAGGAGTGTACAAGACCCAGCACTCAGGAAGCAGCCCTGTGTCCCCGATGTTTCTGGCGCAGAGATCCCTGAATGCAGGACCCACTTGGGTGCCCCTCGAGGGAGTGTTTTCTTTTTTCTCCACAACGTGCTGATTGTGTTTTTCTTGTCTAGCCCCGCATGGACCAGTATTTTAATCAGATGGAGAAGATTGTGAAAGAGAGGAAAACCTCCTCAAGGATTCGGTTCATGCTTCAGGATGTAATAGACCTAAGGCTGGTAGGTCCTAGCTCCAGTGAGTAAAAGCATGAAATCATAGAAGCCCAGACTAGTCTGGGTTGGAAGGAACCTTAAGGATCATCTCATTCCACCCCTGCCATGGCAGGGACACCTTCCACTGTCCCAGGCTGCTCCAAGCCCCATCCAACCTGGCCTGGGACACTTCCAGGGTTCCAGAGGCAGACACAGCTTCTGTGGGCAGCCTGTGCCAGGGCCACCTCCTCCTCACAGGGAAGAATTTCTTCCCAATGTCCCATCTGACCCTGCCCTCTGGCAGTGGAGAGCCATTCCCCCTTGTCCCCAGTCCCTCTCCAGCTCTCTTGGAGTCCCTTTAGGCCCCGGAAAGGACTCTAAGGTCTCCCCGGGGCCTTCTGTCCTCCATGTGAACATGCCCAGCTCTCATGTGTCTGTCATGTTCCCTTCCGTATCCAGGCTGGATAAGCTCTCATGCAAAAGGAGGGATTCACGGCTCAAGTGGCATGTTAGGGGAAGATCTATTCCCTTTCTTCCCGAAGTCTGGCTGTTCAAAGCCAGGAAATGTCTCCATGTTGTCCTGGTGCCGTGGTCAATACACATGCAGTGCAGGGGGTCCCCACACTGTGCAGGTGAAGACGTGTCCATGGGTGGAACAAACCTTCCTGGCACATGTAATTTCTCCCTCAGGGGAGCTGGTTTGGGTTATGTGGAGGCCGAAGTCACCACTTTGGCTGCAGGTTGATAATTACCCCAAGACCTGTAAATGAGGCTGCAGCAAGATAAGGGACAGTGTGGTCATTCCAGGGCTGGAAGGGTCTGGCCACTGTGTGGCTGAAAAGACGCATCAAGTGAGGAAAGTGATTTTGGAGTGACAGCTGCTCCTCTCTGCAGGATTCCTGTGTCAGCCATCACCATTCCTGGAGTGCAAAGCACTGTCTCCACTTAAAATCAGTCACTTCTTGCGTTTTTTTATTTTTAAGGTTTCATTTTTTCTCTCTAGCTTGGAGGAAAGGCTCCCACAGAGTATCAGTCATAAACGGAGAGTGACAGCAGCTCTTCTCTTTCCTCTGAACCTTGAAAGAGAAGCTGGGAATGTGCAGGCTGGGGGTTAACATGTCCTAAATTCAGTAAGGTCTTCACTGCAGTCTCTGTACCCAAGTACAATGCTCTGTTCTCTGGTGCTGGGATAACCATGTCCATAATGTGTCCCAGCTCCACAGGATTTTTTCCAGCCCCTCTAAGGCATGACAAGAGTGGGAGGATGAGGCCTCGCTCCCAGTGTTCAAATTCCCCATGTCTGATGCTCCCCTGGAAGTTTCCCTGAGCACACGTTTGGGTTTTTTGCTTGTTCTCCAGTGCAACTGGGTGTCACGGAGAGCAGACCAGGGCCCCAAGACCATCGAGCAGATCCATAAAGAAGCCAAGATTGAAGAGCAAGAAGAACAGAGGAAGGTGCAACAACTCATGACCAAAGACAAGAGGAGACCAGGTAAAGTAAAAGCCAAGTTGGCTGCTCCTTTCACTCATTTTACATCCAGTGGCCTTAGAGGGAATCCCACATAAAAGGAAAAAAATCTGTGGGGTTTTTTTCCTAAGTGTAATGAGTAAAGGGAATTGGGGCCTGATATGGCAGAGGCTGGAAAAGGAAGAGATCTGCCATGGATTGGCTGTGGGGATTTTCAGGGGCAAATCTCATGGGTGAAAAGAACCAACCACAGGCCAACAGGGCTTTCGCGTTCCATTCATGCAAACCATGTTTCATTTTGTGAAAGGCTACCAGAAATCTGTTCTAACAAGTTATTACTTAGGAGTCGGATTTGCCATCCATTCTCATGTGCTGCAGAGTCTCGTTTCAAGAGAAAAACATCTCATTTCAGGAGTAACTCTGTTGTCTTTAGTTGTTGAAGTCATGAGGTGCTGACCCTGTGTGAGGGAGTGTCTTGGTGTCACCTTAAACTGCTCCTGACCCTCAGGGCACTACCTGAAGATTAATTTGGAGTGACTGAGAAATTGAAGATTGGGACAGAGCAGGGCAAGGAGAAAGTAAACTAAGGATTGTCAGATTAAAGTGCTTTTAAAACAGGTTGTAAAGAAAATAGATACAGACCTTAATTATCCTAGAAGTGACACCAGGAGAAGGTAAGGAGCCTGGGAGTGCCTGAGGGCCTCCATATCAGACCAGCCAAGCGCTGCAGGAATTATGGGGTGAGTGAAGCTCTGGTAAGGAAAGGCATCTCACCTGCTCCTTCCTTGGGCTCATGAACATGCAGCACCCACAGGAATGCAAAAATCCAGCCAGGAACCATCCCTTCCAAAAGCAGCCCTTGAAAGGAGTGAGAGCTGTTAATGTCCAGGCTGTTCTGTGAGAACACAGGCAGGCAGGCTGGTTTGTCATGTCAGTGTGAAAGACGTTCATGAGCAGGACCCTGCCAGTCAGAGCAGCGGGATGAGCTGAGGGTGGCTCTGTTTGTCATCCTCAGGTGTCCCGCGGGTCGACGAAGGCGGCTGGAACACTGTGCAGGGGGCAAAGAACAGCAGAGTGCTGGACCCCACCAAGTTCCTTAAAATCACCAAGGTAGGTGCCAGCATAAGCCCCCTTCAGGGCAATAAAACATCTGTTAGTCCAGGAAGGACCAGGACAGTGTGTACAGGTCAAAACTTGGGATTGGGACATTTTAAATCTTCAGAGTTAATACTGTGTGTAAATCAAGCTTCGTTATCTTCTGGATGTTCCTGTTTTGTCCTGAGGGAAAGGAGTGTGCAGACTTTCTCAGGTTCACAGTGTCCTTTTAGTAATCCAGAAGCTCTCACAGTGAGAAAATCTGCATTTTATTCAGTGATGAAAATGTGAGCCAGAGTATTGTGTGACATGGAGATGCAGCACAGCACCCATGTTCCGTGGGTCACAAACGCATCACCTGGAGGTCTCAAACACCTGCTGGAAATCCTTGGCTGCCTCAAGTTCTTGAGACCCTATTCTGATGCTGCTCTTCAATAAAACAGGGAGGCCACATCCACTTTGATGTGTCACAAACAGCAGCACTCCAGACTTGGGAGCCTCCAGTAGAATGGGAAGAGCTGTGTCTGCTTTTAGAGGTTTCTTGACTTGTTGGCATGGTTGCATCCGCCAGTGTGTGATAAACTGTCATGTTCATCCTCCACATGAGCATCTTCCTGTTATTTCACCATTAGACTGGTGGGTTTGGGACAGTTTTCCAGGCTGCAGGCTGAGCAAGATTTCTCGTTTGTCAAACTTCAGAACAGCTCTGAGTTTTCTTGTCAAGGAAAAGTCTGGCCTTTGCATAAATCATTGACTCCTCAATATTCCCTTGTCCCACTTAATGTCACTCACCCTGAATTCTTACACTCTGTCTGGATTCTTGGAGAGCTGTAAAGCAGGACCTGGACAGACTGCAGCCCTTCTGCAGATCCAGTTTGTTCCTTATGAAAGTCATAAAACAGTCTCCAAAACTTCATTAGCAGGAGAGGTTCAGCCTCCTCCTGCCTGGGCTTATGGCTCACCTGGGAAAAGCCCTTCTCCTTTCTTCCATACAAATGGAGCTGGTTCCATAGCAGCTGCTTTGGAAGGAGAGAGGAGCTCCCTCAAGATCTGGGAGGTCACAACCTCCTTGTCAATAAATCTTCCACTGAACATTGTAAAATCAATGTTCTCTTCTTGCCAGACACCACTTCTTCCTTCCAAGTTCTGCGACCTGTTGTCGTCCTTTTCCCTCTGGATTGTTTGGTGCCCTGCAGATCCCCCCAAAGCCATGACTGGAGAGTTGATGGACAGTGAAACTGGTTTACACATCACAAGCAAACTGAGCATCTTTCAAATACGGATATATTGAGACTTTTCTCCTTTCTGAGCTTCAGAATTCCCAATGAAAAGAAGCTCCTGCTCACTGTGAATATTTCAATGACCTTTGGAAGAGGCACTTTGTGATGCCCTTTGTTGTTTGTGTCCTCTGTGTTTGGCCACAGTTTGGTCTTCCAAAAATATGTAAAGTGTATTTTGGTGCTCACAAGACTGGGATTATTGCCAAAAAAATCTCCCATTTATTACTAAACAGTACGATTTGCCCTTGTAATTGTGCACCCTGGTGTGTTTTACAGCCCACAATAGATGAGAAGATTCAGCTTGTGCCTAAAGCCCAGTTGGGCAGCTGGGGGAAGGGCAGCAGTGGTGGAGCCAAGGCAAGTGAGATGGGTAAGTCAGGATGGACCCTCACCCTCGGCTTTGCTGCCAAAGAGCAGGTTCAGGTGGGGTTCACAGAACCAGGGAATGTCCTCAGCTGGAAGGGACCCCCAGGGATCAGAGTCCAAGCCCTGGCCCTGCACAGACAGCCCAAAAATCCTTGTACAAACACTCCTGGAGCTCTGGCAGCCTCGGGGCCGTGCCCATTCCCTGGGAAGCCTGGGCAGTGCCCAGCACCCTCTGGGGAAGATCCTTTCCCTCATCTCCAGCCTAAACCCTCCCCTGGCACAGCTCCGGCCGCTCCCTCAATCCTGTCCCTGGTCACAAAGCAGAGCTGCCCCTCAGGAGGAGCTGCAGCCCGCAATGAGGGCTCCCCTCTGCCTCCTCTCCTCCCCTCTGTGTGTGACCTCCTGTCAAGAAAGGTTAAAGTGGGGCAGGACCAGCCTTTCCCTGCAGCTGTGTCCCCATCACTCCGGCTGGACTGCTTGGTGATGCTGAGGTATCAGCAGCTCCTGACCTTGTTGCTCTGCTCTGTGTTGTCTCCACGATCTCCAGACTCCTTGCGACCAAGTGCCACAAGTCTGAACAGATTTTCTGCCCTGCAGCCTCCAGTCTCCCCAGTATCTGCCTCATCTGCATCTTCAGAACTAGAATCTCGAAGGGCCTTAACGAGGTGAGTGTTGCCCCATTGCTCTTCACTGCTGCACCTGGCACCCCCTGCTCTGGGCACTAGCACTTGGAAAGAAGAGAAATCCTTGCTTTTCCAGGAATGGCTGGGTCCTTTTCCCCCTCTTAGTTAGCTTTGAACGCGCCTGTATTTTATATCATAGGAGAGAGAGGTGGAATTAATTTTTAAAACCATTTTGATGAATGTTTTAGTTTCCACTTCACCCTTCAGCCAAGGGTAGTTGTGTTTAACAGATTAAAAACTCTTCAGATAAAATGTAGTAATAAATAGGTTGGATTTAGTGGCTGTGAGTTCAGCCAGGTCAATAGGTTTATTTATCCAGGAAAACACACCTAAAACCTGGCAGAAATGCAGCATAAAACCGTGTCTGACCCTTCCCAGCAGGTGTGACCTGCCCGTGCTCTCGCATCCAACAAAAAACTGCAGAGCCTCTCTCTCGCTCCAATTCCTTGAGGGCTGCAACCACACCAGCTTGGAGCATGAAACCCTCCATATTTACCCTCGGTATTAACCCTCAATAATTTATTAACTTAAGACACATTTTATAAACGTACAGTTCATTTAAAATGTCACTGGATCTTTCTTCCAGTGCACACAAGCTACTGAAGTGTTTTCCTGGGTTGTGCCTCTAATGTTTTCCCTCCTATTTCGAATAAAACTTCGTCTTATCTGGAAATTACTCCATTTTGGCATCATTTTGCCCATCTTATTCATTAACACAATAATTGATAGGACAGATCATTGTCACCTGTTGTTTGGGAGGTATTTTTCAATGAATGGGTAGAAAATACAATTCTGATGGAATCACAGAATGTTTTGTGTTGAAGAGAGTTGAAAGATGACCCATTAGACACCCTGCCACGGGCAGAGATGCCTTCCACGATCCCAGGCTGCTCCAAGCCCCATTCAACTTGGCCTTGAACACTGCCAGGGATCCAGGGGCAGCCACAGCCTCTCTGGGCACCCTGTGGCAGGGTCTCACCACCCTCACAGGGACAAGCTTCTTTGTTATATCTAATCTAAAGCTCCCACACCATTTCAAAGCGAAACAGAGTCCCTGTGCTATAAAATCCATTATTCCATGTATAAAATGGGTGCTGTAGAGCATTGCTTTTCCATATGTCCTCTAGGAAGCATTAGCTGTGCCTGTCCACCCTGGGTATTTGCGTTCGTGCATCCCTGGAATTGAGTTAATTTTGGTTGTGGGTACAACTGTAAGAAATGGAGTCAACAATCCTGTGGGGCTTGGGGGTGGCTTTTCCCTGCAGTGAAGCTCTCGAGTGCCTTTTCCAACCTCTGAGCATGTTTTTGTTGGGCAGTCGTGGGAGCACGGGCAGGGAGAAGAATGACAAACCTCTGCCACCTTCCCTGTCCCGGCCCAACACCTTCCTCCGGGGCAGCAGCAGCAAGGAGCTGCTGCTGGACAACCAGGCCCAGGAGGAGCAGCGCAGGGAGATGCTGGAGACGGTGAAGCAGCTGACAGGAGGCATGGAGATGGACAGGAACAGCACCGAGGCCGAGAGGAACAAAGCCAAGGAATCTGGTAACAGCTCCTCTGTGCTCAGGGTGTCTTACTGAATGTGTGGAAAGGCACAAGGGAGAATCTGTCAGGAGCAGTGACAGGTGTCTGTGCAGGGCACTGTCAGGCTGCTGCAGCTGGGATGCACCTCCCAGAGCTGGGTGACACTGCTGAGTCAGGCAGGCCTGGGCCTTATCCCTCTCACCACTCCTCTGTAGGGTCCAGCAGAGTTGAAAGGCTGCAGGTGCCAGCACAACATCACCCCATGGCATTGTCTTTCCTCATTTATCCTGTCACTGTCCCATTGGGCTTCTGGGCACAAAGTCCCCCAGATCAGAGTCAGGTCTTGAGGAATGCTTTTTCAGTGCCCAGTAAAGCCACATCTGCCCTTTTCAAGCATTCCCCAGGGCCAGGGCAGGGATTTGGGTCTGGGACAGATGGTGCACAGCAGCTTCTTAGCACTGTGTTGTTGCCAGCCCTCCTTCTGAGCCGGCGCTGGTGCAGTGGGATGGTGTCACCCACCAGGGTGACTCTTCAATCACTTTGTCAGTCTGCAGCTTCTGCTTTTCCCTCCTGCCAGCTTGGGCTGATCTGTTTAGTGGGGAAGTGGGGACACTTGGGGTGATGTTCCCAGTGGACAGAACCTTTATAGTAAGGACAGCATTCAGCTCCTTCCCTGGGAAACATCTGGAAACTGCTGCAATGAGGGAAACACCTCGACTGCCACAGTCCAGGCTTCTCCTGAAGCTTCGGGGTGTTGTAGACAATCCATGGGGACCAGCGTTTTGGGATGTGATTGGGAGATTGCCTTGGGCTTCTGCCCATCACAGTCAGCATTTTTGAACTTTGCTGCAACAGCTCCCTTTTAATTATTTAATGTTGGTGCAGAGGTTTGAAGGTGTTTGACGTGTGCCAGCTGTGATCCTGCAAGGTCAAGTTACAGAAATACTGGGAGTTCATGTGGGGGAAAAGTAGCCAGAAAAAAATCACAGAAGCCCAGAATGGTTTGAGTTGGAAGGAACCTTAAAGCTCATCCAGTTTCAATCCCCTGCTGTGAGCAGGGACACCTTTCACTTATCCCAGGTTGCTCCAAGCCCCATCAAAGGACTAACCTGTGCCTGAGGATGGGGCAAGGGACACACCTGCCCTAGTGACTTCTGTTCTCAAAATGTCATCTCTAAAATGCTGATTTTCTTTTTCCAAACATTTTTATTGTTGTGTTTCCACCAGCCAAGCCAGAAGCTCCCCCAGCTCCAGTGCAAGAAAAGCCTTCACTATCAGAAGAGGAAATAGAGAGAAAATGCAAATCCATCATTGATGAGTTCTTGCATATTAATGATTTTAAGGTAAGCAAGATGAAAACCTCACTTAACAGAAAGCTCTGAGGGGTTGCAGTGATTTCTCTCCAAGATGTCTCTGTGAGCCCAACCCACACAGAGGCAGCGGAAGTGGCGGAGCCAGACAGAATCCAGGCAGCAGCAGCTCCAGGAGCACTTGAAGGACAGTTGTTTCCTGAGCTTGTCTTCTGCCCTTCTGGTAATAGAAAAAAAGCTCAGCCTGTGTGTTTTAAGTAGCAAGATGGATATGTATCTGTCATGAATCACTGAGCAGCTCCATAATACCAGCAATTTTGGAAGCAGAAAAGCTGGTGGAAAAATAAACAGAGGTCTTCATTTAGTTATGAAAGCATGTGCTGTTCTGATCTGGAGGCAGATAAAGCAATACTAAATATTGAACAAATCACTCCAGAGGATTTTTAATAAACAGTGGAAATTACTGAGCAGCTGTCATCACTTCCTAGTTAAAAGGTTGAAATTTTGTTTCCCTTGTAAATGAGTTTTTTAGCTTGTCCAGGGAGTTTGCAAGAAGTGTTACATTGGCTGCAAAGCTGCTTCATTTGATCTTTCACTGAAATAGATTTTAAAACCTGCCAAGTTTGAAATGGCAGCACTTGGGAGTTGCTGGTTTGGCACCCTGAAAGCAGAGTTGCTGCTTCCATTTCATTGAACCTCCAATTAATAACTGGAAAGAGGAATATTCTCATGATGGATTGTTTGGAGTTCACATCCAGTTATTGGGATAAATTATTAAATAATTGGTTTGGAGAGTTAAAACCTTGCTCTGATTTCCAGTGAGCTGGCCTGTGACCCAGGGGCTGGTGAGCCAAGGAGTCTCTGCTCTTTTTCCTGCTTATGACAGACTCCAAAGGCTCCCCCTGGATGCCTGCGATGAAGGGGCCACTTCGGTTCCCTTTTTGCAAATACAGCGATGTGTTTCTGGGGCTGAATTGCATTAGGCGAGGCAGGGCTGGTTAAAAGTCCATGAAATTGTGGAAGCTTGTTTGCATCAGGATTTAATTGCTACTGGGGAATTCTTGGTGCTCTTCAGGTGTGGCAAAGCTCTGACCAACTGCTGAAACTCATGCTCCTGCAGCCACCCGTGAGTGAGTTCCTGCTGTGTAGAGCAGAGGAACTGCCCTTTGCAGGTGTTCAGTCCTCAGAGTGTGACCTGACCATGAACTCAGAGTGCTGAGCTGTGACCCTGGTAACAGCAGGGCCAGCCAGCAGGGTTCCCTGCCTGTCCCGGGACAGCAGGATCTGTCTGATGAGCTCCAACCTGAGCACGCAGGCTACGACTACCAGGCTCCTCACCTGCAGGAAAAAGCCATACAGGGCCTGAGGAAACACAGCTGGGGCTGCCAGGTCTGGGTAACTCAAGGCATAACTATTCACAGAGCAGATGTCTGTGGTCAGGAAGGCCACTGAGATTTGTGGGCTGGACTCAGAAGGTCACTGGAGGGTCCATGTGATGGCAATGGAGATTTTTGATGTGGGACTTTGAGAGCTGCTCTCAAAGTCTCTCAGTGTTTTCTTTGTTCAGGTTGCAAAGTGCTTAAGTCAGAAAGTGGGAGCTTTAGAAAGGGGAAATCTTCCTCCAAGTGCTCCCCAGCTATTTTCTGCTTCTTGGTGGGCTGTGGGTTTGTAACACAGACATTTGTGCCAGGTCAGATCAGTAACAAATCTGACCTGATACCCCTTTTTTGACTTGGATTCATGTTTGATGCAGTTAATAGGTGTTTTGGTGGCATCCAGAAGACGACTCCTGCCATTTCACTAAGCAGCCCTGGAATGTGATTGTGTGTTTTAAAAATTGTTACCTGAGTGGTATAAATTCCATTATTGCTATTACTGTTGTTTTTGTTATTATTATGTGATGAGGTTCCACAGCCTAATTCAGCACTTTGCCTGGCAGCCTCACTAAAACTCATTTCACCAAAAATCCCCGATGTTACTGTAGGAAGTACTCTTGTGCCACGTTTTTGCTGCTTTTCAGTTGAGGGGTGACTTCTGTGTGTCATTCCACAGGAGGCTATGCAGTGTGTGGAGGAGCTGAGTGCCCAGAACCTGCTCCCTGTGTTCGTGCGCGTGGGCGTGGAGTCGACGCTGGAGCGGAGTCAGATCACCAGGGATCACATGGGCCAGTTGTTACATCAGCTGGTGCAGTCAGGAAAGCTGAGCAAGCAGGATTTCTTCAAGGGGTTGGTATTCTGCATGGAGAATTTCTGAGGAAAACAGATTGTTTTCCTCAGTGTTTCTTGTAAGTGGATACTGTGCTGCAGAGAAATGATCTCCCACCTTGTTTTGGTATCCTGCCCTCTCCACACATTCTTTTGGAAGGACTGTATCATCTGGGTGTATTTATAAAGAAGATAGTTACTGCAATATATTTTAAAGTGTTTCAGATACTTTAGTGAATGTAAATATGTTCATATTTATATCAGCTTTTTTTTTTTTGAAGCAGATCTGTAGGTGTCTGTTTAAATGTGTGTGTTCAGATCCCTGTTCTGTGCTGCATTTCTCCCTGTTTGCCTTTTGCAAATCCCTGAATGTAGTTGGAAGAGGGGGCAGTCAGAATCCTTCACACAACATTGGTACCTGGGATCTCTGGAGCCTGAGCTGCCGTGCACCTGCAGAGCCTCAGCCACTCTCCCACTGGGAAAAAGGCTTCACCCACACAATGCCGTTTCTCAGGACACCTCAGCTGGAGCAGCCGAGTCCTTGAGGGGCTGAAGAGGAAAACATGCAGCAGATGGGTTGGACCTGCCTCAAGAGACCCGAGTTTCGGCTGCTGGCTCATTTCAGCCCCCTGAGTTTTGTGATCCTAGCCTGGTGTCCAGTCCTAAAACAATCCCTGTTCCCATGGAGGTCCCTGGCGGCACTCAGTCCTTGCTGGGGTGCACAGCAGGAGGGATAAAACAGGGATAGCCACAAACGCAGCAGTGAAGGAGCAGATGAAGCAGCCCTTTGGTATTGACATTCCAAGGAGTTGACTCTGTCTGGCGTTAATTTGAATGCCTGTCATTATGGTACCACCAACCACTCCAAGAGGGAAGTCCCTGCACCCGTGTCTGTCCCTGAATTTCATCCAGCACACAGGAAAGGTTTAGCCTGAGCTCAAAACCGTATGGAACAGCTGAAGAAATCTGTATCCACAGGGAATGCATTCATGTCCACAACAGCGCTGATGGTCAGAGGGACTTGTTTGAGGCGATACATACTCCAAATGTACTGTGATTAAAGCTGTTCTCAAGTTTCCTGGAGTTTGGATAAGTTGGCCCTGATGAAATATTGGGATCTGTGCTCTGAATGTGACATAAGCAATATGAAACAACTCCTGAAGATGATGGAAAGGGCAAGTGGTGTTCAGTGGGTGCTGAGGAGAGCACCAGAAACTACATCACTTACTGACACAGGAGAAGTGACTGTGTAATGAGGGATCACAGGATTAACACTGGTCCCAGCCCACGTCTGGGGAGATGCACAACAGGAAAACAATTTCTGACAGAAAGGCTGGAGGAGCAGCAGAGGATGCAAAGAACAAAGCAAATGACGTGGTTTCTGGTTTGAAACATGAGAGGAAATGTGGATTTATAGTCACTAAACAGAACACAGGAGTTTTCAAGGTTTTCGGGGAGAAATTAACCATGATAGAAACTGGCGGGAGAGCAGAAAAATTACCATCTCCTAGGCATGGGAAGTGAAGCCACCTGCAAGGGTTTCATGGGAAAGAAAAGTTTTGAGCCATTCTGGGAAGTATATCATTGGGGAGCAGCCCTATAATTCCTGCTGCACATAGAAACTCACCTTTGCTGAACTGAGCTCTTACTTACAGACATTTCGCTGCTTACCTTACATTTGGTATTCTGTTAGGATTAACCCCCTTCCCTAAATGTTTGGATATTTTTAAGAAGGTTTCATTTACTTGATGGTTTATACATACAGACAAAAATGCTTTTTAGTTTTGTAGATGTTACTGTTTAGCAAATGATTTGGTACTGGGATATAAGAATTATTATAAATGGAGGTTTCCTGGATGTATCTGTTGTATCTAAAAAGTGGTGTCTTTCCCACATATTCTCCATGTTACTCCATGGAGAAATTTAGTCTTGGCAGTTTGGAAGTACCAAAAGCATAAAATGGCAATAGGTTTTTTGTTACCTTTTTGATTCTCCTCACTCCTCTCTCTCTGTGCTATTCTTTTATGTTACCAAACATTTTGGAAGTGCAGATTTCTTTGAAGGAAATGTCTCCAATTAAATTTTATTTAATACTTGATGTTTTTTCCTCCTTCAAAAGCTTTTCCGAGACCCTGGAGATGGCGGATGACATGGCCATAGATATACCCCATATCTGGCTGTACCTGGCTGAGTTGGTGTCCCCCATGTTAAAAGAAGGAGGAATCTCTATGAGAGAACTTACACAGTAAGTGATGCTTTCCCAGCTGTGCCTGTAGTGTTTTCTCAATGTGGTTCCCATTAGTAGGTGAAGGATGAGCAGTGCTGGAGGCTCAGCTCCCCACAGGAGCTGATGGAAAACTTGTTGCACGTCCTTGGGGGCCCACACCGGTCTGAGAGCTCTGCTGGGAAGGGAGCTTGGCACTTGGCACCCTTGGAGAAGGGCTTTATCCCTAAGTCTGCTATTTGTTTGAGCTTAAAAATATCCCAGTGCTGTAGAGGGGAGTCATTTGGGAGCACAGGGGCTCTGGGAATTAGACTTGCAGAGTGAGGTATTGCAGAGGGGCTGTGTGGCTCCGAGGGGTAACTGAAGGAGGGCTGGGTTAGGTGGGATTTTTGGAATAAATTCTCCCCTGTGAGGCGGGGGGAGCCCTGGCACAGGTTGCCCAGAGAAGCTGTGGCTGCCTCCTCCCTGGAAGTGTCCAAGGCCAGGTTGGAGAGGACTTGGAGCAACCTGGGGTAGTGGAAGGTACCCCTGCCCAAACTATGAGATTCCATATCTACCACCTGGGCACTGCCTTAAATGGACACAAAACCTTGTCTGCAAGACCAGAAACCACTTCCTGGGCCAGAATTCCTGCATTTTCTGTCTGTCCCTACATATTTTAGAATTAACCGTGAGCAAGTTGAATGGTTCCTATTTCTATTACCAGTATATTAAGAAAACAACAGTCTTTTCCATCTACCCAAATGCAGCATCCCACAAAAATGAGTGAATTTGACAGTAAATTTAACGTATTTTTTGATTCAAAATTCAAGTCTTTGTAATTAGCCCTATTGTGACAAGGTCACTGCATCACTAAATGTTTTATCAGCGGTGCTGGATTAATCAAATCCTTCCTTCCTGGCAGAAGTTAAAGGTTTCCTTGCCTCAGTTTGATCACTACCCCTAGATTTGCATTCCAAATACAAATTATAAAGGAAAAACACCTGATTTTCTTTCATTCTAGAGAATTTAGCAAACCCTTGCTTCCTGTGGGAAGAGCCGGCATCTTGCTTGCTGAAATCTTGCACCTTCTATGCAAACAAATGGTGAGTGCCCTGGTGCTCCTGTCCTCCGGAGGGAGGAGTGGATGCAGCGCTTGTGTTCATGCATGAAACCTACACCATTCCCACATGAGGACGTTTAGGGATGGGCCAGCCAGTCCAGATAACTTAGGAAACCTGCCTCGCACCCCCAGTTTCCAACCAAGCCTTACAAGGTTCCAAAAAGTTGAGTTAACTTTTTGTTTTCTCATCACTTTTCCCTTTTGCAGGTACCTTTGCACCTGGCTTCTCCCAGAAGCTAAGAGTGCTGAAATACTGCAAGAGGGACATGCTCAAGGGATTTCTGGGCTGACCAGAAGCAGCAAGTGCCGGGAATCTTGCGAGAGAACTGTTCTTGCAGACCGGAGAGGTTCTCAGGGTTCGGATAAGCTTCCGATGGCCTCAGACTGCTGTGTGCTTATCCAAACTAAACCTGCCGACTCTTGAGGTTCACCCAGCACTGGGGTAGTGACACCTCCTCACCCCGTGACTCCGAGTGCTCTCTTTCACACCTCACAGCTGCGTGTCCAACCAGTTTGGTGGTTTCCCTATAACTCATCTCCATTTTGGGGTTTTTTGGTTTTTTGGTTTTGTTTTTTTTATGGTTTTTTGTTTTTTGTTTGGTTTTTTGGTTTTGGGTTTTTTTTTGATCCAGCTAAATCCTGCACTTTGGATAGTGTCTATTTCCAACCCTGTAAAATCCCTCACTTGCCTTTTTTTTTTTAAATTTTTTTCAAGCATGCATTCAAGTAAGGTTGAATGTTCCAGGAGCATTTCAGTCCAACAGTGCAGAGTGACTTTTTATTTATTTACTTTAGTCTTGTGCTTGTTTGGACAGTCAAATTCTATTTTTTTTAACTATTCTGTGAAAGAAAAGCTGCTGTGCTCTGGGTGTGGAAGCACAGCCTTGGGTCTCTGTTTCTGCCACAGCTTTCTGATCTGATCTTGTTCAGGCCAAGACTTGGACTTGGGTATTTCAGTGTAACATCAGCCATCTAATGCAGATCTTCACGGATCAGAGCAGGAACTATGCACAGTTGGCTCTTAACAACCTGTATTGTAAACTGAAAATTGTAATCTGCTTTGTAAACCTAAAATCAGGCTGCGTTTCTCAGCTCGGATTAGGCTACTCAGTGATCTCCTGTGATCAGGTGCTGTAAGGTGAAACTTTGGCAAAGCATTTGGGTGAAAAGAGCTGGTTGTGCTCAGCCTTTTTAGTCTTGTCAGAACTGTGTGTGTCAGAACTGTGCTCTCTGAGGCAGGAGGCTCAAAGGTCAGTGTGACATTAGAGGCTGCAAAAGGCAGAACTGTCTGTGTTCCAAGGCACTGCTCTCAAGGTTTGCATAAGCTCTAGGAAATGAAGAGAGAATTTGGGACTATGTGCCTGACTTTGAGGCATGGTCTCTGTGCAGAAAACAGCCGTGTAAATGAGGAATTTTCTCAAAGGTACAGTTTGCCAGAGCCTTACTGTTAAGACAAGGGAGTGTGAGTCACGGAGTAAGTCAGGAGAAGGATCTGAGTCACGTGTGCCAGCTCTGTGTCAGGCCATGGGAAAGTGCCCTGTTCCATGTGTCACTGCTCCTGGGTAACCTCAGAGGTCGTTGCAAACCCCCAGTGTCACTTCTGCCTTGCCCATTCCCCGTCACGAGGCGTTGCCCACCCGACAGGATGTGCATACCTGGGGGGATTGCACATGTGATTTCTCTTGCACGGGGTCTCCAGATGTTCTCACTCATTGCCGGGCATTTGTTGGGTGGCTGAACTGTCCTTTATTCCTCCTGACACAGCTGCACCATTCTGGCCCCTGTGAGTTCCCGGGGTGTCCGTCAGCTCCTTAAATGGACACACTGCTTGTGTTTCAGAGCCATAAGAAAGTGGGAGCCTTATGGAGGGAGTCTGGCCTCAGTTGGAAGGACTACTTGCCTGAAGGAGAGGATGTACATACATTTCTCATGGAACAAGTGAGTTCAGATCATTTGCTTGATCATCCTGCTTGTTCATCTTTTTCCATCCCCTTCTTATGTTCAAGTTGTAATGTGGGGGGAAGTGTCTCCAAGTTGGGGTAGATGATTTCAGCACCACCTTTTGAAGCACAGGGAGGACAAGCCTGTCCCCGCTGCTCCCAGACACCTGGCTTTCTCTAGGAGACCTGTTTCTCCAGCTGGGAAAAAAGCGTTCAAAACTGAGTTTTGGGGCAAGGATGCACAATCTGCAGAAGTGCCACAATTAATAGTAGCAGTTCTTCACTCATCCCACCTTGGATTATGATCCTGGAGGGAGCCAGGACTGATGGAGGCACCTCATCTCTTGCTGGTGCTACGCCTCAGGAAGTCGCTGTCTCCCTTTGGAGCTCTGAGTGATCCACTGCCCTGTTCTGGCACTCTGAAAGTGCTGCAGGAAATGAAATGATTACCATGGCCTGGGCCTTGCTGAGGGGACTGCGGCTCTTCTGGCACAGTTTTCAAGGAATTGGGGCATTGGCTGCAATTCCTTTGAGCCAATGCCAGCTCTGATTGTTGCATTCCAGCCCCTGTAGCTCCAGCCAGGGAACACACACTTGATTTTGTGCTTTGCTGTGCAGGGCTGGAGCTGGCTGAGGTGCCTCATTGTCTTTCTTGGATAATGGAGACCCCATGTGTTTGTAAAATGCTTCCTAACCGTAGGAACAGGGAAAGTTTATATTGTAACGATAACTGAGCAGCTTAAAGATGCCAGGAAGCAGAATTAAATGTAGTTTCCTGATTCAATCTGGTGTAATTCAGCCTATGAAAGTACATTTCACTAATTGTCATCATCACTTGTGGTGTTGCAGAAGTTGGAGTTCATGGAGTCTGACTGTTCCAGTTCCTCAGAAGCACTTTCAGAGAAAGAACTCTCTGCAGAAGAGCTGAACAAGCAGCTGGAAAAACTCATTGTTGAGGACAAGGCGAATGATGAACAAATCTTTGATTGGGTAGAGGTACAAAGAGATTTTCACCCTCCCTGCAGACTGTTTAAACTGCTTTTGTAAATATGTTCTGGTCTGAACATCTTGGGGTATGGGACACTGTGAGGATTTGGTCTGTGCAATCAACACTTCCAAAGAATTAAAATGTAAAATATAATCAGTTTTTAAGAGTCAGCTTCAGGAACGAGGACTTTTAGTCATATTAACTGTGTAACCTTTTAAATACTGTAGACTTTCTGACGCTGAATATTGTGCTTCTGCTGCTTAGTACATTTTAGATGTACGCTGCTACATCATTTCTTCAGAAAACAGGGAAGAGAAGCTTCTCACTACTTTTCTCCAACATGACCTCTCCAAATTTTCCCCTGTAAAAACATCCTGGGTGGTCACTGAGAGCACCTTTTCCCAATGCATTGGGCCAGGCACTGGAAGAGAAAATAAAAATAAAGAAAAGAACCCGAAAACACCGGTCAACCCCCTGGTCTGTGCTCTCAGTCTCTGGCCTTCTTTAACTCAGATGTTTAGTGTCTGAAATTATATCCAAACGATGCATTTACGTCTGTACTTAGACTAAATCTTTGTCAGCTTCAGTTCAGTTATTTCTGTGGCAGAGTAATGTGTTAGAAATGTCATTTTTCCACTGCTGTTAGAGGAGTTGAGAGTGGAATGAAAGCAGCACTGAAAATCTGGGATCACCCACAGGCTCTTTGGAGCCTTGGACAGGTTCCACAGCCATTCCCTGAATTTCTTTTACAAAGCAAACAATCTCCACCCAAGGAACACGCCGTAAAGTTTGTTGGAAAAGCCTAAAACTCTTTGAAACTGTGTAAGGGTGTTGCAGGAGCCCAGCGTGGTTGGTTTGGTTCTGCAGACAAACAGCTCCTTGTGGGAGGCATTCAGTGGCACAGGGATCCCATGGGAACTGGTGTTGCTTGTTGATGTCCCTGAGAGAGTTTCAAGGAGTGAGTGGGGAAGCCAAGTGTTGCAGGGGTGAGCTGGGTTTTTGTTGCAGCAGCAGGTGAGCCTGAGATTCAGCACTGGAGCTTGGAAGTGGTCGCGCTCCTGCAGTGCTATGTTTTTAAATCAATTTATTCTTGATTCCAGGCTAATCTAGAAGAAAGCCAGATGAGTTCACCTACATTCCTTAGAGCTTTAATGACAGCAGTTTGTAAAGCAGCTATTATAGGTGAGTAACTTGCAGTGTAAACACCACACAAAGCAAACCTGCAAAGAATTATTTGGTATTTTCCAGGTTGATATCACATTTTCCTGCCCTAGGCTGTGTTTTATCACACACAAGGGCTTCTCTATTATTTGGGATTGTGCCCAAGAGCAGGGTGTCCCTTCCCCATGTGACAGTCAGGTGCTTTGCCAGGTGTGGTGTTCCTGAGG
The DNA here is from genome assembly GCF_029207755.1 of Chamaea fasciata. NCBI lineage: Eukaryota > Metazoa > Chordata > Aves > Passeriformes > Sylviidae > Chamaea > Chamaea fasciata. Next base: position 7,262,364 of record NW_027094108.1, on the reverse strand, counting down.
TGACCCTGGTGTGTCCCAGTGACCTTGTGTGAGCAGGGGTTTCAGACAGCACTAGTAATGCCAGGCTGTTAGTTGATTTTCTTAACGAAGGTGGAAATGACTGAGATCATCACTAAGGCAATTAACACGTCCACTCCTGTGTCAGCAAGGATGCGTGGGCACCCCAGCATGGGCTGCGGAGAGAAGCCAGTCCGGGGTTCAGGCTTGTAAGAGTTTCATGTCCATATTTCCAGTTTTGGAAGGATGGTGTATGTGGGTTGCCTGACTGTATAGCTGGAAATACAGCAAAGGGAAGGCTCCCAAGTCAGACACGTGAGCCTCTGAACCTCGGGGTGGGGGTAGTTGAGTAAAGCACTGCAGCCAGAAACATCTGCTCAGTTCACTTGGTTTTCTTTAGCTTTACTGTTGGCATCTGGCACAGCAAGAAGTGATGCTTGTAAAGGGTCTGGTTCTGCTCTGAGCTGTGATTTGGGGGAGAGAACAGGCTGAATTCCACTGTGTGAGGGAGGGGAGGGACAGCCCAGCTTTCTCTTCCTGGGAACAGAACCTTGCTCCTGCCACCTAGTGTTAGCAGAGGCATGACACAAAACTTCATTTCCAATGTTTAAGGGTTCCCTGTTGTGTAAGGAAAATCATCCTCTGGTTTAAATTTTGACCTTGCCTCTAACTAAGGTGGGGTTTTTTTTTGTTTTCAAAATATCACTTAATTAGGTTGCATGATTTACTTGAAAGCTGCTGAATAATTTATCCTTGTGGCTGATGGACTTCTAATGCATATTTTTAATATATTCACTATTTCTTATATCATGTGCAACTTAGAATTCTGTTTCTGCCCTGGTATTTTTAGAAAAAAAACCAATTTTCTGAAAACCTAACCTTCTAAACGCAGTTGCCTGTGGAGACACAATTTGCACTACAGACTAAGGTTGTGCTGCTTCTGCGTGTGTTAGAGCTGGGGTCACTGCAGGCAGTGGGGAACTGTAAGGACCAAGACTTCCAGAAATAGCCATTAACCAAAAATACTTCCTGTTGTTTCTCATCCTCCCTTTCTCTCCACTCTAATCTGTGTTTGTGATTGCTGTTTGCATAAATAAAGGCAATCAAAGACCTATCCTGTTGCCATGTGCCAAACTGACCCTGCTTTCTCCTCTTGCCCTCAGCGGACTCTTCCAGCTTCCGAGTGGACACTTCTGTTATCAAACAGAGAGTGCCCATCTTACTCAAGTACCTGGACTCAGACACAGAGAAGGAACTACAAGCACTTTATGCACTACAAGCATCAATAGTAAAACTTGATCAACCTCCTAGTAAGTGTTGACTCTGTGCTGGGAATTTCAGCCCACATAAGGGAAGGGGGGTTCTGTGGGAGACTGGAAGAGGATGTACTTTTCCTTACCTTTGTAGGGAGCAGATGAGAGAAGCTGGTGTGGCTGGGTTCAGCTTGTCCAGATCCCAGCTTTTTAGAGCAGCTCTGGTTTCCAAATGCTTGGCCAGAGGCTGGCCCTTCCTTTGGTTGCTCCTGTGAGCAGCCACACAGAAGGGAGGACACACCTCTGTCGATGAAAAGAGAGCAAAAAAAGAGCAGTAAAGAATAATCTGTTGAGTTTGCAGTACCTGGGCACGTGCGAGCATGGGTGTTGTTACTGCATTACTACTCCACAGATGTCTGTGGGCTTGGAGGGAATAAAATTAGTTGGTCAACTGATGAGTTTTGTCCCAGAGATGCTACAGAAAACTCTTGTGGGACAAGAGGCAAGGGAGTAGCCAAAGAAACAGGGATTCCCAGGGAATCTGCAGCACAAAATCCAAGAGTACCTCAAAACATCTAACACGATCATCCTTAGTGTCCTTTATGGCATTAGTTGGGCATTATATCTCTCCTGATGAGCCACAAAAATCCGGGGTTGGAGGGAATCCAATGTGTGGTCCAGAGAATATGGGCTGCTGTGGGTTCTGCTTGCCAGCACATCTCTAGATAGCATATTCCCACAGCTGTTTCCCAGTTTTCACTCTCCTCTGACAGTGTCAGAGGGGTCGGTTTTCCCCCTCACCTGAGTGTGACCAGCCAGGAAGCAGTAACTGAGTAAGAGCCCTTTGTTTTCCTTGTCTCTCCATCTCCTGTGCCAAGAGATCACATTAATCCCCTTATCTGCAGACATGTCTGTCCACAGGCACAGCTGACAGATGTTCCCTCCTGTTATTCCATTACTGCAGATTTGTTGCGGATGTTTTTTGATTGCCTGTATGACGAGGAGGTCATTTCGGAGGATGCCTTCTACAAGTGGGAAAGCAGCAAGGACCCAGCAGAGCAGAACGGGAAAGGAGTAGCGCTAAAATCTGTCACAGCGTTCTTCACGTGGCTACGGGAGGCTGAAGAGGAGTCAGAGGATAATTAAAACTTAAAATACAGATTTAAAACAAACAAACGAAAAAGAAACAATTTAAGTATTTTTTTAAAAAGTTTCACGTCTTCGCCAATCACAGTGCAGCAAGGCCAATTCTCTCTCGCAGACCCCCCTTGCCCCACACACGCACGAGTGGGAGAGGTAAAACCCAATAAACACCGAGGTGATCATGGAGGCAAAAAGGTACTTGAAAAAAAACCCACAAAAGTTCACTTCAAACCTGAGGGCGGGAGCACTAAACCAAAATACGTGTATTATTTATAGAAAATATTTTCTGTTTTAATCTTTTTCTTTTCTTTTTAAACAAGGACTCATACTTAGGAAAACACACAGCAAAACAAATCTGTTTAGCAAAAAACAAAAACAAGTTGAAAACTTTTAATTTATTATTTTAAGGACTGCAAATGCCAGTGTAATTTTTAAATTTGCAGTTTCTGTAAACAAATTGTATAATAGAACAAAAGCAGAGAAATAAATTTCCCTCCCCTTCATATGCACCTCAGTTTTGTTTCAAAGCATGATAAATAGACAAAACTTTGAAGGGGGTTGGGGTGAGCTAGATGAGGAAAAGATCAGTTTTTTTTTTTATTGTCATCAGATTTTTCTGCCTGCCTCTCAGCTTGCTTCAGAAATTTAAAAAGAAAATAGTAATCAAACCATACATAACCTTGGATCGGAACAAAAATGCATTTGAGAAAACCGCTGTGGACCAGAGTGCTCCAAAAATAACTCATTGAAAACCGTGCTACCCTGGGGAAAAAAAATACTAGTGATACTTTGAGAACATTTAGAGCAACTTTAAGGCTTGTAAATACATAGAACAAATATTTAAAAAAAAAAAAAAAAAAGAAAAAAAGAAAAAAGGAAATTGACTCAATACTATTTCTTTTCACTTTCAAAATATAAAGAACAAAATAAAGACAAACATTGCAAGTTTAAAAGCAAGTAAAATGACTTCTCCTTTGACAGCTGCTGAATGTGTGCACCATCCTGAGCGGTGCTGGCTTCCTTGGCATGCCATAGGTCCTTGGGCCCAAATTGTGTACATATAGTGTGTGTCTGTATGTGTGACTACCAAAAATGAAGGGTGAGAGCAATTGTTGTTTAAAAAAAAAATAGAAAAAAGGGAAAAGGGGTTGCTGTTGTGCTGAGAAACTGCCTGGCCAGGGAGCAGCCGGTGGCTGCGGGGCCATGTGGGTGCAGTTGGTTCCCGAGGCTGGGACACGACCTGAGGGTGGACGGTGCCCAGCCCCAGCTGGGTTTCTCCAGCCATGTGGCAGCGCGTCTCTCGTATGACTTGGATCAGTGGCGTCATCCCGAGACTCGTGACCCTGGGAGCTCTGGAGGTCGCAGCTGCGTGAGCCAAGATCCGACAGCCCTGCACCCGTGGCCGCCCACTGCCCGCTGTGCCTGCGCAGCCAGAACCAGGGAAGAGGCGCAGGAGCGATGCGCCGCCCGCCTGGGTCCACGTGCGCAGAACCACAGCTGTGGGAGCCCCTTGCCGTGTGCCCAGTGGGACCCGGGCCCTGGTGCTGCTCCGAACCGAGCTGCTGCTGAGGACAGGAACGCCCTCACATGTCTCTTCAGCCACCAAAGATGACCTGCTGGCTTTCACTGTGAGAAGCACCTGCCATCAAGGACTCTGCAAAGCTGGGGAAGCCCTGAATTGTGGTTTGTGAACTGTGGGCCATGGACCGTGAGTAACCTGTGGAGCATTTGCTGGGGGTGTCTGCAGCACTGACTGCTCACATGATGCTGTCTTTTTCTTTCCAGCTGCTAAATCACTTCTTAAAAAAAAAAAAACAACAACAACAACAAAAAAAACCACCCCAGCAACAAAAAGAAACAAAAAAAAAAAAAAGGGAAGAAAGGCTACAAAAACATTAAATACTTTCTTAATCTTACTTTTACATGTAAACAATTGCTGTACTTGCCTGAGGATGTGATTTGATCACCACGGGGAAGGGAGGAGGTGCCTGGTTGTGGCCAGAATGGAGATGTCCATGAGACACTTTCCCTGTTAACATGTTCCACTCCATGAATCTGAGCTAGAGAATCCATGGCCTAAAACACTAGAGCATTGTTTGGTTATTTTTTTTAGTAACAATAAAACACTTTTCTCTGATGTTTTGTTAAAAAAAAAGAAAAAGAAAAAATATTCTCACCGTTAATATATGCTCATGTATCTGCATGTACCACATCCAGTGATGCCTCGGCCTCGCCATTGGGCCCAGAGGTTTCAATGGGCTCTCAAGGTCTCCAAAAGGTCTGTCCCCATGGAACCCCCACCCACCAGGGCTCCAGGGCTGTTCTGTTAAACATCTGCAGAAGGTCGTGTGGGTGCTCTTCTTCCAAAAGGCTTTTTTTTTGAGCGGTACATGGTGGCTTGTAGCAGTTTATCAGTTGAATTAAATGGATGCCAGTTTGTATGTAAATAAGGATAATTATTTGCCAAGTTGGTGTGGAATTCCTCTCAGGGTGGGCAGTGTCAGAGCCTGCTGGGAATGTGAGTGTGCAACAGCAAAGCTGTGCAAGGACTGATTTCTCTCTTATTGCCTTGGATTGGTAAAGACAAATTTGCTGTAGAGCCTTTAACAGCCCAGTAAATCCACTGTGCCAGGGCTGGGAAATCTGTTAGGGGACCTTAAACCTTCTGGCTGAAAGAGTTGGAAAACCACTGGCTAGAGGGAGTGGGAATTGCCAGCAGGTGGGTAGAGAAGAGGTGAGAAAATCTTTCCCTTTTGTTAGAGCTTTTAATGTTAGATGTTCCAGGGGGTGAGAACTTGCCCTGCTGGTGTCCTGCAAAGGCCAGGAAGAGACCTACCAGACAGAGATTTTCACGAGGCGTTTTTCAGAATTATCCAAAGTTGGATTTGCAGCATGGCAGGTTTGGGCTTCTCTGAAGTTAAATCAGTTCAGCTGCACGCTGGATGCTGTGAGCAGTTTATGCACAAGGCCTTGAGGTCTCCAGCTGTGGGTGTGTCACCTGAAGTTTCAGCTTCCCAAGAAAGTCACTGCAAGGAGCTGAACTCCTGGCTCCTTCCTCTGCTCCTCCTGTGTTCTTTGGCGTGTATTTACAGCACCCAGTTGCTTTCCAGTTTCCTTCTAGATCAGCACAGGTTTGCAGGTGGTTGTGGCTCCTCAGGATGCAGCTCATGAAAGATCTTTGTAACCAGTTTCTTGTGAAGGGTGTTAAAATACAAAAAACCTGTAAGCTACATGAAATAGAAAAGTGAATTACTAATTTAAACAGGTTCCTGTGGGAATGTGATTTGCAGAACCCTCATTTTGTGTAAGTGAGGAGAGAGGAGCTGTGGTCACTGGCCTAACATTACAGCAAAGCCTCAGCAGGGAGGGCAGCAGGTTTACACCAAGAATACTGCAGGTTATCCTGAGGTTTTTTCTCCTAGTCTTGATCCTATTGAAACACATCTTGTGTGCAGGCACCTGACTGTGGCAGGGAGTTAATGCAGCTCAGCAGAGAAGAGTGGCATTAGAACCGTTTCCACTGCTGGGAACCCTTCTTTTCCCAAGGCTGGGGCACTGTCAGAAGCACAGGGATGGAGCAGATGCATTGCTTACATCCCTCTATTACTGAGAATGTCCCCTAACCTGAAGCCACCAAACAATACATTTTTAGGCCAGGTGTCTGCTTAAGGCTGGTTTCTTTCTAGGAAAGGGTTTTCAGAAAGGGATCAGCCATTTCTGGGAATGTGGTCAGGAAACACACTGATCCTGGATGCGGTGCTCTCTCTGCTTGTGTCAACATGTTCAGGTTTTACCTTATTTTCCAAAAAAGCCTCAGGTCGAAGAGCAGATCTTGGTGTGTGGAAGTATCTTTTCATAGAATCCTAGAATAGGCTGGGGTTGGAAGGGAACCATCAGGATAATGGAGTCCAGCTCCTGGGTTTGGAGTTTTTTTGCCTGGGATCAGCCCTCCCTGGTGCAGGATGTAGTAGGCCACGTGGCAGGAGAGGCTCAGAAGGGATTCCTCTGCAGGGATGGTTTTTGGTGTGTACAAGGCAGGTTTAAGCCAGTAGTTACTTAGACCAGCTGTTGCTGTGACCCACAGATCTTTTGTTCCAACCCTAGATTGTTTTTACTGATAAAGGACAAACAGGGTCTCTAAAAAGTCCCCTTAACTTGCTGAGCATTCTGAAAACATTTAAAGCCAATTGCAGAAGTTGGCATCTCGTTGCCAGAGGGTGGCTGTGATTGTTCTGCTGCATTTGGTCCCATGATGAGTTGTTGGTAGATGCACTGAAGATGGTTGCTTTATCAGAAGTGTCCTGGACAGAGCAGAGAAGCTGTTAGCTAGCCCTGTATGCTTGGTTTCTTTCACAGATTCTGGAGGGTTTAACTTTGGGGCCAGGAAGCTCAAAATCAGACCTCCCCAGAATGCTTTTGTGCCTTAGATCAAACACCCCTGGCCCTGAAGCACTGAACCACCCGTAGGAGAGCTGGCTGTGAGCTGGAGGTCACATGTGAGGGTGAGATGCTGCATGGTTGGAGTAGGGCCAGGAATGCTGGGCTCTACCTAGGGGTGAATCATTGGGAGGTGTTTGGGCTAGCAAGTGCTCCGAGCTCCTCTTTCTCTCTGTCAGGCTGGGAACTGGAACTTGGCCTTTCTGCACTTTGGAAGGTGTTGGCCTGGAAGCTGCCAGCTGAGCAGTATCTGAAGCCAAGCAGCATCAGCAGGAGCCTGAGCTCTTCACACCCATCTGGCTTTTCATGAGGTGCCAGCCCCGAGGTTTGCACAAGACCCCACACACTGACAGAAACTCCAGGTTTGCTGTGCCTGGGGCCACGTGCAACTTGCAACAACTATAGGGTGGAGCCTGGGGATCAGGAGGCCTCAGCCCAGAGGATCCTGCTTGGCTTTCTTCAGATAGACAACCTGCAAGGAGCCATTGGAGGAAAGACAGTGATGAGCAAATAGCAGCAAGAGATTAACTCAGCTTCCAGCAGAGTGACTAAATCGCAATAATCCAAGGAAACCTCAGCTTGTCTACCCCTGTATTATTCAAGGGGCTCCATTTGCCACCTTTGGTGAAGTATTGTGCATTTGTTTGCTGAAATAACTCCTGCTTCCTTAAATGCTGCTGTAGGGATGCTGACTGTGGAAAGCTTGTAGCACCAGCTTCTCTTTGTCGTTTCCAGCTGCTAAATTGTGCTGAAATGGCAACAGGAATAAAACCAGCTCCCCGTTCCATTCAGTCCTTTTCATAGGGGAATTTGTCCAGATTGCTGGCCCAGCTGCAGGGATGGATATGCCGTGTCTGCAAAATGTGGAAAGAGGGGAGTAGGTGTGGGGAAGGCAATAAATGCTGTTAGTTGGGAAATCTCAGTGTTACTGAGTGAGGGGAGAGAGTAGTGAAGTTCTTGGCTGTCCTGTTGCAGCCCCCTGCAAGAATTAATGGCAGATGTTATCATAAGGCAGAGTTTTACTAAGCTCCCAGGGTACAAAGCATTAGTGAGTGTGGAGCAGAGCCCTGTTAGAGGTGGTTTATTACAGCATTTTGGAGAACAGCTGGAAAGGAGCTGCAAAGATATCTTGGCAGATGCAGCTGGTATGTTCAGGTCTCACCTGTGAAGGGAAATGGGTCATTTCAGCATTGCAGGGTGAGCTGTTCTGAAATAACACCTGGTCTGAATGCTCTGTGACATTACAGATGGCATGAAGTGAATAATCCATTGGTCCTGACCACTTCCCACTTGTGTGTGAGTGCAGGGAATCACTCCTTTCAAGGGAGCGGGCACTCGGCACCACCACTGCACGAATTCATGGAAATGGACACAGCTCACTGCTCTGTCCCACCCACGGTGTTCTCCTACACCAGGATCATAAGCACAGGAAACCTCACTCATCTCTCCAAAACAGGAGTTGAGTGTTTTACCTGTTCTCCAAGGAAATGCATCTGATTTTCCAGGCCTCCTGCAGCATCACTAGGTGGATATTCTGAGCAGGAGCCTGAGCTGCAGCTGAGACATCTGGAAGAAAAGCCAGTTGACAGGATTTTCCACAGAGCAACGAGTGAGCCAGCTCTAGAGCTATTCTAGCAAGAGTCATCACCAAAAAAGCTTTAAATTCCTGTCCAATTGTTTTCCCAGCAAGGCTCACAGGCATGGCACTGCTCTCGCACGGCGCAGAGGCTGGAGTCCAGCCAGGCTGCTTATGGCAGGGGTGTGCACTGCATGTGTAGCAGCCAAAAACGAGCTTTTGTGGCTGCAAAACCATCCCAGCCGGGAGGTCTGGCAGCAAGTTATTACCTGCCCAGGTGAGGGGAGTGGTCCCTGTGTGCAGCTCACCAGTTTTCATCTGAAACACTGTTTGGTTCAGAGTTAAGGAAATTCTTGCTGCCAGATCTCTTAACTGTGGGGATATGAGGCTTTGGGAGAGCTGTCCCTGTGTGCAGTGTTGAGTTGGTCGTCTTCAGTTGCTCCTTGCTTAGTGGAAGTGTCACTTCATGTGCCTGCTTTGGGTAAAATAAGTCATTAATGTAATGCCAAAAGTGATGTAGAACAAGAATCACAACTTCCAGCCCCTGGTCCTCGAGTGATGACAGCACCCGCCTCATTAACACTTGGGATCTATTTCAAATTAGGATGTTTCTAGAAAAGCAGCAGCTTGTGGAGGCTCCTCACTTGTCTAACCCCCCAACATCACTCCATGACATTTTCCTGCTTCAAATTCCTGTTGGCTGCAGTGGTGTTTCTACACTTGCTCCAGAATGAAACAGACTTTGGTGTATTGATGTGTATTTTTATTCACTTGCTAGATCTGATTAAAAATGGGTTGTTTGGTTTGAAAATGCTTAGAGGAATAGGATACCCCTTGGAAAGGGGGAAATGTTTGAAAAGATAAAGATAAGAAAGCAGAATCTTAAGGGTAGGTGTGAGAGGGGCAGCAAGGGAGATCAGCTGGGAGATGGTGTAGAGTGACACTGGGAAAAGCTGATAAGGAATAAAGAGATCAAAAGTGATATCTTGAAAGCCACGAAGAGGTAAAGAATATGCATTTTGGGGTTGAAAGCAGAAAAGGAGTGATTTTTTTCATAGAATTAAAGGAGCTACAGGATGACAGTAAGACTGCATCTGAAAAAATGTAGAGATGAATTGGAGGAGAACCGCGTGTTGTTCTGGTGGTAATTAGAGATGTCTTTGGTGAAGTGAATCAGCAACAAAGTGGAAAATTTCAGTTTAAAGGACTAAAAGTCCCTATTTCTACAGGACATGTAAAAGGGGGAAAATGCCTTAATAAGTAAAGTAAAAGTGAGAATTAAAAAAGCAGCTCAGGCATGAAGACAAGAATTATGTGTGTATGTAGGAAGGGCAACACTGCCACGTAACAGCTCCTTGTGTAATGCTTATTTTGCTGTGGACAGAAAGCCTCTGGAAGTTTGTGTGTGAGACAAGTGAGAGACCCACATTAATTAAATGTTTGGTTCAGTGATGGTTATGGGATTGTTGTTCTTGGCATCACTCCCTGTGCAGATACACAGGGTCAAGCTGAAGAGAGCAGCGACCATCCCCTCATGGCTGGGCACAGAACCAAAACAACCCCCTTGGATACCTATTCAAAGATAATGAGATCTGAAGGTAAAGACCTTCTCAGGGGATATTGGATTATGTATATATAGATATATGATATTAGATTTGTTTTTCAATGCAGAAGAAGCTGAAGAAGGAGCAGCAGAACATGGGGTTTTAGGGATGAAAGAGCAGAGTGACAGGGAAGAGCTTTCCAGTCTGGTGGTGACTGGACATGGATGGGATGGGATGGGATGGGATGGGATGGGATGGGATGGGATGGGATGGGATGGGATGGGATGGGATGGGATGGGATGGGATGGAAAAAAGGCTCAAATTCTCCCTGAACCAGGTGGACTGTAGGTTGGAAGGAGATAAAAGACTTCCTAATATAAATGTAAAAGCTGAGGTAAAAGTGGAAAAGCAGAAAATCAACAAAAACTTGGGGCAACGACACCAGAGGCAAGGCCTGAATGTATTCAGAGCCAAAGTTTGGAGCTGCAGGTCAATGTTGAAATAGCATTTGGCAACAGAGACACAGCAGGATCGAGAATGTATTGGCAGAAGATGATTTCAGCAGGTGCACATTTTGACAGAGGTAATAAAGAAGGTAATAATCATGTGGCAGGTAGTTGTTAAGCCTCACAAAGGGGATGCCTATTAAATTTAAAAGTGTTCACTTTAAATTAAAAATGTAGCAAAGTGGGGAAAATATGAGTTGGTGTAGGGTAAGAAAGTCAACAAAATATCCCCTGGAATGGAGTTTCCATGGGCAGATTTAAAACATAATTCAAAACTGTATCTAAACCAGAAACACAACAGGTTCCATGTTTCTAGGAGAAGAACAACACCTGGCATTGCTCTGGACACTGGGTGGAAACAGTAAAACCCTTGACCAGAAAATTTTACAGTGACTCCTTCTGAACAAAAGTGACATGTCTGGATGATCTACAAGCAGCACAGCCAAACCCCAAAGCTGTGGGGAGGCTCAGGAGAGCTCTAAGGGACAGCAAGGTGGAATCAAATGGAATGATTCTCAGGGAAAAAAAACCAGTTGGAATCTTTCTGGTCCATGGCATGTGCAGGCAGGAGCGATATTGAAAAGGCTTAGTACTTATTAACAGTGCTTAGTACTTACTAAAAGTGTTCAATACTTATTAGAAGTATTTCTGATGATGATGGTGCTTGACGCCATCACAAATAACTCTGGAAGCAGCTCCCTGGCTATGGATTTCCCTGTTCCTTCCTCCTGTGCTGAGGTTCCCACAGCTTTATGCCTGTCACTGTCACACCCAGTGTGTGTCACAGTGGGAACAGGAAAAGGGACACGAATGACACAAACCTGCCCAAGAAGTGGAGCAGAGGAGACAGAGCAGTGGGTTATGATCCTGCAGTGTGGCTGTAAGGAACGTGAAGGGTCTGCTCTTTCCCTCTGGGATGGATTTTGAGGCAAGAACCAGAGAAGGAGACAACAACAGCTTTTCTCCTCTGCCTGTAGCTCTGTGGCTCAGCCAGCACAGGTGCTGGGGCATAACTTTGCAGTGGGCAAAGGGAGAGCTGCTGGTCTGATTTCATCTTTTCCCTCTTGGTGTCTTAAAAACCAGCAGTAAAGGAGCACATTCCCTCTTCTTCCCCTCTGCTCTACCTTCCCCTCTTGCCAGAGAGGCACCACAGGGGGAAAAAAGCCAAAGAAGACGTTTTTCTGCAGTTGCACAGGACTTGTTTCACACTCAGAGGCAAGACAGCAATGTTCAGCAAAGTGGAGCCATCTGACTTGGGCGCTTCCAGGGCTGTTTGGCTCCACATCACAGGGATTGTCTGGAGTGGAGAAGACTGAACAGGGCCAGGCTTTGTTCCCAAGGCTTTAGAAGGTGACATTCTCAGGTGTGGTAAATTTACAGTAGTCACCGAAGGGGGAAAGAGTTGGGAAAAGCTTGGACAAGAAACAGGCATTACTACAGAAATAAGACACCTCTGCAGTGCTTTGAATGGTGTAAATGCTTCTAAATGTGCTCACAGAGGGGTTTCCCATCACAGCAGGGATAAAAGTGCCCAAATAAATGGGTAAGTGCCCATATGATCATCAAATTTGAACCACACAGATGGGGTTGGCAGGACATGGGTAAAGATTTTGTGCAGAAAACAAAAAAGAGAAAACTGCTCGGACAGGAGACAGCAGATGAAATTGCTGTGGTGTATTAGGAGTCACCATCCCTGGAGCTGTTCAAAATGTGTGGATGTGGCACTTGAGAAGATGGTTTAGTGGTGGCCTTGGCAGTGCCGGGTGAAAGGCTGGACTTAATGATCTCAACGTTTTTTCCAGTTTTAATGATTCTGTGATTCTAAGCATGCTTATGGCAGAAAATAAGAATAGGTAGGGAATTGAGGAGTTCTACCTAAAACTCAGGGTTAGGTAGTGAGTTTTGAAGGAAGGGGGGAAAAGATCCATGGGTCTAGCTAAATAACGTGAACTTGGAGCAAAAGCATAGCAAGAGGTACACAAGAAACCTTGGGTTTTACCTCTCAGTGTATCTGCACGGTCCTGAGAGTACAGTGACAGGACAGTGAAGATACAGGAGTGGGTCACACCTCAGCTCTGCCTTGCCATGATAATCCTCACCCTGAGCAGTGGAGGCACAGGTAAAAGACTGCCTGAAACAGAGCAAAGCATCATCAGAAAAGGGATCCTTCCCACGTGTGAGAGCTTGTGAGCGTGTTGGGACAGAAAATTCCCAGCTTGCAGCCAGACCTCAGCACTGGAACTGGTGTAAATGCGGCAGGCAATAATTACACAGCTAATGAGGGATGGGGGTGAAGAGGCTGAGGGAAAGGGGAGGCGGCGCTTGCGGGATTACCGCAAAGGAAGAGGACGCAGCAAGAGGCTGGAGTGTTCCGGAACGGGAATTCATGGGTACACACAGAATCACGGAATAGTTGGGGTTAGAAGGGATCTCTGGAGAAGATCTGCCTGACCCCAAGGCAGGGTCACCTGGAGCAGGTGACACAGAAACATGTCCACACGGTTCTGGCAGAGCTGAGGAGGCGGCGGCGTGGTCCCAGCCTGGCGGGGCTGTGGTGAGGATCCAACGGGGCTGAGCTGCGAGTCAGGCTGAGCTGAGGGCTCGGCGGGGCGGGCCCAGCCTGAAAGGGCTGACCCGGGTTCCGGCGACGACTCTCGCCCCCTCAGCGACCCCAGCCGGCGGGAATCGCCTCAGCGCGGCGGTGGCGGGAAGCGCGCGCAACCCCACCCCGCGCACGCGCAACCCCACGCCGCGCACGCGCGCGCTCCCGCGCGACGTGTAAGCGGAGGAGCTGGGGGAGGGGGGGAAGGGGCGGCATTCGAAAAATGCCCGCGGCCTCCCATTGGCCGGCGGCGCCACCCGGCCGCGCCCCCCGCCGCGCGCCGCGGCCCCGCCTCCCCCGCGCGGTCCCGCCTCTTGGCCGCCCTCCCCCGGTCCCGCCGCCGCCGCCGCCGCCGCCGCCATTGGAGGCGCCGCCGCTTTGTGTCCGCCGGGCCCGGTGAGTCCCGGCCCCGCCCGCCTCCGGCGCTGCGCCGGGCGGGACACGGGGCCGCGCCCGGGAGGCCGCGGGTGCTGCGCGCGAGGCGCGGGGGCGGCCTGGCGGCGGCGCCGCCGAAGGGGCCTCGGAACTGCCCTCAGCCCGTCCCCCCCGCCCTCCCTGCCCTGACAGGCCTAGGGGAGCGGGGATGTCGTGACGGGGAGTCGCGATACGCTGCGCTGGCACGGCGCGATGTCGCGGTGAGCTCGGCCCGGCACAGGCCCGAGGAGGCGGCCCCGGGCCTCGGGTGTCGCCGGGCCCGGCGGGGCCTGGCGGGGTGCGGGCCCTCACAAAGGAGCTGCCGGGCTCAAACACGCCTCGAACGCGTCTCTCCCGTCCCGCCGACGCCGGGCGAGCCCCGGGGAAGGTCAGAGGCGGAAGAGGCTGACAGGGCCGCGACACAATAAATAATCGCTATTTATAAACTTAGGGAGCGCCTTGGCTCCCGCTGCGGCCTTCCCGCTTTTCGGCTGCTTGGCTGTGCGGTTGTTCGGGGTTTTGCCTGCACTAACTCACTTCCTCAACGCCCGAGAGGTGCCACCACGCGAGGGGAACCTCAGTCTGGCTCCGGTGTGGCTCCGTTTCCTAAAGGAGGTCCCTAATCCCCCTCGGCGCTGATAGCAATGGATACAGACCAACGTGTGAGGCTCCCAGGCACTTCCGTGTGCCTCCCTGCGCCCAGGTGTTCACAGCCCGCTTAAGGAATGTTAATCACCCTCCTCCCCGTAGAGCACAGATTATCGGTAGAGAAGGCTGTTAAATTCCAGTCTGGAATGGGGTTGTTCCAGGCAGGCTTCCGTTCCCGCATCGTTATTCTTCTTGCCACTCAAGGCTGTGGGGTGTTTTTGGGTAAAACATCGCAAAGATATAAGGAGAGAAGGAGCAGTTACTGGGGTGGCTCTTGCCAGGCCCGGGGGCCCCAGCACCTTACCTGCTGAGGACCGCTCCAGACTGGGCGCACTGTTCAGAATAAATCCTTCCCACGTGTATTTTAACTGTTTCCGCACTAACCAGTGTCTGCAAATCACTGGGAAACTGCCCAGCCTGTGCTTCAGAAGAAAAGCTGGGTAATGTGGGATTGTGGGTGGGTTTGCTCCTTTATACAGTGTAGCAGAGACTGATAATTTGGATAGTTTGTTTATAGCTGTGGTATATCTCAGATACTGGAGTATTTATCACTTCTTAGGAACTCTACTGAATTATTTCTGGGTTAACAAGTGTGTCACTTCCCAGTTCTTATCTAACTGTTGAGTAAGTGTTGCACTCTGATTTCCCACCACGTGACTTTTGTTTACTTTGACCATAAATAGTATTTTTAGCATCTTCGAGAAAGAGTTGGCCAGCAGTGTTTGGCAAGCAGCTCCCATTGAGGCGGGAAAGGTTCGGAAGTGCTTGTGTTTGTAAACAGCGTCCCTTCTCCATGAGAGCAGTGAGAGGAGAGGGAGGTGAGTTCAGCTCAAGAGTGGAGGTGTTTGATGGACTGGGCAGGAAAGCACAGGCCTTCCTCAGGTGAGACTTCAAAAAATTGTTGGATAGAGTGGGTGCTCCTTAGAAGTCAGAAATTAATAGAGAAAAAAACCCTAAAAAACCCCACATAATTCCAGGGGGGGGAAAGAACCTGGTATAAATACCTTGGAAAAAAGTGGCTTTTGGAGCTTTCTCTCGTTTACCTGTGTGAGCTTGCTAATTAAGGATCTTCTCAATTTATCATGCACATTCGTCAGGCAGAAGCTCCTCAAATTGTTTTTGTCTTCAGAATATCTTTTCCTGTGTTTTTTTCTGTTTCAGCAGAAAGTGACATATAAATCTTTTGGCAGCGTTTTGTTACAAGTGACCTGGGGTCCTCTGAGGATTTAAACTTCTGTGAGGGGGAATAGAAGTGTTACGTTGATGGACTATAATGGGAGGTGTGGGCAGATTTCCTACAGACTGCAATGAAATAATGGCTTTTATCATGTATAGTTTTGTCTGTAGAATAATAAATGATAGCTGAATAAGTAGTAGTTGGGAGAAGGGTTTATACAGTGGTTTTAAATTTTAATCTATTTAGGCAAGGAGGAGATGGCCTATAAAGGGTTCAAACCCTGGTTTGTAACACTTGCAGCCAAAACTTTCATTCATGTGTCAGCAGTTTGTCAAAATTCATGAAGTTGCATCCTGAATGAAGATATTTTGTACAAGGCTATGAAATCTTTCAGCAAGGGATTGTCATGTTGGACTTGTTTTAACTTTGTGACCTTGACCTTGTTTTAAACTTAAAGCTGAACTCTTTGCACCCTAATGGGGGTGATTTCATCCTTCAGTGGCCATGTGGCATAGACAGTGTGTGGAAAATTTGGATCAAGGGCCATTCTAGCCTAAAACTGTTCAAAATGGTTGTTCCTCGGAGCTTGTTACCATCATGATCCTGAGCATCAGTGTGGAGATGGACTATTTTGAGACAGCTGTGCAGGTAGAAATTCTGCTTCATATTAATCCCTTGGCTGAAGTTTCTGTGTTTAAGGTATGATGGTGGTGTAATTTCAGTTGCTCACCGACTGTAGCTGTTTGGGGACATGAGGAAAAACTCCTGGGTGCAGGAATGGAAAATAATCCTGGCAGTGGAAACAATCTGTTCTTACTGCCTTCTTTGCAGGTCAGAGATGGATGGAGAGAGAATCAGAAACCTGTAGTGGTTTTCTGTTGAGCTGGCGTTCTTTGTGTGGAGAACAGTGGAGGTGAGACATTGGTGGTTTTTTCCGTTTTAGTGAGCAGATGTGGGGATTGAGCTGGCTTGGGGTTGCTGGTGTTGGACCCTAACAGAGACAAGTGCTGAGCTCAGCCCTGGGCAGGGGCAGGAGCATCAGCCCCACTCTAGGAATGTGCCTTTTTTTTTTTTTTCCTTCTTCTTCAGTGAAAGCAGCATCTGTGTGTGCAGAACGGCGGGGTTTAATTTTGGCTGTGCACTGTAAAAATTGGGACAGGCAAGGTGTAAGTCAGGTTGCATTCGTGGCATTTGGAGTCAGAGGCTCAAATTCAATACTGAACAAAAATGTTTTCAAATGAAAATATATCTTTAGGCTTAAAAAAAACTTCTTTGGGAGGAATTCTGAGTGTAGGAATTCCTGTGGTTGGATGCTACAGGAGTGAAAGATTTTTGCTGTGCTCCCCTGAACCCTAAAGTGCATGGGGTTTGTTGTTCCCCCATAACCCCATCCAGGGAAAGAGTGGGTGGAAATGGACACTGTAACAGGCTGAGGACTGTCCTCCGTGGCAGGTGGGGAGCTCTGGGATGTGTGTGCTGGACCACTGCTCCTGGTTAATTGAAACAAGCTGCTTTGTGCAGCCTGCAGTGTATGGGGCTCAGGTAAGCCTGGAACAGAGCCTTGGAGCCTCCACCACAGGAGAGCTGCAAATGCAGACCTTGGAGCTGAATCGGCGAAATTCCAGGGATCTGGGTCACCTCCTGGGAAATGGTGGCCCTAAAGATTGGGACAAAACTTGTTGGATGCAGCAGGAGTGATGGGAATGCCTGCTGTGCGTAGCCACATGCTGAGTTTCCAACTGAGTTGACAAATAAGGATCAGAAGTTGGAACTAACTTTGTATTCTTTATTCAATAACATCTTTTATTAATCTGCAGGACTTTAGGCTGGTTTAAATGGGCTCCTGGGCTGACTTAGCCAGGACCACAGGCAGCTCCATGAGTAGAAAAGCCAAGGACAGAGTGCTGGAACACCTCAGGGGGCAGGCAGTGACAGCACCAGCTGAGGACTCCTGACAGACACGTTTGTATCTGAGATTTTGCTGGATGATATACTGTGACCACGTAGATACTGAGGGTTTGACAAAGTATCTGCTACCTGGGCTGTGTTTAGGGAACAGCTTTGAGGATTTCAGGGGAACAAAGCCTACAAAGAGCTGTGCGGCTTGCAATTTAGAAGGTGATGAGTTTTGGCATGTTTGGTTCGGATTTGCAGAAGTATTAACATTTCCTCTGCTTTTTTCTGCAGTTTCCAAGTCATTTAAATACTCTTGTGCATTATAGAGTAGTAAATAATGGTCAGTACTTAAGAGCCTGGTTTTTTAAACCCAGTTTTACTTTGCTTTTTAAGGCTTTCTGATAACAAACAGCTGTTTCTTGCTTGTATCACTTGGCAGGTTGTTGGATTTGTACCCCTTGACACCCTGTCTTCTAATCTGCAAGTGCATAAAACCATTTTTTAGCCCCTTTTGACCTAATTTCTAGGCTGGTGTTGTGTACTTTGTACCCAGTCACATCTAAGTGCATCAATGGCCCCTAGGTGTCGTGTGACAGTAACGGGACACCCCACTGGCCCAGGATTGGGTACACTTCCTCATTTTTCCATTGCATATTTGTTTTCAGCCTGCTCAGCCTACCCTGAGTCCCTGTGAGCTGGACTTTCTGCCAGCCTGACGCTTGGATTGACACATTCAAAACTTAATTTATCCTGAAGCATTTTCTCTCAAAGGAGATTGAAGGCTGAGATAAGTTGAAGAATCTTAGGCCAGCAGAAATTCAATAGCTCAGCCAATTTATTTATTTATTTATTTTAAATTCTTGTGTCTCTTACATTAGTGGAGAGACTCCACACTTTGGAAATATTATCAAATACATGTCTCACCTGAAGCCTGCCTTTATTTATTCCTAATGATGTGATAGTTCAGGAAGAAATTGCTATAGGTAGTTCGAGGTAGTTCCTGAAAAACTCTCTGTACCTTTGGATCTTCCATTAGCAGCTACTCCCTGAGCTGGGAGAGTGGACACATTCCTGTTCGTCTTGAAATCCTGGAGTCTGGGGGCATTTGTTGCTTACCAGCTCCTTGCCGAGTTACCTGCTTTGGAATAACTAGTTCATGATAGTCTGGGAGCCTGTGAACCTGCAGTTTTCCTGTAGAGAAAGAGGTGTAACTGTGAGGAGTGACTTTCTGTACTTTGGTGAAGGTTAGTATCTTGGTGGTGTTTTCACTGCTGATGTGATTATATTTTTCTGACAGTTGATCAGATTTAAAAGTTCATTAAAATCACCCAACAACCACTTTGAAAACTGCATCTCCTCTAGAAAGTGGCCTCTGCCCCCTTTCAAGGCACAGTGTTTGTTTGATGTTTCTGTAAATGCAAAACACCGTTGTTACTTTCATTTTTTTATTGAGTGGTGGTTGTGATTGTAGCTGTGGTTCCCGTTTAAAGTTGTCTTTTGAAACAGCATGTCCAGGTAACAGTTGGTTTGGGTGACTTGATTTCTCCTTTACAGGAATCTGTTTTAATTTAGAGAGGGGAATGAGGTTTTCTGCGTTGTCGTTACAAAACTTTCTCTTTTTTTGCTTTATGTATTTGAAGAACTGAATTCAGGCCTCTTTGTGGTTGATATTTCACACTCAGTGCAGGAAACCACTTTTGATGCCCCCCGTGGAAAGAAATGGGCTGAGCAGGCAAACTCCCTGCGAGGATGCTCTCACAAGGTAGAGCTTCTGACCTTGCCTCTGGAGATCAGTGCTTTGCAGTTGGGAGGAGATTGTCTTCCTGCCCCCAAATTTGGTTCCCTGGGCCTTTTGAGCGGGAGATGATCCGTGCCTGGGAATGCAGAGGGAATCAATGAGCCTGAATTTCTGCTGGATTGCTGGATACTAGCTTCTTTGTGTGTATTTTAGGCACAGAAGTGAGGAATTGTGCTGTATTAAGTTGTACTGTTGAGAGCAAAAAGCCTCCAGTGCTTTATACACTGGTCTAAACAAAAGGGTTTTCAGGAGTTGGGGAATTTTAAGTCAAAGTTGGAAGTACTGTTTTCCTGCATGTGTCATGCAGGTCACATAGTTTAAAAATAATTAAACCCCAGGACCATGTCAGCCACAGTGTGGCCTGTGTCTGTGTTTAATCCCAGGGAATGCGTCTTTTGTAGCCCCCAACTGATTTCCCTGAGAGGGAATCT
This sequence comes from Chamaea fasciata, assembly GCF_029207755.1. Classification (NCBI taxonomy): domain Eukaryota; kingdom Metazoa; phylum Chordata; class Aves; order Passeriformes; family Sylviidae; genus Chamaea; species Chamaea fasciata. The sequence continues at coordinate 7,242,942 of NW_027094108.1, read as the reverse complement.
GTAGTTGGTTATTTTAGGACTTACTTCAAAATTCTGGCATTTTCTTAAAGGGCTTTAAACTCTGCTTGCTAGAAAAAACACTGGATATTGAGCTGAAGCCTGGTGAAAATTTTCATTTTTTTTTCCTTTTCGCTTTCCACATTTGAGGAAGGAAGATCCCTTAAAACAGGCCGAATTTTTAAGTGCTGTGCTATATTCTGTATATTCGAATTGTCAGTATATTTTCACATCCTGACATTTCACAAGAAAGCTTAGTTCATCTCATTTTTTAGTTTTGTTGGCATGTGGTGTGTTTTTATCTTTCTGTTTTGCCTCCGAAGAAAACATGCAGTGCCGTTGGGCTTTGCTTTCCCTGGTGCTGAGGCAGGACCAGTTCCCCGTGGGTTTTCAGAGTGACTGTTCAGCTCCTGTCAGAAGTGCCTCTGGCTGATTAGGGATCCCCACTGCTGAGTAAGGACAGGACTGTATTTTTGGGTGTACAGGAAGTGGCAGTGTTGTGGTACAGAGCATCCACCTGTGCAATGGGGAGAGCAGTGCTGAAACTGTGGTGAAAGTCAGCTTGAAAACAGGGCTGGGGCAGATGCTGGGTCTGTTCAAGAGGGAAACACCCAGGATGGAGAAATACCTATTGAAAGAGAAAGTGTACGGTAAGTGCCTGCCTTCAGAGCCAAAGGAGACACACAGAGTAGGTGAGAACAGGGCATTTGGCTGTTTCTGTGTCAGGAAGGGAGGAGGGCAGGCTGGAGCTTATCTTTGGATGCATTTGGGACAGATCCAGCCGTGGTTTGCTGGAGGTGAGGCTTTGCTTCTGAGGTTTTTAAAGGGGATGCTGAGAGGAAGTGAATGAGCCAAGGAATCCCGGTTTTGTGATGGAATTAGTGGAGCCCCTCTCCTTAGGAAAGGCCAGTGCAGGCAGATGGGCAGCAGGTAAGAAAGACTGTAAAAGCATAATAGTAGTAGAGGGTGAGGCTTGATAAAGGTTAAACTAAGCTTAACTAATTTGTTATCTGTGACAGTGCATGTGTTTGGAGCAGAGCTTTGGCAAGCTTATGCTTTCTGTCAGAAGCCATGGAGACTGCTCTTCTGATTGTCATTTTTTTTGTCAAAAGATCCCTTAATTTCTTTAAATTGCATGGGGTTTAGTTTGAGGGGGCATGGCTTGGGTTCCCAATGCTTGTATCCTCTGCCTGACAGATGTAATGGTGTAATTCCTTAGCTCCATGTGCCAGCTCCTTTTTTTACCCAGAGTCACTGTGTGACCAGTTCCCTCACTCAGGGCACAGTGCAATGGCTGCTTCTCATCAATGCTTGCCCTTAACTTAAAGAGCCTTTTTATCTTTCAGCCATCTTCTAATGGAGCAGGTCTGGCTTGCACCTTTCCCATTTCTGCTCCACCCATAGCTCACCAGTTTGCATACATGTTTTAGCACCTTTGTTGAATGCAAGTGTTGCTTGTCAGTTGTTTTAGTCATTAAGTCGTTTAGCCTTTTCGTTTTAATCTTTAATTTGATAGATACGTGGACGTAGATACTTTTGTTTTGTTAATTTTCACACCGCATCTTTTCTGTACTTTAGGTTGACTCCTCACTGCACTGTGAAAACCATTAGGAAAAAGTCCTTGGGGTTAAAACCTGGGGCTCCACAGTTACCTGCACTTGGGGCTAGAAATTAATTTTAAATGTCGACTGATCTGTCTGAAGCTGAACCCGTGCATCATAAGGCGCTTCCACTCTTAACGGGAGCTCAGCTGATCCACACGGACAAGTTAAGTGAGGTAGGGGCTGGCCCTTTCTCCAAGCTTGCCCTTGGATCAGTCCTTGACTTCTAGTCCTGCTCGAGGTTACTCAGTACTCTTTCTCCCGTGCTTCTAGGAAACTCGGCTGGGAGTCTAACAAACTGCTTCCCCTTCCCTGCTTTCCTTGCAACAGTGTGTATGTCAAAATTCTCAAATGCTCCTCTCATTTAATTTGGAATTGAAATTCTTTTATAACCATAAAATATGGAACTATCCTCTCCTAGTACGCTTTGAAGAAGCTGGTTTGAGGGCTACTGTCTTTTAACATCCTAAAAAATCCAAATCACAGTATTTCTACCTATGCTGCTTTGATTTACTTTAATCCCATTTCAAAACTTTCAGATTCTTTCCAGCATCTGTGCTGATTTTCACATGCTTTTTGTAGAAAGTGGAAGACGACACAATGCCAATCCGTCGCTCCGTGAATGCTTCTTCCCGAGAAACTCCTCCCAAAAGCAAACCTGCCGAAGGGGAAGAGGTCAAAGGAGGTACAGTCATAGTTCTAGAGGGGGTTTATGTATATCCAAACATAGGCTGGCTTTGAATCTCCTGAAAAACCCTACAGCCAGGATGAAAATATTATTAATGTTTGGCTCCCTGTCCCAGGCTTTTCCAGGATTTGTGTTTTGAAGACACTGTTTTCAGTCTGAACCCACTTGTTTTGTCTTTTATACCCCGTGTCACTCCAGACATGAAAATATGGTTAAATATCATCCCTTTTAAGTTTGCACATTCTTTAGGGTAAAGAAATTATGAAATTTCAGTAGTGTCAGAAAGATGGTTTGAGATCAAAAGATGGAGTTAGTGAATGGAAAAACAGAGTATTCTTTTTTTTTTCTCTCTGTTTTTCTGAGCAAAAATGTTTTACCACAACGTGTCATGCAATCTAGCCTGATATTGACATGGCTGGTCTTAGCAGCTTGGCCTCAGTGTCCCAGAATGAGTCATTTCACTACTACAGTCAGTTGGCTTCACTCTTTGTCCTCTTTGGTGTCGCAAATAAAAAAAAAACTACCTCCAAAACTGACTCTTAATTCACTGGGTATTTTAAATGCCTCCCTGGGAAAACTGCAAAGGAGTGTATCCGAATGTATCAGAAATGCTTAAGCTGCGCAGGGCAGTGTTGATGGGCAGTTATTTATCCAAAGAGTATGGAGTTTCAGTTTATATGCATTTTTTCTAGCGGGCAGCCCAGTCTCTAAGGCCAATTCTCAGCTAAATTTACTTTTATGTGTTTTTTATTTCCTTGGTAAGTTGATTTCTGACTAGATTTGATCCTTCTGACATACAAGTGCTCCTGCCAATGCACGTGCCACCTAAAGCTTTGCCAAGTCTGGGAAAATGTGATGGAATTGTAATTATCCTTCAGGTGCTTTTGTGTTTGAAAACAACTGGGTCGTAAGCAAAGCTCCTTCTTAGAATCCCAGGCCTGTCTGCAGCAGCAACTTGTGGAGTTACGAGGAGAACGCTGTTGGAATCGGTTAATTGTGAAAATGTTGCATTATGTTGTTTGCAACATAATTATATAATTATGTTATTCAGGCATTTGGGGGTCGATTGCACCTTTATTGAAGCTCTTTTCAGTACTTCACTTCTTAAATCGCTTTTAAATAACACATTTAAGTTAGTGAAAGTGAATTGGTGGGAAATAATAAGTGGGGTATGTTCTTAAGTTTAGCTTTTTTTTCCCCTCTGCCTTCCTAAAGATTAAAAGCTGGTTTTGGACAGTGACTTGATGCTTTTTCACATTTTCTAGATGCAGAAGTCACCTCTGAGGAATCTGCCTCTGTTGGAGAGGAACAAGAGACTGAAACCTTGCCTGCTGCATCCGGTGAAGCAGAACAGCCAAAGGAACCCGAGAATGAAGGGAAGGAAGAAACAAAGTCCTCAGAAGAAACCAAAAAGGAGTAAGGCTTGCTTGGTGCTGAATTCAGGGATTTGGGTAGGATTCTGAAATAAGTCAGGCTCTGCAGAGAGAAAAGGTAGTGGAAGAGAAAAGGAGAATGGGTGCCTTAAGATGCCTCGCCTTAAGATACTTCCTAAGGAAGAAGCTACTGATCACATGGAGCTGCTGTTCTGGAACATATGAGGCTGAATAGTGATGCAAGGTCTCTTTCTTGCTAATAGAAACATCAAAATAGTCCTTAAGTTACGTTCATCTAAATAATGTCAGACGTTCTGGGCTTTTTTTTTGTGTTCTTCTCCTGCTTGTTGGCTTGTTTTAGTGCCTCTTGTCTTACCATTGCTCTGTATTTTCCTTAAGCGAGAAGGATCAGTCTAAGGAGAAGGAGAAGAAGGTGAAGAAGACGATCCCTGCGTGGGCCACGCTCTCTGCCAGCCAGCTGGCTCGGGCACAGAAGCAGACTCAGATGGCAGCCACCTCCCGACCCAAAATGGATGCAATTTTAACTGAGGCCATCAAGGTAAGCAGGACACAAATGTGGTTTTTATTCGGTTTATGTCCTAAAACACACGATTTCAGCTTGCTCAGGTGCAGGTGACAGTGCTGTGTGTTAGCAGGAAGCTGAGTGTGTAAGATGGATGTGCTTGTGCCTGGAAGCCCACGGAGCTACCATGTGAGTCCATGAGGATGATCAGGGGCACTGTAGCTGATTTCTTTGTTTAGAATTTGTTTCCCTCCCTAATTACATTATGAGGAACAGCTAAGATGGCATAACCTGGTTGATTGCTGTCAGAATTTTTTTTGCTGTGCCTCCTAGCCATATTTACCTGGATTCATCCATCTATTTGATACATGTGCTTTCTTTTAGAATTAGCTTACTCTAACTCAGGACAGACAGAGATACTGTAAACCTGCATTCCAAAGTGGTCTTGTTTTACTTTATCCCTCCTGATTGTAAGAGGAGATCTCTGCTGTTGTAGCTGTGCTGCTGCTCTCCCCTCAAGGCTTGGTCGCTCCCTTCAGAGGAGGCCTGGACTCCACCAGCCTTAACTGCAAGATGGCCTTTCCATGTATCTTCAAAAGATGAACTTCACCTTAGGTTTCACTAATTTACTGGTGTCAATCCTTCATCTTCTTAAAAAAAACAATCGGCAGGTTGTTCTGATTTAATGATTACTCTGTCTGGCATTAATAAAATGTTGGTAAATCAGTTGTGCAGCTTTGCCAGAAGGTGACTGTTTTGTATTTTAAGCCATTCCGTGTGAGTGTTTCTGAGCAGGGGAGTAGTAAATATGTGCTTGCTGTGCTGCTTTTGTGTTGTTTGTGTTGTGTTCATCTACTTAGAAGGGGAAAGTTAAGTATTTTGTTAGTCATGTTTCATACTTGATTCACAGTGGGGAAAAGGCCAGCCCTGGCATCCTATGGTGGTCTGTGTGCATCAGTCCAATCTCTGTTCTTCCACCCCACTCAGAATAATTGCAGTGTAGGTGGTTTCTAATGTTTTGTTTCTGTTTCAGGCCTGCTTTCAGAAGAGCGGTGCCTCGGTCGTTGCAATACGGAAATACATCATCCACAAATACCCTTCCCTGGAGCTGGAGAGGAGGGGATACCTCCTGAAGCAAGCATTGAAAAGGGAGCTGGAGAGGGGGATCATTAGGCAGGTAAGAGCTGCTTTATGGAGCAGCACTGGAGATGGCATTGCTGAAGAGGGACTATTTCCAAGGGCCTGGAGTGACAGGACAAGGGGGAATGGCTTCAGAGTGCCAGAGAACAGGGTTAGATGGGATATTGGAAAATGATCCTTCCCTGTAAGGACAGGGAGGCCCTGGCACAGGGTGCCCAGAGAAGCTGTGGCTGCCCCTGGATCCCTGGCAGTGTTCAAGGCCACACTGGACAGGGCTTGGAGCACCCTGGGATAGTGGAAGGTGTCCCTGTCCATGGCAGGGGTAGAGTTGGGTGATCTCTAAGATCCCTTCCAGCCAAAACCATCCCATGATTCTGGGAACTGCATAGGAATTTCTTAACTCCATTAGAAGACCTGTGGAATGAGCGTGTTCTCCCTCTTGGACGTTCATTGCTCTCTGTCTCTGCTTTGTTGAACACTGGCAGGATTTCACCACTGTTGTATCAGTGGCATACTTGGCACTTTTGGTTTCTGTGCAATTCCTGGCCGTTTCTGAGTGTTGTGTCACACAGCATTGCAGCAGCACATGAGTTCAGCAGTGTCACACTGCAGCATGGGGGTTTTAACTCTGTAGTTTATGCCTGTGCTATCTGTCAGGATCTCCTGGTCAGGACACCAGAGTATGTCCCAATGTCTGGCTGCAGTTTCTGATCTTACTGAAGTTTCAGTGGGCTCAGATCAGGCCTCTGCCGTAAAAACCCACTGCAGGGTGACAGTGCATTCAGAATCTGCATCGTGATGTCAATGAGTTCCTCTCAGGTTGTTAGTATTGAGTTACTCTGTTAAAGACTGAAACTGACTTTTTCTTGAACCAGGTGAAAGGAAAGGGAGCTTCTGGGAGCTTTGTGGTGGTGTCTAATGCAGGAAAAACTGTTCCAAAAGCCAGAGACAGAAAGGTAAGATGGATCATTTTAAACAACACTCTGAAATGTATTGCACTGAAGCATGTGTACCTTACCCAATGTTCTCAACACAGTGTTCTCCTCCTTGCTGTGCTTTTTCTCCCCAAGTACAGCAATTACAACACCCATCCCACTGGTATCAGAATCAGAAAGCTACTATGAGGAATTAACCCCAAGCTGAATGACCAAAATCTCAGGTTTAAAATGTTTCCATTAACCCCCTAGACTTTGGTTCAGAGGCAGAAAACTGAATAACCATTAAACTCTTCCTCTGTCTCTATGTGTCAGAGAGAGATGCCTCTCAGGTATTGGAAGAGAGCTTTACGCTACTGCTGTGTGTGTTTTATTTGTTGTGTGGATAAAGGGAAGACTCCAGTCTTTAGGACTGAGGGGAATGTTTTCCCATCATCTGTGAGGACAGAGGGAGGAAGAAGAAAATATCCTAAGGCTTCTGGAAGAAAGATTCTCATGCTTGGTGTTGTTGGGGACTAATGTGAAGGGGGGATGGTTTTTCGAGCTTCACAGGTAGTTGTGGTTCCAGCACTGCTGATCTCCACCCTTGCTGTGCTGAGTGTGTGAAACACATTCCTAATGCTGCAGTTACAAAATGTTTATCTGGAATTGCCAATCCCTTGGCGTTAGACAGGTGAAGTTAGGCAGGTGGTCATCTCTTGCCTCCTGGGGAGACCAAAAGCCCTAAACTGAAGGAAATGTTCACACACTTGGTGTAGGGCCCTGGAGGAAACTAATTGCAGTGGAACTTTTTAAACAGAGCTTGCTGGCTCCCTGGGAAGTGTGAGCAAGGCAGCTGATACCTGCTGACACATCACCTCTCTCTGCAGCGTATGGGTGTCTTTGTTCCCAGTTACTTTCTCTGCGTTGCAGCAAAACAAATGTTTTGGATGAATTCATCTGGCAGGGGAGCAGCTCCCTCACCCATTGCGCTGTTTGCAGAGCTGCTATTCAGCATCAAATCACTGAACTTCAGCACATTTTCTGCATAAAGAGCAGACCATTTTTCCCTGATTGTCCCCTCTCATAGTAACAAAAGGGGTGGAAAAAAGCTCAGAATGGAACATTGGCTTCAGTCAAGATTTTATTATGTTATTTTAAAAAAAAAGAAAAAAAAGACAAAAAAAAAAGACTCCTGTTTAGCTGTTCATTTTGGGGAAGACTTGATTTGTGTAAACAGGTTCTGTCTTTGATGAGTTTTAAGTTTCATGTCAGCATGTATCATCATCTTCACAGAAAGGGTTGTAAAGCATTGGCCCAGGGGATCCAGGGAATCACCATCCTTGGAAGTCTTCAAAAAACCTGCAGATGCTTGGGGACGTGGTCTGGTGGTGAATGTGTCAGTGCTGCGTTAATATTTGGACTCCATAATCTTGGAAGGCTTTTCCAGACTGAGCAATTCTGTGACTCTATAATTTTTCTTCTGTCTTGTTGAAGGGTGTCAGAGGAAAATATCTATAGCAAGAGGAAGGAAATAATTAAAAAATACAGATGTTAGATACTCAGCAATTTGTATTGGTAAAGTTTTCCTAAAACTCCTATGAAAATTCAGCCAGATTTGCTGTATATCTCTTAAGCTGCAAAACGTTTTAAGTTGTTAAAGAGCTGCCTTACAGCACTGAGTTTCCAGCTCAGCAGCCAGTGTCAGGAGCACTTATCTCCACATGTACATTGCTGGTTTAGAAACCCAGAGTTTTAGGCCCTGCTGATGCATAAAAGTCTGTGTGTTTCAGAAAAGCACTTTGGCTCCGAGCGCAGAGCAGCAAGTGAAGCTGGAGGATATCCTGCCGCTGGCCTTCACCCGCCTTTGTGAGCCCAAGGAAGCTTCTTACAGCCTGATCAAGAAATACGTGTCTCAATATTACCCCAAACTCAAAGTAGATATAAGGTAAGTGCTGGAGTTGCTTAAGCAAGCAGAGCATTGGGGAAACTCGGCCTTCCTCTGGTTTTGTCTTTCTTCATGATGATTCAATGTGGTGTTTAAGGCAGGTGCTGCTCCGAGTTGCGGGGCCTGTGGGAAAGCTTGAGGAAAAGCTGTGCCTCTTCCTGTGTCCCTCCACATCCCCTCTTTGTTCCTGACACCACCAGCAGCGCTGCTCTGCAAACCCTAACCAAACCCACACCCCATTACTGCCTGGATGTGAAGGCCTCTTCTTGGGGTCTCATCCCCATTGGGTCTGGATGCTTTAACCAGCACATACGTACAGTAGTCTTTAAGCTGACCTGTATGGAGCGAGTTGAGGCTTGGGAAGCAAAACTAGGAAAGCCCTGCATATCACCTCTAACAGGGTTTTCTTGGCCCCTTGTTTGCCTGTGAGCTGACTGGGTGCCCACTATGTCCAAATGTGCTGCTCAAACACATTTGGCCCTGGATCCTTGCCAGGGCTGCATGCCCCTAGCTGCCAGCAGTGCCGTGACACTGAGCCTGCGCCGCCGCTCAGCTCCCAGCATGATGCTGCGTTCTGCCTGGGCAACAAGCCTTGCTGACAGGTCTCCATTTACAGTGTCTGCATGTAGGCAGACACGCTAAGTGCTGCTCTGCTCACATGCTGCAAAGCGCTGTTTCTCTGTTTGTTTTTGGAGCTGTCAGTGTGTGTCAGTAAAGCTTTCTCCTCCTGTGTTTCAGACCCCAGCTGCTGAAGAACGCCCTGCAGAGAGCTGTAGAGAAGGGCCAGTTAGAGCAGATCACAGGGAAGGGAGCATCTGGGACATTCCAGGTCAGAGACTGGGTTCATCTTTGTTGATCACAAGCCTTGGATGTCAGTTACTGCGCCCTGTCCCCTGGTTTCACTGGGTAGCCCTTTCTTCAGCAGCCTGGCATGCTCAGTGCTTGTCCAGCCATGAAGCAGTAGGACTCTTGTTCTCCTCTTGCTCTCCGTTTCAGGAGCAGACCCCTGTTCCCTTGCTGAGCGTGCTGCATGCACTGCTCAGCTCTGACTCACCAGCACAGTAGGGAGCTGGTGGGGTAAATTTTCCTTTCCATCCCTCACTGGAAGTGCAGCAGGTACCCCAGATGCCTGCTACATCTTTTACTCATGTGTGTGCTACGGAAGTCTCTTGGGTACATTTGGTCCGTGGGATGGAGGAAGATGTGATTTATTTTGCTTTCTTTCCTCCCCTGAGCAATAGGCCCTTAGACTGCCACATCCTTACAGTGTATTTGGGGGCTGGGGTGAGGTGTTGCTGATAAAGCCCCCCAGATCAGCAGACTGACTAGGCCTGCCCTCCCACCTACAGCTGGGAGAGCAGCGTTCCCTGTGCAGTGTTTTAATATTAAACGTATCTGTGCTAATGCAGGAGCGCCGACCCACCTGGTGCAGAGGAGCTTGTCCTGACCTGGTTTGGGAGAATTTTGTCTTGATGCTTTTCTCTTCCTCCTTGGAAAATAGCTGAAGAAATCAGGGGAGAAGCCCCTGCTGGGTGGGACTCTGATGGAAGATGCCATCCTGTCTGCTATTGCGGCCATGAACGAACCGAAGACCTGCTCCACCACAGCGCTGAAGAAGTATATCCTGGAAAATTACCCAGGGACCAACTCCAACTTCCAGGGTAAAGTACTGATTCATGTACCGCTTCTATTCTGCATACTGAGAGAGTCCTGCAGCTGCAGATGTGCCTGTGTAGCACCTTTAAACTGCTCTGTTGAGCTTGCAGGGAGCTGCAGCTGCTCAGCTCTTTGTGCTGCAGAGATGCTCTGTGGTTTTAATTCCCATCAGTCCCTTTCAAGCCGGACAAAGGCCAGTTCCTGAGACAGAATGCATGATTCTCTTGTCTATAGCCAGGAAGGGGGAATAGTATTTAAGTACTTTATTGTCCTTAAATCACCAAGTTGATTTCATCTCTCTCTGCTTTGAAAGGGACAGCTTGGCATCAATGCAGTTCCTATTGCTTTTTATTTAGAGAACTTGTGTAGTTTAACTTTCTAAAAACATTCATGAGCACCCCTCTTACTGATTTGTTTGAGGTCCTACTTTGGATCTGATTTTTAAAAGGTCAAACAAATAAAGAGAAAAGCCAACTGTATTTTATTTGGAAGGGAGATTTGGCATGTCTTTGTTCCCGGGAGTGACACTGATGTCTGGTTTGACTTTTGCCAGAGCAGAGGCTTTCAAGCAGATCTTCTGATGGCTTATTTGGGTTATTTGGGCTGAGCCCTGATGCAGTTGGTTGGTGCTGGAGATCAGTTGAGACAGGCTGAGCTCAAACCTGAACATAGATCAGTTTGCTCCTGTGGTGTCACTGAGCTGGTGCCATTTCTCAGGAGCAGAGAGGAGATTGCTGATCCCACAGTCTTCACCTGGAGCACAGCATCAGCACAGCTGTTTGCTGCAGGGTTACTGACACACAGCACTGGTTCCAGGACTGAAGAAGGCCTGCCCCCAGGTCTTCTGTCAATTAGAAATTGATGTTGAGTGTTACTTCTTAATCTCAGGGCAGGGAAAAGAGGTTCCAGGCTTCCTATGCCCTCACATGGTTTATTTTCAGGAGCACTGGAAATGTCCCTTAGGGCCTGTGTTGAGCCAGCCTCAGTGCTTGTCACTCCTGCAAGGTTGATAAGGAAATCTCAGCTTGCAATCTGTTGTTTTCTTTCTCCTTCCGTTACATAAAAGGAGTTCTGATGATCTCTGCTTTGTTCTGAGAGCAACCGGAGGAAGATGTGGTGAGATGTGAAAAGCAGGCAGGTACACACTGCAGAGCCAGAGCTCTGCTCTCCTCCCCAGTTTATGCCTCATTGCAGAACTGGACTTTACTGGAGTCAAATCCTTTACATGCTGTTATTGACCTTTGACATCCAGAGTAAAACCAGCCTTGTGATTATAAAAACTTCAGAACATGCTTGAGAGTGAACCTTGTTTTTCCCTGAGAGCTCACTATGTAAATGGCGCCTCTAATTCAAGCTGAAAATGGTTCTGAACTGACTAAACAACCCAAGCTCTTTGCCAGAGACAAAGATCCCCTGTACTTGTACAGTTTGAGTTTCAATTCTTACACAGTACACAATGGAATGGCTGGAATAAAAGTCTGGAATAAAAGACTGGAATAAAAAGTTCAGTTGTTGTATTTCTAGACCAAATATTTTGCCCTTTAAAAAAAACAAAACAAAAAGCAAACCACAGTATGGGGAAAGATGCAGCACATGAAACATTTAGAACATGAGATCAAAACCAGGGTAAAAGGCTTTTTTTAAAACACACTTTAGAGGACAGTCTGAGACCTGGGTTAAATTTGGACAGACGTAGTTAGTTATGTGGTGCTGTCAAATGATTTATGAAGGAGCATCCTGTGATCATGACATCAGAAATGTGCACTGTTCTCAACTCCTTCCTTTGGAGAGTTTAAAGCCACTCTTACCAGGTGCTCAGGAACAATATCTTGTATCTTGCTTGAAAATTGACTGAGAGGATTTCCCATCCTGACTCCAGCTCTGATTTCAGAGGGCACGGCAGAGAGTAAGAACAGACAAGAGGATAAAGATAGTAACACAACCTTTCTCTGATTTCTTTTTCACAGTGCATCTACTGAAGAGAACCCTGCAGAAATGTGAGAAGAATGGCTGGATGGAGCAAATTTCTGGGAAGGGCTTCAGTGGAACTTTTCAGCTTTGCTTCCCTTATTATCCCAGGTAAAGTGCTTGTCTGTAAAATTATGTTCAGGAGTTTTGCACAGCTCAGGTATCAGAGCTGAAGTTCAAGAGCCAACCTCCTATTTACAGAGAGGTTGTGGAGGGTTTAATCACTGGTGAACTGTCACATTGTCACCCATGCTCTGGATAATGGCATTACTTGGGTGAACAGAAAGCTGACTTCATTAGCAAGGGAAGCTTTTAAGGGCAGTAGAAATACTGGGCTCGGTATTCTCAGGTAGTCTGTTGTGCTGCTTTTGTTGCAGGCTGGGCTATTTAAGTGTTCTGTGCTAAAACCAGCTCACCTGAGCAGGGAGTAGGGTGGGTTCTCTGTGCCAGGGTGCTCCTAAGGAGCAGGACCCAGCTGTTCCTTCCTTAAGGGAGGAGAGGTGGGAGGAGGGAGGATGACCTAGATTAGCTACTCTGAGTCCAAACCAGCCTTTCTTCTCCTGCTGTGAGCTGATATTGTGCTGGGCCATGTGGAGCCCAGGGATGAGGCCTTGGTGTCCCAGGAAGAGCCAAATGGCAGCACAGTCATTGAGGTGCATGCTCCCCAGCTCCCTTTATTGCACATATGAGTCCCCACAGCTTCAGCCATGCTTAGCTGCTGGAGTCTGATCCTGCTCCTTTGTTGTTTCTCTCCCTGGGTTGGCAGGAAAGGAGCAATGAGGGGTAGAAATGGAGAAGGTACAGCTTAGGGCTGGTGCATTCCCAGGCTGTCATGCTTCTTCCACTGCAGAAACTAAGTGACCTTGGTTTGGGACAGCAGCAATCACAGAATTCCTGGGGGTATTTCTGGATTAGGCTGAAGCTGTAACCTTGGGGGGAAGCTGCAGTGCCAGAGGAGAGCCAGGGTTACCCATGGCCTGCCTACCCTAGAGTTGTGTCCTTAGAAGCAAATCGCGCTCTGACCAGACCCCTCTTGCAGCCCAGATGTGCTCTATCCAGAGAAGCAGCAGGATGAGGATTCTGAGGAATCTGATGAGGAAGAAGAGGAGGAATCTGAGGAGGAAGAAGAATCTGAGGAGGAAGAATCTGAGGAGGAAGAGCCACCACCAAAGAAGAGGTATGGCAGCATGAGAGATGAGTGGGCTCCTTTGGATGAAATAAGTGCCCGTCACAGCTATAGAGTGCTCAGGTGTCTCTGCGTGTGGTCACCTATCCACAGGGCTGTTGCTCACGGGTGTTGGCAGGAGTTTCTAATTATTCCTTATTCCAAAGATACTGACCTCCCCATTCCATAATTTGAAGCCTTCCTCTTTTCTCCTCTAGATGAGAGAGAGCCTGTGTTTATTCTTTGTGTTGCCTTAGGTCTCCTGCTTTAGAAAGTGTGATGTTTCACATGAAACTTTTGGTATTTATTGCTTCCTTAAAAAAAATCTTCCCTACAGTAGTTATTTGTAGCTCTGTAGCCAGATATGAGACCTGCCTCACTCAGAATTTGGACTTAATATGAGTGTTGTTTGTTAAGTAATAAAATCCCATTTAGAGAGGAGAGATAGTGTTTTGGGCTCTTAATTGTTCTGACAGCTGACTGATTCACTGTCATTATTTATATTTTTTTTGCCTAACAAAGGGGTTGGAAGCCTCGCTGGCAGCTTTGTGGGGATCAGAAGTGCTCAGTGTAGAGATACCCGAGGAGCTCTTGCTCTTTGGGATTTAGCTTATGGAATGTGCTGGCAAAGGACAGGGATGCCAAGATGTGCTTCATTTATGCAAATTGCTGACAGCAGCTGTGCTCTGGGTACCGTTTGTGCCTCCACTGAGCTCCTGTGCTGTCTCTTCCTGACAGGATGCAGAAGAGACCACCCCCCAAATCCCGGAGCAGGGCCCCTCCGATGAAGCGACGAGAGTCCAAACCCAAGCCAAGGAAAACCCCCACTGCGCGCCGGGGCAAAGCAAAGCCCCCTCCCAAGGTCAAAACCCCTGCTAAGAAAGCCAAACCAGCATCCCCAGCCATCAAGAAAGCCTCTGGGGGCAGCTCTTCCAAGAAGCCAGCAGCCAGTGGGAGGAAAGAAGTGAAACCCTCTGCCAAGGGCAAATCCACCATGAGGAAATCTCTCCGGGCAAAAAAGTAAAATGTTTCCAGTGTCAGGGAATCCCGTGGTCAAATCCACAATCTTGTTTTATAAGTCAACGTGCATTTGTATTTTAGTTCTGATGCTTAAACACATCTTTAATTTTTTTTTTTTTCTTGAATGATGCGGAAAAGCTGAAAACTAAATCAAACCAACCCGAGCATTCGTTAGATCTTGATGCTGTGCCTCGTGCCTGCCCCTCCCCTGGAACGAGTCATCTTTACTTTCTGCAATAATTTTAGGACTTTTCTAGGACGTCTCTAATCTGTACATTTATGGTGTTCCATGTGGGTTTTGAGGGGGGAGGGTTGGCTTTTAAAACAATTCTTCAAAGAAGATCTTTATATCTTTAGACAGCAGGAACAGGATGATCGGGGGAATGATTCTTTAATGAGAAGGTACTGTGGCAGAGGAGTCCTCCCTAGAACCCTGCATGCCGAGGTTCTTGGCGCTTCCATGAGGGAGCCGTGTACATACAGCACTTGCACTGAGCCTCGAGGTGCTGCTTTCCTCAGCCACAGCCCCAGGGGTGGCTGCTGAGTCGGATCCTTGGCATCTCCTGAGGTTCTGGTGCCAGAGGGGCTCCAAAAGGGGCAGCTCTCGGTTAGGCGGGTGATTTGAATTAGTGTTTCCACACCACATCTGTTACCTTAAAACCAAAATATATCAAAGTCTTCTTGAATCCAACTTTCAAATGTTTTTAAGAGATGAAAAGCCTGAGTTTGTCACGTCTTGTTTACCCTTTTTTAAAGAGAAGTTGGAGAGCTATACAATTGCTAATGTAGAGATGTTGATAAGTGAAGAACATGCAGTTTGCTAAAATAAAATGAAACTAGATTCCAGGCCTGCCTTCTGTGTCCGTTCTCTCCTCACCCCAGTTTCTCCTCCTGGAAAGGTAGAGAGAAGGGAATACAGTCAACACGGATTGCTGCAGCAGCTGGTCTTTGTTCAAAGCCAGCAGGATTTAGCCTGAGCCACTGCCAAGCTCTGTAGTTGGACCAGGTCCTGACTTTTTTCTTCCCTGGTTTCTCTGGAGACAAAGGTGAGTGAGAAGAAAAGCTCTGTTGGAACCTCTTGCTGGTCCTCTTCTCCCCTTATCAGTGATCACTGAGGACAAAAAACCCCAGCTGGAACCTTCTCCCCCTCCCCTGTTCAACAGAGCAGCACCTGCCTTCAGAGCACATCTCACCGTGTCCCCGCTCTGCTGTGCCTGGGGCAGTGATGCCGATGGGACCTGACAGTCTCCAACGTGCTGCTGCAAAGAGCTGTGAGGAGGGGAATTACACAGAAAAGGAGAAAACACCTTCATGGCATTTATTCTTTTCAGCTGCTGTCTCAGTGTGCTACCTCTAACTGGGAGTTAAAAAATTCCTATAGAAATGGCCTAAATTGTTCCCAGCCCTGTAAGAAGGGTACAAACAGCAGGTTAAAAATTCCAGCTGCTGGGAAACAGAGTGAAAGCTCTGATCAAAGAGTGATCCACAGGGCTGTAAGGCAATTAGGAACATTAGTTAATGGCTTGTACCGAAGCCGTGGGGTTTGTTGGCATTGTGGCGAGATGAAACTTCTCAGTGCTAGCATGTTTGTGGGGATAAGGAGTCTTCACTGAGGTGCTGGGCATTTTTCAACCTCCCTCTTCCCAATGGCGTCCCCACACCGAAAATCTCATGGGTATTTGTTAAAGCGCTGCTCTGGATGACGTGCACTTCTCACATCCTAGCAAGAGCACCTTGAGTTAAGAGTTGTGCCAAAACCTTGGTCATCACCAGACTGGCTGTGGTTTGAAGTGATTTCTGCACACCGAGCCAAAAAAAGTCACAGGGTTGGTTGTATTTTATCCAAAGGAGTGATCCTTTCTTCCCAGGAGTGGTGACTGGGATTGAATGGGAAAGTCTTCACAGCCGGCAGAGCAAATGCCTTCCAGGGGGTTTGTGCCGGCTCTGCCGCTCGCCTCTCCCCAGTCTCCGCTTCCTGGCCAGACTGGGCTCCATTATGTTGTTTCTTCAGCCCCATCTGTCCTATTTTTTTCCTTTTTTTCCACGGTTTCTCCACTGTCGATGATTGGGTGGCTCTGCCATTGCAGCTCGTGGTGTCTGGAAGCAGGTGGTGCTGGTGATGACCCAAGGGTTGAACGCTGCCAGTCAGACCCTTTTCCTCACGCCCTCGGGATTGCTGGGGCACGAGACCGGGATTTTTGGATGCAGCGCTGAGGGTTAGACCCCATCTCCTCCCCAAACTACTGCTTTCTCATTCCAGGAGCCAAGCTCCTTCATCCCTGGGATTGCGGGCAGCTTCCTTCAGCTAGCCCAGAGGGTGTGAGGGAGGCTCTGGGTTATGTGCTTGCTCTGCAGTGAGGCCAGAGCCATCCCTCTTTCATTTTTATTTTTTTTTTCCCAGCAAAAGCAGGCAGCAGTGGGCAAAACTCTGCAGGGAATGTAGAAATTGGGGTGAAAAGGGCCTGAGCATCAGGGCAGGGGAAGGCGAGCGAGCAACCGCGGGCGTACGTGTCAGGGTTAGAAATCGCTGCTCCGCTGGGCACGCCGGAGGAGACGGGAAAAGACGCAGAGAAAATCATTTGCCGCCGCGTTTTCCAAAATCCCGAGCGAGCGTTCCTGCTCGCCGTCGCTTCCAAGAAACGGAGAGAACCGAGGAGGAAAATTGCGGTGATTCATCGCGGGCAGATCGGAGGCAGGAAATAGGAGTTTGCTGCCTGCCCCGTGCCCGGCGTGGGCTCCGTGGGCTCGGGCTCGCCGGGGCCTGGCTGGCGGCGAGGGCCTGACACCCACGGGTCGAGCATCCCTGCGCCGCGACCGGAGCTGCCGAGGGAGCCGCCGGCGAAGGAAAAACAACCGGCGGAGGCCGAGAGCCGGAGCAGCGGGAATTTTTCACCTGCGTTTCTCTGGAGCCATCCAAGCGAGAGCTGCCCGTGAGCTGGGGGGTCCAGCGGGAGGGGGTCCCAGGGGACACTTGGTGCCTGGTGTCGTATATCACCTAAATTTGGGGGGGTCAGCATATCTCCCCGGGGGACCCCAGGGTGTCCGGTGGGCTGGGGGCTCCATTGAGGAATGAAGCGTGGGAAAAGGGGGGCGGGGCTTGGGAGCTGCCTGTCTGCGGATTGGCTGGGGGAGGGGGGAGACCCCCCAAATTCTGCCGGGAAGGAGAGGGGCCAACCTGCGCTTGTGACGGGGAGACGGCACCGCAGGGACCCCCCCCCCACTATTGGGATGCGCCTGGGGCAGCCGGACTCCCTCCCCCCTTTCCACGCGTTTACACCAAGGCGGCGGCGGCGGCGGGGCCTCTGTGACACGAGTTGCGCCGGTCTCAGCCCGGCCGAGGGCTGTGGAGCACAAGCCCCCTTTGGGTGGTTGGAGAAGGGTCCCGCGCACTCCTCCGTGGTTGTCCTAGACCAAAAAGCACCCCCAAATCTGCTGCCCTCATCACTGGTGTTTTGGGATCACCCCTGGAGAGCCCTGGGGGTCTCGGTGCTGCTGCGTGGCGGGTGGGAAGTGGGATGGAGGATGGGAGGGGGAGGATGTGGGGAGAGCCCAAAACCTTGCTGGAGTTCGGGATGTGGGACTGCATGCACCTCACTTGGGGTCCAGAGTGTATGTTCAGCATTCAGGGATTGCTTGGGTTTCATTAGGGGATGGAATGTGCGTGCCGTATCCATCACTTTGGGGGGGGGGGGGGGTTGGGGACCCTCACATCACCATCGGGATCAGGACGTGGGGGACTGCCTGCATGCTGCTTGGAGTGGGGATATGGGACCCTCGACTGGAGCTCAGGAACAGAAGATGGGGACCCTCACATCACCCGTGCAGTCAGGATGCTGGAACCCTTGTGCTGGGGTTGAGATCATTTTATTGGAGCAGGGACCTGGGAGACATCTGCACTGACGTCAGGACTTGGGGTGCTCCGTGCAGGGACCACAGCACCTCCTCAGGGCTCAGCGGGCTGGAAACGGGACAGTGGGGGCAGGTTTTGTCTGTCCCCTCCCTCCTCACAGGGACGGTGACTGGGGGCCGGACCCAGGCTCCCTGTGCCTCCTCCAGCACCATCACCCTGGAGGGCTCCAGATAACTGAGATGTGGCATCAGAGTTGCTTAACCCCACCCTGATCCAGCCTTCACCCCCAAACCCCGCTGCCATGAAGAAGAAGCCGGGCAATGGGCGGGGGCCGGATCCTGCGGCCCCCCAGCAGCGAGCCCGGTCTATCACCAAGCCAGCAGAGGTGACTTACCCATGGCGGGGGCGAGGGGGTGACACGCCGAGATGAGATTTGGGTGCTGTTGCACCCTCATCATCCTCTCGGTGTGGGCCTGTTGCCCTGAGCGGGGCATCGTGGGGGTTGTTGCTGACACGAGTGGGGTTTTTGCCCCCCCAGTATGTGGGATCCTTCATGGTGGAGGAGCTGGACCTGCAGCAGCGAGCGGGGCAGTTGGAGGAGCAGCTGCGGGCGCTGAAGGTCAGGATCTACCACTGCTGCCCTCGCTGGGAAACACAGGGAACCCCAAATAATCGGGGCACCCACAGGGGGCACAGCCCAGACCCCAGTGCCACATCTCCTCCGGACAGGACTGCCCCAGGAGGAGGTCGGTGGTGCTGAGGTTCAGCTTGCAGGGGCTGAAGGTCCTCGGTGCTGATGGGGAGGTAGGGGGCTGGGGGGGTCAAGAGGGATGGGGAAGGGGTGCTGGGGCTCAGGGGGGTTGAGTAGGGGGGTCAGGGAATGCAGGGGTGTTGGGAGGGTCAGGGTTGCTGGGGAGGAGGATCAGTGTTGCTGGAGAGGGGAGTCAGGGGTGCTGGGAGGGGTCGGGTGTTCAGGCCTCATGGGGGGGTCAGGGGTGCTGGGGAGGTGGGTCGGGGTCTGAAAAGAGGAGTAAGGGGTTGGCAGGTCACTGGTGCTGGGGACGGGGGTCAGGAATGCTGGGAGGGAAGGTCAGAGTTGCTGAGGGGGTCAGGGATGCTGGGGAGGTGTCAGCGTTCTGCTGGAAAGGTGCTCGGTGGGGGGCTGTTACTCTCTGGGCATTGCTTTTCTCTTGAGAAGCTGTTTTGTGTGTGTGTGTAAACAGAGGTGCCCCTGGGGGGGCCCAGGGGTGCTGGGCGCCCCTGACCCTCTCCCCGTCCCGCAGACGCTGCTGATGGCACACGCATTGCGCCGGATCCTGTACAGCACCTGGAGCCTGCCCAACCGCCAGTTCGCCTTCGTGGCCCGCAATCCCCAGAGCCCCCCTAGCACCCTCTTCTGCCACCTCTTCGTGGGGCTCCCGGGAGAGGTGGTGGCCCAACGCCCCCCGGCCCCCCCAAATGCCATCATTGTTTTTTTTAAATATTTGCATGCAGCGTCTTTCACCTCCCCCAGGTCCAGACCCTGCACCTCCTGCTCTGCCGCTCCTTCCAGCTCTGCTACCTCCTGGCGCACCCCGAGGAGCAGGCGGGCGAGGGGGAGCTCCCTGGGCCAGGGGTGCTGCGGGAGCCCCTCAACCCCGAGGAGGTGTCACGAAATGTCAACGCCCTCGTGTCCTTCCGGCGCCTGCCCGCGGCCGGCAGCCTCGGCCCGCTGGGCACCGGGGTAGGCGCCGCTGCCCTGCCCTCCCCCGGCTGCTGCTCCTTTGCTGGTCTCCGTGCGCGGTGTTCTCACACCTGGGATTCTCACACGGCGTTTGCTTGCTCGGCACTTCGCACGAGTGCTTTGGCACGGCTCGTTTGTGCGCGGGGGCTCGTGTGGCTTTTCCTCTGCGGCCTTTCCTTTGCACGGCGTTTCACAGAATATTCTAAGCTGGAAAGGACCCACAAGGATCATCAGAGTCCAGCTCCTGGCCCTGCACAGGACAGCCCCGTTTCTTTCACAGCAGCCTGCGTATAGTGCTTTTAGCAAGAGGGGGTTTTTTGCACAGCGTGTTCCCAGGCAGCTCTGGCGTGGCCTTTTCTCACATTTTGAGCAGCATGTTGTCACACCATACATCATTACCTATGTCTTGCATGGTGTTTCCTTGCATTTCCTCTCCGTGCAGCCTTTCTCTACACAGTGGTGCATGTGCAGTGTTTTGCACCTCTTCCTGCATGGTATTTTGAGGGTCATGCTTTGCAGGGCCCACCCTGCACAGCCCGGCCCCACACATTGTTTTAAATGGCCTTTCCTTGAGGGCCTTTCCTGCCCCGTGTTTGGCATCAGCCTATTTGCACAGCTATTATCTGCACAGCGATTTTGTGGAGGGTTTACAGTGCAATTTTTCCTTGGCGTTTTTGCGCAGCACTTTCTTTCCACGATATTTTTTTTTTTGTATAACTTTTTTTACACATTCCTCCTAACTTTTTTACATGGTACTTTTTGCAGGGTGGTTTGCATGGCTGTTTTGGTGTGGCATTTCTTGCAGAAGTGTCTACACAGTAAAAATGTTCTTCACAGCTCTTTTTGCACTGCGTTTGCACAGCATAGTGATTTTTTTAATGGCATTTTTCCATGGTGTTCTGCATGACACCTTCTGCACATCACGTTTTGCACAGCATTTTTTGCACTGCATTTTCCCCACTGTGTTTTGCACGATTTTTTTTTTTTTCACGGTGTTTTGCACAGCTTTTTTGGTGTCACATCCTTTGGACAGCATTTTTCCACGTGGCGTTTCCCCTGACATTCCCCACGGCCAGAGCCCCCAGGCCACTCTCACAGCCTGTCGTTCTCCCAGGGCCGGCGGCCGGAGGCGGAGGGCAGAGCCTGGCGCCCCGGGAATCCCTACTGCTCGCCGGTGCTGGTGCGCAAGAAAGCCATTCGGAGCAAAGTGCTGCGCTCGGGAGCCTACCGGGACTGCGGGGGCGAGGGACAGTTCCACCAGGAGCCCCGCGACGCCGGTGAGTGCCGGGGGGGAGACTGGAGCCCGGGGACACACAGTACCACGGGTGTTTGCGGGCGAAGAGGAGATTAACAGGCTCCCGCAGCGGCGGCGGCGGCGGCGGGAGGGGAAAGCAAAGGGCCGAGGAGCTTGGCCTTCCTGCCTGAAAACGAGAGCGTCCTTGCCGAGAGCGTGTGGGCCTTTGCCGGCATTGCCAGGTGAGTGCATGTGTGCGAGCACTCGATCCTCGGCACCCACAGCGCTGCCGCACCGCCGGCCCCTGCCCCACTGCCGAGCCTTGCCCATCCCCGGCCCTGCCCCATCGCCGGGCCCTCCTGCCCCATCCCCGGCCCTGCCCCATCCCCGGCCCTGCCCCATCCCCGGCTCCTGCCCCATCCCCGGCCCTGCCCCATCCCCGGCCCTGCCCCACTGCCGGGCCCTCCTGCCCCATCCCCGGCCCTGCCCCATCCCCCGCCCTGCCCCACTGCCGGGCCCTCCTGCCCCATCCCCGGCCCTGCCCCATCCCCGGCCCTGCCCCATCGCCGGGCCCTCCTGCCCCATCCCCGGCCCTGCCCCATCCCCCGCCCTGCCCCACTGCCGGGCCCTCCTGCCCCACTGCCGACCCCTGCCCCACCGCCCACCCTTGCCCATCCCCGGCCCCTGCCCCACCGCCGCCTCGTCCCCAGGGCTGCGGGGGTCGCGCTGCTGCGGCGGGACGTGCCCGGCGCCTTCCTGCTGCGCCCCGAGCCCGGGCTGCCCAAGCGCTGGTGCCTGTGGGTGCGGGCGCCCTGCGGCATCGTGTCCTACGGCCTGGCCAGGACACACCAGGGCAGGTTCTGCGTGGAGGTGAGTGCGGGGCTGCGCGGGGACGGCGGCTGAGGGGGTGTTCGGTGCAGGAGGGCACGGGGGCTGCAGCGGGATAAGCGCACTGGATGTGTCTGTGTGTGGGTGCCCCGGGCTGCGAGTGCGTGCGGTCCAGCTGTGTGTCCTGCACTGCTGTGTTGTGCCTCGGTGCACGGCTGCGCTGTGTAAATGCATTTGGTGTGCCCCACGCATGGATGCACTGGTGTGTATACGCATTCACTTGATACTCTGTGTGTGTTTGGACCATCCGTGCATGGGTGCACAGGGGTGTAAGTGCATTTGTGCCTTGATGCACTGGTGCGTCGGTGCGTCAGGACAGGGATGCACTGCATGCACTTAATGCACCATGTAAGTGCACTTGGTGTGCCTGTGCATGGCTGCACCACGGTGCCTTGGTGCAGGGATGCGCCAAGGTGGGCTCAGGTGCAGGTGTGGGTGCACACGGGTGTGGGTACGTGGGCACATTGATCCATGGGTGCCTTGGGGCACAGGTGCATCTGGGCATGGCACAAAGCTAGCCCCTGGGTGTGGGTGCACTGGTGCCTCTGCCCTTTGGTGTCTAACACACCTGAGTTTTGGGTGCACTAATGCACAGGTATGTGATACACAAGTGCACCGGTGTGCATTTGATCCACCAGCCAGGTCAGGGTGCCTTTGATTTGTGGGTGTATCTGGCACACACAGTGCCCCAGTACCGCATGCGGGGGCGTGGTGCATGCATGGCTGCATTGGACTCATGCCTTCACCTGTGCCCTGGTGTGTGGGTGCCTTGGCTCTGTGGGTGCAGAGTCCAGGGGTGTGTGAGATGCGTGGGCATGCTGGCACACGGGTAGGCAGGGATTTACTGTGTGGGCACACTCAGTTCAGGGGTGCGTGGGCACAGCCTGTGCGGGGGGCTCACCTCTCCCTCTCCCCTCTCTCCTGACGGCAGCACTCCAATGCTGAGTTCGCCAGCGTGGCCGCCCTCCTGGCCCACTACTCCGGGCCACCGGGGGGCTGCTTCTGCCGCCTGGCCCCTGGCCGCCGCAACCCCGGCTATGAGGAGCGGGACCCCGGCGGCGAGGCCAGCACCAGCGCCAGGGTGGGGGAGGCCGCCTGGGCCCCCGCCGCCCCCACCGGGGTGCAGCACGAGCGGGGGTAGGCCCGGGCCGCTCCCCGTGCACGGCTGTTCCCCAACACCCCCCAGCTTTAACTCGCTGTCGCCTGCCTTATCCCCCTGCCCGGGCTGTCCGGCGCCTCCCGCAATAAAGGCTCTCGTGCATCCGGAGCAGGGTTCTGCTGGCTGCTCACACCCACGCAGGGCGTGACCCACCGCACACCTGTGTGCTCACACGCATGTGGACACACTCTCCCGCCCAGGCACCCCACGAACTCGCACTCATGCATGCACTCTTGCATGATGCACCACGCGCTCGTGCAATCACGCACTTACACGAGTGCACCACGCAATTGGGCTTCCGCTCTTGCACCCTCAGGTGCTGCTACAGTGGTGCACTCATGCTCACAGGAGGCTGCACACCCACGTGTTCGCTCACCCTCTCTTGCACACGCAGGGGTCACAACCGTGCACGGGCACAGCTGGGTACCACCGCCATCACCTACTCACGCCCCTATACGCGTCTGTACCCTTATGCACCACGCCTTGCACACCTGTGCTCGCGCACCCCTCCTCGCACACGTGCGCGCGCCCTCGCACAAGCACCACGCGGCCCGCGCACCCGCGGCAGTCACGTGATGCGATGGGCGGGGCCTCTCTCCGGTTGCGGCGCCGTCGCTGTGGCGCTCACCTGTCACTCGCGCATGCGCGGGGCGGCCGCCGCCTGCCGCCGGGGCCCCGGGGTGTCGGCGCGCCCTCCGGCCGGCGCGGCAGCGGCAGCGGCAGGGTTACCTCAGCCTGGCCCTTGCTCAGTCCCTTGGGGTGTGTCTCGACTCCCTAAAGTTACCTCAGGGCTCCTGACCCTTGGGTCCCGCCCTTCAGCTTCCCCTCAGGGTTTCCCTCACAACCCCCCCCTTCAGGTTTCCTCCCCCCTGACCTGCCCTGCCCTGCCCTAATTCCCCCTCAGACTTGTTCCCAGCTTCCCCCTTTCCCTGCATCCCTCTCCAGCTCTTTTTCTCCATGCTTTCCCGTTCTCCCCCAGCCTCCGTGGCTCGGGGGTCCTGTCCCCTGCGTGCCCCCGGTGAGGGCTGAGTGCTTCCCCGCCACAGTGGGTGCACATCCCCAGGGTCAGGCTTGCCCCAGCTTCTTCCCAGCCCCCGTGCCCCCAGTCCCGCCCAGTGAGCGCATGTGGCGCTGCTCTGGATGGGTGGGGTCATCTGCGGGGAGAAGCTGACTGCAGTCTGATGATCCGGATGTGTGGGGCTGCCTGGGTGCGTGTGACTGACCCCGGTGCGTGTGACTGACCCCGGTGTGTGTCACTGACCCCGGTGTGTGACTGACCCTGGTGCGTGTCACTGACCCCGGTGCGTGTGTGACTGACCCCGGTGTGTGTGTGACTGACCCCGGTGTGTGTCACTGACCCCGGTGTGTCACTGAGCCCAGTGTGCGTGTGACTGACCCCGGTGCGTGTGACTGACCCCGGTGCGTGTGACTGACCCTGGTGTGTGTGTCACTGACCCGGGTGTGTCACTGACCCCGGTGTGTGTGTCACTGACCCCGGTGTGTGTGTCACTCACCCCGGTGCGTGTGACTGACCCCGGTGCATGTGACTGACCCCGGTGTGTGACTGAGCCCAGTGTGTGTGTGACTGACCCCGGTGTGTATCACTGAGCCCAGTGTGTGTGTCACTGACCCCGGTGTGTGTGTCACTGACCCCGGTGTGTGTGTCACTGACCCTGGTGTGTGTGTGACTGACCCTGGTGTGTGTGTCACTGACCCTGGTGTGTGTGTCACTGACCCCGGTGTGTGTCACTGACCCCGGTGTGTGTCACTGACCCCGGTGTGTGTGTGACTGACCCCAGTGTGTGGCTGGCCGGGGCGATGGCCACGGAGGCAGTGAAGGTGGCCATGCGCTGCTGGCCGCTGAGCGGGCATGAGGTGGCCCCGGGGTGCCGGGCGATCATCGGTGTGGACAGCACGCGGGGGCAGTGCCTCCTGCGGAACGCCGCGGCCCCCGCAGAGCCCCCAGGCAGTTCTCCTTTGATGGGGCATTCGGTGCCCCCCAGGCAGTTCTCCTTTGATGGGGCATTCGGAGCGGAGCACAGCATCGAGCACATCTACGAGATCGCCTGTCCGCTCGCGGAGGTCAGTGGGGACCCAGGGGAGCTTCACACAGCTGGGCATGGGTGCAGTTTTGGGCAGCACAATGAAAGAAGGAGCTCCAGGAGCATTTAGATAATGCTTTCAGGCACAGCGTGGG
The DNA here is from genome assembly GCF_029207755.1 of Chamaea fasciata. Classification (NCBI taxonomy): domain Eukaryota; kingdom Metazoa; phylum Chordata; class Aves; order Passeriformes; family Sylviidae; genus Chamaea; species Chamaea fasciata. The sequence goes on along the minus strand of NW_027094108.1, from coordinate 7,217,898 downwards.
ATTGTTGGAGTGTCTGTGCAGGGACAGGAGTTGGACTCCGATGTTTGTGGGTCCCTTCCAGCTGAGGATATTCTGTGAACACATAGCTTGGGACAGGGTCTGAGAAGTTTTACAAGTGATCCCTAAGTGAAGTGGGATCCACTTGACCTTCCCCATGCTGGAAGATGTCCCTGCCCATGGCAGGGTGATGCAACGAGATGAGCTTTAAGGTCCCTCCCAACCCAAACCTTTGGGATTCTATAATTTATGGGCAGAAAGCCCTGTCCACTGCTTCAAGAGGTTTCGTTACAAGCCTGGGGAGCAGAGGAGAGCAGACAGTGTCCTGGAAACAGGCTGGGAAATTGGGAAGAAACAAAACTTCATTAGCAGCCAGCAGGGCATCAAGGAGAGAGTTACATTTAATTGTTTAAGGTGGATGTTTATACCATAGAATCCCAAACAGGTTTGGGTGGGAAGGGACCTTAAGACTCATCCCATCCCACCCCCTGCCATGGGCAGGGACACCTTCCACTGTCCCAGGCTGCTCTAAGCCCCATCCAGCCTGGCCTTGGACACTTCCATGGATCCAGGGGCAGCTACAGCTTCTCTGGTATCAAACTGCTGATTTTAGGGACATTTTTTACTGTCAAGTGAGAAACCTTAGTGAAGATGGGGAACCTCAGCCTGGCTTAGCCTGGCAAAAGGATGGGAGATCCCGTTGTTTCCTTGTTAACAGATCAGCACAGAAAACAGCTAAGGTGAGAAATGAACCCGTTAAGCAAAAAAAAGACCAACCTCCCACCCCAAAAAAGTTTTGTTAGAAGAAGTAACATGGATTAAATGGCTTGTGATGGTTTTAAGATGGAAGTTCTTGATCATGAGAACGAGCAGGACTAGAAACAGTAGATATTAGAATAATAGGTTCTTTTTTTCTTATTTGAACCTCGAGAAATCCAGTTATTTTTTCTTCCTACCACACTTCTCTGAAATAGGGACAAGTGACAGTGAGCAGCTTGCCAAGCAAAAATTATTCAAAGCTAGAGACCATCCCCTTGGCCACCCCACAACCAACTATTGTTCTAGTTGTCTCTTTGAATCTCATAAGATTTTTGTGCCCTATGGCAAAAATATTATGGTTTTCTAAGTGTTGTTGTTAACTGCTTTTCAAGCTGTGTTGCTTCAAGATTCCCTGTTTTGAGGGAAAAACATTGAATTATATGCTAATTTTGTAACTGCTATTCTCTGGTGGCATGTGAAGATTAAGTAGCCATTTGATGTTTACTTCCAGCTCTTCCTTTAAAATACCTTTTAAGGGGTGGGAATGAATCTGGACAATGTATTTCCAGTTAGGCAACGATGATGGCTGTTTTCTTTGGTTTCCCCCCATTTTCAGGGTGTCATGGAAGGCTACAATGGCACCATCTTTGCCCACGGCCAGACTGGCAGTGGGAAGTCATTCACCATGCAGGGAGCTGCGAACCCTTCCTCACAGAAAGGGATCATTCCCAGGGCATTTGAACACATCTTTGAGAGTGTACAGGTGGGTGTGAAAAAGATCCTGTTGATAAGTTTTTTGCTAAAAAGACTTTGGTGTCCTATCCCGAGAAGTAAGTGCTGATGCCATGAAGTGTTAAAAAATGGGGACAGGTTTGGGGTGCACTGTTTTTCATCCTTAGGCTGAGGCCTGTCCATAGTCAGGTGAACTGCACCCCCATTCCAGATGACCTTGTGGACTTGAGGTGTGGAAGGACCAAAAGTCCCTTGCAGTGAGTGTGTTGTGTGGTTCCACCTGGAATGAATTGCCAGGGGAGGTTGGATGAGGTGCAGAAGGTTGGAGAGCACCCAGCTGTGGGAGGGGCTCCCTGGGCTGCCTGTGCTGTGCAGCCTCACCCCAAATCCCATGTGCTGTGCAGTGTGCTGAAAATGCCAAGTTCCTGCTGAGAGCCTCCTGCCTGGAGATCTACAGTGGGGACAAATGAGACCTTCTGGGAGCTGACACCAAGCAGAAGCTGGAGGTGAGGCAGGCTCAATAGGTCTTCATTAAATGCTTTAATTTGCTCAGGTGGGTGTTACCATGACTTACAGAAGTGCAGCAGTGGTCTGTGTCAGAAGCTTGAGTGCCAGAATATGAAGTTACATGAGGAATATGGAAGTTAAGGGGGACTTTTGAGAGATTAGTGTAAGTTTAGGAACAGGATGCAGTTGGAGACGTGTCCAGTGTATCCCACATAATATTGGCTGGTGGCTCAGCAGCAGCTCTGTGAAAATCTTTTGCTAGGTAAGGATGGAATAAAGTGCTCATTGTGCAATTTCTTCCTCATCCTCTTCATCTCATCCTTGTCTCTAAAGCAAGAGGATTCTGGGCCTTATAAATGTTTAATCTGATCTAGTGGAGCCATGGATGATCTCTTTATCTGTCTAAACCAAAAAGGCTGCTCTGTTTTGAGGGCACAGAGCAGATATTCCTCCCCATGGAAGCACATGTGACGTTGACAGGACCACAGGAGGGTAAACTCCCAAAATCCTAATCAGGAGGCTGATTTTTATAAAATTTACCTCTTGGTGGCTTTGCAGATCCTTTTGCATGTATTCCTGGATAGAAATTTCCGGTCCCAATTTACTTCCTCGCAGGGCTGCCCTGGTGTTTAAAACCAAGGCAGGAGCACCTTGCGACGCTCTGGGATGGCAACAGACCCAAAGTGCCTTACAGGGCAGGTATTTCTAACAGGTTTCTGGCTTTAAGGCAGGCAAACCCCACTCTGCTCCATGTGCCAAGTGTGCTTTCCCTGTCTCCTGCAGAGGGAGAGTGGGAGAAGGGACTTCTTGCTGCAGTTTCCCATCCTTTGTTCCACATCGGCGATGACATGGGTTTCCATGGCGATGCAGTTTGCACTGGGAGGGCAGGAGCTGGGCAGAGCAGTTTCCAGGGAAACTCTGTCACGCTGCCTGTTGCTGCCTCCACTGAGTACTGGAAGGAGTGTGTCCTGCCAAAACAAATTCCAGGCTGCCCCACTGCATTCCTCTGAGTTCCTCAATTCTCCCAGAATCCCGTTTTTTTTTCATTCCTTTGCCTTTCACCTCAGTGGCTACAGCCATGTCCTTGGTCTGGTGTTCCTCAGGGACTCTGCAAAACCCCCAAACCGAGCCAGGCCAATCCTGGGGTTCTCAGCAGCACAGACCAGTGACAGTGTATGAGCACTGGCTGTGACTGTGCCTGGATTCATCCTGGGCATCCTGGCTTTGGAACAAGGATAAATCCTACCCAGTTAAGTTTTCAGCCACTTTTGCTCTGTTCTGTGGGATTTTTTTAACAGCAAACACTGTTTTACATCATTTCTTGTGAAGATTACTGAAGTATCTGAGCCTCCTCTTTTGGAAGTCATAGTCCCAAATGTGGTCTCTGTTGCTCCATCATGACAAGCATATCTCGGTATCCCAGCTGACATGATAAAGATAGTTTTGGTGATGAACTTAGCAGATATCGGGTGTAACGGAGCTGTGGAAAATTAATTCAGCTCATTTAAAATTTCCATTGTGGAGGGGGCTGGTGTAGGAGTGCAGGGATCTCTGGATTATTTTGTATTTTTTATGTAGGTTTGATGGGTAACTCAAAATTTTGGATATTTCCATTGCTTATTAACATTCTGTATGAAACTTCATCTGTGTGGTTGATAATTACTGAGAAGATGCTGTTGGGTATTTAATGCCCTATCTCAGCCCAGGGTCCTGAATAGGATTTTTGTTCATTTAAAATCAATTAATCTGGAGAAAAATGGTGACAGTTCACCTGTGTGTGACAGGTGGTACTGTGGGAATGTTGTCAGTGAGCTCAAGACACCCACTCAGAGCAGAGAGTTCAGGAAAGCACCAATATCTGGGAATATTGTATCTGTGCTTTGATATTTAAAAACGCTTCCTATGACTGAGGAGATCTAAGAGCCTTTGCCATAATAGGTGAGATGTATTTTGATTCTTGTTTAAAATATGCAGCTTAATAATAGAGAAGGTGGAGGGTGGATGGAAGCTGGGTTCCTCATGGCCTGGGGGATGTCTGAATTAATCAGCAACTTTTAACTTGAATTCTTTGAGCCCTCTTTTTCTGTGGTTTTATTCCTCCTTCAGAAGTAAGGCTTTTTAGCGGCAGTCAGATGTGTTTTTCTCATACTGTAGTTTAATTCCACATAGCCCTCAAGCTTCTGGGCCATTCCCAGTGTAATTTTCCATGGTTTCAGTGCCTCCCGTTCTGACCTGTCGTGCGTTGTCCTGTTGGCAGCTGAAGGAGCACCCAGAGGTGCAGGGGTGCACATGAAGGGGCTGCACAGTGTGGCCCAGTGTGAGCCCATGGACACGGGCTGCAGGAACAGAGCTGTGGCCTTCACCCTCATGAACAAGGGCTCCTCCCTCGCCCATCTCCATCTTCACTGCCAGGATGGGAATCTGCACTGTTGGTGGGTACCTGGGTGCCCTGCCTTGTGCCTGGGCCTAGTAGGACACAGGATCCTTGTGCTCACTCATCATCCCACAGCTACCCTTAGATCCCACATGACTGTAGGTCCAGGAGAAAAATCGTCATCCCTGTGAGGGTGGTGAGGCCCTGGCACAGGGTGCCCAGAGAAGCTGTGGCTGCCCCTGGATCCCTGGAAGTGTCCAAGGCCAGGTTGGACAGGGCTTGGAGCAGCCTGGGACAGTGGAAGGTGTCCCTGCCCATGGCAGCAGGTGGAATGAGATGAGTCTTAGGGTCCCTCCCAAATGAAACCATTCAGGTCATATCACCTGACAGTTCCTTCATTGAGCTTAATCACAGGACATATTTTTTAAAGATGGAATTAAAGGATCCTTTAATAAAGTTTTAGTGACTAATTTTCTTTTCATGAGTATCTTACTGGCATTTCTTTAGTTGGAAGAGCTGCCTCTCTGGGTCTGAAACGGCACCTCAAGAGGGTTTTTCTGGGAGCAGAAAGGAATTAATCTCTGTCTTGTCTTTGACCCTGGCTGGGAATAGCTTGGCTTCATTTTCTTCAGCCGTTTCAGTCATGGGCAATGTTACATGTCTTCCAAAACTGTGTTTCCAGATGTTGATGATAGTACCTCATTTTCCACTCAGTAAGTGAGGGATTTGGGGAATTTCTCAATTAGCACAGATATTGGATGTGTTGTGTAGGTCTGTAAAATCCCAGCTTTATCCCAACAGGGAGGAAGTATTTGCACTCCTCTTCTGTGCTCAAGATTGGTGCAGGGCCTTCAATCTAGCCTGCATTCCTCTGATTTAAAGCTTTGAAAACATTACATGGAATGGGATGGCAGGTGGGGAGCCCGCAGCTTTGGCAGTCAAAACCAGATGGAATATTTGAGGAGAAAGTTGTGCGCTCTGGCCAGTCCCCATAAACCAGATGGTTCTGCTGGGCTGAGCATAGGCTGAAATAGTTGAGGGGTTTGGTATTTCTGTTGTCATCTTTAGGCTTCATAAAGAGTTCAAACTTCTTTTCTGGGTGAGCCTATATTAAATAATAATTTATGGAAGGTTGATATTTTAAAGGGAATAAAATTACTTTTTTTTTAAGTAACACATTTAGACGTTATGAAAAATACTGAGCTCTTGGCTGCAGATGTTTGAAACATGCAAGTTCCCAGTGGTACTTTTACTTAGATTTTTACACCTTTTTAAAAATTTTAATTTTTTATACTTATTTTTACAGTATTTTTATTTAGATTAGTAGATGTTTTATTCCTTTATGTTGTGTGCTTCTGCCATCAGCCCAGGCCAATGGGCTGACAGGGAATTAGACAGAGAAGGTCTTATGGCTGCTGCAGATATTTTAGTAAGAGTCTGGGGAGCTTCTCACACCATAGGAACTAAACCATGAGCTCTGAGCTGGAAACAAACAGACTCGGTGGGTAAAAGGACTGGCAGGAACCAAAACAGCTTTTTGATTGCCTGGCAGCGTTTACATGAACAAAGGGAAGAAGGAAAAGGTTAGAAAACCTACTTTTTGTGACTGCCCACTCAACCCAGCACTCAAAAAGGATAAGGAGAGGGTGCTCTCTTTAAGCCCCATGCATTTTTACCCCCTTCTCCCATGTCTTGACACACGAGAATGAGCTGGAGGGAAACAAGTTTGCTCAGCGGCAAACATTAAACTCCACAGTTGCCAATCTGTTGTTGTAACAGAAATATCCTGGGACAACAGATTTTAGAGGTTTTGGTGTTTACCTGTGAACTTTCAACTTTCCCTCATGCATCAGATTGTTCATTGCTCATGTTTAGGTATTGCCCAGAGCTGCGAAACAGAACTCCGACTCCTTTCAAGGCCAGGATTTGTGGAAGTCTGCCTTGAAAAGGGTGGATTCAGTTAAAATCTCAATGCTTTCTGTGCTTGGAGTGCTAAAGCAGCTCTTCCCTTGAATTTGAATTGCAATATTATGGAATATTTGGGATGTGGACATCCAAGAGTGTGGTCCAGTGCTTAGGACAACAGTTCCAGGAGTGTGTGTCCAGCTCTTTGCCCTGTATGAGACTGGGAAAGGAAAGGAGCCAATGAAAGTGCGGGGCTCCTAAAGGAACCAGATGCACTCTGTCTTCCTCACAGGAATCCTGTGCCATCACACTATTCCAGCCTCAAATGCAGACCGGGAAGCAGGTATTCCGTGTGTAAGGTGTGTGTCCAGGCAGCTGGGCAGCCTCAGCTTAATCTGCTCCTGCCTTAAACTGATGGGAATGGCACCAGTTCAGTGGGTTTGACTGCTCACCAGGATCCATCTCCTCATCTGGGGGGTTTGGGCCATGGGCAGGGACACTTTCCGCTCTCCCAGGTTGTTCCAAGCCCTGTCCAGCCCGGCCTTGGACACTTCCAGGGATGGGGAAGCCACAGCTTCTCCGGGCCAGGGCCTCCCCACCCTCTCAGGGAAGAATTTCTGAATATCTCATCTAAATTTCCTCTCATGAAACAAACTGAGGAGGAAAAAGGTTATATAAACTGATGATTTTACCTGCAGAAGTCTTTGGCTGAAATTGTAAATACTATTGAAATATGTGGAGGGGTGTGTGTGTGTGTGTTCAGAGCTCACTGGGACAGTAAGAACAGGCATGAATTTTTACCATGGATCCTGTTGAGGAAAGCACTAAAATGTGCAGTGTAAGATTAAGTAGATATTGACTTACTTCAGGGAGTCAGGGCCCACAGCAGACAAAGAACAGGGCTGGAAGAGGACACGGTGCTGAGTGTGTCCTGGTTCTTGACTATTGAGAGGCTTCCTTTTAAGAGCTAACTGGGAATTATTTCCCTGCAGATAAGCGAGGGCAGGACCACCTTAGGGCTGCTAAACTCAACTTGGTGGATCTGGCAGGAAGTGAGAGGCAGTCAAGGACTGGTGCCACAGGGAAACGGCTGAAAGAGGCCACCAAAATCAACCTTTCCCTGTCTGTCCTGGGCAATGTCATCTTGGCCCTGGTGGATGGCAGGTGCAGACACATTCCCCACCGACACTCCAAGCTGACCAGGCTGCTCCAGGACTCCCTGGAGGGGAACACCAGGACCCTGATGGTGGTGTGCGTGTCTCTGGCTGATGACAGCTATGAGGAAAGCCTCAGCACCTTGCGCTACACAAATCGAGCCAGGAACATCAGGAACAAGCCCTGCATCAACGAGGACCCCAAGGATGCCCTGCTGAGGAAGTACCAGGAGGAGATTGAGAAGCTGAAGGTCATTCTGGCTGGACAGATGGGCGCAAGGGACTTGTCAGGTAGGAGAGCCTTTACTGGCTGCAGAGGTGTCCAAAAAGAGGGTTTTACACATCAAATGTTATTTAAATTTTACCTCAACTTTTCCCTTACCTATTGGAGGAAGAGATCATCTCAATAATCCAGTGTTTTCAATAGTGACAAATTCTGTTAGAAAAGGCTGACATGATTCAAATCCTTGGTTATTTTTGGTGATTGTGGGCTAGAATTTGGTCAGTTTGGTCAGAAGAGAGAGGTTTCAGCTGGAAGAACAAAAATGAGCTGCAAAAGAAATAATACCGTAAAATTCTATATTAAATATATATGTATGTATGTTTTCAAAGTAAGCATTCAGCCCCTATTCCCCTAAAATGCAAATTCTTGACACTACAAGAGAAGTTTTGTTGTCCTTATGGCAGTGCTTGAGGACTCCGCCCAGCCTCAGCATACTTGCTCTGTCCTCTGGAGCAGGAATAAGAAATGTAGGAGCAAATGGGGAAGAGCAGTCTTTAGGGAGCTGATCACCTTTGGAGAATTAACCCCTAAAAAAGGGCAACTTTCAGCAGGGGAATAAGGCTGTAGGATGAGTTCTTCCCCCTTTCTTCCCCCTTTCAGAAAGAGCCGTGAACAAAGAAGGTAATTTCCTTGCACTTTTCATCTTCCCAGTGTCTTTTATCTCCCAAATCTGTAGCATAGCCCTGGAAACAAGTATCCTGTTCTTTTTTTTTGAAAGAGATACTTGTATTTCTAAATACCATATAATTACATTCACTTCCATATTTCCCCTGAAGCTGGAGCCTCTCCCTCTCTCCCCATACCTACGGAGCCCCACGCCAGCGGCGTTTTGGCAGCGAGCGCGGTTTGAAGAAGCCCAGGGGTTGCCATGTTCTTTCCTGGCACCCAGCTTCTTAGTTCTCTTTCCAGGAATTCCAGACAATCCCACCCAGTGACTCTGAGTGATTTTTATTTCTGCTTTGCTTTGTAGGGCTTCTACCTGCTGAGGCTGCTCACCTGGGAGCTAATCCAGCTTCCTGCCTCAAACCCCTGGTGGATCTGGAAGCAGAGAAGCAGCTGATCAGAGAAGTTAGTTGGGAAGGGACATCCTAGAGTGGCTTTGACTAAAGCTTTTTCATAGTAATCATTACAAATATGGTTCAGCCTTTCCAGAACACTTCTCTTTTTCTGTTTCTATTTTGTAAATCCTTGGGCTTCTCCTATGAACAGATCATGTGTTATGAAGGCCATGTGCCTTATCATACCTCACCTCCTGTTCCCACCTCTCTGGGGATGGATTGGAATGGATTCCCAGAAGAATTTTGGAGGAAGTACATGTGAAATTGTCAGAAGAGGGAGGAATAGAGTTGAGGAAAGCAGGAGTCAAAAGTGTTAGGAACAGTACAGAGATGAGGAAAAAGAGGAATACAGAGCCAGGAGGAAGAATGGGGAGCCAGAGGGAAACCAAACTCTCCCCTTGCTCTTTAGAAAGTTCATTCCAGGGCAGCACAACTACCAAAGGCAGCCATTTTTAGGGCTGAACAGTCACTTTCATCAACAGCAATCACTACTGTGTCAACTTAAGTCACAGAAAAAGTCCGTGAATACTGATGGTGGAGTTGTATTGGGATGGGCTTAAGGTGTGACCTGGAATGCACCTGGATGTGACCTCGGGTACAGTCACAGGGCTGTTGTTGTGCCTTGCAGGAGTTCCAGGAGAGTCTGGCCCAGCTCCAGGCCAGCTGCCAAGCGGAGCAGGTGTCCCGTGCCCGCCTGGAGAAGGACATCAGCAGCCTGAGGGATGACTTTGATCTCAAGGTGTCTGTTCTTCAGGACCTCCCCAGGAAGGAAGCAGGTGTGGAGGAGGCAGGTGGAGGCTGTGCAGCCAAGTCCAGGTTCCCTCAGGAGCAGGGACTGTTTTTGCACTCAGATCTGTGACAGCCACTGCAACCTTTAAAAGGCAGCAAGTGCTGCCTGGCTGCAGCAGTCTGTGCCTGCAACCCACCCTTATCCACAGCAGGAGCAGGGTCTCTGCCTCTCCTGGACCAGATTTAAGACTCTGTCCCAGCTTTGTCTGTTTCCCTGTTTCCCTGACTTCTTTCCCTGTTGGTACCAGCCTGACCCTGACCCAATCCTGTGAGCCTTGAGGCAATGAAAAGCCTCATTTTTGAATGAAACACCTGCTTTTTGCTCACATAGCAGAGTTGCTCGAGTGAGGGCAGTGTGTCTCTGGAGCAGAGGTCACTGCCTGTCCCCATCCCACTGGACTCTCATTCCTGAGGCCGGGGTGGCTGCCGCAGTCTCTTCCTCCAAATGCAAATGTGCTGCAGCACTTGCTCTCCCAGTGGATTATCCACACCATTGCTCGCTGCAAGGCAGATATTCCTCACCTTGCCTCCCCTCCCCTCATGTGCACCCCCAGGGTCTGAAATGGATTATTTTTGGAGCCAGGCTATCCCAGCCCTGTACAATCTACAATCCTTACCTGATACAACCTCTCAGTCTTTCATGGTTTTTACTTTCCAGCAGGTTAATGACATCCCTTTTCCTTTCAGACATGTCATTCCTAGCTTTGGGTAAAGGTTTTGGAAGACAGTTTCACAGATTTATGTCCAGTTTTGCACAGCTCAGTACCAACATTGTGGAAATTTCCTATTTTCGGCTGACACACGGACTAGAAGGACCTCTGACCACACGCCTTCATATGAAGACGCTGTTGCTGCAGCACATGAAGAGCCAACATCAGCCCAGATACCCTCCAGGCTCCTTCTCCCCTTGGGATGAACAAACCTGAGTGGGTAACATTGTGCTTCATCTCCTCCAGGACTCTCACTGCGTCTTTCAAGAGCTACAGCCTTTTGTTTTCCTCTTGTCCCCAGGACCCAGCAGCACCTGGGACTGTCACAGACAGCAGTGGGGTGAGCAGGGCCAGTGCGGGAGCTGCCACTGCCCTGGAGATTTGCCTGCCCACAGACCAGCAGCTGCTGCTTGCCAGGTCAATGACATACCTGCTCGTGCCAGCTGTCCCCTTGGCAGCACCCACAGGCAGCAGCAGGCGCCTTCTGCCATGACACCACAGCTGCTGAGCTCCAGCTGTCAGTGCAACCCCAAACCAGGCACATGTGAGTTAAAATTATGGACGGGTTTGGGTGGGAGGGACCTTAAAGCTCATCCCATTCCACCCCCTGCCGTGGGCAGGGACACCCTTCCACTGTCCTAGGCTGCTGTCCTGGGTTGAAGTATATTCTATCACCATCTTCATGAACTGTTGAAACCAAGTGAGGCAGTGCTCCCTGCCTCCTCCACTCTGGCTTATCTTCTGTTAATGGGCCCATCAGCACCTTTGCTGCACAGCTCACAGATAACCCCCTCCTGGACTACCTCCTGTTAATGGGCCCATCAGGCCTTATCACATGACTCACCATCCCATTGTGAGATGCTCCGCCCAGAGGGAGGAACCAAGCATTCCAGCCTGGATATAAGCTGAGACTCTGAACACCAGAGGGGCGCTTACCCACTGGGTTCCCAGAGGACCCGAGCTACCAGACCTTTCTACAGGATCACTGCTTCAGGAAGACCACCTCATCTGGACTGCTTCCATCACTCCGCTCAGCTTGTATTCTGACTCTGTCAGTGGTCTTTTGTATTATTGCATCTATTTTATTTTACTTTCTTTCCTTTTTTCCTATTAAATTGTAACTCTGACTTGGAGCCTCTCATTTGTTTTGCTTTCAAACTACTACAGCTGCTCCAAACCCCATCCAGCCTGGCCTTGGACACCACTGCCAGGGATCCAGGGGCAGTCACAGCTTCTCTGGGCACCCTGTGCCAGGGCCTCACTAACCTCCCAGGGAAGGATTTCTTCCCAGTATCCCATCTGACCCTGTCCTCTGGCAGTGGGAAGCCATTCCCCCTTGTCCTGGCACTCCAGCCTTTTGTCCAAAGTCCCTCTCCAGCTTTCTTGGAGCCCCTTTAGGCACTGGGAGAAGCTTTTAGATCTGCCTGGAGCCTTCTCTCCTCCAGGCTGTTTTTACCCCAAAACTAACTTTGCCCTGTTTGGATGGATGAAGAGCTGTTCCCTGTGGCACTCAGTGAGGCCAAGGACCAGAATTATGAGAGAAAAATGGAGATGTTCAAGTCAGCAAATATGGGTGCCAAAAAGTGTGTGTTCCTGGTAACAAATGCTGCCTGGAGCTGCAGGCAGGGGAGCCTTAAGTCCCCACACAGGTTATGGAGGTGCCTCCTTTTCCTCGTGAAAGAGGTCCTTGAAGGGTACTTGGAGCCCTCTCATGTGCCTACAGGTAAGGCAGCAGCTGTCCTGTGGCTCATGGATGGACTCTTTCCATCACTGAGGCCACTTTCGCCTCTAACTTGTGCATCTCACTGTGTCTGCAGCACATCATCCAGAACTAACAGCAAAATTTCCCAATAATCCTATTTCAGGGGCACTGTCAGGGCCTGGAGGACATGGCTAGGATACGAGGGATGCGGGCTCGAGGCTCATGCTTAGCGCATCTCAAAATCACCCAGGCTCAAGGTTTTCTCAAGGTTTTTTCGTGAGAGCTGTCCTGAGAGAATTCCTTCTGCCAGAGTCCACCACCACATATTTAAGCAGCATGGGGGCTTGGGCTGCTCCAGAAATACACATTTTTACAAATTCTGATGATTTTTCACTTACTTGATTGTGTGGAACTATATTACAATTAGAAAAGCTCAACCCAAGACATGCGGTGACAGAGTCTGATTCTGAACAGTTCTGCGGGTTTTAACCTGTCTTTCAGCTTTCCTGTGGAGTGTGCTCACTCTGTTGGGTCTCTCCTGGATCAAGGAGGAGCTGCTATGAAATGCAGAACAGCAGTGTCTGTAAGTTGTGGGCAATTCTGTCTGTTAATGGAGAGATCTCCAAAGAAACCCTTCATTTGGATTTGATATCAAAGGTTAGTGGTCCTATTGCAAGAATGAATTCTATTCCTTTGGTGGCAAACAAGGGAAAATGCCCTTCTAATCACATTGTTAAATCCAGGTTCTGTCCAGATTGAGCAGGAGGGTTTGGTTCCACAGGTGTGGGGATTTCAAAGCCACCTGCTCAAGGTTTACACATTGGGGCAGTCCAGCAGAGCAAGGATTGAATCCTTGGATCCAATTGTATATTAAGCAAAGGAAAGGGAAGGTTGCCTGGCAGGAGCAGTGCAACAGAATAGCAGGTCAGTTCTGGGGGAGAATGAGCCATTTCAGAGGGTTTGGAGATAATTAAGAGGCTGTTAACAGTGAAGGGGTTATCAGCCAATTTGAGCTAGTGCTGGCCAAGCTGAGCTATCTCCTCTGCTCCGGATCCTGTGCAGACAAAGGAATGGCTCTGGAGCATGGCTTTATTTCCATATCAGAGCATGATTTCAAACGCAGGCCTGTGCCGCTCCATTAACAATGCTGAGGTCACACAAACCATCAACTCTGGCTGATACTGCCCCAAAATGGAAGCCACACTGTGGCACATTTGGACATCCCCCATTTCAAATAATTCTCTGTGTAATTTTGGCACCTTTCGTACATCTTTGAAAAAAAAAACAAAAACACAATAATATATTCAATGTTTGTTTCAATAAGAATTTAAATATAAATTTCACAAAACAAGGGGTTTAAAGAGAATTTTGTGACCATAGATATGGATTTCTGGACATCCCTGTTGACTGAGGTGCTTAGAGGTGCTTTGCCTTTGTGGAGTATTTTGCCCAGAGCAGCTGTGGCTGCCCCATGATCCCTGGAAGTGTCCAAGGCCAGGCTGGATGGTGCTGGAGCAACCTGGGAGAGTGGAAGGTGTCCCTGCCCATGGCAGGGGGTGGGATGAGATGGCTTTAAGGTCCTTCCCAACTCAAACCATTCTGGGATTCTTTTTATGACAGAAACTGTTAATAGTAAGCAGAATCTGCCACGATTACTCAGGGCAGAAAATCTTATTATAATTCCCAGTTTTCTGTGTTTTCCCAAATGTCACCCATGGAAGGACGTGTGTCTTCCACGCTTGTGAAGCTGGAACACTGAGCTCAGTGTTCCCCTTCTCCAGGCTGCAGATGCTGAAGCAGCCGGTGGAAGAGGGGGGAACAGGCTCCGAACAAGGACCTGAAGGGAAAGCACAAACACCAGAAGAAATCCGCAGACAAGCGGAGGCTGCAGCTGGTGGCTGCACTGCAGGAATCCAACAAGGACAGCAGTCAGCAGGCTCTCCTCAATGTCTACAGCTCCATCGGGAAGGAGGTTTGAGCCAAGAGCAAGATGCTGGAGAAGGTGCAGGAAAAGGTGAGGGAGCAGCTCCTTCCTCCTCCACATCCCCATTTTTTATGTTACAGGGTTTAGGGCTGTAGGTTTAGAAAATTACTCTGGCTGTGTCAGTATTTCATACACCACACAGTTTGTGGGAGCTTTCATGAAATCCCAGATGCAACAGCCCTCAGCTGGGGGATTAAGCTTTTGAAGCCCAAACCCCACCAGTTTTAAAGGCTCAGTGTGTGACACTTGGCAGGAGGAGGATGTGTTGGGATGGGAGGGGATACAACTCCCTCTGCTGACCTACAGACCTGCTGCAGCTCCTGCCAGTGCTGAGCACGCTTTCTGGCGCAAGAAATGAAACATAAAAGTAATGCTCTTAAATTTTACATTTAAAATCTTCATTTTCAAAACACTTGAAAATCAGTTTTGCTCTGATATTTTGTGGCAGAAACAGAGGGTCTGCAAAAAAAAATTGACATTTGTGTGCACAGTCCTAGTTCTGCATACAAAGGACTTGCTTAATTTGGGTATTTAGGATATCAAAGAAATATTGCACCTTTTTAACTGAAGTTAGGAAATTCCAAGAGTTCCAAGAACACACCAGTAAAGTTCAGGTTCAGTACAAAATCATCCTTATGGAGAAACATGAGAAAACATTATTTAAAATAGACACAGAATAATCTCTCCACACAAATTTCATCCTAATTTGTACCTAAATCAGAAATCTTTCTAAATACTGAAGCTTTCCTGAGTGTCTTTCTCTGCCAGGCATATTCCTGTACTCATAGTATCCATTGGTCTCTCTGCCTTATAATCCTGATGTTTTGTGTCCAGCTCCAGGCTGCCAAAACCGAGATCAAAGACCTGCAGTTGGAGTTTGGGCTGGAAAAGATGGATCCCCTAAGCACCATCTGGCGCCAGGAGCGAGACCTGAGGTCACACAAACCATCAACTCCTGCCAGCAGCTGCTGGATCAGGCGCAGTCCCTCGTCTGGCGCGACTGCAACTACAGCAACCTGGAGAGGATCAGGCGTGAATCCATCTGGGATGAGGAGAGCAGCTGCTGGAAAGTTCCAGAGCCTGTCATTCAAGAAACCCACCTGCCCGCAGGTAAGGGGACAGTGCCCAGGGGGGAGGAGGGTGCTGTGGGGGACAGGAAGGTGATGCAGGCATGCAGCTCTGCCATGCTTGGCAGGTCATGCTTGGGCTGCATGTGCTCGTAACATCTTCCACATAAAGTTTGTCTGGAAAGTTTGAATAACGAAGGTGGCACGTGGTGCGGATCCCTCGGGAATCTCTGAGCAGTGTCAGGATCAGGAGTGCAGTCAGGAGAGTGGGGATTGTTCTACACACAACGACTCTTAACGACATTTCTTCCCCAAGTGGTTCCAGCCCCGCCACAGCCCAAACCTGGCCGGACAGGCTCCTCGAATGAGAGCGGGGAGCCAGTGGTATGGCCCATTCCTCCTCTATTTCTAGCCTATTTTACCAATTTTGCCTTATTGCTGGCGCTGCTGACAGCGTTTGCCACCTGCAGCCCGAGGAAGACCACTACAGGCTGGTACTGGACAGGAGTGACAGCGAGACCATCGCCAGCAATTACTTCCGATCCCGGCGAGCCGGCCAGATCCTTCACCTGGACCAAGGTAATCCCCTTTTCCCAGATGTCGCCGGCACTCTTCATTTTCCTCCTCTTCCTTGAGAAATCAAATGGCGACCCACCCACGACCAATTCTGCCTCACCCTCTTGACCTCTCGGTGGTTTCTCGCAGGATACAGCCGCATTTTGGGGTCCTGCGCTCACCCACCGCAACCCCCTCCTCTCCCGTCGCAGCTCCCGCAGGCCCCGAGGGCAGCGCCGGCAGCACGCCCCAAGCCCGCCCTTCGCCTGCAGCCCCCGGCCGGGGCTCCCAGCGCCGACACCAAGCGCAGGACGGGCAGCGCCGGCTCCCGCGCTTCTCACCCACCGCGGGCGTGGGCAGCCGGGCCCCCGGGGCTGCCGGCGCTGCGGAGGAGGGAGGGCACGGCGAGCCTCCCTTGTCCGCGCCGACGGTGGCCGCGCTGAGTCGCGGTTGCGCTGTCGCGACAGAGGCCGCGATAGGGCACGACGGCGCTTGCGCTGCCTCCCGGCGTCGCGGAGGTGTCTGTCGCTGATTGGCTGGAGGCTGCTCGGTTCGGGCCCTGATTGGCTGGAGGCTGCCCGCCTCTGAGGTACTTCGGCGAGTGGGAGTAAGATGGCGGCGGCGGTTGTGTGCGGGCTGCTGGCCGTGCTGGCGGCGCTGGCGGCGGGCGCTGAGGGGGCGGCCCGCACGCTGGTGCTGCTGGAGAACGGGAACCTGCGCGACACGCACTCAATGTTCTTCCGCAGCCTCGCGGGTACAGAGCGGGCCGCGGCGGGACCCGGGAGGCCGTGGATGGGGCGGGGGGAGCTGGGTTGGGGACCCAGGGTCGGAATGGGGGAGGAGGCTGGGGTTACCTGAGGGAAAAGGGGATGTTTGGGGGTCTTCGGATCAGGCCGAGGGAGGAGAGTGGAGTCCCCTGGCTGGGCTGAAGGCGGAGCCAGGGGTCCCTTGCTGGAAGAGGGTGTGTTTGGACTCCTCTCGCCAGGAGGGGGGAGACATGAGGATCCCCTAGGGGAGAGCGGGATGATTGGGGTACCCTGTTCAGGATGAGAGAGGAGATTTGGAATCCTGCACCGGCTAAAGGGAGGAAACTGGAGGCGAAAAACGGGGGTGTTTGCGGTTCCCATGTCAGAGTGGAGAAGGAGGCTGGTGTCTCCTGTCAGCTGAGGGAGCAGATCGGGGTCCCCTGGGGGAGAATGGGGGGTTTGAGGTCTTCTGGTCAGTCTGGGGATTCTGTGCCTGGATGAGGGAGGAGATCGGGTTCCCCATGTCAGAATGGGGGAGGAGATCGGGATCCCCTGGTCAGGCAGAAAAGGAGGTTGGTGTTGCCGCGGAGAGGGGGTGGTTTGGGTTCCCCTAGTCAGCATGAAGATTTGGGTCCCCATGTCAAGCTGAAGGAGGAAATTGTGAGGGGGTTGCTCTTGGAGTTCCCTGGGCAGGCTGAATGAGAAGGAGACCCCAAGCCAAAGGAGGAGATTGGGGTTCCCTGGTATAGGGGGAGGTGTCGGGGCTCCCCTGGCCAAGCAGAGGGAGTAGACTGGGAGCCCTGTGCCAGTCCGAGGGAGGAGATTGGGGTTCCCTGGAGGGTGAGGGGAGGCTGCTTGGGATCTTCTGGTCAGACTGAGGCAGGAGATGGGGGTTGTTTCCCCAGCTGTGCCTGTGTTTAGCTCCCCTGCAGCATCAGTCCCTGTTGAAGGGGTGATGGCGGGGCGTCCTTTGACTCCAGGACTCTTAAGGGGATCCACCCCTTGAGTTTATGTAGGAATGCTCAGGTGCTGCTCTTAAAAAGCCCCTAAGCCAGTTTTTCCAAAATGCTTCTTCACTGGGGAAATAAACCTCTGGATCCTGCTGCTGTTTAGCTGCTCCATGTGTGGTTTTATGGCATGCTGAAGTTGTCACTTTTGTCTCCTGGCTGCAGACAGGGGCTTCGACCTCACCTTCCGGACAGCAGATGACGCTGGCCTGTCCCTGATAAAATATGGGGAATTTCTGTATGACAACCTCATCATCTTCTCTCCATCCATAGAAGGTAAGTGCGGAGGGGAAAACTGTGGAACTGGATGGTGTTTTTGGGCTTCCAGCTATTTTGTGAATTTTAGTGAAGTGCTACGCTTTGGATGTACTCAGTAGCAAACTGCAGTTCTATCCCAGCATTTATTGGTGGTTCTTCCATTGATTTGGTGATTTGCCCTGGTTTAATTCTGCTGGGGGGGGGTATTTCTGAGCTCTAGCCATGAATTCTTGGTGTTTGCTTTCAGACTTTGGTGGGAACATCAATGTGGAGACCATCACTGCGTTCATCGACGGTGGCGGCAGCGTCCTCGTTGCCGCCAGCTCAGACATTGGTGAGTGCAGATGTTCCTCCAGAGAATTAATTCACTGCAGCAAGTACAGCTGCTCCTTGTGCATCTCAGGGTTTGCTCTTGGAGAAAACAGGTGATTCATGCCTTTAGTAACATGTTCAGTGGGAATTTAGCTGGGGACATCGTGTTTCTCCGTGGGATTTGGCTCATAGAGCGTTAAACACACGACTCTCAGCTGAATTTACTGTTGAGTTTCTGTATCTTGTGACAGAGAATCCGTTGTGTCCCTGCAGGTGACCCCCTACGAGAGCTGGGCAGCGAGTGTGGGATCGAGTTCGATGAGGAGAGGACAGCGGTCATCGACCACCACAACTATGATATCTCTGACCCTGGCCAGGTAATGGCTTTGCCTCCTCCTTCTGGCTACTTTAACGAGCACGTGGGTGCAAAGCAGCGTCCTCTGTCCCTGTGCTCCCATTATTCCTCTGTCCCTTCTCTCCCACCGTCCTCCCAGGAAACTGGGAAATAATCCATGTTGCAGCATTCAGTTCTGCTGCTGTCAGGATCCTTCAGGCTCTGGTTTCACATGGTCACTGTGTGCAGACAGTGGAGCTGTGATTAATGCTGGTTCTGTATCCCTCTGAAGCCTGGAGGGGAATTTCACCTGAGGGTGAAGCGTGTCAGACACCGAGTGTGACGCTTCAGATGTGAGAAGGGAGAGTTGCAGCCCCTGATTTTCAGATCAGTATAGAAACAAACACTTCTACACTTCTGTGTGCTTGGTGTAATCCAGCACTTTAAAATTAAAGCGTATATTAAAGGCTGAACTAAATATACTCTGGTAATTTTTGTTTAAGGTGAACTGTTGAAGCAGTATGTACATGCATGTTTTCCTGGTTTGAGGATGAAGTTTGCTAAATACAGGGAAATAAAACTGTGTAGGTGGTGCTGTCTTTATCAAGTGGCAGTTTGTATTATCTTGAGGATCAGTATTAACCTAATTTGATCTTAAGTACAAAAATGCTGTTGTTTTACTTTCTAATTTAACTATATCATTAATCCAACAGTTGTAATTGTCTGTAAAAATAAAGTTAACTTTTAACTGAGAAGCTGTTGTTTGTCATTAGACCCCGACTCACCTCACATGGATTTCTCTCATTTCCCCAGCACACACTCATCGTGGCTGACACTGAGAACCTGCTGAAGGCCCCCACCATTGTGGGGAAAGCAGCACTGAACCCCATCCTGTTCCGAGGAGTTGGGTGAGCAGCAGGGGCTGAGGTGGGGGAAGAGCAGTTAAACCTGTGGTGTTCCTGTGAGGTGAGCCTGGGGTCAGCCACTGGGACTCTTAACGTGAGCTTAATGAATCTCTCTCGATTTCAAACTAAAAATAGAAGGAAATACTCCAAAGTAGTTTAGTTGTTGACTTAGGAATAGTTCCTAAGAAAATAGTGAAGGAAATATTTAGTTTTTTAGCAGGTAGAAGGGTGAGAAGGTCCATGGGGTTGGGCAGATGGATGCATGTTCTTCTGGGTGTGGGGACCCTGGGTGTGTTCGTGCTGCTCACCCTGGCTTTCCCTGCAAGGATGGTGGCTGATCCCGACAACCCTCTGGTGCTGGATATCCTGACTGGCTCTTCCACTTCCTACTCCTTCTTCCCAGATAAGCCCATCACTCAGGTATGCTCCCTTCCTGTCTCTCCTGTTTTGAGCTGTGCTCCTGCGATTTAGTCCCTGTAACTTCAGCTGCTTGGGAAAATCCTGAAGTGTTTCATCTCCTGACTGATTTTGAAAGGGTTGAGCTATTGGCTGTTTCCTGATGTTGCCTTCCTCTCTGCTTTCTGCTGGTGTGGAGGTGTTCAGTGTGAGGGACATGTGTCCTCCATGCTCTGGAGGAGGGGTCAGCCTAGATCAAAGCATCTCTGCCATTCCATCCCAGCTGGAGTGGTATCACAATCCTATTCCTGCTTTTTCTGAGCTTTGTGGTTACTCCTTAATTGCAGCAGATGCTACTACAGCCAGACTGTCCCAGCCCACAGCAAACTGTTCTTTGTGCATCCCCAAGTGGGCTAAGCCCTGTTCCCCCTGGTTGCTCCGCAGTACCCGCACGCGGTGGGGAAGAACACGCTGCTGATTGCGGGGCTGCAGGCACGCAACAACGCCCGCGTCATCTTCAGCGGCTCCCTTGACTTCTTCAGCGACGCCTTCTTCAATTCTGCCGTGCAGAAAGCGACTCCCAGCTCCAAGAGGTACATTGGCTTCCCTGGCTGAGGAATGTTTGGGGGACGCTTCGAGGACAGAAGTCTCGGGAAACAGGCAACAAATCTTTCCATTTTGGGAAAGAGCAGAAAGCTTGAATTGAATTGGGGTGACACGTCCTTTACCGTTGCGGAGCAGAGTGCTTTGGAAAGCAGCTCCTTCCTTGAATCTTAGCTCAGTTTGTGTTGCTTTCACATCTGTTTGGGTTTGGGCCATAGGGTATTTTCTTGGCTGTCTGAGCCTCCCTTGTTCCGCAGGTACTCCCAGACGGGTAACTACGAGCTGGCCATGGCCCTGTCCCGCTGGGTGTTCAAGGAGGAGGGGGTTCTGCGCGTGGGCGCCGTGTCCCACCACCGCGTTGGGGAGCTGGCGCCGCCCAGCGCCTACACCGTCACTGACCTCGTGGTGAGGCTGCCGGCCTGGCGGGGCGGGGGCACGCGGGAGCCACCCGGGGAGAGGAACTGGGCAACGCTGCAGCGGGCCGAGGCTCATTTTCAGGCATCGCTGGTTAATTTCTCCTAGGAGTACAGCATTGTGATTGAGAAGCTCGCTGACGGCAAGTGGGTGCCCTTTGACGGGGATGACATACAGCTGGAGTTCGTGCGCATTGACCCCTTCGTGCGCACCTTCCTCAAGAGGAACGGTAGGTCCCCATCAGGGGGGAACAGGAGGTTCCTCTGCAGGAGCAGTGGGTCCCCCTCAAGAGGAACGGGAGGTCCCCATCGCTGCCCTGGCCCCACACTGGGCGCGTTCTCACCTGCCACAGCTTCTTGTGCCCCCTCAGTGTCACCCGTCTCACCTTCAGGTGGCAAATACAGCGTGCAGTTCAAGCTGCCGGACGTCTATGGCGTGTTCCAGTTCAAAGTGGATTACAACCGGCTGGGATACACTCACCTCTACTCCTCCACACAGGTGAGTAAGAGGGAGTGAATCTCGCCTTCTCCCTGGAGGAAAGGCTGCCCCAGGCTGCTGGACTGCAAGAGCTGCTCTGTCCCCTGCCAGGTGTCTGTGCGTCCCCTCCAGCACACGCAGTATGAGCGGTTCATCCCCTCGGCATATCCCTACTACGCCGGTGCCTTCTCCATGATGGTTGGCCTCTTCATGTTCAGCATTGTCTTCCTGCACATGAAGGAGAAGGAGAAATCAGACTGAGCTCCCCATGGGAGCCTTTTCCTGGCACCAGGAGGGCCCGGCAGTGCTCGGAGCTTCCCGTGTATCCGTGTGAGGACTGGTGGATGCCGGATGTGCTGTGGGGCTGTGTTTGGTCTTTTTTATTTTTACACTTGGGGCGTATTTGGGAATGAAGATTAAATTTTGGGGGGAGAATCTGTTGCCAAAATGTCTGCAAACCCGGGATCAGGATGCTTCTGGTGTTTACTGATGAGTTGTGATGTTTGCTTCGCTCCACTGTTGGAATGATTTGGATTGGAGATGGGTTGGAATGATTTGGATTGTGGATTAACTCCCAGTTCAAAATAAAGTCTCGTTCCTCTCACCCTGGATGGGAGTGAGATCAATTCACGGCATGAGGCATTCGGATGCATTCCCAGAGCTGAGGGCTGTGTTGCCTTTGCCTACTCTGAGCGTTCTCCGGGCTGGGCTGGGAGGGAACAGCGGGATGGCGCTGAGGCTGGAGAGTGCTGAAAGGCAAAAGGGGGAGTCTGGGGCACACAGGGGGACTTGGGACACCTCCAAAAGGACAGCAAAGGGTCTGGGGTGTCACCAAAGGCACAAGGGAGGAGGACCAGGCATGTCAAACCACCCCCCTCTGCCCCATAATGCAAACCGGGGAGTTGAGGGACAGACCAAAGGCTCAGCAAGGGCCAAGGATCACCCCCAAATGCACACTGAGGGGTCTAGGGGGACAAAAACCAGCTGGAAGATGTGATCCCAAGCAAACCGGGGGGTCAGAGGTGTGAGATGGAGTGAGTGGATTTTGGGGTGCACCTGGGCTGTTTTGGCATGGAAGGGGGAGAAGTGACAGTGGGAGTGATGGGGTCAGAGGTACCAGTGAATAAAAGGATGAAGATGATGGGGCCTTGGGGGGCAGGGACCCATGGGGATCCTTGGGACACAGGGACACCCAGGGCGGGGCACAGGACCCCCCGGGGGCCAGCTGAGGACAACAGGGACCGCCAGGGACAGAGCAGAGGCAGCCCCGGGTCAAACTCATGCTGAGGGCACAGGGGCCCTGGCGCACAGGGACGCTCTGCCCCGCGGCCCCACCCCACCCCCACTTGGGGCAGAGGGACGCTCACAGACACAGGGGGCTCCAAGGGGCACAGGGATCCCCCGGAAGCACATTGATACCCGGGATCCCTGCGGACAGAGGAAACCCGGGGACACAGGGACCGCGGCGGACACCTAACGACAACAGAGACCGCCAGGGGTACAGCGATCTCTGGGGAGCCAGGAACGGCCAGAGGACATCTGGGGACACCGGGACCGCCAGTGACACGGGGATCGCCGGTGAGCAGTGACGCCCAGGGGCACAGGGATCCCTTGGCGGCACAGGGACCCCCGAGGCGCCCTGGGGACACGGACAGCGGCGGTGACACCCGGGCCCTCTGGCCCCGCCCACGGGCGGTGCAGGCAGGGGGCGGGGCCTCCCGCCCGGCGCTCTCTGATTGGCCGGACGGCCCCGATTGATGTGGGCGCCTGACCGGTGGGGCGGGCGCTTTGCGACGGCGGCGCTTGACGGCGGCGGCGGCGGGTCCGGGTCCGGGCGGGGGCGGCCATGCTGCTCACCGTGTTCTGCCTGCGCCGCGACCGCTCCGAGATCACCTTCAACCTGCAGGTGGACGCCGATTTCGAGCTGCAGAACTTCCGCGCCCTTTGCGAGCTGGAGTCCGGCATCCCGGCGGCCGAGAGCCAGGTCAGGGCCTGCCCCCGCCCCCAGCGCCGGGGAGGGCCCGGCCGGTGCCCCCGGGCCGGGAGCGGCCGTGCCTCCTTCTCCCGCAGGGTCGGGGTCTCTTGGCTTGGTAGCGGCCGTGTCCCCCACGCCCCGCGGGGTTGGGTCCCGGGATCCGCCCCGGCCATCCGGAGTTTGGGATTGTTTGGAGTGGTGGGTCCCTCCCGGTCCCTCCCCTCGCGGGCCTTTGGGGTTTGGGGAGAAACACCTCGCTTTTCCCTCAAAATCCACTCAGGAGAGGGCTCCGAGTCCTCGGTGATTTGTGGTCAGGGCTCGGTTCGCGCCCGCCGCGCAGCTGAAAGGCAGAAAACAATGTGGGGATTTTTTGGTTTATGTTGAGGTTTCGGAGGAATTTGGTGCTTAAACGGGGCGGGAATTGGAGCGAGGGGAACGGGAGTCGGAGCGGGGAAGGTGGTGACCCGTGGGCTCATCAAACCCCAGGAAACGGGGCGGAACTATTCGGAACTATATCCCATCAACCCCCCGCCCTGTCTGGGACGGGAAGGGCACGTTGAGTCTTTTCCTCCCTTTTTTCCACACAGGTGTGGGGCACAGGGACATCCGTGTGCTTTTCCCAGGAAATATCCCCCTCCAGCCCGGATTCAGGGCTCACTCGTGTGCCAGAACTTGGGGGAAGCTGCGTGTGGGGGCGGCTCTGGGCCATCTGTCTGGGGTTTGCTCATGTTTTGGGCTCAGTCCCGCGTTTTTGGCCGTTCCTCCCCGTGTGTCCTGGGCAGGGCGTGTCGGCTTCTTTTCTGGGCGCCGACCATGCCTGGCAGAGTTTGTGGAGTGGTGGCTTTTGCTTCCCGAGCCTTTGCTCAGTCTAAATTAACAAAGTGTTTTTCCAGCCAAGCCAAGATTAGTCAGCGCTGGAAGAGCTGCTACAGGGGCAGCCCTGGGTCTGTGGTGTTCCTCACCTAGCAGGTTCTGACGTTTGGCTTTCCCTCTGCCTTGGGAGAGTCTTGTTTTTTGGAACGGGAGGTCAGTGATGAGAGAAGGTCTTAGAGCAAGGGTAGGAAATCCAGGTAGGGTGGATTCTCTTTTAGGAAAAAAACCTCTTGATTTTGGGCAAGTTGAAAGGGAGAACCCACCTCACGCAAAGGTTCTGTCTGCAGCAACCCTCCCGTGGCTGGGAGCCACCAGTGAGCCCCCAGATCTGGGGGCAACCCCTGTGTCTGGGACTCTGCCGTGACTTCGATATCTCCGAGCGTGAACTGGAGCTTAAACTCCTCACTGTCCCCTTTGTCCCTTGTGTCATGGTGACCTGCAGCTCCGGGTCTGGTTTAGGATAACGAGGGATCACTTCTCCGTGTATTTTTTGTCAGGAGTTCCCTTGTTTGAGTTTCTCCAGCACAGCTGACCTGTGTGGGGTTTGGGTGCTGCCAGCCCCAGGCGAGAGGAGCAGCACTGCGCTTTTGTAGCCACCTCTGCCTTCCTTCTGCTCGTCCATCTGCCGCTTCTGCATCATCCTGTGCCGTGTCGTGTCATGTTTTCCAGGCAGTTATTTATCGCTCCTCTTTCTGCCTGGTGTTTGTGAGGTGTTTTGAGGACCTTTAGTGGGGGAACAGGTTGAACATCGGGAGGACTTTCTTCATGGAAAGGGTGGTCAGGCCTTGGAAGGGGCTGCCCGGGGAGGTTTGGAGTCCCCATCCCTGGAAGTGTCCAAGGAAAGCCTGGACATGGCACTCAGTGCTCTGGGCTGGGGACAAAGTGGGGATTGCACCTGATGGTCTTGGAGGCTTTTTCCAGCCTCAGTGATTCTGTGAGAAAGTTATGAAGATACAAGTTTTCGGTGAAGCAGCTCCTTATATGGAAGGATTTTGCGTTGTTAAACCACAAACAGGCAGTTTTACATTTACCAAACTTGGCTGTTTTCTGCCCTTTTTCCTCAACCAAGGTGAATGTTGCATTGAAGGTGCTGTGTTGACACTAGCGAGGATGAATTTCGTTATAAGGGTCATGCAGGGTGGAGTAAACCACTCAGTATGTGGAGGAGGGTTAATCCCAGCCTTGTTCTCTGCTGGTTTGGGCAGTGAATTCCGTGTGCTGCAGTTTGAGGCGGGGCAGGGAGCTGTGAGGTGTCTGAGGGACGGCTGTGGGCACAGGTCTGTGAGATAACAGAGGCGGCTGCTGGTGGCTGTGCTGATAAGAGGAGCTGGGTGAGGCAAGGGGAAGTAATCTGATTTTCCACTCCCCTCCACACACCAAGGCCATGGCTTTCCGGGAAAGGGGATAGGAGGCTCTCAGCTGAGCCACGCTCTTCATTCCTTCCCTTCATTTATTTTTTCTCCATGCCCTCCATGTGTGTCATGCTCAGCAATATTTGATGGGCCCAGGATTTGGCTTGATTGATGGCTGCAGGTGGCATCCAGCACTCCTGGTTGGGGTTCCCTGCTCCATGGGAAGGTTCTACCCTCTGGCATTATGCACAGTGAATCCATCAGTGCCTGCATCCCTGTCTGAGTCACCTCCAGAAGAACCCGTGTCTGGTGCCTGCCAGCCAGCAGAACTGCCACAAACCAGACAATCAAAAGGCAGCAAAATCCAATCAGTTTGTTTTAAGAGTGGAGCAGAATGGGTCAGGAGTGGATTAATCTGAGCTGCTAATGGACGTGGTGCGAGTGCCAGGCGCTTAATTCATTGTCTGGGATGTAAGGCCGAATGCTCATAAATCCAATCCCAGCAAGACGACAGAGGTAAAGCCTCACTTAAACTGATTACCTCGTCTCTTCCAGAGTGTCTGCGCAGTGAATCTGCCATTTCAGATTTGGTTGTGCAGCTGGGATTTATGACACGCTGGCTGTCGCTGCAGCGGCACCGACTCAGGCGAGTAACGTGAGAGGCTGTGCCGGGGCTCTGCCAGCACCAGCTGACCTTGGTGCCACTGGTGTCGTGTGGGGTAGAGGCCACACTTTGAAATCACTGCACACGGGCCCTGGGAGGTTGCACGCTGGCGGTGGGGAGGAGGTAGGAAGCTCGTGCCTGGTTCCATCGTGTGTGTTTCCCCCGTTCTCTGATTGCTGCCCTATGAGGTCCTGGGCGTTGTGTTCTTCCTGCCTTGTCTTGCCTTGGCACTGCTGATGACAATGGGTCTCCACTGCAGAGTGCCACAGGGAGAGTCTGTGTAAGATGTTGGAGTTGCTGGAGTGAAGCAATGAAAGCCTGTAGTGTCAGCCAGACCTTAAGACAGGTAATGATTGGGTTTTTTGGGATCTTGTTGGATTTACTCCCTGTGATAGCATCAGGCACAGCCGCAGCCCATCCACGCCAGGACTGCGAAAGCTTCTCCCGCGTGGCTCAGCCAGTCCCAAACTGTGGCAAACGTGTTGTTGCCGAACTGGCCTTTTCCAGCCCCAAAGAGACACGGTTTGGCCAAACAAGGTGGCATTTGTGAAATTTGATCGTGTGCCTGAGGGGTTTAGGCCAAGTTCTCCATACTCTGGGCTGCTGCCAGGGCAGGAGGTGGTTGGGCCGATCTGCCTGGTCTCGCTGTGCTCCGGTGACGGCACAGAAACCTTCGTGTTGCCAAATACCATTTCTGGGAACTTTTGTTCCAGCTTTATGTTACATTTCGGGCTTTCCCACAACTTAAGGCCTCTGTGGGTATTACAGGTCTGATGTTCATGGAAATGTTCCGTGGGGATTATTCACCTTTATCTCTGTGGGTTTATGTTTAGTCTGTGGACCCCTTGTTAAACCAGGTTATCAAAATAGAAATGGATGTGACTTAGAGTTTTGTAGTCACGAGAAGTTAATTCCCTGCATGGACTGACGGCAGTCTTGAAAGCAGAGCCTTTGGGTGCTCTGAGTCTGGAGAGTTGCATCACTGGAGTGAACTGGAAAGCACTGAGCTAATGATTGAGGTCCCTGTAAAACTGGTTATTCTGGGGAGCTGTGTCATGGGAAGAGGCAGAATGATGGATGTTGGGCTGGATCATCCCTGGATCTACCTGGATCGGCGCTGCTGGCATGTCTTGCCGTTGGTCCACGGTCAGTGGGTGCTGACTTGGGGCGGGGAATGCTGCAGAAAATGTCCGTGGCTTGTGTAATCATGGAGTTTGAGAATGTGGATAGACAGTCCCGGTCAAGACTTGTTCCCTCTAATGATCTTGGGCCTCTGATCAGGGGAGGCTGGCCCTTCTCCATGGTGCCAGCTGTCAAATTCTCCATGGAGCCAGCTGTCAAACCACAGCTGGATTTCGGTAAGACCGACCCCTTGTTGTCCAGCCGTGAATGTGTGGAGGCCCTGCTGTGCCTGACGCCGGGGCCTGTGAGGACATCACACCTTCCCTTCTGAAACTTGAGATGGATCTGGAGGATTCTGGAATGGTTTTTTTTCTCCTATAACAAAATAACATCTTGCTTTTTTTTTTCCTTTTTCTCTGCTTGGTGGTGCTGGTGGCTCCTGGCACAGATTGTTTATGCGGAGCGGCCACTGACTGACAACAACAGGTCCCTGGCCTCCTATGGCTTGAAGGACGGGGATGTGGTGATCCTGCGCCAGAAGGAGATGGTGGAGCCACGGCCTTCCATGTCCTTCCCAGGTGAGAGAGGCTCCAGGCCAGCACTGCCTGAGACTGTAGAGATTCATCAACCCTCACCCAACACCAGCTCCGGTCGGTGTCCTTT
Organism: Chamaea fasciata; assembly: GCF_029207755.1. Lineage (NCBI taxonomy): Eukaryota > Metazoa > Chordata > Aves > Passeriformes > Sylviidae > Chamaea > Chamaea fasciata. The sequence continues at coordinate 7,190,221 of NW_027094108.1, read as the reverse complement.
AGCACCTTCTGCGCAAAGTGCTGAGGGAGGGAGGGTGGCTGGGGTGAGTTGGCGGGGCTTGTAAATGACCCAAAGGGCTTCTGATTCAGTGTTTTATTCTGAGGAAGCCAATACCATTTTACTGTTCCTTTGGGGAAGTGTGGAGGCAGTGAGGAGGTGACTGGTTCAGAACAGGCTTGGTAAAGATGGGTGAGTTTTCCTACAACCGCTGGTTCCCTTCCCACTGGGTGTGATGGCACGGGCGTGTGAGTGGCTCAGACCCAGGAACGGCCTCTATGGACGTGTGTCCTGAACCTGTCCTGTGGCAGATTGCCTGAGAAGCCACATCTTGCCAAACCCAGTCCCTTAATCATGTGTGCATGCCAAAGGCTCCTCTGAGAATGCCTGAGTGGAGCCCTGCACTTCTGTCCTGCCTTCCACAGCAACTCCTAGCAAATCCCAGTCATAAAATATCCCTAGAAAAGGTGCCACAGGCTGAAAAGGGCGTGGGAGCATTGATGAGGTCCTTGTCCTGTCTCAGCTGGAGGATGGGTACCTGCAATGCAGGTCTGCAGGAATGTTACTACTTTTTTTTTCCCCCTGCTTTTTTTTAACCTGAGAGACTCTGAAGTGCCTCAGAGCCACTGGGTTTAGCCGTGCAGGCCCTCCATGAGGGATTCACGTTTGTGAAGCTGGGAATAACTAGTCAGCAAGTGCATTTCAGGGGATTAAAAATGGGGCAGACAGACGAGACCAGTTACATAAATGCGCCAGCATTGCTAACCCAGTAACCCAGGGACGTGGCTGTGCTTCCGACACAAACCGCCGCTTACGGAATCTGCTCTTGTGCAGCATTGAGGGCAGCTTATCCTTCCCTTGGTTTTTTCCAGCAGAACTGCAACCATGAAGCACCGACACCTCTGTTCTTCCTTTCAGGTCTGCCCAGGATAGATTTCAGCAGCATTGCCGTTCCTGGGACGTCCACGCAGCAGCAGCCGCCGGCGGCGCAGCGCCCGCGCCCATCGCCTCCGGATGTGCCCTTGTTCCCTCAGGGCCTGGACAACCCGGCGCTGCTGCGGGAGATGCTGCTAGCCAACCCCCATGAGCTGTCCCTGCTGAAGGAGCGCAACCCACCCCTGGCTGAGGCCTTGCTGAGCGGGGACCTTGGTGAGCTGGGCTTGGAGCAGGGTCAGCGTCCATCAGAGGCAGCCCCAGGTGTTTAACGAGCTGGGATGTGCTGCAGATTCCTTGATGGTGCAGATAAAAGGTGCCAGTTGGGAAGCACTCGAGGCAGAGTTCTTCCATTTCTGGGTGTATTTCTCCTGCTTGGCATCTTTAATATCCTCTTTAATATCTCCTACTCAGAAATATCAGATGCACAGGTAATTTGAGTGTCTGTGAACACAAGTGACTCAGCTCCTGATTTTTACACTAAGACACTCCTTACTGCACATTTTCCAATAAAGGTGGTGTGTTTGCTGCATGCGAGATCCTGCTGGGACTCAGCAGAGAGCAACAAACCCAGCTTCAAACCCAGCTCTGTGCATAGTGATCATGTGCTGTGGAAGTGAACTGCAGAAAAGGAGAGGGAAAGGAACAAGGAAATAGTGTCTTTTAGGAACTTTCTCAATAGAAATAGTCATAGATGTGTAAATTTCTGTTAATCTTGGAAGTATCCCTGCAGCCCTCAACAAAATACCCAATATCTGGCCTTGGCAGGACAGACCATAGTTACCTGCCCAGCCTGAGAGTGGGACTTCTCAGTGGTGCTCTGTACACATGGTTTGCCCCGGTTCCTCCCCCCACTAATGTCCCTGACCCTTGGTTTCTCCTCTCCTGGGTGTGTCTCCATTGGTTGTGGGACCGGTGACCGGCCCTGTTTCCCCTCTGGAATACTGACCTTACCTGCCCTTTGCTCTGCCCCATGCCTCAAGGTCGTTGGCTGCTGAACTCCATGCTTAAGCGGGGAGAAGCAGATGACTCTGACTCTTGACTCTGGGTCTCCCTTCAGCTCCTGGAAATAAACCTGCTGGAACTGACCTGGTGTCAAGGCCTTCTGCCTCTCCTAGCTGTGCTAGCCACGTGGTGTGAGTGGATGTCTGAGCTTGACTGCTTCGCCTGAGTTTCCCCAAGTGGCCTTTCCGCCGGAGAGGCTTATTGGGATCTAGGCTCCAGCTCAACTCCTAAATAGCACACCACCATATCTGAGTGTTTTGGGCACAGCTGAAACCTCGTCTTTCACTTCCTCTGCAGCTGATATTGGTCCCTTGTTCTTCCTGTGGTGAAAGACTTGAACTCTGACATCCTGTAGGTGTGAAAAGAGAGGGGTTTTGAGTAGCAGCAGATGAGCTCCTGAATCTCTGCAGGATGTTTAGTTGGGAAATAAGTCCCGTTGAGTGTGGAGAAATAAATGAAGAGAAGGAGCTTCTAGCAGGAGATTTTATCTACTCTCAGGGTTACATCTGAGTGATTTCTCTCTGTTAGAGGAAACTAGAGAGGAACTCCCATGGTATTATCAGCCTGTTTTGTTTTTAACTCTGCCTTTAGTTCATATCCAGAGCTGAAGCTATGTTCTTTGCACTCTCAGGCTTTTTCACGCGTCTTGCTGGGAGTTTTTCCCACCACCTTAAGCAGGGGTGCTGCTCTTGGCGCAGGAAACCAGAGGTTAGGCTCAGAACACCCAGAACTGGCTCCTCTGCTGCTCTGCCTGCTCTGTGCACATCAAGCTTTGACCCAGATGTGCATTTTAAGGCCAAATTGCCGCATTGGGCTGTCAGGAGGAAGTGGTTTGGGCTGGTTTTGCCCTTGTCATGCTGCGCTGCTGCTACTGGCAGTGTTCGGGCACAGATCCAGCTCAGCTCCAGCTTGGATTCCCAAATATCTGCATAGATCCATGCCCCCTGGCTGTGCTGGATGAAGGCACCTGCTGTACAGAAGCCTGATTTCAAAAAATCAACAGTCAAATATACCCAACGCCTCCCTGGGCACATAACAGCCTTTGAGCCAGAGCTGCTTCCTGGGAACGGCATCTCTGGAAGCAAACCCAAACCTTCCCTGTGTGCAGACCTGCACGGACTGCCAAGTCCTTTTGGGGACATACGTGATCCCATTCAAGCAGCAAAAAATGGCCAGAGGCCATCCAGAAAGTAGGAGCCTAAAAACTGTAGTCTTAAAATGTGCATTTAGACCTGGCTAACACCTCCTGGTTCCAGTGGTAGGCATTCAGCTTTAGGGATTATAATCTCTGGTTTTGCTATGTTCCTTGGGTTTGAAGGAAGTTTTGTTGTTAGCCTTTGTATGGTTTTTAATTTTTTTTTTCCCTAAAAAATGTATGTGCCAGGAAATTGAGTTTGATTGTGCAGTTTTTGGGTAGGGACATGAGGAGAGAGAGCTCTGTCCGGTTGCTTTTCATCTCGGCAGGTTCCCAAGTTTGCCACTGATCCTCTGAGGTCCATCCACGCTGCCCTCAGAGGAAGCTTTTTTCCGTGTGCTGCTGAGTCTATTCCTCAGCTGGCATCAAAAGAAGCGTTTGCTGTGCCAGAATTTGATTTGCAAGAGTAATTTCCAGTAAAAAGCATTTCTTTATCTCCTTGTTCCCACAGAGAAATTCACCAGGGTGTTGCTGGAGCAACAGCAGGACCGAGCCCGGCGGGAGCAGGAGAGGATCCGGCTCTATTCTGCTGACCCCTTTGATCTCGAGGCACAGGCCAAGATAGAAGAAGACATAAGGTAACAAACCAAAGTGGCTTGTAGGCTTTGGGGTACTCTCTGGGGAGAAAAAAAATGCCGTGTGTTCCCATCCATGGTGTTTTTTTTTCTCAGAGCCTAAGGCAGAATCTAAACATACTCCTTGTATCGAGGAGTTTGTTTGCAGGGTGATGCTCTGGGCCCCCTTGCACATGGGAAGGTTGGGATTCGGGAACATGGGCGTGCACCCCATCCTTGAGATGTGTCCAGCTGAGATCACAGAGTGTTCTTCCCTGGGAGGGTGGTGAGGCCCTGGGACAGGTTGCCCAGAGAAGTTGTGGCTGCCCATCCCTGGAAGTGTTCAAGGTTGGACAGGGCTTGGAGAAACCTGGGAGAGCAGAAGGTGTCCCTGCCCATGGCAGGGGGTAGCACTGGATGGGCTTTAAGGTTTCTCCCAACGCAGACCATTCTGGGATTGTGTGATCTGGGGTGCCAGCACTGTTGTCTGTGCATGTGATGTCTTGGAGCTGCCTGAGCTGGTCCACTCCTGAAACTGAAGCACTTGTGGAGAGCACATCTCCTCTTGAGAGGTGTGAGTCTGGTGCCTGGGGCATGATTTGAACCCAGGAGCTGGGCTGGTGTATAGCAACACGGCGTTGTTTCTCCCAGCTGCCCTCGAGATTTGGTTTTGCATCCTGCTAATTGTTCTCTGTCTGGCTAATTCACTGATGAGAAGTTCTGCAGAAGTGCATCCTGCTCATCAGCTCGCTCCCTCTTGCTGCCTTCCAGATGTAATTGTGTTGGGCTGATTTCTTCAGCTGAGTGGTAAATCCTGGAGTCGGTTCATGGCTGGTAGTTTTCCCCTGATAACAAAGTGTCTGTCTGGTACAGACCCATTGTTGGTCAGAACCAGAATTCACTCGTGGTAGGAGTGATCTCACATTACAGCTGACAAGGTGTTGGTGCCAGATAAACACTCAGCAATGCAGAAAATAGACATTTGTAGATAGCGAAACATTGCTCAGAGGCACAGGAATGCTTCCCTTCTTCCTTAGATGAGGGGCAGATAAAGGGGATGTGCCCAAGGCTCTGCAGCTGTTTGGGCTAAGCTGTCCCCAGATTTCACACTCCACTCAGTGAAAAATGAAATGGCATCAGAATCAAAGCCTTTTGCCCTTTTTTGGGGGAGATAAAGCTGTTTTGGATACAGTCACTATGGATGCCCATCACTTCCAAGATTATCCTGGGGCTGTGAGGGATTTCTTGAAGAGCATTTTTTCTGTCAGTTTGAATTTGCACCAAGGGCTGGTGCTCGTGGTGGTGTTCTTTCTGCCTTTTTGCTCACCTCCCTCCTTTCCTATGCCTGGAAAAGGAAAGATACCAGGGAAACCAGAGGATTTTAAAGTTCAGCTGCTATGTGGGATTCCAGTGATGTAGCTATTGGCAACATTTCAGCATACCCTTGGTGTGACTAATGAATCCACAGGTTTTTTGCTCCGAGTTCTCCAGGTTAACATGGATGGCAGGTTCCTACTGGCAACACAAGGCTGTCAGGATCTGAGGTGTGAGTTAGGCAGGGGTTGGAAGGGACAGTGGCTGCTAGGAAATAACGCAGTGTTTCTGGACTAAGCTGAGATCATTCCTAGCAATCTTCAGTTCCCAGGTCTGTGTTTCACTAAGGAGGCAGCCTTTGCTGTGGTTTAAATGTGTGTTTGTAAGGTGAGCAGCAGCAGGGGGGATTTCTGTGAGTCAGAGGGATGTTACAAGGTCTGGTTGACAGAAATTTTGATTTTTCTCTCTTGTCCACAAAATTCAGGCAACAAAATATTGAAGAGAACATGACAATAGCAATGGAAGAGGCACCCGAGAGCTTTGGGCAGGTGGTGATGCTCTACATCAACTGCAAAGTCAATGGACACCCTGTGAAAGCCTTTGTGGACTCAGGTGCTTTCTCCACACTCTCGGTCGCTGAGGGCAACAGTAAACATTCCAGTAGTTTTTCCAAAAAAATCCTAAAATACAGCACTGCATGACAAGATTTTGAGGCACTTTACTGAACCCTGAGCACAGCCTGGGTGAGCAGAGGAGATTGTTGGGAGAAGCAGTGTGGGAACACCCTGGATTATGGCTCCTGGGAGAGGTTCTGGGACTTCCGTACCTGGAAGGCTGCTGCCATGTGTGTGTGTCTTGGCTCATTTTGCAGACAGGGTGATTTCACACGTGTTTAATGTGGTGGTTCCCATCCACATCCTGCCAGGGAAAGTTCTTGGGGTTGTTCCATCCCTAGAGTAATGGTCAGTGTGGACCCATGTGTGGGCAGCCAGGTCAGCACAGTGGGATTCACAGGAAGCCTTTATGCCCTGGGGCAGGGGAGTTTCCCAGCCACTGACTACCAGATCTTAAGCTCTTCCAGGAGAAAATACAAGTTTGTGCTAAGCCATCAGGATTTAACATGAGTTCTGTTGCTGGTAGGTGCCCAGATGACCATCATGAGCCAAGCTTGTGCTGAAAGGTGCAACATCATGAGGCTGGTGGATCGGCGGTGGGCTGGCATTGCTAAGGGCGTTGGGACACAGAAAATCATTGGCAGAGTGCATTTAGGTAAGTACTGGCATTTTTTGGGGCAGCTTTAGCAGGGGTTTGACTGCATTTCCCACAATCTTGGCGCTGAGGATTGGTGCTGTAATTGTTAGGAGCGCCTGCAGAGTAAAATCAAAGGGCATCTGAAATGTGTTTGTTTGTCTTGGGCACAGAACTCTGTTTTTGGTCTCATTTAATGCTGTATTTTAATGGCATTACTGTAACCCTTTGTGAGGGAGTCCCAGCTCCTGCACACGTAGAGGACGTTCTCTAGGGGCAAAACCCAAGGTGAATGTGAAACACCACAACCTTCCCTGTTTTGGCTGGGCCTGCTGGGCAGGGTGAGGTACTCAGGAAGGGTTCCAGCCAGTGCAGTGTTTGCTGTTCCTTTGGAAAGAGAAGCCTCTCTGTGCTTTTGTGCAGCTTTTCGGGATGGAGTACATTGTCCTTATTAGTGAAAAATCAATTCAAAAATCAATTTTCTGTTGCTGGTGTTTAGACTTGTGCTTTAATAAACTGTTTGCAGCCCCTCCAGCTTGGAGGGTCAGAGAAGCAGCACTCAAGGTTCTTAGGCACATCAGCTTTTAAAATAATTACTCTGGGACCATGGCAGGCCTGCCAGTCCTGGGGCTTGCACAGGGCCAGACTTTCTGTGACCAAAACAGTCCATCAGAGTGCTGGTTTCAGATTCTCCCAGACCTTTCCCTGTCGGTGGAAGAGCAGAGAGCAGATTTGTTGTGCTGTAGTGGGAACTTCTCTCCCTTGTGTTTCAGCTCAGGTGCAGATTGAAGGGGATTTCCTGGCGTGCTCCTTCTCAATCCTGGAAGAGCAGCCCATGGACATGCTCCTAGGACTGGATATGCTTAAGAGGCATCAGGTATCAAACCCACTTTTGAAACAGTTACCTAGCTCTTGAAGGTTTAGTGAGAAGTGCAACCTAAATGCCTTGCCTGTGAATTCATAAGATTTTCCTGGGGAGAGTTGATGGTGGATTATCTTCCAGCCTGGAAGCATGCACACTACATCCATCATAGACGGCTCTAGGATGTCTGGCTGCTGCCTGGAGCTTTTGGCTCTGATCAGAGATGCTCAAAACTTTTCAACTGAATGATGTGTCCCAAATTGAGTGAGACAGGGACCTTTGGTTAGAGCTGATACTCCGGGCCCACCCTTGCCTGCTGTGAGCCGTTCCCATTGGAGACGGATCACCTGACCTTGTGTCTCCCTTTTTCCCTGGGAGCCGCCTGGCTCTCCGCAGACCCCTGATGTGTCACTGCTCTTTTGCAGTGCTCCATTGATCTCAAGAAGAACGTGCTGGTGATTGGCACCACGGGCTCACAGACCTCGTTCCTGCCTGAGGGCGAGCTGCCCGAGTGCGCGCGGCTGGCGTACGGCGCGGGGCGCGACGATGTGCGGCCCGAGGACATCGCTGACCAGGAGCTCGCAGAGGCAATACAGAAATCCGTAGAGGAAGCAGGTACCAGCAGGAGCTCATTTGAAATAGGAATCCATGCATTTTTTTTTTGCTGCACGTCAGGATGTCTGTGAGCAGTTCCCCTTCCAGCTCCCGGGGGCAGCATCAGCCAGTAAAGGGTGGAGAGAAGGGGCTTTGTTCTTGCTGGTGGTCTCTGAGCGCACTTCTCTCTTCCTTTCTGGGCTGAAAAACATGCACAAAGGCACTCGAGCCTGTTTGCTGTTTAATTTGTGCTCTCCCTGCAGCTTCCCACCCCCTCTGGTCTCCTGGCTTTCCAGGTGTGGAGGTTAATGGTTGTCTGTGGCTGGGATCACGTTGTAGTGCCCGGCAGGGATGTGGCTCCGCTGCGGTGCTGCTGCAGCCTCATGTGAGCACAGCTTTGGGGAGGCTCCCCAAACCCTGCTCTTATTGGCTGCACCACGTAAAAATAGAGCAGCTGTAGTGGTGACAAAAGTTCATGACAATTTTTAGAATTCACACTATTTCAGCATTTTTCCCTGGAATGGTGCTCTGCCCTTGGAGGGGGAATTGCCTCCTTGCAGTTGCTCTGAGGTTCAAAAGCTGAATTCACATCCTCAGCCTTAAACATGACCTGCAAAGAGAACTTTCACCTTCCTGCAGTTTTGTTCCCAGTATCCCTGGAATCCAAATGCTGCACAGATGCAATGGCTACACAGAGTTTTGGTGGCTGCAAAATTTAGTGAAGTGATTTTATTTTCAGCTAAAAAGCTGAAAGCTGAGCTATGAGCCAAAAACAGTCTGAAACTCAAATTTTCTGTTCAACTCCTCCCTTAATTCAGTTTTTAGCTGAAGAGGAAATTCATTATTTTTTCCCTGCTGTTCCAGAGAAGCTGTGAACACCTCAGGGTGTATTCCTTAAGCCTTTTCCAAAACTTTTAACATTTTATATCCAAGAGTTCTCTAGAGACCTTTAAATTTTACTGCTCATTTTTCCTCTGAAAGAACACAGTAAATTCTGCTTCCTACACACATGTAGAACTCTTTGCTGGGTCATGTTTAAACTGATCAAGTTGATTTCAGCATTTTTCTTGCTAATTTTTTAAGACTCTAGCGTGCCCATATTGAAATGAAAAAAAAAAAAAGATTTAATCATATATTAAATATATATTTTTATATTTATTAGTTACTAAACTTTATTTAACTATACATACCTATATCTGTATGTATCCATATATATATGTGTATATATATATATATATATAGTTGAAATGCACTGAAATTTTTCTTAACACTTCACAGTTACTGTTTGACAACTCAAAGAGTAAGCAGTTAGTTACAAATAATGAAGGTGATAACATTAAGGGGAGCACAGAACTGCATTTATTGCTCCGTTTGGCCAATTTTCTTCCATCCTAAGAATGTAAGTTTCCCAGAAATGTAAAAAACCTCAGAAGGAAGGTCTGGTTTTAATGAATCAGTAAGAAATAGTTTAAATGTGTGACTTTTCTAGCCAAATTTGAATGTTTATTAACTGAAGTTGCAGCCAGTAGAGAGAAACACAAATACGGGTTTGACCTTGTGATCGGGTTTTCATGTCGCTAAAGGTCAGGCTCGGGAGCTTGGGCTCTTGTCTGTTCCCACAGCCTGGCAGGTGTAAATATTAGTTCTTTTCCTGTTAAAACCTGGAGCCTGATGGAGCCTGGATTAGCTTTTGGAATATATTTCCACTTTGGATGAGGCATTGCAGGTATTATAGTTGGTTGGATTTAGTTCTTTGTTGAAAGAGAACTAAATAACAAGCAAACCTCAGTCCAAACTATGAGTCTTTACAATAAAAGCATTTTAGACAAGTTTTTTCAACAGAAAAGTGCCTGAAATGACTTAAATCCAAGCTGCTTACGTACCACATATGGTTTTAAGGACCATGAGGCTTTGTTCAGGCTAGTCAGCACTCGGACACTTTCCATGGATTCTGAGCCCTAGAGGAATGTAAAAGATTTATGGGAATAGGAAATCCATTTTGTGTGTTCACTTAATGCTCATAGAACACTGAGGCACAGAACGAAAGTGGCTCTTGTTCAGATTGACTCTGACAGTCCTAGACACAGTACTAGCCTCTGGCCTTTGTTGGCTGTATCCTGAAATGTCAGCACATTCCCTCTTAATCTCTTCCAAAACTTGAGTTGCTACTAGGTGGTACCAAGAAAACCAAGAAAGGAAAAAACAGAAAACGGAAGAAGGACAGAAAGAGAATGTGATGCAGCTCCAAAGAAGCTCAGCTCCCCACAACACGTGTGTTCTTTTATAACAGCAGGAATTTTTGCTGGCTTCCAGGAGATGGTACAACACAAATGGCTGCCTGCCCCTGGAGGCTATTAAAGTGGTTGTTTTGAATGCACCTGGATTTTCCTTGAGCTTTATTTAATCCCCTGAAGCCCACATTAGGGAGCCTCATGATTTCTGTCAGCTGCCTTGCTGGTGGTTCAGCACCTATGGGAGGAAGCTGAGGTGGTGGTGGAGTCCTGCTGGGGTTCACTGAGATCTGGGACCTCCATGTCCTTATTTACTTCTGAGGTCTTGATGCTTTTTTTGTGCCAATTTCCCACCACTGGGGAACTCCGCGATCATGGAGGATGTACAAATCTTACAGCAAAACTGGAGCTGTTTTGCATAGGAGGAAGTGTAGCCAGGCAGTTCATCCCACACTCAGCTTTTCATCCGGGCAGCCTCAGTCCAAGTCACTGCCAGCATAAACAACTCAGGTTGTTCCTGGTACAGACAGGAATTTATCCCTGATGGTGTACTTCGTGGAAAAGAGTTTGTTCCAGGTTTTAACTGGTTCAATATCCCTGGTGGGGCTGGAACTCAGCTCTGTGGCTATCCCAGGAGAAGGATGACACTCAGGAGTGCTTGGTGGAAAAGCTCCTGCTGCTACCTAAATGCAAACCCCTGATGTGTCGATCAGGCCCTTATTAACGATCCAGCAGGTCAAAAGACAGTTCTGCTTCCTCCCTGAAGGGTTGGTTTGGGACTGGAGAGCATGAAAGTAATCATTCCACATAGAAATCATGTCCCTCTGGATTTCATCCATATCCTCTGTCACAAAGCTCTTTGCTACCCTTAGGAAAGATGAGCAGTGGGGTGGTGTCACGGGAGGTACTGCACTGGTTTTAGTTAACAGAGGAAAAAAGGAACAAGGCTGAGGACAGAAGGGCAGATTTCTGTCATGTTGTGGAATTTAAAGGGAATTGTGGCTGGAGGTGTAGGCATAGCAAGCTGTGCCCCACTGCTCCTGTAAAAAGAGACTCCAGGAAAACAGTGGTGTGTGTTTAAGAGCACTGAGTTTGGAAAGGGAAAGGGCAGGAAATCCCAGAGCACAGAGCCTGGGTGTATGATCCTGGGCAGACAGGGCTGTGGTGTCAGGACAGGCACTCCTGCAAAGGTCATGTGAGTGATTTAACGAGCGCAAGAGCGTTGATACATCAGCAAGATCAGACTGTCAGCAAGATAAGGTCACTTAATCTCCCCTGATAACCACAGCCAGTGTTAGGTGCTTCTGATAGAGATCTGCTGTTCATCTGCTCTCTGTGAGGACAAGGAAGCAGCAAGCTGGGTTTGACTTCTGGCTGCTTTTCCTTTGCTTTGCTCTTCCCAGCCTTGGGCAGCAGTTCTTTTGGGGGGTTTCTTTCCCCCTACAATCCCCCACTTCCCTTTTGCAGCCAGCTGGTGTTCGGACGCCTTCTCTTGGGTCTAATGGTACTGCTGGGAGCACAACCCAAGAACTGTGTTGCCATCTCAGTTCCCATATCCCTGAAATGTGTCTCTCGCATATCTCCAGACAAAGGGAGAAAAAGTACAGCACTAGACACGTGTTATGCTGTGTAGAGTTTACCAAGTGTCTGGTGTCACCAACAGACTGCTCTGTAGCACAGACAGTACAGAACAGCCTTTAAATTGTACTCTGGCAGAGTTCTTCTTGCCAAATCTGGTACATCATTCTGGGAAGCAGGAGCTCCTGCAGCCTCCATGCCATTGTGCCGGACGGTCAGGAGGGGAGCTGTGCAGGACTGTAAACCATGCATGGTGTGTGCTCTGAATGCTAACACGAGTTTGGTGTGTTTGTTTCCTAATCCAAACAGAACGTCGGAAGCCTTGATGCATGTAGTGTGTGTTTACTGCAGCTGGAGTGGGCCACAGACCAGGTATTCAGAGCCACCCGTTCCAGTTTATGCTGCCACATTGCGAATGGTGCTTCTGCTCTGTCCTGACTGCTCCTTTCCTTCTGTCTTCCATAGAGAATAGTGACAAAGAAACTACCTCACTGGAAATGCCCTCATTACCAGCTTCTGATGGGTTTCAAAATCCAGTCCAGTCTTCAGGACTAAATTCCAAGATCCGTAATCCCACAAATCAATTACTTGATCGTTCTGTCTCTGCCCCTGCTTCAATTTGCTCATCTGAATCCAGCCTCGCAGGGCCCCTCAATCCTAGAGCCGTCAAGACTTCTGACTCTTCACCTGAACACCAGATAACCCCAGAAAAAGAACATCCTCTGGTATTACAGCATCATTCCAATAGCTCTTCCTTGGCAAATAATGACCCCTCTCCGCACACTGGAGATGGAACCTGCTCCAGTCCAGCTTGCCTTTCACAGAAGACACTCAAAGAAACATTTAGTGCTGACATTTTAAAGGAATGTAATGCTAAAGGACAAGATCATGGTCAGGAACATCCTCTGGAAGTGACAAAAGTCAATTTGGCTGACACTGCTGCCAAGCACAGGCAGGATGAACATGTCTGTCTGTCTTCAGAGCAGGAGCAAAAATATGAGCTTCCCACAGACCATCGGATGTGCAAAGAGCCAGAAAAGGAACATCTTGAGGAGCAAACTGAGACAACTGACCCAGAACCTCCTTGCTGTGTTGGTAGGGTTGAGAAACCTGCTGTGGCAGAAGCCGAACAGCGAGAAAATCCTCCCATGGAAATGAGAGATGGACTGGAGAGAGCAGGTCTTTCCTGTGTGAAAGGCAGTATCCAGCTGTCAGCCTCCTGTAGTCATGTGCACATGGAAGCCTCCATGGAAATAGATGCAGTGGAGCAGGCTGCAGCTCAAGCGCAGAGCTCAGCAAGGCAGCAAAAGCAGCAGACTGAGAACAGATGTATATCCAACCTGAACTCAGAGGCCTTCTCCATGGAGGTGGAATTGCTGAAGTCTCCATCCTCGAGTGATCCACTTTCCACTAGTGATGTCCTGCAGTCTAAAAGCACCAGTGAAATTCCTGCAGAGTATCATGAGTTGGCTAATTTGGCAGCAGACAGCTCTTCCCCGTCCAGCACCCAACAGCTGGACATGGATCCAGGAAGATCTTCAGAAGAGCTGTGTTTCCCTCTAGCATCAGCCTTGAAAGAGCTTCACAAACTCTTGGTTATCAGTCGGAAAGGAGAATGTAAGATCCTTGCCTCGGAAGAAGTCTCACAGCTGGAAATGGTTCACAGAGAGCCAGCAGTGCAGCAGAAAGGACTTCGTGAAGGTGAGCAGAAAGGCTTGGATCCAGCCAGCCAGGAACAGAGCTGTTCCTTTGCTGAGGCGAGGTCTGAGGATGGAGGAGCAGAGGGGAGCCAGCCTTGTGATTCTGGCAGAGAGCACATCAGCACCAGGCCCATCAATCCTGGGCAGCCTGTGCTCGGGGAAGGTTCTTTAGACAGGCAGAAGGGTTCAGGTAAGAGCAGTGTGGTCATGGTGAGTTCTGCAGCCACCCCTGGCCAGCAGCAGAGCCCAGAGCAGAGGGAGGTTTTGGCAGGAGGTTCTCAGAGTCCACCTAGTCCAACTTTGGAGCAAAGTGCACCTGTTTCCGCCACACCTGCTTCAGGTGAAGGAGCACCACAGGATACTCAGAGCCTGTTCACAGGAGCACCTGGGAGAAGTGACAGTGCTGCTCCTGAATGTCCGTGGCCGGTGGGTGGGAGTGAGGAACCACCGCTGAGCCCCCCAGTTGCCCACTCCAGACTGATCACAGGGGCTTCTCCACCCCCTGCTTTCCCTGTGGCTGATATCGACCGGATCCTCGGTGCTGGTTTTACCCCACAGGAAGCTCTCCAGGCCTTGGAACAAGCGGGTGGAAACGCAGATCTTGCTCTTCTCATTTTGCTAGCCAAGAGCATCGTTGTTCCCACGTAACTGTGGAAGAGGGAGCTGACTGGGGGATCTTTTCTTCTACAGGAAGAAATCTATCTCAATTACACACCACAATGGATGAGCAGAATGTTGAGCCAGATTTTTTAATTACTTGCAGCTGAAGTAACACATCGCTTCTGTTTCACTTGTTAGATTTGGGCTTTGAAAGGAAAGAAAATGTCCTTGCATTGTGAATGCAAGGACAGAATAGCTTTTAATCATGCATACTGGATTAAAACTACTGGTTTTATTTAAGTGTACAATTTTAGAATAACCTCCAATGCTACGAATAAAAAGCAGCAGCCACTGTGCTCACTGCCCTGTCCGGCACAAAGCAGGTTGTGATGGGAATTGGCCACACACGCACAGGAGGAGAGGTCCACACTGCATCCAGTGTGGACTCTGGATTTGCTGCAGCTCCTTGGAACTGAGCATCCAGCTGTTGAAATTATTCTGGCAGCTACTGAAGGTGTGTAGATGCTCATGGATGTGTAAGGCTTTGCCAGAGGAGCAAGGGGGTTTTGTGTGTGCACAGGGAAGGCTGATGCTTATTTTTGCCAAACCTGCTTATGCTTTGATTTAGAGTTGGACTCAATGATTATTGTGTGTCCCTTCCAACTCAGAATATTCTGTGATGCTTTTGGGCCAGTGTGTTCCAGTTTACAACATGGGGATAGAAGAAGGGAAGGGATAGAATTTGGTGCTACCAAAACTTACCAGATGCGTTTTAACTTACTTGGAGATGTGCTGGTATTAACTGTAGGGACAGCGGAGGGGAGGGAAAAGGAGTGTTGACTTTTTTTTTCTAGCCTTGCTCACATCATGTTTTTCCTCATGCAAAAAGAACAAGCTCAACCAGTTTAAGGCTAAACCTTGATGACGAATTTGTTTAACAAACCTACTGTGTGTTACGGCTCTAAATCTCCCTGTGCCCGGGGAGGAATGAGCTTCATCTCAGTGGCTCCGAGCAGGGCTGTGATTGGAAGAAGGAAGAATCTGTTTTGCTGTGGTTTGTCTGGATGTCTGGGGTTGACCGGCCTCTTGGCTGTGGAATGCCATGGCTGGGGGTGCTGATCTCACACCTCAAGAAGGAAGGCTCCCCAGCAGGGTTCACAGAACAAATGCACTGGCTTCTGTGGTACAACCATTGTGGCCTTCTGGGATATCTCTGGTGACTCACCTGAGTGGTGAGGCCTCACTGAGGCCATGCTGTAGGAAGCCCTTTCCAGATGCTTCTTTGAGGGGGAGGAACGCCTTTGTGATGCTCTGCAAAGCCCCAAAACTCTGTCAGGGCTGGGGAAGGGAAAGGAGAGCGTGGCTGAAACCAAATTATAAGTAGGAGCTTTGATTTAGTCCCATTTGCAAATCTTAGAAGTGGCTTTGTGTTAGGTGTTCATCTTGAACTTGACACATTGAGCTAAACCTGGAGCGATGGCTCAGCAGCACTAGACACATTTTTGTTCATGGCTTTCATGTGGTGTTGTGGTTGTCTCAGGCCTGTGTCCTGGTGTTTGTGTTCCCTGTTGCTTTAGCAGGTCTCCTGTGTGTGTGCTGGGCTGTTTTTATGCAGGTGGCATTTAAAAACAACACAGATTTGGTTTCATCTGTCACCTCACAGGAGTTTGTGCTGTCACTGAGTGCTGGTGTCAGATTTGCCTCAGGCACTTGGACAGCCAGGAGATCCTCTGAAGTAATAAAGGGCTTTCAGGCATTCTGCTGTCAAATGGAGCTTCTCCATATGAGAAGCTGGGATGGTACCATCCAGACCTGGAGCTCCCAGACAGGTTTGGCTTATATCCCTCTGCTTGTGGTGCCAGCAGCCGACACTGCTTCATGGGGGAAGCAGTGCTTGGCTGTCTGGAGCAGCATCCAGTGATTCACTTGAGGCTCTGCTCAAAATGAGTTACTGAGGCCAGACTGCAGCTTCCTCGCCTTCATCGGGCAGGTGACAGAGTTACCCCTGCTGAAGATTTGGTTTAATATTCTCCTTGCAATGAGCACCTCAAATGAGTGGAAGCCCCTCTGTGAAGGGCAATGCTTGAGCTGGTACAGTAGTACAGTATCAGCAGATCTCTCTAAAAGCCTTAGGAAATAGGATCTATCAGACCCATTCCTGTCTGCATCTGGTTCACCATCAGGAGCAGCAGCAATGAGGCTGCCAGATCCAGAGCAACTTCAGACGGCTCAATCTGCTCCCAGTTTGCAGTGCGAGGCCTGGTGAGGTGGCCCTGGGAGCAAAGTTACACGGCAGCCAGGGGCAGGTTGGCACTCTTGGATGCGGGAGAGCTGAACCTGCACCCTTTGCCTGCAGGTGGATCTGCTGCCAGCTGCTTGGAGCAGCAGATGTTGGCAACTCAGTGTTAGCCCCTTGTATCACTCTCTCTGTTTTAGAAGCCATTGCTCAGCTGGCCCAAGTGGTGCTGCTCTGCACCAAGCTGGTGACAAGCTCTGCTCTCACGGCCATGCTGACTTAGGCTGTGCATACAGAATTTATGCTATAAAAGCTTTAGAGCATCAGCCAGTCTGCTTCAATGCTCACTTTTATTCTTTGTCAAATACAAGTTTTGAATCCCACCTTTCTGCCAAAGCTGTATGGAAGCATTTATCCATAGTGCTAGAATTCCATGGGTAACTCTCTCCAAACTGCTAGAAACAAACCCTGACCCCCAACTGATAAATATTTCTAAAACTCTTTTATCAAGCAGGTCCAAGCCTGGTGATTTAAATCTCTTCATTTCCAAGCCCTGCTTTGAGTGAATGGCTATGTGCTGCTAAATTAGTGAATAATTTTTTTAGGAGCAAGATTTAGTATAGAATTGGGGAAGTGGTGAGTCTTTAAGGTTAAAATAAAATGTAATAGAAAATGTGCTTAGCGAACGCTGTCTAAAAGTTGTCTTTGTTTCAATGTGTGTCCTCTCTGCTGCATGCACATGCACATCCTCTGTTCAGCCTCTGGCAGTCCCTTTGCTGGTCCCTGTGCTGACCTGGCCCACAGAGTGGGAGTGTTTATAGGAAAGGAGGGATGGCAAAGTGCTATGACTTATTGGCTACGGTGGGGGATAAAGGTACCACCAACAGCTGTTCAGGTTTCCAAGGAGCCAGGTATCCTGGCCTAAAATCAGGCACTTCATTCTTTTCTCTTCCCCCTCCTCATTAACCACTGCTGCAGTGTCCTAATGTCACATCACTTAACAAAGGGATTTCACCCTGGAAGTCCAGCTCTAGAGTAAAGCAGTGCTTGGAAGCTGCTTTGTAAAGCTGCCAGCACCTGTGGGGACCCATGTGGGTCTGTAGAGTTTCTTTCTGGGTGTGCCCTGGAGCCACTCCTGGTTTCCGAGATTTACTTTTCTCCTTAAAAATACTAAAGGAATTCACTTGGCCTCTTGGTGACTGCCTATTTGTGTACACGAGGCCACAGGTGAATATAGAGGTGACATTTAGTGGAATCCCAACATCTGGAAGTTTCTGGGCATGGGTAACTCTGACAAGAGGAGGGTGTATTCCTGGTGACTGTCCCTGGCATGTTTACCTACTGCAGGACAGAGCTGAGCTACGCTGTTACCTTGACAATCTCTGCCTCCTTGCTGTGTATGTTTAACTTCTGTGTAGACACTCGGTCTCCAGGACTGTTAACCTTGTACGTCCTCCATGTTCCCCTCTTCCGTCTCTCCCTCTTGCCATCTCCTCTTCTCAAAAGTAGCAATATTTAAGTGTACTTGCTGAATGCTCAACTTCAGATCAGCTTTCTGTAAAACTATGCCATTGACGAACAAAAGGAGGAGCAGGTCCTAGAGGTTTCTTCACCAGACTTGGACTTCCTGCCAAACGGCTCCCCAGAACTCTAACAGAAATTCAAAGAGGAGAAATCCAGAGGTATTTCTGCCTGCCTCTCTCGGAAGTCAGCTTGGGAAACGGGGTCGGTTTCATGTACATCATTCCCCTCTGAAGCGCTCAAGAGATTTCTTCCTGCACTGTGTAGACGAGGCTTAGTCTGTGATCCAAAGCACAGTGGTTTGGGTCACACTTCGACTGATGCTTCAGAGTTTTACAGACTCACTTAAGGAACTTGAGGGAATCAATACTCAGGAATCCTAAAGCTGGTTGTGTTTTGTGTCATTGACTCTTGTGGGCTGAACACACTGTGGCCTCACAGGTGGCTGAAGAGAGGAGTGGGTGTATCATCAACGGGATGTGGTTCTGCCCAAATACACACTTGATGCTTTTTTTGATTTTTTTTTAATATTGGGGGACTGTTTATCAACAAATTATGTGTAAAAAAATTTGATATTTAAAAAAAATGAATAAACACTTTATCATAATGTTGCTTGGTTGGTCTGTCTGTATTTCTGAGGTTGGCAGCTCTGCACTCAAGTCTGTCACTGCCTTTTTTCCCAAAGCCAGTGGATTTTATGTAACATAAATGGTGCCATTTTGAACATAATGAGTAGAAATCTGTGGGTAAAATGATTCCAGTTGGGTGAGCATGAGAACAGACTTGAGAAATTCCTGTATTCCCTTTCTTTGGGGATGGGCTGTTGGGTCCTTCATGGAGGACTTGGAAAAGCATCAGAGTAAACCCAAAACGTAGCACTTGGCCATGGCACCGTCTGCTGGGAAAGTGAATGGGACACTCCTTGTCTCCTACCTAAATACCTCATTTCCAGCCCAGTTAGCAGATGGTTTTATTTTTCTGGAGCTGGAAGCTAATTTCTTGGGACATTAAAAAAATTGGCATTTAAAGCCCTGGAAAGCTCATGAGAGTTTTAGTTAGAAGTAGCTTTCTTGAAGTCCTATTCTCTTAGTGTCACGTAGTAGAACAGGTCTTAGAAGGAAAGCATAGAGGGTATTCCCCCTCTGAAACTTGGGGCATACTCACTAACCCAAAGGTCCTCTCATGGTGGAGCAGTTCCTTTTTTAGATCCAGAAAAACTTCCACTTTTCCTTGAGACAGGACTGAGGTTTTGGCCATTTTAAATCCCTGCTAACCAGAGCTATGGATGCTGGTGCCAGGTGAGAGAGACACATACACAATGGGTTATGATTCAGTGACTGTGACCAACTGGGTAGTGGTTTCCTCCTCACATGTTCAGAGCTCTGCACGTGATGCTGGTGTCACTGTTAGAGCTTAGTGAGGTCATTAATTATCAGGCAAAACTGCATTTTGAATTCAGCTCTCAGGGTGGGAAAAGGAAAGGTCTGATGTGTGGGCTGCTACAGCGTCATCATCCGCTGGCCAAAAAGGGTTGCTGTGATTTCTTCTACTGGGAGATGATTTAAGGATTGAATGCTCTGGTTCAAAATGATTTTGAGCACTTGGGCCTTGTCTGTTCTGCTTGATGAAGATGGTTTTATTTTGGTAATGTATAAAAATTAAGATTAATGACACAGTTGTGTTCATGTTTGGGACTGTCCCAGTCTGAATTGGCCTGATGTCCTGAAGCTAAACAACGGTAGGTTGTGGCTGCCCCTGGATTCCTGGAAGTGTCCCAGGCCAGGTTGGACGGGGCTTGGAGCAGCCTGGGACAGTGGAAGGTGTCCCTGCTCATGGCAGGGGGTGGAACGGGATGAGCTTTAAGGTCCCTCCAACCCAAACTGTTCTGGGATTCCATGAACTGGGGCACTGGCACCCTCAAATCTGCAGCCTTTATACAGCCAAGAGAGGGTCAGACCCCATGCAATACATGTACACTTCAAGTTTGTGTTTTACTTGGTTGTCTTTTGTGGGCCTTTAGGAGTAGAGGTCTGGAGTTATTCAAAAATAACAGCTGAAGGTTTTTTGAGCAGTCGTGGATGCAGCAGCTGTATTAAGAGCAAGAGTAGGATGCAGAGAGGTGAGTGTTCCTTCATGCAATTTCCTGCCTCAGAATAGTTCAAGGAATGGTCAGCAGAAGCAACGTGACTGAGCCATTGCTCAGGAATTCCCATCAGCCCCTGCCTGGCCCCTCTGCAGTCCCATGTCTGAGCACATGCCTGGTGTGCCTTTGCCAAGGTAACCACTTTTTGGGCAGGTCTGTCACCAGAATTGGATTTGGGAAATCCTGCTGGCCCACCTGTGACCTCACACTGACTATCTGCTCTGCCTCCTTCCCTGGAGGTACACTGGGGTGTCGGGACCCCCGGAAGTGTAACCAGTACACTATGACATAATTACCTCCAGCAACTACACGTGCTAATTACAGGTGCTGTCATGCTTGTCAATAAAGCACTGAGTCAAACACAAGGATGTGAGTGGCTGGTGACTGAAATCCCTCCCAACAGCCACTGCCAAAGGAATGTCTGGTTCCCAGCCTCTTTGTTAACAAATGGAAATGGGAAGGGGTTTAAAAGCAAACCACTTGTGCCTGTGGAAATGGAGGTGTGCTCACAGGACTGACTGTTGTCTTACCCTTACAACACAGCAGTTTCTTCTATGGTTTTCCTAATACTATTTTTTTTTTCCTACTGGAATCCATACTGCAATTCCTGAAGTGTTTCTTGTGCCTCTAATTTCCCCCGAATCACTGGCAGCATTACTGAGGTGCCCTACAACTGCCCTGCATGAGGTGGCATCTTGGGAGTATCTTGCATTTAACACACCTTGCTTCAGGAGGTGATTCCCCTCAGTGACTCGCTCTGTCCTTCCTCACTCTGCATCTGTGACAAGTTGCCTGATGGCTCTTCTCCTTGGAGATCACGTTCTCCATGCCACCTTTGGGCTGCAAATATTGAGTAGAGTTAAAAATCTCTTGGGAAGAGGGTGGGAAGCAACCCAGCATGTGGTGGGAGTGGGATGGATTGTCCCAAGCTTTTCTAAGGGGAATGGGAGCTGCCTCAGTGCTGGGAGTGGGGAATTTTCCATGTAAATCCATAACTGTGTGGTGGGTGCTTTAAGGGATTATAACCAACTCATTTTTCTCAAAGTGAAAGAAATACTTGGGGCATTCAAAACATTCAGGAAAACAGCAGGACACCAGGAAGTCTGTTCTACCATAGAATCCCAGAGTGGTTTGCGTTGGAAGGGACCTTAAAGCTCACTCCAACCCTCATGGGACTATATATGCTGCACCTGGTGCCTCCGGAGCAAGGAGGAATGCCAATGGGCGCACATATCTGCTGGTGCTGTACAGCTCGTTTGCCTTATACTTTATATCCTAAAAATCACCAGGAAAGAATAAACTGGTGTGTGGGATCTGTTGGGCTGCTTTACAAACAGCTGACTTTAGTCTCTCCAGTGACTTGTTTGGGATCAGGCTTGGGTGTTTCAGGCTCAGGATTTGCTCCATTCCACCCCCCCTGCTAGTTCAGCAGGAGAGAGTCACGTTCCTCTCCACATGCCAAGATAAGCTCTGATCCTTGGGATCTCCCTTAATGCAATGTTTCTGCTTCTCCAGAGGCTGGTGGGGAGCTGGGGAAAGTTTTTTGGTTTGACTCAGTTCTAACCCAAGTACCCTTCCCTTCCCTTCCCTTCCCTTCCCTTCCCTTCCCTTCCCTTCCCTTCCCTTCCCTTCCCTTCCCTTCCCTTCCCTTCCCTTCCCTTCCCTTCCCTTCCCTTCCCTTCCCTTCCCTTCCCTTCCCCCATGGTTTCCAAAGCTGTTAAACTGGCTGGGCCATTCCCGCAGGGAAAGAGCAGGCTTGGCCTAGCGTGGTTTTTTCCATCCTTGCTCAGCCCTTTCCTTCTCTGCCAGTGGGTAATTTATGGAGGAAGGAGTGGGAATGGCAGGGAATGTGCTCCTGGAAGCTGCTGGCTTTCATGTTTTTAAATTGCTTTTACTTTCAGTTCCATTTTCAGTTACCAGGGTCAGGTGATGCAGGCACTAGGGCAGCCCTGAGTCACAACCCTTCACCTTAGCCTCAGGTTTTATTTATAATTTATCATAAGTCTTTTCACCAACTCCTGTCTCTGTCCTGTGATGGCAAGTGGGGCTTGTATTAGAGGGTTTTGGGAACTTTTTCCACTGATGGAGGCTTGGGCTGGAACAATCCCATTTTTGGATCCATGGTGCCACCCAGCACAGGGACCCCAGCAAAGAGCTGGATCCCTCATTTCAGGTTGCTGGAGCGGGACTGAAGGCTGGGCCCTGGCTCAGAGGGCTGGGTGGCTGGTGGGCACCTCCCGTCCCCAAACCCAACAGCACTGTTCCCCCGGGCTGTGAGGGAACCAACGCCATCTCCCCTTATCCCCCTCACATCCCTCCTTGCTGTGAGAGAACCAATGCCACCTTCTCTTGCGTCCCCTGACTGTGTCACGGGAGTCCCAAATGCCATCTGCCCTCCCTTGAGGTCAGGGCCATGACAGACTCAAGGTCATCTCCCCTCATGCCCCTCAGTGTCCCCAGTGCCATCTCCCCCCACATGCCCTCACTATTCCCATGGCTGCGAGTGAGCCAGTGCCACCTCCCTGCACGCCCTCACTGTCCTCAACATCATCTCCCCTCATGTCCCCTCAGCGAGCCCCGGGCCAGTGCCACCTTCCCTCACTGTCCGCAGTGGCACATCCCCTCGCGTCCCCTCACTATCCACTCACACCCCCTCAAGTGTCTCCAACGCCATCTCCCCTCAGGGGGTCAGGAGGGATCCGCCACTCTGTCCGCACACGGTCTCCTCGCGGGGTCACGATGGGCCCGCCGCCACGGCGGAGGGCGCCATTTGGAGCGAGCAGTGTTCGGCTCCACTCGGCTCTGGTCGGGCCAGCCGGGCTCGGCCGGGTTCGGCTCCCTTCGGCCCCGTTCGGCTCGGCCCGACGCCGCTCAGCCGGGCTTGGGCTGGTCCCGCATCCCGGGCGGGGCGGTCCCTTGCCGGCCCGGGGCGGGCAGCGCCGCTCGCTCCCTCCCCCCGTCCCTCCCTCCTTTCCCGTGACCTCAGTTCCCGGCGGAGTGCGGCCCCGCCGCGGCTCGGATCGGCCGTGCTCCCGCGGGGCGCGCTCCCCCCCGCGCCCGGCCATGGCGCGCTGAGCGCCGCAGAGCCTCCAGCCCGGGGCCGGCCGGGGCAGCCGGCAGGACGGAGCCGGCAGGACGGAGCGGGCCCGGCGGGCGGGACGGCGCTCGGCCTGCGCCGGGCGGGCGCGGCGGGCGGCGGCGGCGGCGAGCGGAGGCGTCATGGAGCCGGCGGAGGTGAAGGACCGCATCCTGGAGAATATCTCCCTCTCCGTCAAGAAGGTGGGAGCGGGAGCACGGTGGGGGCTGCGGACACCGACCCCCTGTGCCGAGAGGACTAGGCCCGGGGACGTGCCCGGGCTGGGGCTGTGGGTGTTGGGGACAGCCCTGGGTTCCGGGGTGTAGGCCGGTGCTGTGCTGTGGCGGCGGTGTTGTGAACAGCCCTGGGGACCCCCTTGTGTGGGTGGGGACCCCCCTGTGCTGGGTCTGAGGACAGCTGGGACGACGCTCCCTCCGCCGGGGCTGCGGGGGTAGGGGTGGCCCTGGGGACCCCACTCTGCGAGTGCTCTGCGCCTGGAGACATCCGCGGGCCCCCATCAGCTGGTGATGGGGACAGCTCTGGGAGCCCTTACTGTCCTGTGCTTGAGGGGGTCTGTGGGCCTGCGGACAGCTCCGGGACAGCTTAGGGGACTCCCCTCTGCCCAGGGGTGCCCGTGGGGGCTGTGGCTGCAGAGCTGCAGGGCTGGGGGACTCTCCTGGGGACCCCCCAGACACACGCCACTGCCATGGATGTAGGGTTGAAGGGTCCCTGTGGACCTCCTACTTGAGGTGTGGGGCTGGGGAACAATCCTACAGAACCTCACACCCTAGAAACATCCCAGGGACTCTGATGAGCTCCGGGACAGAGTTCCAGTGTGGGGTCAAGGCCACCCAGCATCCCCTTTGCCAGAGCTGGACGCTTTTGGGGGTGTCCTTGGAGACCCCCTGTGCTGAGGGTGTGAGGTTGGACACAGCCCTTCTGGTGGTGAGGGTGGCACATCTGGGGTGTGGAGTGACCCTGCCAAAGGGACACTGCCAGGATCACCCCCAGGACCCTCTGTCTGAGCTGGTCGGGATATACTGGGATTCTCCTGCCCAGGGTTCCCCTTTTCAAAGGACAGGATTGGGGGGACCCTTTTTCCTGAGGCTCTATTTAGGAGGGATTTGGAGTCCAGCCTAAAACCGTCTTTCTAGAGGTTTTCTCCCTTCAGCCAGGCATGTCCTGCGGGCGGCGCAGGATAGAGGGGCAGGACTTGGGACATTCTCCCCATGGACGCAGGGGATGTGTGGTTCATTCCTGTGCCCCGCTCTGTGCCCTCAAAACAGGGCTCTAAATATGTGTCCTCTCACCTTCTCCTTGCCCCTCATTTCTCCTTATGGAGATGGGCTCTTTAAAACCCACCCTTGGTGGTGGAAACATCCATGAGCCGGCGCAGAGGGGACTGGGACAGGCACAGGATGCTGGAATCTTTGGGAAGGCCAAAGTTGTAAGGATATGCTGGAAGTTTTGGTTTGGTGCACACGTGAGCTCCAACCAACCTTGAAAAAGAACCCCTGCTCCATTTGAGGAGGCAACGGAAGTTTCATTTGTGTTTGTCCCAAGTTTTGGGGGAAGGCTGCCTGGACTTGCTGTTGTTTCTCCAGTTGTTGAGTTTCCTCTGCCTTATGGAATAGGAGTTTTCCTGTGCTCTGCAGTGTGTCCTGACTCAGATTCATCCATGAAAACTTGTTTTATGAAGACCGGCACGAGTGAATTCCAGGTGCTATTAAGAAAAGCATGACTGGACACTGCCTCTGGGGTGTAGGATGGATGTGCAAACCTCTCCCAGTGTTTTCTTCCATGGATGACCCTGATCTCTGGTCTATTGCCTTTTTGTCCTCAAAACATTAAGGATAATCTTATATCTCTCTGGAAATCGGTGGATGTTCAACCTGCTCTGAGCTCTGTCACAATGCTCGGCAATGCTCCTGCCTCAGTTTCCCTGTGTATATAAGGAATACAACTTCCCACAGAGGATTGGTTGGACATAATTTGTTTGCATTCAGAAAATCCTTGGAATATCACGTTTGGAAATGCTAAAAATCAACATGATGTTTATTTTAATTACCGTTGTGATTGAAGAGGACTCTTCAGCTCCAGCTCTGCCGACACACCTTGGCACTGCCAACTCCTGTCTTGGTCCAGCAGTGAAAATTTTGGGATTTTCTAATCCTGCATTCCTGTTCAGAGCAAAACTCAGGGAAGCGTAGGAGCCCACTTCAGGCTGATGGATTAATTTCTACCATCCCAGTGAAACCAAACTCAGGCCATGGTGGAATTCCACCCTGCTTTTTTACCCCCAGGATGCAGTTCTCCTTCCTAAGGGAAATCGCTATGTAGCTGCTAATTTTTCCCAGTGCTTACCCCTCCCACTTCAGCTTGAAATCCCTGATCCTCTTTTTCCCTGTGAGTGGCAAGAGTAAAGTACTAGGTAAAGGGAGCAAGTGGCTTTGTGTTCAGAAATCCTGCTCTCGGTTGTGCTTGTCTTGAGTAACTCCTTGGCACTGGAATTGTGTCATGGGGCTTGGAGGAGTTTTCCAAGCATCTTGCCTCCAATTTCGAAAGCTTCCTCACAGTGTGGGTTGCTCACTTCTTACTTTCAGTGCCAGTGCAGGTGTGGAATGGAGGATTTTGATGTGTCTATGGTGATGATGAGGGTTTTCTTTTCTCAGCTGCAGACCCAAAGAGGAGGAAACAATCCCTTATTTTCACGGAGCCGCCCAGAGAAGAGCACCCTGTGCTCGGCACCCTCGGATGGGGAAGGAGAGGAGCAGCAGCACAGCCCTGGGAAGGGTTTGACACTCAGGGCTGTGATTTCAGTTTTTACCAGATGCTGCTGGATTTTAGGGATGGGGGATCATAACACAGGCAGTGGGAGAATTCTGTACAAATCCACAGCCAAAAAAAAACCCCTTTCATTCCAGGCAAATCCCTCAAACCTCAGTGAACAGGACTGTTTCTCTTATTTTCCTGGAAAGATGTGAGGGATGGAGCACAGATGGAGAAGTGGCAAATGTACTTAGAGACAGTAATTCCAACCTGTGCGGTTTCCAGATACCAGGGGGAGATCAGTGGATCTGCTGTGGATTTCAGAGGTGTGAGGTTGGAGGTGTGAAGTCAGACCTCCACTGATAAAAAGTGACGCAAAGCACCTTAGACAAAATAGGCTTCTCCAGCTAGAGAGATGTCAAGAGGTTTCTGCTCTTGGTGGCTTCAGGAGAGCCTGGGAAAGGTCAGCACCGGGGAGCTGGGTCCCTGCTTCAGTTCCAAGGGAATTGGGAGCGTGGTTTTGATTTCCCTTTTTTGATTTCCCTTTGACAAGCATCTGCAACTTGTCCTCTCGGAGCTGTGAATTAGTTCACAGGGTGATGCTTTCTGCACACATGGACAGTGTTACTTCTGTCTTGTGACCATTTATTTTCCCTTTTCCCACTCAGTTCCTCTTCTGCCAAGAGGGCTGTACTCCAGCTCAAATTACTGCACAAATTAATGCCTAACCCTTGTTTTTTGTGAAGATTTAGGGCTTTATTGGGGCAGAAGGCTAGAGATGGGCATGTTATGGCTCAGCATGCAGGCTCTTGTTCACTCACGTGCTTGTTTCCTTCTAGGAGATGCTGCCGTGTGTGGTGTCAGTGGGATGAGAGCAGCTTCCTGGTGCTGTCCAGGTGGTCTCTAAACATACCAGGAATGCCAACAGCTTCAAAACCCTCTTTGGCCAAGCATCTCCTGGTAGCCAGGAGCTGTCACAGGTTCCCTGGTCCGTGAAGCTGGTGGTTTGTGTGCTCTTGGGTTTCCCTGAGTATTCCCTGGGTTCAGGAGGGGTTTAGTGCTCTCCTACCTGGGATTAGGAGGTGGAAAGGCAGAGACCTTAAACGGTGTTATTGTTGACAATTACAGGAGCTAAATGTAAAATCAGAAAAGAGCTTAGAATCCCAGATTTTGGGACTCCTCTCTGGTTTTCAGGCCGTTCTGCTGGCTTTGAAGGACACACATTGCCATGAACTCTGGAGCAGCTGATCCTTGGTGCATGTCAATCAGGTGGAGCAGTGGTTTTTGCTGACGTTGCAGGAGTTCTTGCCAAAAGCTCTGGCTCTGCTCTGCTTCTGCATGGCTTTGGAAAGGTTTCCACTGCCCTCACAGCAAGTTAATGCTGAGCCTTTGCTGCCTGTCTCCAGGTTGGATTTTTAGCCCTGTACCTTTGAAATGCCTTTGCAGTCTCCTGTGCTGCTGAGCTCTGCTTTGTGACACATCTGCTTCTCCTGCACAGCGAGGGAGGGTTGGTTTGGGCATGGCTTAGTGCCCCCGTGTCCTGGAGAGGAGCCGGGAGTGCTGTAGTGGAGCATCCCTACTCAAATCACGTAGGGAGTGTGCTCATCTCTGCCTGGCTGGATTTATTTAGCCCAACTGCTGTGACACGAAGGCAGCAGCTCTGGATATGTGAAAACAGCCAAACAGTCTCTTGCGTTCTGCTCCCTTTCTCAGAGGCACCTCTCTGGCTCAAAGACCACAAGGGTTTTATCTCTGCCAGGGTCTTCTCGTTCACTCACATCTCTCCAGGCCACATCTGTTGCTGCTGCAGGGACCACGTTAAGAGGCTGGCCCTGCATGTTCCTTTGCCACATGTACCAGGTTTACCAGCTGCCAAAAGCCTGTGGGTGAAGGTCGCAGCAATCTCGTAGAATTCCTGCGTTGTCCATGAAGCAAGACATAGGGATCGCTCAGGTGCTTTTAACAAGCCCACAGATGTGTTTTGGTGGGTATCCAAGGGCTTTGTCTTTGTGGTGCTGTGGTTCTGCTCTCATCACAGCTCTGTGTTGCTTGAGTATTTCAAGGTTTATCTCTTTAGAAATTTCTCTTGCTCATCCCAGTGATCAGGAAACTTCCCTGCCTGGCCATCGAGGAGCCTCACATCACCACAGGTCTGCTGATGATCCAGGGTTTGTCATCCACAAGTTCCAGGGGATTGGGTTCTGCAGGTACCTAAACTGGCATTTGTCCTCCATAACACCCAAAATTGGCTCTGGAGCTGAGGGTGGACAAGGCTGTGTTAACATTTGGGGAATTAAAAAATGCCATTTGTTTTCCTCCCTCTTACACAAAGTGTTTTGCTGGGAGAGCAGTCGGTTTAGGAGGGTGAATTTGGCTGTGGTTTTCCCAAGGAGCTAAAGGAAACCCTCCAAGCCTCTCTGCCTCTGATTGCACAATTTTGGTGGCTGTTGAGTGATTTCAGCTTTCCCCACTTCTGGTGAACTGGTCCAAGAGGTGTAACTGAACTAAGCACAGGCCATGGGCAGTGGGGAGGGACTCAGAGCCATGATACCCGGTGTGTGAGGGAGCAGCAGCTCCCTGGGAGTGCAGCACTTTGCTTGTTTCTGGTGTGTTTGCCACTGGAGTTGGGTTTTTTTCCATAAAATCTGTTTATTGTGTTATGCTGAGGATATGACCTTCCCACCTGCCTTTGGTTGGCTCAGGGACCCTGTTCCGCTGCAGCCAATTATGTGCCCGGCCCCTGCTCTGCTCGTTGTGACAGAGGAATAGGATGCTCCCTAAAAATTCCTACTGGAAAAAATCCTGTCCTTGTCTGAGCCACATGTGGATCCAGGCTACTGCAAGCTTTGCTGCTTAGAAATAGTGGAGGAAAGCCCCAGAAAAGCTTTGGGGGGTGTGAGCTGAGAAGTGTATGTGTCCCAGCAGGTGACAATCTTGCTGGCATTAGATTGGGAATGTTTCAAAGCTCAGTGTTTCCAGCAAGAAGCAACTTTGCTGTGGGTTTCAGCTTCACCTGTGTCAGGCTCCTGTCTCTCCACATCTCCAGGCTGCTCCAGTGGCACTCATGGTGCCTTCCAGGTGCTGATGCTCTGAATGTGCCTGATGTATTTTTTCTAGAAAAAGCCCCAAGATCCAGACGAGGTGCACGAAGTGGGAAGTTGGGCACTGAGGCCAGTGCTGGTGTTTAAGGAGTGTTGAGTCAGATCCAAAATGTCCTGCTAGAGCTGGAGTTTTAGGCCTTTATGTTGTACAAATGTATGAGAGAGAGACTAGGGCCCCTGCCATGACATTCAGCCTGCTTTTATGGATGGTATGGAAAACTAGGAGTTGTCCAGGCACAGGAGTTCAACCTCCTCTTTATCCATTTGCCATTGAATGTCTGTACCTCCTGAGCAGTTGTGAAAGTGACAGTTCTGAGGCGTCTGTCCTGGCCCTTCCCACTGTGTCTTCCCTTGGCACTGAGCTGTCATGCTTGGGATGAGGTCAGTTGTCCTTTCTTGTGCTCCCTGGAGCTCCAGGATTGCTCCTGAGGGTGCTCAGCTCTTCCAGGTGGGGAAAACCCCTCATCTCAGTCCATGTGCTGTGGGTGGGAATGAGGCTTTTGAAGCATGTCTCCCCTCTCCCATCCCAGTTAAGGAGCTGAGGAATGCAAAGGGTGTTTGTTGTTCTTTCGCTGTGTTTGTCCTGCCAGGGAAATACCAAGCAGAGCAAGTGAAATGGAATTGATGTTGGAAAGCTGCTGGTGAAACATCTGCAGGGCAGATTTACAGAGAGGAGATGTGGACTCAGTTGGGTTGTGGCCAGCCCTGAACAGGTCAGGAGACTATTTCAGTATTCCAATGAGTTTTTAGAATTACTGAAGGGATTTCAAAACCACCACAAGAATGATTAGGTTTGGGAATGGGCTTTCCAGAACACATCTCTGATTATTTGTTGGCTTCCCTTGCAATGCAGGAGCTCTGAAGATCAGCCTGGAAAGCTTTACACTCATTGAGAACCACTGCAATTATTAGGTTATAAAACTGTGCAAGGAAGAGCCTCTCTCATGTGTGCCAGCATGGGGTGGGGTGTGTCACTGCTAGAAAAATGAGCCTGTGATTGATAAACAGCAATTAAATCCTCCTCCTCCTCCTTGGTGGGGATGAGGTGTGCAAGTGTTTCCCAGTGCCAGCCAGGTCTCTGTTCCTATTGGACAAACACCCTTCTGCTCCAGGCTCTCCTGGGTATGTTCAGCCCCTGGTTGGGCTGTTGTGGGCCTCTCCCTGGGCAGGTTCTGTCCCATGAGCGCTGGTGCTCAGACCTGCTCGGGTGTGCGGAGTGGTCCCGGTGGATGGCCGGCTGGGATGCCTTCTGCGTGCCAGCAGTGCTTATTTTGACCACAGGAATGTCTATAAATAGCCCTGGGTCAGGGCTCCAGGCATTGCCGTGCCCCTCTTGAGCCCTCCATCTGAGCCAGCCTTCAGCCCTTCCTTCTGGATTTGGGGCGCAGAAGGGACGAGGGGAAGAGCATCTCCCCAGAGCCCAGGGACGATGGTTTTAACCCAATTATTTGTCTCCTTCCTGATCTCCCCAGCTCCAGCCTGGCACGCTGCCCAGCTGTGTCAGGGAGCTGCTTTGTGGATGCCTCATGGAGTTTGGTCATCACCTCCCAGACAGGTCTGACTGCGGAGGGAGAGGCTGGTTCCATTATCTGCGTGTGTTTTATAACGACTTACAGGAGACTCCATATAAACACTCTATGAAATGCCATTTTTTGGGGCAGTGCCACATTACTCCTGCCATCACCACACTGAGGAGTGGGTGCTGGGATCATCCCTTATCATGGTCGTGGTTGTAATTCCTACAAATTGTCAGCTAGGTGTTGGTTCTTTGAAAAATGGCACAGCTGGACTTTGTTCCCCAATTGGGAAAGCTCTTTCATCCTAACTTTTCTCCGTGTGACTTCACCCTTCTTCCCAAGCCAGAAACACCTCCCCATCAGCTTTTGCAAGTCTTCCCCCACCCTGGCTGGAGGGATGCCTCCACCCAGGAGATCCCGAGGCTTGCTGCATCTTGTTTCCTCCCTGGACAGGGTGGCTGGGCAGGGATTCATCTGGCTGATCTCTTTTGGGAATTGTGCTCCAGTGAGCCATGCCTGCCCTTGACTGGGCGCTGCAAGCCTTTGGCCGTGTTTATTTTGGAGAGATGCTGAGAATGGCACCATCCCTGGGTGCAGCGCTGCATGGGGACGTGGTGGCGCGTCTCAGTGGGAGTGAGCCCTTGTGGCTTCCCTGTGACCCACAGCTCCTAAAAGGCGGAGTGCCAGAATCCCAGTCCCAGACTGCTGAGTGCACTTTTCACACCCACTGGGCTGGTGTGACCCCATGACTGAGCAAAGCGCAGTCACACCAGCTCATCCTCTGGCTCCTGATGTGCCCCAGGGACGGAGTTGAGCCTTTTGAGGTGAGTTTGCTCTGGGTATGGCCATGGGGCCAGGTTTTCCAGCAGCCTCCCCAGGAAGGGGGATGCAGGGGGAGCTGGTCTGTGCAGAGCAGGAGGCTCAGTGCTCCTTGCAGAGCAGCTAAAAGGGACAGCAACCCTTGGGGTAACATAGAACAAGCCCTTCAAAACCTAAACCCCTTCCTGGGGGAAGATTGGGCTTTTCCAAGGAAGAGAAATCCATTTTTTAGATGGAGACAGCCACCATTTGCTAATAGTTTGCAGCCTTGGATGATGGGAGTGGGTCAGTCCATGGAGAGGGATGGGAGCTGTGCACTGGCTACAGAAAGGAGCATGACAAAGTTCTGAGTTATTTTCGGGGGAAGGAGGAAAGAAAAAAGAGGAAATACTTCTATTTCCTCATCTCTTTAGCTGCCCAGGCTTGGAGTGTCTCTGTCACGAGGAATTCCTCCAGTCAGAGGCACAGACGAGGCTCCAAGTTCCCTCCAAACTGACCTCCCCAAGCTGTGTCTCCTTTTTTTCACTGGTGAACGAACAAAATGCCTGATTTATTCTTGTTCCCCCGCAGCTCTCCCTCACAGCTGCATTTCCCCAGTCCAGCACAGAGTCTGCAGAAACACCCAGAACCTCCTCCAAGGGTGCCCCAGCTCCCTGCAGAGCCCACAGCCTGGTTAGGACAAGTTCTGCCTTCAGGTGCTGGCTCATGTCCTGTGAGATCTTTGCTTCTGCCTCAGTTTTCCCAAAAATGGGACATTTTGGTGAGCTCCAGCTCCAGGGAGATCATCCCCATGACTCCATCTATCCATCACCCAAGGGATATGGCTCTAAATTACGGGTTTGTTTCTTCCTCTGGTATCCTTGCTGCAGCTTCAAACACTGGCTGCAAGTACCTCCTGAAATTTTTCTTAAAATAGTGGGATTTTAGGTTATTTTCCTCTCTGCTTCAGTCTGGGCTGCCTATGAATAGTGGGAATCTTGTGAAAAAGCTTCCTCACAGAAATGGGTAGGAGCTGTTGAGCTGAAGTGCTCAAGGTCTCATGTGAGCGTTGTGAAAGCACCTGTGGATCTCTGGAACACCCACAGGTGCCTCTGCAAACAGCACCTTGTTGTGCATCTGCTTCCCCAGGGGGATTCACCTGCTGGGACAGGGACAGGCAGAGCAGGGCTGTGCCATCGGACAGGGGAGCTCAGGCTGCAGTTCTCCAGGCTCAGCAGTTTTGTCTCATGAAAGGGCCGGGACCAGCTCCATGCAGGAACGTGCCTGGCTCTCCCATCTTACCTAAGAGCTACAGAGGGATTCAAGGTCTTCAGGCCAGGAGGGCGTTGGGGCTCGATGTGTTCATACTCTTAAGAGTGTTGTTGGGATCATTTCCCAGGGGCCATGCGGTGTTCTCCGACCCCTGGGTAACTTCACATCAACACTGGATGATTTTTCCAAAAGGAGTTTCTCTCGTAATAATTCTGGAGGAGAAACCTGTTTTGGGGGACAGGTCAGACTCGACAAGCACAATAATGTTAAGTTTTTGGGTTTTACACATCTATCATCTAGTGAGGTTTGGTAAAGACATGTCAGGTCACTAAAATAACATATATATTGTCTACAGTGTTATTGTGGCTCAGCTGAGCTGTTCTTGCTCGTTGCCAGCAAACAGCCATGGCCTGTCTGGCTGAGATTACATCTCGGGAGCGTAATCTCCCTGCCTGGATGCCGAGGATGTGTGAGACAGCACCTAAATAGATCCATAAACTCTGGGGGCAGGAGTCCTGTGGGTCAGCTGGGAAGGGATATGGGTTTTTGGTGCAAGGGCATTTCTAGGATTTCTAGCAAAACCAAGGAGAGGCCTCATCCATGTCAGAGCCAGAAACAGAGCAGAGCTTGGGTTTATTCCTGCTCTGAACCACGTTGTGGTGGCTGGACAGGAACCACCAGACCCCACTGCAGTGTTGGCTGGGAGGGAAAAGGCTGCTCACCATTGGGGAGCTTGGTTGTGCAGCCACCATGGCACTGCTGGGCTGTGAGACATGGGGACACTGGGCATGGCTCTCCCCGCAGTTACTGCCTTTAGGGTCCTCTCAAAAACCATTGGCGACACCCCGTAAGTAAAACCTGCAACTTGGTTTAGCAAGCTGAGGGATCACAAAAAACTGTTAAATGCTGGATATGAGCATTTTGGCACCTCCACCTGCTCCTCATGGGCTGGAGAAGGGCATTCCAGCCATCCCGTCTCTTCTTTTTGCAGCTGCAGAGCTACTTTGCTGCCTGTGAAGATGAGACACCGGCCATCAGAAACCACGACAAGGTCCTGCAGCGGCTCTGTGAACATCTGGACCACGCTCTGCTCTATGGGTGAGCCTGGAGCCCGCCTCTGGGATTCTGCTTTTCCCCAGGGAAAAAGCCTGGTGTGGAGCCTCAGCATGGGGAAAATATCTAGGCAGGGATTGAGGCGGAGATAATGAAGCTTTTGCTGAATTTTCCTGTGGGATTTTTCTTCCTCCAGACTGCAAGATCTTTCCTCAGGGTACTGGGTTCTGGTAGTTCACTTCACGCGCCGGGAAGCCATCAAACAGATCGAAGTGCTGCAGCACGTGGCCACCAACCTGGGACGCAGTGAGTATTCACAGTGTCCCCAGCTCTGGGTTTGGGGACACCTGGGGAGGCCCAGGTGTGCTGAGGAGTTGGGGCTGCTGGTGGATCGAGGGAGCCATTGGAATCCAGGTCGCAGGCAAAGGAATCGCAGAATCATTAAAGTTGGAAAGGATCTCTAAGATCGAGTCCTACCATTAGCCCAGCACTGCCATGTCCACCACCAAACCATGTCCCCAACTGCCACATCCACACATAGTTTGAACATTTCCAGGGATGGCGATTCCACCACTTCCCTGGGCAGCCTGTGCCAAGGAGGTGGGAGTCCTGCCATGACCACGTGAGGTCTCTGGAAATAATGGCACTGTGCCTCAGGGTCAGGTGTAGCCCCGCTTCTGCTGCCCTGAAACCCAAGGGACTGTGCCCTCAGGAAGGGTTCCAGACAGGTGAGAGTCCTGTGGGGCCATGGCCTCAGGAAGAGTTCCTGGCAGAGGGTAGCTCTTGGGAAGGATGGGAGTCCTGAGGGGCTGTGGCCTCAAGAAGGGTTCCTGGCAGATGGGAGCATTCCCTCTCACCCCACATCTTGCTGTAGCACTCATGTGCATGATTCTGCATTTTCCCTGCTCTGAGTTGTCCATAGCAGATATTTGGGACCATCAAGGCCACTCTTGATGCAGGACCGTGCCCAGATCCTCCTTTATCCAAACACCTGCCGTGTCCTTGGCCTGTACTGGTGAGAGCAGAGCTGAGCACAGACTCTACTGTCACCTCTCTCGGCACCAGAATTTGTGTCAAATCTCACCTGGGCTGATTCACAGCAATTCTCCTTCTGCCTCTCCTGGCATTTCTGGCAGGGTTCCCATCTTGCTGGAGAGACACAGTTGTGTGGCTACTTCTTCACCTGGCTCTCACCAATTTTACTCCAAATCATGAATCTCTCACTGGCATTTGCCCCACCCCAGATTTCCCTCATAGTTGCTCCCCTCAAATTATATGAATGAATGATCTGAGCGGTTTTAATTTGTGACTGTTTCTAGGCTTGTGTCACTTCTCAGGTGTTTGCAGATAAATCTCTCTGCCGCTCTGTTTCCAGGCCGGGCCTGGCTCTACCTTGCCCTCAACGAAAATTCCTTGGAGAGCTACTTGAGACTGTTCCAGGAGAACCTCAGCCTGCTGCACAAGTACTATGTCAAGTGAGTATCCCAGCTCCTTCTCCTTTGGGCAATGTTTGACATCCCTCCTTGTCAGAAGCCAGCCGGAATTTGCTAGTGAGGGATAAGCAGTTGATCAGGGCTTGATTTTTTTTTTCCTTGTGGGATTTACATGGTTAATTTAAAGGTCCTAGATTTGAACACTCTATCCTCTTATTTCTATGGGGTCCTGCAAGCATTTCTCCTAGTTCCTGCTTTTACTCTACAGTTCCCTTTATATTTTTCCATGATTTCCAAGGAGCAGCTGAGCTCCTGTCCTGGCACCCAGCTTTGCTGGACACTTGAAAATGTGGCTGTAGCTCAGTTTGGGGACAGCATGTAGTGGCTGCCTACAGAGGCGAGGAGTGGGCTGCCAGCTCCAGGGCCGATCTATGGCAGCTTGGAGACGCCCCCAAAGAAACAGAAGGGCCCTTGTAGCTGCTCCTCCTCTTTCCCACATCTGTAAAGCTCTTTTGTTCCTCCCTGTGGCAGGAACGCCCTGGTCTGCAGTCATGATCATCTGACCTTGTTCTTAACACTGGTGTCTGGACTGGAGTTCATCCGCTTTGACTTGGACCTGGTGAGTGTTTGATCTGTTCTTCCAGCTCTGGGAGAGTGGGAATGTGGATCAAGGGAAGTCCAGGGTGGGACAGATCCCACCGCTTGGTCCAGGGTGGTCCTTTAGCTGGAAATGTGACACTGCTGATTTTGGGAAAGACTCTTAGGTCTCTGGGGATCCAACAGTGGGAAATATTCCTGTTCCTCAGTTCTTCACTGTTTGGAGGAGGAACAAGGCAGCTGCAGGGCAGATTGATGGGGATAAAGGAGCTGAGCTCTGCAAGTACTGGTACGAAACCCTGGTGTACCTCCAGAAAACACAAACCCACTGGATAACCCTTGGTAAAACCGCTGGGTTTCCTCTGAGATGGGCACCGAGAAGGGACCTTCAGGGGACAGTCCCACTGTTTTGGCAGGGTGGCATTTCCCCCAGCTGTGCCAGTAACAGTGACTGGAGCCTGACCCTCACCACATTCCCTGCCCTGCAGGATGCTCCATACCTGGATCTGGCCCCCTACATGCCTGATTACTACAAGCCTCAGTACCTGCTGGACTTCGAGGAGCGCCTGCCCAGCTCCGTGCACGGCTCTGACAGCCTCTCCCTCAACTCCTTCAACTCTGTCACCTCCACCAACCTGGAATGGGACGACAGTGCCATTGCTCCATCCAGTGAGGGTCAGTGGGTTTTGGGGACAGTGTGGGCAGGGCTGTGTTCTTCCCACATCCCCTTCAGATAAGGCAGCAGATTTTAGACTGGAAGAGACCAAAGCAAGAGACCCAGCATCCAGGCTGGGAGTCTCTCCTGTCTTACATCCTTGGGAGACAGGACAAGGGGGAATGGGTTTAAACTCAGAGTTTTAAGTGAAAAGATGGGAGATTTAGATCAGGGGCTAGGAAGAAATTCTTCCCTGTGAGGGTGGTGAGGCCCTGGCACAGTTTGCCCAGAGAAGCTGTGGCTGCCCCATCTCTGGAAGTGTCCAAGGCCACGTTGGACAGGGCTTGGAGCAGCCTGGGATAGTGGAAAGTGTCCCTGCCCACGGCAGGGGGTGGAATTAGGTCAACTTTAAGGTCTCTCCCAACCCAAACCATTCTGTGCTGATTCTGTGCCTAAAACAGGGAGAGAAGGACATTCCCTGCAGGCACCCCAGGCCACATTCCCATCCTGGGGGTTTTAGCAAGAACTGGAGTAATCTCCCCACAGAGTGAAGGCCATGCCTGTATCTGAATGTGGCTTCCAGGTCAGCAGGGACACAGGGCTGCAGGGGAGGTTTTGTTTGTTTTGCAGTCCAGAGACCCATGTGCTGGCCCTGGTGGGGAGCAGTTTCCAGATTCTTCTCTCTGTCTGCAGTG
This sequence comes from Chamaea fasciata, assembly GCF_029207755.1. NCBI lineage: Eukaryota > Metazoa > Chordata > Aves > Passeriformes > Sylviidae > Chamaea > Chamaea fasciata. Next base: position 7,153,544 of record NW_027094108.1, on the reverse strand, counting down.
TGGGAGAAGGACAGCCAGTGGTCTCGGAGATGGTGGTTTTTCCTCTTGATATGTCTTGAGCAGCCTGATAAATTGTCCTACTCACCCCCTTATCCCTTCAGAGAGGCTGGATGTTGTTCCTGACGAACTGGGCAGACACGTACCTTGTGTCTGCCCCAGGAATCTGCTGCAGCCAGGGCAGGGAGCTCCTGTCCTGTTCATGTGAACCCACCATGTTCACATGAAGCAGCAGCTCTGCTGATGCTGTTCCTAATCCAAAATGAAATTGGCACTGTCCTGGTTTTTATGTCAGTTTGAGCAAAGAGGATTCTGGAATAGAATTGGAATGGAATGAACCGTTAGATGGATGCAGGGAATTGGGGACTGAGCCCACACAGAGATGGGTTTCCTCAAGACAAGGATCATCAGTTGCCTCTTATGAATGAGACAGAACCTGCAGGTATTAGAAATGCTGAGAAAGGAACAGCCTGGGATGGGCATTAGAGTTGTTTTAACAAAGCAGTTGGAAGCACAGCACTGGTTTGGGCTCACCACATCTGCATTCAGGGAAGGGTTTGATTTTAGGGACTTGCTCGTGCCAAATCTCTACCATCCCAGGGAAGCTGGAGATAGTGCGAGGAGCCTAGAAGTAAAAATCACAGGAAGAAGGTTCTCTGTCCCCAGAGGTCTGGCATAAGCAGCTGTTTTGCTGCATCCCTGGGTTTGTATTCCCGCTTCTCCCTCAGCAGAGCATGTCTTGTGCCAGACATCTCCTGCCTGTCCCTATCACTGGGTGTCCCCAGCCTTCCGGTGGATGGCTTCTTAATTCTCAAGAGAAGAGGGCTTTGGAGTGGAGGTCCAGGAGATTTTGGAGATGGATTTTGAGTTTGGCATCATCTCAGCCTATTCCATGTGTCCAGGCTCTGTGGCTCAGTCTCCCCATGCACAGAGGGGTTTGGTGCTGATGTAGGAATGCTGGACCAGGACCCAGGAGGGCAGGAATTGCTGCTGGTCCTCTGGTTCGGTGAAGTTTAACTTTTCCCTGTAAGTATTACCCTGCTCATCATTTCAACAGGAGCATGTCTCTACCCTGAGAGTGTAGGTGGAACTGGGGATTGTAGGATCAGAGGACAAGTTTTTCCCTTTAATCAGATCCCTGGCTTTGCAAACATTCATGAGTCAAACATCACAGTATCTGTGGGAAATAAGTGTGAAGTGGGGAAACTGAGGCACAGAGATGAAATTATTTCCCAGAGAGGATCGGGCCCTAGGTGACACTGTTTATCTGGTTTAGCTTCCCAGCAGCGTGAATAATCGGGCCTTCATCCTTCCCTGGTCCCTTTGTAGCTCCCATAACAGTGGTTATTCCAGAAGGAACAACCATTAGTGCAGCTGGTTTCCATTCACATCCACATTCCCTATTTTCTCGTGTGTTTCAGATACCAGTGGATGATTGTTTTATTGCTCCCCATTGCCATCTCCCTCCCCAAATCCCCTTCACACTCTCCCCTCTCCCCACTTCCCTCCCCACTGCCTGTATTTCTAATCCTGAGTTTTATCCCTCATTTTTGTAGATTATGATTTTGGAGATGTCTTTCCAGCAATGCAGACCATGCCCAGCAGAGACTGGGAAGGTGGGACACGCTCCTCTCTTACAGCATTTTGATTTTCTCTCTGCATTGCTGCCCCCTGAGCTTGCTGCATGTTCCCATGTTTGTTTCTTTAACAACCAACTGCCCTGATGGAATTCTGTACAGGCCCGAAATGTGGGATGTGCCAGCTGCCCTCCTGCCATGGATTTCCTCTTTGGGGTAAAGCACATGGGGTGCTGATTGAAAAATGGATCCACCATCATTGGTTCCCTGAAAGCCCTGGAAAACAGCTGAACTAATTCTGCTGCCTTTAATTTTGGGCATTTTGCAGAGATTAACTTGGGAGGTTTTGTTTTCCCTGGATCATCCTGTCCTGAGTCAAAACTTCTCCCATGAAGCCACAATATCCATGGCACATGGCCATGCTCAGTCTGGGTCACTACCTTCGTTATTTTTATTGATTTTACCACTTTTTAAACCCACTTATCAGCTACCTCTGGCCTTTATGGCCAAGAGCACTTGCCCAGTTTAAAGGAATTTGTTCTTCCTCCGCATGCAGCCCCTGTGCGTATCCTCCACTGGAGCAGCATCCTCTCTGCTTCACCCCCACACTCCATTCTTTGCAGCTCAAAGCTGGATGGAGCCTGATGGTACCACCGGAATATTTGGGGAATATTTGGGCGAATCTGCCTGAATTCCATGTGGATTGCTCTTGGGCTCTAACACGCTCCCTCTTACTTTCCTTCTTACCCCACGCACGGGGATGTCACAGAGGTAGTTTAACCTGTCCCTGGAGGGTACAAACCACATTTCCAAACCCAAGGTGCAGCCAACAGCACCACTGTGGGTGTTGGGTGGAGGCTGAAGCCCAGGAGTGCCGGGGGAAGGCAAATCCCTCTGGATTTGAGGATTTAAAACCTGACCGACTTCCCTGGTAGAGCTCGCACTCTCCCTGCTCTGGGGCAGCTTTTTCAGTGGGAACAGAGCAGCATTTTGGAATCATCCAGCACAAACTGTCTGGATTAGAGTCTTACAAGAGGCTTCATTTTCCTCCTCATATCCTACACCCCAAATCAGTCTTGCCTGGGCTGTGATTCTCTTCCCAAGGGGTCTTTTTAGCTGGCTGTGGAAAGGAATCATAGAATAATGGAATGGTTTGGGTTGGAAGGGACCTTAAAGGACATCTCATTCCAATCCCTTGTCATGGGCAGGGACACCTTCCACTAGACCAGGAATGGTGCTGGAGAAGAGAAGAGCATGGATAACTTCCCTTTAACCATGATTTTGGATGGATAATGGATAATAATAGTCTGAGCATGACTCCTGCAGCCCTTCTCCACTGCTCTTTTTCCCTCTGAAGACTAACACGGGCCCAGCTGTTTGTGTTCCGCGCTGTCTGTGCCAGCTGCTGTCCTCGGACCCCTGTGAACGCTGTGTCTCCTCTCCAGCACACTCCAGCCCCCGTGTGTCTCGTGAGCAGAGGAGAGCAGCCAGCTCTGTCAGGATGGCTGCTCCATGGGCTAGCTCTGTGTCATGGGCTAACCCCTGCAGCTGAGCAAGCACCTTCCCACGGCCCCATGGCAGGGAGAAGCAGCAACCTCGTTGCTCGCTGTCACCTTGCTCAGGAGCAATGGCCCCAGGACCCCTCAGACACTTCCCACAGACACCACCTCTGCTCCTCCCTGCAGCTGCTGGCTCCTGGGTGACCGAGCAGTTGTTTTCAGGCATTCTCTGTGCAGAGGGGGTGCAGGTCTCACGCTGGCCTCCCTGTCCCTCCTCACCAGCAGCTGCTGGCACTGCCGGCGGCATGGTGCCCACACAGCGCCCCAAGCCCCCGGCGCGCGGCTTGACTTGATTTGGCTCCATCCAGGAGCCCGAGCCGGCACTGATTCGTTCTTCCCGCCTTGTCCCTGCAGACGGGGACTTGACAGACACGCTCAGCTGCCCGCGCTCCACCACCTCGGAGGCCAACGGCAGCAGGGCCGCGGCGAGGAGCCCCACACAGCGCCACAACCCCTTCAATGAGGACAAGGCCGAGTCCTCTGCCGACACCACGCCGGTGCACACGGCTTCCCGGGACAAGGCACAGGCCACCCCCGAAGGAACGGACCAGTCCGAGAGCTGCACGGAGCTGGAGGTCATCAGGTAGGGACAGAGTGCTGGTCTCGGAAGGGGTGGCAGATGTTGAGGATGTGTCATCTCTTCTATTCCAGTGAGGACAGTCTCTGTGCTGCAGCCTTTATTCAGCCCCATGGGCTGGGGCCCTTGAGCTCATTCCACATCACCCCCTTTCCCTGCCAGTGTGTGTCAGAGGGCTCAGAGTAATCCAGGAGGGTTTATTTGGAGCTCTCTCCAGCTGGTGGCAGCTTTGCAGCAGCTCTGGGGGTTGGATCTTCTCTCCCATCCTGTTGTTCCTCCTGTATGCCAGTGAGCTGTGGCCAACCCTGTCGCGGGAGATGCAGCTGCAGAGCTCCTGGCCGGTGAGATCCCCAAGGGCTCCCTCAGAGCCCTCAATCCAGACAAAGAGCTCAAGGCTCTGTCTGCCCACACCCAGTGATGGGAACTCCCCAAACCCGCCCAGCAGGGCTGTGCTTTGTTCTCGTGCCCGGTTTTCCTAGGGAAGAAGCAGAGGAGCTGGGTTTTACACATGATCCCACATAGGAGACACGGGGAAGGGGAGCACGGGGCTTGCTTCCCAAACAGGGGTGACCTGGCAGCAGTTTGGGTGCTGTGGGTGACAGAACACTTCTGCAGCACATCCCAGTGTGCTCCAACCTGCATCTCCCTCTTCTGGCAGGTGGGGACACAGCATTCCCACCTCTAGAAACCTCCCTTCCCAGCTTCCTTATCTCAGCCAGGGATTTCTCCCACATCAGTTCAGCTCCACAACTGTTCGTGATCTCTTTACAGCTGAAAGAAAGCCCACGGTGCTGTGTCAGCAGTGACACTTCTTTTCGGAATAGATAGGAAAAAGTGTCCATACCTTGTGTCATGAAAACTAGCACAGAGATGGGGGCTCCACATGGCTGCACGCTGAGCGATGTTCTTGAATAAAAGGATTTCTCTGCAATAGGGAAAATTGCAAAGGAATGTTGTTGGGAAAGGGTTGGACCCCCGTGCGTATTGCAGAGTCTCAGCAGGCACAGTGGTGACGTTCTTCTCTCTCACAGGTTAGCCAAGAAGAAAAAAACAGGCAAGAAGAAGAAGATGAAGCCTGAGGAGGTGGTGAACAGCCCGGCGCCTGCAGCACCCGAGGCCAGCGGGGACAGCGGCGTCAACGGGCTCAGCGATAGGGAGGAGCCGCCGAGGGACGGGGACGAGGCGCCGAGGGACAGGAGCCCCGCTGCCCCGGCTGGGCCCGAGGAGGGCGGGGAGCGCGCCGCCCTCGGCCCGCTGGCCCTGCGCATCCCCGAGATGAAGGACACGTCCATGGAGAGCGTGGGGCAGCCCCTGAGCAAGGTCATGGACAGGCTCAACGGGCAGCTGGACCCCGGGGGCTGGCATGCCACCCTGGAGCCCCCCGGGCAGCCCTTTCGGACCAGCACGCCAGGGGAGACCCCAGATGGATCGTCCTCTGGCGACTTTAGTGAGGGGATTTCAGCCCCCATGGACTTCTACCGATTTACCGTCGAGAGTCCAAACGCTGCTGCACCAGGTGGTGGCCACCATGACCCTCCAGGGCTTGGCCAACCGCCACATGTTTCTGGTAGCCCTGAGGCTCCTGAAGAAGAAGAAAGCAGAGAGGGAGAAGCAGTTGGGGCAGTAGGAGAGTCTGAAAGGGCAAGTGATAAACCTCAGACTAGCCAGACAGAAACCACCAACCCGCAGGCTCTCTGTGAGCCCAAGAAGGAGCAGCCCAGCCCTTCCCCAAGCAGCGCTGAGGACTCTGGGGTGGAGGAAGGGCAGGGCAGCCCCTCAGAGCTGACCCATCCCTCCGAGTTCAGGTGAGGATGGGTTTGCTCAGCAAGGAGAGCATCTTCGAAACAATCTTGAGCTCAAGTTGATGCCTTTCCCTTTGTCCTCGGTTTGGGGGGCAAAGCCCATCCTTCTCCAGGATGAAGAGGAGGCTCAAAGGGTCAGGAAGAGAAGGTCTTGGGGGGCTAACAAGTGCCCAAATCATGGACATGTTCAACAAGGAAGGGGATTGCCCTTCCTGGACTCACCCAGCTTCACATCCATGTCCATCCTCTGCTGTCTCTCTCCGCAGGGTGGATAACAACCATCTCCTCCTGCTGATGATCCACGTCTTCCGGGAGAATGAGGAGCAGTTGTTCAGGGTAAGGGGTGTCCATCAGTTCAAGGATCAGCTCTGTGCCTGCAGCAGCCCAGGCCTGAGAGCTCCTTTCGTTTCCATGCAGATGATCCGAATGAGCACGGGGCACATGGAAGGGAACCTGCAGCTGATCTATGTCCTGCTGACGGATTGCTACGTGTACCTGATCCGGAAAGGTATCTCATCCCGACAGCCTCTGGGCTCAGTGGCAAGGAGGGAGGCTCCATCCATGGCTTGTCCATGGATTAGGCCATCATTGCCTTCATTGCCAGTTCCCTTGAGTCCCATGGTCACAGAAGAGAGCTCAGATTGACTCATCCCCCAGGAGCCCTGGGACACGTGTCCTGTGGCTCCGTGCTGCCTGGGACATGGCTCGGTTTGCAGGTGCATCGTTGCTGCTGCAGAGGGGGTCCTGTGCCCCCCTTCACATGGCTCTCTGTGTCTGTGCCAGGGGCAGCGGAGAAGCCGTACATGGTGGAGGAGGCTGTGTCCTACAACGAGCTGGATTACATCTCGGTGAGCCCGGCCGGGGCGGGTCGCCCAGGGGAGCCAGAGGCGAGTGGGGGGTCAGTTCTCGCCTGTCCAGGGGTGAAGGTGCCAGGAGCATCACAGTGGAGTGTGGTTGTGTCCCTGGGGAGTGTTCTGGGCAGTGAACTTTTGAGACTGGGAGAGTTGGCAGATGCCCCTTCCAGTGCCACCTCTGAGGGTGCCCGCCTTGTTCATGTCTTTGCATGGGCAGTGGAGTGACCACTGACCCTCTCCCTGGGGCCAGAAGCCTGGTCAGCCCTGCTGTGTTACCCCTCATCCTGTGCCTGGCTTCCCTAAGCATTGCTGTGTGCCACAGGTTGGGCTGGATCAGCAGACAGTGACCCTGGTGTGCACCAACCGGAGGAAGCAGTTCCTGCTCGACACTGCCGACGTGGCTCTCACCGAGTGAGTGGGGAACTGGAGCATGGAACTCTGGAATTCTTGGACTTGGGGACAGTGGGAGACTCCAGAGACAGCCCTTCATGACAGTCCTGCCACCTGTGAGGGGTTCGGGGGTTGGTTTGATGCCACTGGCTGAATCCAGCTGACCACTGGAAGTGCCTCAGGCGTGGATGCTACCGAAGTATCTTAGTATCTTCCCTGGATAAACTGTCACCCCATCCCTCAGTCTGAGCTTTGGGGCTCTGGGCAGTGCAGACCACGTGTCACTTGTGTCACTTGGCATGAGTAGGGATGAGCTCTTGAGTTCCGAGGTGTGTCCCCACGTCCCTGTGTGTGCTGGCAGCTCAGGGAGGGGACCATCAGGTCATACTGGGATCTGTGCTGGGATGAATGACCACCTCCCAGTGTCACCCATCTCCTTTCTGGAGTCCAGACTTTGCAACCTCCCATCACCTTTGGTCTGTAGGTTCATTTGGCAGCTCTGGTCTGGAAGACCAGAGGCCCATGGTTAAGGGGAGCCTCTAGGGCACCCTGTGAGGGAGATGAGGGCCTGTTTGCCCCAACCTTGTCAGAGACCTCTGCTGCCCTCTCAGGTTCTTCCTCGTCTCCTTGAAGTCAGCCATGATCAAAGGGTGCCGGGAGCCCCCTTATCCCAGTATCCTCACGGATGCCACCATGGAGAAACTGGCACTTGCCAAGTTTGTGGCGCAGGAGTCCAAGTGTGAGGTGAGTTTGGATATCACCACCATCACTGCAGGTGATGAAGGCTCATAGGAGACTCCCTTGAGTTCTCCTGTTTCTTACAGGCCTGCGACGTGGTTGTGCGTTTCTATGGCCTTGTTCACTGGGAAGACCCCATGGATGAGGCACTGGGACCTGCCAGCAGCAGCTGCTCCTCTGTGGAAAACGCCATCACCAAGGACGGCGTCCTGCACTACAAGGCAGGGACCTCCTACCTGGGCAAGGAGCAGTGGAAGCCCTGCTTCGTGGTGCTCAGGTGGGCACTGGGGCCGTGGGTCGGGGCTGGGGTCACACAGGGCTCTTGGGAGAAGGTGCTGGGAGCAGTTTGCTGCCCGAGAGCTGCTTGGGAGGTACCACTTAAAGCCACCGGTTTGGTGGCCAAAGCCACCCTTTGTGGGTGCCCAGCAGCAGGAGCGTGATCCCATAGGGCTGCGTGGGTGGGAGGCAGGGCAGGGGTGGCTGTGGGACCAAAGGCAGGGGATGCCAGAGCTGAGCTGACTCCAGTTACCCCTTCTCTCGTCTTCCCAAATGGCAGCAATGGGATCTTGTACCAGTACCCCGATCGGACGGACGTCACCCCTCTGCTCTCCATCAACATGGGGTAAGTGGCTGGTAGGACACGGCATCCAGGCTCGATGGGGATCTAGGGAGCAGGAGCTACTTGGGATATCCGGGGAGGTGTTCCAGGCTGGATTACGACCTGATCCATGCCGCAGGAATCCCGGCTGCTCCTGCCTGGGGGCAGGTGCCTATTTGTTTTGGCTCCAGTGCATGCCACTGGAAATGGGCACACTTTCTTCCTTGGGTGGGGCCTCGGCTTCTGAAGGGTGATGCATCCCTCCAAGAGCCCTGCTGGGAGACCTACTGTGCTCAACTCTAGCTCTCCTGCAATGTGAAGAGCCTGGAGATGGTCCTTGGAGCAATCCCAGGGGATGTCACGGATGGGAAATGAGTGTTTGTTGGGAACAGGGGTGAGGTGGTGCCCAGGGAGGACAGTCGAAGGCTGTTTTCAGGCTCATGCTGGCCCATCCATCCCACTTATCTCCCCCTCTCTCCCAGCGGCGAGCAGTGCGGGGGATGCCGACGTTCCAACACCACCGACCGGCCCCACTCCTTCCAGGTGATCCTGACAGACCGGCCCTCCCTGGAGCTGAGCGCTGAGAATGAGGAGGACATGGCAGACTGGATGCAGTACTTCTGCCAGGCTGTCTCCAAAGGGGTGAGCTGGGGACAGACCCTGAGAGTGGGTGCTTCAGCCCCTCCCTTGCCCAGAGCCCCTCTGGCGCTGCCGAAGGGAGCAGGAATGTCTGGCCAGATGGAGCGGGCAGCTTTATCCTGAACCAGGAGGATTTCCCCCCAGGAGCCCACATGCACCCCAAGGAGATGGGGCTCCATCATACCAGGTTTTACCACCCCTTCCCCACCCCATGCAGGTGATCCCCCAGGGTGTTGCCCCGACACCGTGCGTTCCCTGCTGCCTGGTGCTGACAGACGAGAAGGCTTTCACGTGCCACGAGGACTGTCAGACCAGCTTCTTCCGCTCGCTGGGCACTGCAGAGCTGACGGATGTCACGGCCGTCTCCACAGAGGCTGGCAAGGAGTACTGTGTCCTGGTGAGTGGAGGGTTTTGGGACCCGCTGGCCCCGGGCTGGGTGAGCACCCAGTGCTGACACCTGGCCTCTCTCCTGGTGTTTAGGAATTTGCTCAGGACAGCAAGGAGTTCCTGCCCCCCTGGGTCCTTTATTTTAGTTGCACTACGGAACTGGAGAGGTTCCTGTCAGCACTGAACGCTGCGTGGAGGAACATCTACCAGGTGAGCACGTGGGGCTGCTTTACACCCTCATCGAGTGAGGGAGAGCAGATGGATGAATTTGTCCCTGTAGGGAGAGCCCAGCTTTCCCAAAAAGGGCAGGAGAGCCGGGGAGCGTCTCTGGGTCCATATAATCACAGGATGTGGGATTTAGAGCCTGGCAAGACAAGCCATGAGCATCCATCCAGTACTGGCGAGGGGAGTGGGAGGAATGTGGGTCAGCCCCGCTGTCACCATATCCATGACACCGGTGACTTTCCTGTGTGGATTTGAGGTGGTTTTACAGCGAGAGGGAGAAATGACTGTTGTCTGTTTCCCTCCTGGCACCCCACACCTGTGTTTCAGGTCGATCTCCAGCACAAGGCCATTCTGGATGCTGCTGTGAAGAAGAAATGTGAGGATGCCCAGAGCCTCATCAACAGCGCCTGGCAGCGCAGCGACAGCCTCTGCCGGGGACGGGCCGAGCGGGACCCCTGGTGTTAACCCTGGCCAGGGGAGGACAGCTGATGGGGGCCCATTTTTGGGGATCAGGGCCTGTATCTGGCCAACTGGCACCCCAAACCCTCCTGCCATCGCTTGGTCCTCACCAGGGCCATGCCTGCAGTGTGGACCCCGCGCTCTCCACCGAGCCAGGGACATCCGGCGTGGTTTGAGGAGCAGCCAGATGCTTCACCACCTGCGCCTTTCTCCTTGTCCAGCTGCCATGGGGCAAATAATTTGCCTTTCACAGAATAATATCCCAGTAGTAGTGAGGGTGAGGGTAGGAGCGGGATGGGCTGGGACAAGCATCCCCGTTCTGGTGGGGAGCAAGACTGAGGACTTGTTCATTTTCGAACAGGATCGGGAAGAGGCGGGAACACTCAATCACTACTGTGCATGTTTTTTTGCTCATACAATCACTGAGGATGGCCCCGCTCCACCGCCTCCTGGAGAGCGTGCCCAGGGCCTCCGGACACCGCTGAACCACTCTGAGCCTGTCCAGGATATTTGAGGCTAAGGAAGAAGGAACAGGGCCAAATATTTGGCTGTAAACGTGGTTTTAGGAGATCTCAGCAGCCCGTTTGTGGTTTGAACACTGACCCTATGCACTGGGGGAGAAGAGATGGAGTCCCACGTTCTTCAGGTGTCCTGAGGGACATTGTCACGTGGCTGCTACCAAACACGTCCCCATCTCCTCAGCTCACTGCATCCAAGGCCAGCGAGGACCCATTGCCACTTGCGCTCCACTGCGAGCACTTTGGGGCACAACCCCAGCTTTTAAATAATATTATTAATAATAATAATAATAATCTGGAGACCTTCTCATGTAATATACGTTCACGGGGCCTTTTTGTGGGATGAAACGTACATGACTGAATGTATATGTACATACATCTGCTTCCTTTCCCCCCTCCCCAAATAAATAGACCTTGGTAACTCAGCCTTGGCCCTTCGGCCAGATTCTGCCACCTGGGGCTGCTGCTCCTGCCGTCACTTTGGAGCCTGTGGAATGGCTCTGGGGCAGGGAGAAGGGGTTGTTTGGATGAAAAGAGGGGAGGACGTGCACCTTCAGCTCCTCCCTGAACCCCAGCAGCGTTAACCCTGCGGTGGGACACGTTCGTGGCTTCAACTAGGAATTACCCATCAGGACACAGAGTCTTCATGTTTTGTCCTTGCTTATCCCTGGATCCAGGAGATATTCCCAGTCCCCTGGATCTGGGAGATCTAGTCCAGGCTAGACAAGAAAGAAACAGCCATGAGGCCAGCCCCCAGCATCACCTACTGTCCCCAAAAACCCTCCTTGACTTCTGACATCAAAACGAAAGTGTTGGGGGATGTTGGGATTGGGACAGCCACTGTCAGGGGGAGGATATTGGGATGAGGCAGCCACTGGCAGGGGAGGAGTCTGGGATCTGGGGGGTTCACATGTCCTCCCCCCTCAGTAACCACCGAAGTGCCTCGGACATGGGGCAAACCGCGTCGCGGGGGGTCCCCGCGCTGCCCTAAAACCAGGAATCCACGGCGGGGGGCGGGACACCGACATCCCCACCCCCCGCAGCATTTTTCCGCGGGAAGCTCCAATTTCAAAGCACCGGGAGAGGCGGGCGAGACCCCCTGCACGTCCCCCCCCCCCGCACCGCGGCCACAAGCGTAGCGAGTTTTCCAGTCCTCATCCTCCTCCCCGTGGTGTGGGGGGTGACTCTGTGTGCCCCCCAAAACTCCTCTCCCTCCGTTTCGGTTTCAATGTTATCCCGCCTTTTTTTTTTGCCTGCTTTTCCCTATTTGCCCCGGGGCAGCACCATCACGTGAAACTGGACGCGGCTGCCGGGGCCGGTGCCGGACACGCACCCCCAGGTCCGACCTTTGCCTCACATCCCGTCCCCAAATTGGGGGCTGGATTGGGGAGAGGGGGGGTTGGTTTACAGGAGGCGGCGCTCGCTGCCTCTCGCTACCCCCGGATTTTTTTCCCTGCGGTTGTTCGGGAAGGTGGAGCCTGGGGCCGCCCCCGCGGGCAGGTGCCGGATGGCGGCGGGGACCCTCGCCCCCTGCCCTTCCGACTCCCGGCAGGAACTCCCGTACGCCCCTCAAAACAGCCCCCCGGCCGGGGGGGTGCCCCCGGCCACCGACCTGGTGCTTGGGGCCACGGCCGGCTGCTTGGCCTGCTTCCTCACCAACCCGCTGGAGGTGGTGAAGACGCGGCTGCAGCTGCAGGGCGAGCTGCAGGCCCCGGGCACGTACCCCCGGCCCTACCGCGGGGTGCTGCGGGCGGCCGTGGCCGTGTGCCGGGCGGACGGGCTGTGGGGGCTGCAGAAGGGGCTGGCGGCCGGGCTGCTCTACCAGGGGCTCATGAACGGCGTCCGCTTCTATTGCTATTCGCACGCCGAGGACGCCGGCTGGACCGGGTATCCCAGCGGGACTGTGGCCGCCGGGGCCGTTGCCGGCGCGGTGGGAGCCATCGTGGGTAGCCCCGCGTACCTGGTGAGTGCTGCTCCGCCCCAAAGGCCGTGGAGTGTGTGTGTGTGGGGGGCGGTGGTGTTTTGGGGACCCCCCCCCGGAAAGGTTCGGCATCTTGGCTGCATCCTATAAACACTAGCTTGCTGCGTTCTCTCTTCCCCGGCTTCGCTTCCCCCCCCCATGTGGGGCTGCGCTGTGCATGCTCTCCCCCTGCTTCCTCCCCCAGATCCCCCTCAGAAAACCAGCAGAGAACTCCCCCATAAGGAAATGACCCCCCAAAAAATTGCGGGTGTTCCCCACCTCCCATTTTAGAGGGTTTCCCCGCTTTTTTGAGGTTGCAGAGCTCCAGCAGTGGGTGTTTGCAGGGTCCCTTTGCCCTCCCTGGGTGAGAGGGGTAAAAGAAACGGGATTCAAGGTCGGGAGTTACCACCTGGCTACTCAGCTGTGTCCCCCACCTCTGTCGGAGGGGCTGAAACTTCCCCTCAAAATCTGCCGAGAAGAAGATGGGGGGAACCACAGCCGATCCCAGCGGGGGCATTGGAGGGTTTTGTCACCTGGCATTGTCCCCCCCAAGGTCAAGACCCACCTCCAAGCCCAGACAGTGTCGGCCATGGCCGTGGGCCACCAGCACAACCATGAGGTGAGTGGGGACAGGGTTGGAGTGGGGGGGACACAGAAGATTTGGTGGGACCTTGTCCGTGCACGCTCCGGGCCCCAGTGGGGACGATGCTATTTTAGTCAGCAGGAATTTAAAGCTGTTGTTTGGCCGCTTGGCCCCGTAATGATGCTATAAATAACAGTGTGAGAACAGAGGGGGTGTGACAGGCACGTGGGGCTGTGATACTGAATCCGGAGAGTCTCCAAAGATCCCCCTGAGATCTCTCCAAAGCCAACAGTGGCTTTGTGTCACCAATGACCAGCAGTGGTGGGAAATTTTGGCCAGGTGGGATGCACCATTCCCATTTTTTCCCGTTTTCTCCCATTTCCTCTCTTCCCCAGAGCATCTCCAGCGCTTTCAAGAACATCTACCAGCAGCACGGGGTGGTGGGGCTGTGGCGGGGGGTGACAGGTGCTGTGCCCCGTGTGACCGTGGGCTCAGCCGTGCAGCTCTCCACCTTTGCCTCCGCCAAGGACTGGGTCTGCGAGCGCCAGGTGAGCGGGAAATGTGCTGGATCCGGCCGCCGCCGGCCCCCCGTGCTCCCTTTTATTGTTGGGAAGAGCTGATGCCGGCGCTTCCTGCAGTGGTTCAGGAAGGGCAGCTGGGCGGCAGTGCTGGCGGGGGGCATGGTGAGCAGTGTGGCTGTGGCTGTGGCAATGACGCCTTTTGACGTGATCAGCACCCGTCTCTACAACCAGCCGGTGCACGCCGACGGCACAGTAAGGCCATTCCGGATACGGCACAGGGGACACACTGCTTTTCCCAGGATTGCATCCGGCAGGGGTGCGCAGCTGGCTCCTCTCTCCCCAGGGCAAGCTCTACCGAGGTTTTTTGGATTGTATCCTGCAAATCTCCAACAAAGAAGGGCTGCTGGGCTTGTACAAGGGCATCGGTGCTGTCTACTTCCGCCTCGGCCCCCACACCGTCCTCAGCCTCTTCTTTTGGGACAAGCTCAGGAACATGGTTCAGCACGAGCAGCCCCCAGGGCTGTAGGACAGACTCCTGCCGCCACCACCAATGTTAATAAAGAGGTTTTTCTATTTTTGGTGTTGTTTTGGGGTCTTTGGGGTGGTGCAGATGGGGGGGTAGGACCTGCAATGCTGCGATGCCTCAGGGTGGAGAGGAGAATGGCAGTTGCGGGGGGGTGGGAGGGGAGGTTAAAGGTGCTGGTGGTCCCTGAGCCCCTCCATGTGCCTCACATCCCTGCTCTCCTAATTTTCACCTCCACGGGGCAGCTGGAGCTCATCTCCTCTGGCCAGGGCTCCAGGTGCCCTGGCTTGCCCCAGTAATGATTTACTAGCCGAGGTGGGGGCACGCCCCGTCTCCGCCCCGCGGACCTTGGAGCCAGGGCCTGGCTACACTGTGGCTTCTCTCCATCGAAAATGTTTTCCCTGGGGTCCTGGCTCCCAGCATTGCCCGGGCTGTCATGGGGCTGGGCGCTGCTGAATGCGCTCCTGCAAGGTGAGATCCCCCGAGGGTAGCCTGGGGACAGCCCAGGGGACACCAGTGAGCCACTGCTGCCTTTCCCCGCAGGGCTGGTGGGTGCCTGTGCTGTCTCGGTGCTCTGCAGCCTCCTGAAGGTTTATGTCTACATCCAGTGCATGAAGTAAGCACCAGCCCTTCGTTCCCTCTGGGGAGAAGGTTGGTTTCGGGGATCTGATTATGGAATCTGTTGGGCGATGGCTCTTGGCACCCAGGGGTGCAGGACAGGGGCTGCAGCCTGTGCTGCAAAGCACAGAGAGGGATGTCACTAAGGCTTATCACCCCATTTTGGGTGACATACCCCCTTGGCTCAGCATTCCCCCCACTGTCCCCAGCAATCCGGAGAGGCAGGCGGAGAAGGAGGCGATCGCAGCACAGCGGCCCTTGCTGGAGCTGCTGCACGTACTGGTGCTGACCGGTGTCCTGGCCCTGGTGGGCTCCCGCGTGGCCGCGCTGGTGGTGCTGGAGTTCTCCCTGCGTGCTGTCTCCACCATCCTCTCCCGTGGCAAGGTGAGATGGCGTGGGGGAAACTGAGGCATGGTGGGGTATGGTGTGGATGGAGCTGGGAAACTGGGCATTTGTTCAGCACCCACGAGGGGCTGTGGTGTGGAGGGGCCATGTGGCCCTTTGCACCTCAGCCTGCTGTCCCCAGGTGGGCAAGAGGCCAATGGCCCCTGGCTGGTCGCAGCGTAGGCACAGGCCCAGGGCACTGCCTGTCCCCTGTGCTGGCACTGTTGGACACCTCCAGTTCTGGGACCTCTGTGGCGACGCATGTAACTGAGGGGCTGGAGTGTGTCCAGAGATGGGAATGGAGCTGGGAAGGGGCTGAGGGAGCTGGGAAAGGGGCTCAGCCTGGAGAAAAGGAGGCTCAGGGGGGACCTTCTGGCTCTGCACAACTCCCTGGACAGGAGGGGGCAGCCAGGTTGGGGTTGGGCTCTGTTCCCAGGAAACAAGGGACAGGATGAGAAGAAATGCCCTCAAGCTGAGCCAGGGGAGGTTTAGATTGGATATTGGGAAAAATTCTTCATGGGAAGGGTGCTCAGGCACTCGCACAGGCTGCCTAGGGCAATGCTGGAGTCATCGTCCTGGAAAGGGTTCAACAAGTGTTTGGGTGAGGCACTTGAGGACGTGTTTAGAGGTGAACACGGCAGTGCTAGGAGAACAGTTGGGCTCGTGGGTCTTGGAAGTCTTCTCTAACCTCACCAATTCCCTGATTGCATGAACTCCCCCACTGCTTTGCAGGGTGCTCACAGCAGCCAGCTCTACCTGCTGTGCCAGTACTCACTGGGCTGCGGGGTGTCCTGCGGCCTCAGCTTCCTGCTGGAGGGGGCTCCGCACCGCAGCTGGAACCTGGTGCTGGCAGCGGGGCTGTCGGGGCTGCTGGCGCTGCACGCCCGGCGCCTGGCCCGGCATGTCTGCACCCTGTACGAGCTGCACAGCCGGGCGCGCTACTGCGGCGTCTGCATGCTGCTGCTGGCCGCGGGGCACGGCATCCCGCGCCTGCTGCGCAACGCCCTGGCCCTCACCTTCACTGTGGCCGACCTGGCTGCCGTGGAGCTCATCAACCGCGACTTCCTCTCCACGGGCGAGGCCGTGCGCTTCTGGACCCCGCTGACCATCTGCTACACCCTGCTAGTCGTCTACATGCAGGGTGGGTGGGGGCTGGCCCGCTTCGGGGGGGTTCTGAGGGACACGTGGGGCTGTGTGGGGTATGTTGGGGGTGCATTGGGGGGTATGTGGGATACACTCAGGCTGTATGGGGCCACTGGAGACCACCTGGGGCTTTATAGGGGCAGATGGGGAGTCCTGGGGTTGTATGCAGAGCATATGGGGTGTCCTGGGGGTCATCCCAGGTGTACATAGAGGGTACTCGGGGTGTATAGAGGGTATGTGGGCTACCCTGGCACTGTATAGGGGGTACATGGGAGGTACTGGAGGTGTATAGGGGCTACATGGGCTATACTTGAAGCCACCCCATGCTTGGTTTCCCCACTGTGGGGCTGCGGAGGTCTAAATGTCCCTGCTGTGGCTCCCCAATGTCGTATCCTTGCAGAGGAGTCCCGGCAGAGCGCGGGCAGGGGGCTGGTGTTCCGGACCGTGATGGTGCGGATGGGCGGCCTCTTCATCCTCCTCCTCGCCGTGGGCCGATGGACCGACATCCTGCACGTCTTCGTGTCACTGCTGGGGGAGCTCTGGTGTCTGGTCTGCTCCGGGGTCCTGCTGGAGTCCTGCTGGAAGCAGGTGAGAGGGGCGGCACCTCCCTGCCACGACACGGGGCTGAGGGGCTGGTGGCAGCCCCGAGGCCACGGTGAGAGGCCTTTCAGCTTCTCTCTTTCCATCCCCCACAGGATTTTGACCAGCAGCCTCGCTTGGATAGTTTGTCGGGATCCAGATGTGAGGAGACGTCCCGATGAGCCGTGGGGTGTAACCAGACAGCAGAAACTCAGGATGGCTTCGCTGGGCACCCCCAGAATCCCCCCATCACAGATCTCTCAAGGGGACTAAGGAAAAAAGGGCTCCTGGAAGGCATCCAACCCCATCCCATGGGATGGAGGAGGTCAGGGGGAAGACTCACGTTGCCCCTGGTTTTTGGGGCGACCCTGTGATGTTGCAGAACTACTGGGGTTTGTTGTCTGGTCCCAGTGGAATTTCATGATGCTGACAGATGTCCCATCCTTGCTTGCTGCAGGGCCATACTGTCAGGGGCCTCCAGGGGGTTATAAATCTCAGAAAATAAAGGGTTTTTTCCAGCAAAATCCATGGGTGGAGCAATCTGGGGTCCCAATGTACTGGAAAGGCACTTCGGGGGGTGGTGGTGCAGCTTTCTGAGAGAGGTAGGTAGAATTCCTCCTTGGGAAGGGAAACTTGGGAAGGGAGGCACGGAGTGGGGTGACCCTCTGGCTGGGAAGTGCCCCTGTGCTGTGCCGGGGGCAACAGGCCCTGTGAAGGCGCGGTGCAGTTTGGGGAGGGACCCTCAATGTAGGGGGGGAGCAGGAAGGGGGTCTGGGGTATTTGGGGCACCGGGGGCTCTATAGGGGTTTATGGGGCATGCTGGGGCTCTAGGGAGGCACATGGGTGTCCTGGGAATGCATAGGAGACATATGGAGCATTTTTGGGATGGAGCTGTATGGGGGGTAAGTGGGGCTGTATTGGAGGACAGGGGTTATCCTGGGGCTATATGGAGATGCTACGGTTGTATTGGGGAACACAGGCACCCCGGAGGTGTATGGGGGGCTCACGGGGCACCCCTTGGCGTTGGGTGCCCTGGGGGGGTGTGGGGCTCTCAGGGGGGTCCATGGGAAGACCTGGAGGCCATAATCCCAGAGCATATAAGGACACCCACGGAGTCATGGGGCACCCTGAGGAGAGACGGGGCACCCTTGGAGCATTTTGGGGAGCGTCGGGCAGTCGGGGGGTGAATGGGGCACCCTAAGGACATATGCCCCCCTCTTCCTCCGCTCGGGGCTGTGGGGCAGGCAGGGGGGAGGAGGAAGGGAGGTGGAAGAGGAGGAGGAGGAGGGAGGAAGGGGCGGTGATGCCGGGCGGCTCAGCCTTCCCGCTGCCACCGCCGCGCTCGCGGAGCGCACGGAGGGACCCGCACCGGCTCCCCAGGTAGGGGACGGGGACAGGGTCACCCCCGAGGGGCTGCAGGGCCACCTCCGGGCCGGCGACACCCCCCCCCACCCCGGGCAGAGAACCTCGCCCGCAAGGTACGACCCGCCCAGGTAGGGGGACGGGGGCCACCCTCAGGTAGGGACCACCCCAGGTGTGGGATTGGGACACACACCCCCCCCCCGAGGAGGGGACAGGGGACACCCCAATATGGGACACGGGACCCCACGCGTGATGGGGTAAGAACGCGGTCATCCTGGGATGAGACAAGGAGACCAAGAGCCGTCCCCAAGGAAGGGACTGGGGACTCTCCCAGGGAGGGGATGGGAGACTCCCGGCAGGGGGACACGGTGGGGCCACCGCCCCATAGGGGACAGCGCACTGCCAGGTAGGGGACAGGGAGCTGTAGGGCTGCACGCTGGGACACAGGGAATGCCGGGGAGGCTGCAAGGCCACCCCCGAGGTGAGGGACAAGAGAACAGTGGGATCACTCAGGGTCGGGGGAGAAGGGACACCAAGCGTTGTGTATATCCATTCCATCCTTTTTTCCTTGGGCGTCCTCGGAGCACCCTCTGAGAGGTCCCTGGGGTAGGGGACAGAGTTGGGGTACAGCTCTAGAGGGCTGTGTCCCATCCCAGTTTTGGGGGTTGTGGGGATACCCCATAAGTGGCCCTATCCCCATCAATCCCACCTGAGCTCCCATCCCAGGAGATTTTTGGGAAACCAAGGGGGTTCCTCTCCAGTGTGGCCTCTGCCACCCCAAACCAGGATAGAACTACATGGGGAGGGGGGGACCCCCATTAATGCACCCCTTGAGCCTCGATCAGCCCGATGGTCCCCGGCTGGGGGAGATCTGGGGGATCCCGCCACGGGGCCGCCAGGATCCCAACAGCCCCGGCACAAAGAGGAATGCGATGAGCACATGGTTCCCATTAACCCCGGAGAAATTTTTTTTTTTCTGTTTTAGGTTGGGTTTTCCACAGCTCTGCTGGAGAGGAGGAAAAGCGGCGGCTCTGGTGGGTGAGGAGCTGGACGAAGGCCGGTTCCGCCGGTAGCCGGCGGGGAGGGAGGGAAAGAGGGAGCGAAGTGCTCGGGGTTCTTTCTCCTCTTTAATCCCTTCCCTGCTTGAGTCAGAGGCTGAAGTCACCGACAGGAACATCACGAAGCTTTTCCCTCACCTCGGGGAGTCTGTCTGCCCCTAAAAGGATGTGCTGACCCCCGCGAGTGGGATTTTGAGGGAGCAGAGCTGCATTAGACCAGGAACTCATCACACAGGTATTTTTCAAGCTGCTGATTCACTTCAGGCACGAATCCTGCTTCACCAACACAGTACCCTGACTAAAGGCTCAGGGTTCCCCCCCTCCAAACCATTCCATTTGGGAAGGGGAAGCTTCACCCCAGCTGCTTTTCCCTTTGGGAAGTTGGATAAACAGCCCTTTTCCTTCCTGAGTAGGGTTTCCTGGGGTCAGGCTCATCCTGCCTGTGCTGCCGGGTGCTGCTCAGGGGATGTGTCAGTGTCAGGGACATGGTGATTCAAAGCACTGTGCCTCAGTCTACCCACCCGGAAAAACAAAAGGGGGGATGTGCAGAGCTGGAAGTGATTGGCAGGGAATTGGGGATAAGGAGGGAGGGAATGGGGATGTAGAAAGATTCCCAAAAAGGGGTTGCAAAAGCAAAATCCTATTGCAGCCCTGTTTTTTAAAAGGAAAGGTGGGTATTTCCTGCTGCACATGGGGAGTTTAGTCCCAGGTGGGTGGGAGCAGTAAGAGGAAATACAGGGGATTCAAATGCATATGAGAAGGTGGGATTTGGCCACAGAGGTGTGAAAATGGGAGATATCAGTTGCTGCCTCACCTGGACTCTGTACCCTGTGTCCTCCCAGGCACGAGACCATTTACTGCTGTGACGTGACACGGGAACGCTTGTTCCTTCTCCCTTTCCGGGAGGAGGGAGGCGAGTTGATGCCGAAGGGCAACACGGAGGCAGGAGCTGCCAGTGGGCCTGTGAGTTTTACTCTCTTTCTTTCTTATTTTTCCTAGAATCAACCCCCAATCCAGCCCTTCCATGGCTTCAGCTATGTTGCCAGGGAAAGTGGAGAAGAGAATTGCTTCGTCTGTCTTCATCACCCTCATGCCACCACGGAGGGATGTGGCCACCAAGGAGAAAACCCAACGGGAGCCGCAGCCAGATGGTGCCAAGGTCCCTGGCACCCATCACCCCCAGATCCTGCTGTCACCCCCCATGTTGCCCAACAGAGGTGAGGGGTGTCCATGGAGGGCTGTGAGCAGTGTGGAAGGATGGTGATGGGGCTGAGGAGGCTGTGGAGATGCTTTGCCAAAGAATACGCGTGCGGAAGGGGATGTGGGGCTATTTTTGGAGTGAGTTATTCCCCAAATCCCTGGACCCATCCCAGCTTGGATCCGGCTCCTGGGGACGGGCTGTGTTTGCTCTCCATTGCTGGGCTTATCGGTGCTGTTTGTCCCCATTTGCCTCGATGGCGTTTGCTTTTAGGGCAGGTCAGCGAGCACTGCTTCAAAGCTGTTGGGATGTTATTGTGACAGGGCATTATTGTGATTCAGTGTTACTTGACATTATTGATCCTCTAAACCCCCCATGTCTGTCTGCTGCTGCAGAAACCCACCCAGTGGCCCCTGTACCTTCATCCCCACCAGTGCTCCCTCTCTCTGAAGTGCCCCAGCCCTTGTCCGAGGAGACGCTGGGTCTGGCACTGCAGCAACTGGACCTTGCAGCACCCACCACCCTCCAGGTGAGGATAACAGAGTGCAGTCCCTCCAGTGCCTCAGTTTCCCCACCTGCAGGGGTATAACTAACATGGCTTTGCCCTTCCCCACTTGCCAGGCCCCTTCCACCTTCCCTGCTGAACTGAAGCCACCCACATTTTGCCAGGAGCAAGCAGGCAAGCAGCAGTGGCAGGACGCGAATGGGTACCCAGAGAGGGACAGCTCCAGAGGTAAGGGAAGATCCAGCTGTGCATGGGCTCATCCCCACTTATGGAAACTGAGGCACGCAGCTCCCAGCCGCTCTCTCTGCTTCTTGCAGACATCTGTGCCTTCTGCCACAAAGTGCTGGGGCCCCGGGAGCCGACGGTGGAGGCGATGCGAAAGCAGTACCACCCTGACTGCTTCACCTGCCGCATGTGCCACCGACTCCTGGCTGGGCAGCGCTACTTCCAGAAAGACGGGTGCCCCACGTGTGACACTTGCTTCCAGGTACGCATCCTCCTTCGGGTAAAACCAGCACTCTCAGAACATCCCCTGGGGTGTGGGCTTGCGTCTCATGGCATGTGTTCCCTGAATTCCAGGCCACGCTGGAGAAATGTGCCAAGTGCCAGGGGCTGATCACAGAGCACATTGTCCGTGCCCTGGGCAAGGGCTACCACCCCAGCTGCTTCTCCTGTGCTGCCTGCAGCCGGGCCATTGGCACCGAGAGCTTTGCCGTGGATGGGCAGGGTGATGTGTACTGCGTGCCCGATTTCTACAGGTTGGCAGTGGGGGAGTGTCTCCCACACTGGGAGTTGGGTTCAGCTCATCCCGTCACCCCGCAGGGCTCACATGGCTTCCGTTTGCTCCATCAGGAAATACGCTGCCGTGTGCAGTGCCTGCGAGCATCCCATTGTCCCCCACGAGGATGAGGACACCTACAAGATCGAGTGCCTGGGACGCAGCTTCCATGAGAGCTGCTACCGCTGCGAGGTATGGCCCTGGGGGCTGGGGGGCCCCCAAAGCCGAGGGGGTGGCACAGAGCCTTGGCTGAGCACGGACACAGGGAGGGCAGCACCCATGGCTGTTTTTCAGCCTGAAGTTTATCTTACAAGTAATGGGGAGATGGAAAATAAAATTGGGTGGTGGTGATGATGATGATGTGTTTGGAGAACTTCAGTTTTGCATGCTTTTGATGTAGCTGGTCACTTTTTCGCAGTGCTGGTGAGCTTTGAAGGGAAAATAGGATGTAACACAACACAGGGACCCCTAAAAGGTGCCTTCCTTTTCCCCTCTTGCCCCCAGAGCTGCAGGATGCCCCTGTCACTGGAGCTGACAGAGAACGGGTGCTACCCCCTGGACGACCACCTTCTCTGCAAGTCCTGCCACGTCCGCTGGCGCAACGAGTCATCCTGCTGAGACCCTGCAGCTCATCAACCTCTTCCAGTGCCAGGCACCAAAAAGGGGGTGCTCCCGGTGGGATGTGCCCCATGGCTTACCCTGGGTGCCTGCTGCACCCCCAAATTACTGCAGAACTGGGTTTTCATCACCAAAATGTCCCCGGGACCCTGACCCCATGGCTGGCGGGCTGGAGAACTGTGGATATGTCCTGGCACAGCTCTGCGCTCATGATGAATATAAAATGCTCTGACGGAGCAGCAATGAGGAGTGGAGGTTTTGTTCCTTGTTTCTTTTTTTAAACTTCTTTTTTAAGGCCAGTTTGGTTTTCTTGGGTGGTGTTTCTTTCTTCTCAAGCTTCCTTGGGGTTTCACTGAAATGTTTCTCTCTGTGGAGAGCAGGCACTGATTTAGTTACTTGCAGTTAAATAAAATTCTGAGTTTAAAAACTCTCATTCCTTTCATCCACCCTGCATTCCAAACCTATCAAATCCAAATTTAAAAATAAGGAAAAAAGCCGGTTTTGGATCCTCTAGGTGTGGCAAGAGTTGGGTCACTCAGGTCCATAACAGTTGAATTTAGGGTGTAGCGATGTGGCAGATGCTGCTGTCACCTAGGGGAGAGCAGAGTGTTGTTTTTTGGGGTGCATATGGGATCTGGCGATGTTTCGTTGTGTTGATAAAAGGGATGGTGTGGTTTGGGTTTGTTTTTTTTTGCTGACTATCTATCCCGGAGCCGGCAGAGGGCAGCCGGAGCACAAATTCCTCCATCAGGCAGCAAAACTTCAGCTAAAAGCGTCCCACAGGGCCGGGACACTGGGAAAGATGGACAGCCCGCTTTCTGCATGTTATCCAAGATTGCATCGCTCTGCTAGTGGAAGCTTTTTGATTTCCTCTCATTCCAGGCCTCAAACAGTAAAAATTAGACCATTTCGCTGCATGCCCAACATCTGATGCTGCCGTGCTAAGTGGTTTTCTTTGTGAGGGCGTTGCAAACCAGACAGAGAAACTTTTTAACTTTCTTTTTAACCGAAAGTGTTTAAAAAGCCACAAATCAAGAGCAGAAGATAGCAAGAGCACGTGAGATGATGTTTAATGCTTTCCTGATGGAAAATGGGAGCTGTAAACAAGGAAAACAACCACCAGACCAGCAGCTCCTGGATCACATACATCTCCAGCGTGTGCTGTGTTTATGAGTGAAGGGGTTAATGATGGTTAATTAATCACATCAATAACTATTTCCCGATGACTCTTCCCTGTCTACAAAGCTAGTTACTCAGTGTTCATTACTGAGCATCTCCAGGCCATCAATCGGGTCATAACTTGCTTTAAACATATTTATAAATAAGTTGTGGTCTGTCCCGGTCATGTAAGTTGGCGGCTTTGGGTCTGGTTGGGTGGGAACTCCTTGTTCCATGCCAAGGAATTCCCGTGCTCCAAGTCAGCTCTCAGTTTCCAAAGCTCCTTGCACTGTGAGGAAAATCTGGCATCAAAATGATGCTAAAAAAGTAAAAGGATGTGGCAGTGGCCAAAGGGAGCAGGAAAAAGAAGGCCCAGAGGGCAAAGAGCTGCTTGCTTTTTGTAATACGGATATATTTCCACTCAAGGTTTTTGGGGAGGATGGAAGTGCAATGCTGAGCAGTGTTTTGGATGTGTTATTGCAAGCTGCACTACCCTTCCGCAGAGGACTGGTAGGAAGGAGTTGGGTATTTCCCTCTTGGAGCCTTCTAGCATGGGCTGTTGGCACTGGGCCTGTGGAATTTTTGGCTAGAGTTAGGCAGGGAAATGCTTTTATTTACAGGCAGCCTTGGAGAAGGCTGCTTGCTTTTCTCCTGGAAAGCAAGGAGAAAGGAAAGGCACTGCTAGAGAGTTTGGCAGCATGGTGAAGGGAGGTAGTGTGGTCAGATTTGGCATGATTTTTCAGGAGTGGAGGGTGACAAGGGACAGAGATACATGGACACAGGTAAGAGGACAAAAAGGCTGATTTAAGCTGTCTTCTTCCCGGATAAAGGGAGAAGCACTATGAGCTGAGGCGTGGGGAGCATTTCTTTGCCTGAAAAGCACAACCCCGTGTTTTCCCTTGGGAGGAGCTCGAGGAATTTTGAGCCGCACGCAGGAGATCCCGCAGGGATGAGGCTGCAGGAGCTGGATCCTGTCCTGCTGCCGAGCAAATGCAGATGGGCTGCAAGGGCCAGCCTGTCCTTGGGCTCCTCAGCCTGTCACGAGCACTTCTGCAAGCACCCAGGTCTGCAAAAATAAACCAACCACATATCCTGCCTTGAAGAATAACATTTTGGGGGGCTGGGCTCCAAAGCCTTGTGGAGGCCCCCTCCCCGGACCACCCAGGTGTAAAACACACTCGAAGTCCCTCCTCTTGTCCCTGTGGCAGTGCCAAAGGGCAGAGAGGATCACAGCCCTCCGAATGGCTCCAGCCCTTCCCTTGGCTGCTGCAATACGCCTGTCAGCTCTTGCAATCCCTCTTGGCAGGCCGAGGAGAGCGGGAAGGACCTGGCTGCCTTCCAAGGAGCAGCAAATGCAAATATTTCCTCACTTCAGGCTGGGTGTGGCCTGCGTATAAAATTTCTTCGGGCTTTCCCAGCAAGGCATCTGATCTCTGGCTCTGCTGTGAAGCCAGCTTGTTCCCAGGAATACAATGGTGCGTCCTATAAAAAAAGCCTAAAGGTTATCTTTCTACAACTCAAAGGACTGCCCGATTTTTTAAAAAGAGGTTTTAAATTGAAGAAAGAGCTGCCAGGCACAGCTGTAGTGGTTTTAAATCAGTGGCTAAAGTGTTGCTTCATGAAATAAAAACCCTTTTTGCATGCTCCTTTGGAAAATGGAAGGTCTGTAGTGTGGTGCAAGGAAAGTGGGATGATAAAGGGGCTGGAAAAGGTGCTGGGACCAAGGCTGGGTGTTGGTGATGGTTTTTCTCAAATAAGATAGAGCTTCAGGAAAACTGGGTTTTGCCTTTGGATCCCAGGTTAAGGGCAGTCACATCCTAGCCAGCTTCCTGCAGCGTTGTTCTTCCCCACAGAGCACTGAGACCTATTTTCTGCAGTTTCCTTCGACACAGCCTAAAAAAAATTATATTTCTTAAATGAAAAGCAGTCTTATCCTGCTGATTCTGGGAGAGGCAAAAACCAGCAGGGATTATACCAGGAACAGCCCAAGCTTGGATTTCTCCAGCTCATGCAGCACAGGTGGGATATATATTAAAAAAAAAAAAAAAAAGAAAAAAAAAAAGAAGAAAAAAAAAAGAGCCGTGTGTTAATATTCTCCTTTCCCCCCAGTTTCCTGATGAAACTGAACCACCCACTGCCACAATGTAGTTTGAAAACACATTGATTTTGATTGCATGAGGGGAAAGGGATGAGGCGAGCGCGCAAGCGCGTTACCAGGCTGCGAGTGCTATACTGGCTTCTTTATAAAATAAAGGATAAAAAGCCCAGCCCACCCTATTTCTGAAAGCAGACGCACAGCACACACCTGCGAGCAGGGTTTTGCTATTTCATATCCCGCATTTCCTTCGTGATATCAGTGATTACAGCATCCTGCAGCCCTATTTCCTGAAAATTACCAATTTTCACCCAGATTTGGCTTCGAGTGGTTTAAGTTGTATCTTTATTTTGCTCGTATGTCCAGTAAAGCAGTGTGAGGGAGGGGTTTCATTGAAATAAAAACACGGATATTTTTCGAAGAGGTTATCCCCTTTGTCAACATAGATTATTGACCTCAGGGATTTATCACAGAGGGGAAAAACGTGGAGAAGGGCGGGGAATAAATATATAATATATCCCTTAATTCTCCACGAGGTTAAACTTTTCCTCACAGCCAAGCTGGCGCATATGCTTTAATCTCATTTATTGGATTGCGTCCTGTGAGGTTTGTTCGGGTTTTTGGTTTATCGCAGTTGGTTTGGTGCTCTGTTGGGTTGGGGTTTTTTTGGTTTTGTTGTGTTTTTTTTTTTTTTCCTGAAGCGATCGGCCTCTAGACAGGGCGTTAAGGACAAAGTGTTTCGTGAGGAAAAACTCCTGAAGAAAAGAGGATGAGAAGGAAGAAGAGGGTTTGGGCGGACAAAAGGCGGCGCCGGCAGGGGCCGGCCCTCCCGGCCCCTCAGGCGCTGCCCCCCCCGCGCTCGCCTCACAAAATGGCCGCCCGGCGGGGCCGCGGGAGCGGCGCTGAGGCGACAAAATGGCGGCGGGCGGAGAGCACAGGGAAGGACGCTCGGGGAGAGGCTGCGGGGCCGAAGAGCCTCGGGCACGGCGGAGGGGTTCTGAGCCTCTGTGAATTCCCTCCGGGCGGGCGGCGGAAGCGCTGAGGGTGAAACCTGA
The DNA here is from genome assembly GCF_029207755.1 of Chamaea fasciata. Lineage (NCBI taxonomy): Eukaryota > Metazoa > Chordata > Aves > Passeriformes > Sylviidae > Chamaea > Chamaea fasciata. The sequence goes on along the minus strand of NW_027094108.1, from coordinate 7,127,086 downwards.
CCTTCTTCTTATTCCCCTCTCCCTCCTGCCCTTTTCTCCTCGCCGCCTTTGCAAAAGGATGTGAAAATGGCCAGAAATGAATGCGCGTTTTCATTCGGCCGTGGCGGAGTCCCCGGTCATCTTCCCTCACCTCAGCTCCCCCAGCGTTACCCGTAATACGTTATTTTTTTCCCCCCCTCACAGCTGAGGGGTTTTGACCCAGAATTGCGCTTTCCACACGCCCCCCACCCTTCCCTTTCATCATCACCACACGCACCCCCAAGGTGGGTCGTTTTATGCCTAATTCTTTGCTTTTCCACCGCTTTTCTCCTTCGCAGGGGTTGAAGCTGCCATCTCCCGGTCTCCTCACTGCATGGAAAATCCCCACAAGCACTTAGGGGAAAAAAAAAAAAAAAAGATCCTAAACGCCCGAGGATTGATTTATCATCTGAGCTGGAGTGGTATGAGAAGAAGCCATCGCTGCTCGCCTGCTCCCCATGACAGCTCGCCCGCCATTCACTTAATTAAAATCACATATTGGTGTGATCAGACGTGATAATACCATTAAAAAAACCCCAAATCCCGTAACATCCACACGCTCGTTGTTGGAGACTGTAGCCAAGGTACTACTTTTTTTTTTTTTTTCCGTTTTAACTATTCTTTTAATGTTGCCTTACCCTTTTTTCCTGCATCACAGTGTTGTTACAGGCTATAACATTGCCTCTTGTTTCTTAAAAGCTACGTCCCTAAAAATAGTGCTTTTTTCCCCATAGAATTGCAGATTTAGGCCCATATTGATGTTCTTCTATTTCTACAGATGCAGAAATACGTGTATATATTTATTACATATAAATATTAAAATGTTATGATATATTTCATATTTTTATATTACCTTTTCCAAGGGACTACTTAATATATAAAATAAGCTCACACACCTAAAAACTATAATTTAATTATACATAATCACTGTAACTTTGGCCCATATATATCTCTTTGATTATATATATATATTACCTTTGTTTTCCTCCATTGGTTTCCTACTACAATGTATCCTAAAAGCAGGAGAAAAAAAGCCATCAAAAATAAAAATGAAAGAAGAAAAAATAACAAAAACCAACCCATCTCTTTTTTTACAGTCCATGATGGAAGTTTGTGCCTGAATGTTTTATTTGTTCCACAGAGATGTAGATTTTCCTTGGGAGATTTGGGAAGGATTATTTTTTAATGAAAAAGAGGACAAAAATACACCCAGAAAAAAAAAAACCAAAACCAAAAACAAAAAAACAAAACCAAAAGAAACAATGAAAAAGAAAGAAAAAGGAAAAAAAAAAGCACAACAAAACCAAACCGCAGTAAGTGAAGCTGCACATGCAACTGAATAGTCCGGATGAGACAATTCATTGCACAAAAAAGGATAAATGGAACTGCAATGGCCGGCTTTGCTGTAGATCCAGGAGGAGGGATCAGCTCCTTTATCCCACCATCTCGCGCTACAAACCACCATTTTTCTGTGTCTCTCTCTTTTTTTTCTTTCTTTCTTTTTTTTTTTTTTTTTTAATATCTGCTTTGTTGGGGCGTTTTGTTTCGAGCCGAGGCGGCTGCACCATCTCCCGAGCCGGGGCTTCCAGAGCTGCTCGGGGACTTCACTTTTACAGAGATCTCTTATTTTTCCCCGGCCTTGTGCAATCCTCTCCCATTTATTACATGGGTTTGTTTTTTTTTTTTTCCTCTCCCCTCTGCGAGTATAAAGGTTTCTCTCCTCTCACCAGCTTAGCTGCTCATTCCAGAAGTTTCCACGGGGGCGGGGAGCCCCCACTGCGGCGCCTTTGCCGCAGCGCCGGGCAGGAGGAGGAGGATGCGGAGGATGCGCCACCTCTCCCTGGCTGGGAGCCTCATTCCAAGCCGCTCCCCCTTGCTCCGTTCACCCAGCCTTGAAAACAGAGCGCTGGGAGGTATTTGCGACTTGGAGGGGTTTGGGGTTTTTTTTTTTTTTAATTTTTTCTAAATAAATGGAAAGCAGAGCTGTCGCTGATGGAGATGGATGAGGCAGGGCTGGCAGCGCCGCAGCCCTGCTCCGGCGTGGCCATGGCACCGATGGCATAAGTGACCTTTCCCAGGCGGTGGGAGGGGGGATTCCCCCCCGCCCCAGCATGCTCTTGCTCGGAATTCATTTTAAATAGCAGGAGTATTATTTTTTATTTTCCTTTCCCCCTCCCATTTCTCCTTCACTGTTGTTTTTTTTTTTGTTTTTTTTTTCCCCCGAGGTTCCTCGTGATCTTTTATTTTTTTCCTGTGTGTGTTTTGAATTGCGTTTTAAAATTGCCCAGCTGGAGACAAGGCTTGATTAGAGCTGGAACAATAGCTCCCTTTTATTAATAACGGGAAGAATTTACAATCGTACAGCACCTTCCTTGGAAAGCTTTCCAAACCATTTGCAAACACTCACAAATTTCAGATTGTGCAGCCCTTGGCTGTGAGGTGGGTAAGTATTTAATGCTGCCACCACCCAAAATCACCTTGGTGGCAAACCTCAATTTCAATTTCTCAATTTTTTTCTTAAAAAGATGACAAATTTGGTTTGGTGGTTTTTTGGTGGGGGGTGGTGGATGGGTGGTCGGGTGGGGTGTGGGTCTGGCTAAAAGCTGTAACCTAAATCTGTAGATGCAGAATATTTGCTGCGTCCTGGGAACTGGGCTGTTCTCCCTCCAGCCATGCAGCTTTCCAGAGCCAAGCTGTGGATTTGCTGCATGTCAGTAAACATCTGTTTATGGATTTTATTTATTTATTTATTTTTAATCCATTCCCTTTTTGCGGTCCCTAAGTGACCTCTTGCAGCGCTGCCTCCACTGCGGTTCCACCACAGCTTTGCACTGGAGCACTAATGCGTGTCCCTGTGAGCCAGAGTGACCTTGCTGAGGGGACTGGGCCCACCGAGCGATTCAGGTGCTCTACTTTGATCCCAAGTCCCTGCACCCTGTTTTTTTCCAGCACATCCCCTCACCTGGCGGGATGCTGCAGTTGTGGCTTAAAGCTCTTTCATGCCTTATTTTTTTCCTTGTTTTTTTTTTTTTTTTTCTTTTTCTTTTTTTTTTTCCTTTTTTTTTTTTTGTTTATTTTTGTTTATTTGAGGTTTTTTGTTTGTTTCCAAGAGAAACAATGTATTGTTTATGTAACCCCTCTCCAGGGCAGATCCCTACAGACCTCACAGGGATCCAGGAGTCACCCAGGCAGTGTGATCTGGCCTTGCCAGAAGCATAAGGGACAAAGCTCCAGCCACATCTGCGTGTGTCACACACAGGCCGCACAAACCCGCAGTGGTTACTTCTGTCTGCAGAGCACGAGTGGATCCCAGAGCTTCCCCTTCCCACTGCTTGCTGGTTCAAAAAGCCTGATGCTTCTGGAAAAAGCTCTGCCTTGTGGGCTTTAAAATAAATAAATAAAGCGGCACTGCTGTGGATTAGTCATCCTTATTTTTGAAGGAAGCTGTTTGCCAGCGCTGTCCATATCACGCATGTGCGTGTGAGATGGGAACTCCAGAAGGCTGGTAATGTGCTCTGCTCGCTGCTCCTTGGAGCTCAGCCACCCAGGCTTCGTTGAGCTGCTCCTGGCAGGTGGAAAAACTGACAGTCCAGCTTTCCAGACCCTTCCCTCCTTTTTTTTTTTCAGTGCTGGAATCTGCATTGGCAGGTGTGCAAACGTGGAGATTGTAACAGCAGCAAGTGAGGATGGATGAGCTGTTTTCTGGGGTGACATCCAACTCCAGAGAAGAAACCCTGGTGATTTATAATTTTTGTCTTGTCTCTGCTAGGCTTTACTCTGAGCTCCACTGTATCTTGTGAGAAGACTGCGTTTGACCCTTTTGGCAACGAAAAATGGTTCTGTTTTTAAACCTTGGTTCTTTTTCCCTTCCCTGTAGTCATGCAGAAGAGCAAGTGGTGCAATTAAACAGTACAGCAAAGGGCAGCTCCCTCCCCCTTTCCCCTTCAAAAAATCCAGAGTTGTGTGTCTTGAACTGCTGCATAGGCAGAAAACATACAAAGCCCTTGTCAGCATTGTGCTGATGTGTGGCACGTTAAAAAAATACACACAAAAGGGGTGGGGAGAGCGGGTGCCTCCAGGGAGCAAAACTGTGGGGCCTCTTTCCCTCCAAGCCTACAGACCTATGTGGGATAGTCTATTCCTCCTAATTTTGCCCAGACAAAGGCAGTGGAGGTCAGAGGGAGCATTGAACATCCTAAGTGGTGGTGATGAAGATCAGGGTCCTCTTGAATTACATTTTTTTTTTCTCTGTGAACTTACTCCTGTGAGATGCAGCTGGTTTATTACTCCATTCCTCAAAGTCCTGCTCACTCTCTGTGAAGAAGGGAAACACCGCTTCCTTACTGGGTGTCATTTCTTTTGTTGTGTTGCAAAGGTAACACAAAGCACCTGGTGCTGGTCTCTGCCAGGTCACATATGACTTGGAGGCACAGCTTCCCGCAGTCATTAGTGCACAGGGAGTGCTGGGGGTCGTTAGCCACCCTTAATGAGGAGATCGCACTGGGATTCCATGGCTGCCACTGGCTGACCCAGCCCTGGAGAAGCCCCTTAATAGAAATTATTTCACTGACTGGTTGCTGCAAGGATTTCTAGCACAGCTATGACTTTATCCTTCTTTTTGGCCAAAATTAAGCACAGGGTGGGGATGAGGTGGCCTGGCCAGATTTCATACCCTGCTTCTTGTGGTAGATGTGTGAACAGTGGCTGTAGCTCCTGTGCCTAAAGCCTTGTTTGGAATAAGCCAGTGTGGACAGGGATTTTGATTTTATTCCCTCTTTAGGGCTGTGTTGGTTTTGAGATATACCTTGTACTCTTCATAGGCCTTTGCCAGCAGGGAGGTTCGGAGGAGCAAGAAGCTGCCTGTTGGGATGATTCCACATTTTTCAGGCTGGCACGCCCTATGGGCTTCTAAATTACTTTCCTTTGGCAGTTTAGGAAAAATGACTGAGAATTGCCTTGTGAGTGCTGAACTTTTACCACCCTGAAGAGTTACTCAAGCTACATCCGTGATATTTCCAAGCTAAACAAAACCTGAATTTCCAGTGCCAAAAAGCGATACAAAGCTCCACTCCTCCTCTGTACAGGAGAAAACCACGGTCTTTCAAGCTTTGCTTTTAGCCCAAAGAGTTAAAAAGCTGCCCTGTGAGATCTGCAGAGGTGAAAAAAAAAGCCAAAGGCAGACAAGAAACTTCACCCATGCCGTGTTGGAGGAGGGGCTTTAGAGCGCAGCAGGTGTTGATGCACAAATATTTCTCTTTATGCTTTCTCTGGAGTGAAGGAGCGGTAACTCCACAGACATGGGGTCACTCCTCTTCATTTAAACACTCTCGTGTTGCTGTGGTATCAAAATGGTGTGTGATGAAACCAAAGCTCAGATGGTGGTGGCTTGGTGTTTATTTTGTGCTGGGTGTGCTGCTCAATCCACTGTGGGATGTGGGAAGAGCAGCCTGTAGTTTGCAGGTTTGGACTGTGGGGTTTGTGCTAAAGCCTTGTCCTGTAACATTTCCAGTGTAATTTCTGAGATTTTTCTCCCCTGGGCATTGCACGCTGGTAAAAATCACATCTGGATGTAGAGTTAATACAACAATTAGGTGTTAAAAATGGCAAAGTACAGGATTCGGTGATCTAACCAGTCGTAGGGGATTTATATCCTTTGTGGTTGTCCTGTTTGGGTATCAAATCACATGGAAGTGTCTTTTTTACGTTTGTTTTCTTTGGTTTTCCCTTAAAATGTAATCTTTTGCAGCCTGGAAGGCCATAGTCCTGTCTAGTGATGAAAGCCCTGTGTTTGGGGAGAACCCTTGTGAGGTGAGCGGACAGCTCTCTGGCACATGGTTGTAGAGGAGTTTGGGGGCAAGGTGAAGCAGAGCAGAAGCTGGCACTGTGATGTTCCCATTTTTTCCCAACAACAGGCTAAAAGAAATGTATTATTTCTAATATATCTACCACACCATAAGCAAGAGTAAATTCTTTTGCAGTCTTATTTTGGCATGTGGATTTTGGTTGTGTGGCTCAACCAACACACTGGGTTCTGCTGCTGAAGAAACCTCTGGTTCTTTGTAGAAGGAATTTTAAAAACAGAAATGTGCCTTAATATAGAGGTAAAGATGGGTTCAATGTAAACTGAAGTCCAGGGGCGCCTGGATACTGGGCTGTGGCATGTGACTAGTGCTAAGCCACTGGCTGAAATGGTGGCATTTTATGGCAGCTCCCATGCCCGGCACTGTGGATAAGAACACCACAGGGAAGAGCGTCAGAAAATAAATTACTAAATACTGCATTTTGAAAACATGGAGTTCTCTGCACAGGGTCATCTCATCAGGAAGATTTGATCTTCCTCAAAAAGAACTGAAATCAAGAGCTTTATTAATATAAATCCTGTGCTTTATGTTGGCTAAGGCTCCAGAACCCGGCTCTGTGCTCCAAGTATTTTCAGCTCCTAAGCCGATAGCTTCTGTCTTGGCAACAAATGGGCCTAAATATCAAACAGCACCAATTCCTTCTTGGAGAAAATGAGCATAAAGGAGAATGGGTAAGCTATAAAATTAGGCCAATAATTCAGGCTGGCTTAAAAAGGAGATAAAAGCCTAGCTGGGAATTTGATATGCAGCTGTCATAATGTTCTTTTGATAAATACAATCAATGAGCAAGGAAGGAAAGTAAATACATTTTACCCTGACAAGATGGCGGCTGGAGCTGGCTGGCTCAAACAAAGGAACACTCTGAGTGTTTCTTGGTGCTCTTTGCTGGGAAACCTGCTTTTTTACAAAAAGCAAAGAAACGTGCTGTGCACTGGTGATGGGGATAATCCTTGTGTTCCTGCTCAGATCCCTTTGAATCCCAGTGGATGGAGCCAGGGAGAGGTGTATGTCCCCCTTTCCCAGCATGACACGGAGATGTTGCTGAGCCAGACCTGATGGTAGGAAGTTATAACCTGAGCAAACAGAGCCCTGTTGCTGTCCTTGTTCAGTATCTAATCTTTGCTTTTTGAAATATTTGGTGAGCAGTCTCAGCGATGTGTGGCAGCTCTGCTGCTCAGGAAGGCGCCATGTTCAAAATGGATAAACCTGCCTTTTGAAGCATTGTGTCTGCCCACTTCTATTTATTGGTTTTTCCTCCTTGAAGAGAGACTGCTGTGTGGACCCCAAGGATGTTTTCCATTTCTCCTGCCCTTTTTTTTTCCTTTCAAACTGGAGAGCTGCTAACTTTATTAGCTCCTTATATGGCAGCCCCATTTTCTCACGCCTTTAATGGCTCTCTTTTGATCTGTCCTGTTCTTGCCCTGCTTTTCCTGACATGAACGTGGTGTTCAAGCTGAGATTTGTTTATAACCTGCTCCCTCACTAATAAATGGCCTGGCACTTTAATCCTCTCTAAGCACCGATAAGAAGCATCCAAATGTTTTAACTGCAGGGTTGGCTGAAATGTCCAGAGATAGCTGGGCTCTCAGCTACACCCTCCCAGGAGTAATTTAACTCGTTCCTTGCAGTGTGTATCCCGATGGCCGAGGGCCATCGGGTCATGGAAACCAGCTCAAGTCCCCTTGTCCTCAGCTCTCTGGCCCCTGGGAAGGGCAGCACACAGGACAGTGCATCCATGTCTTGCCCCTGGGTGCTCATCATGCTGTCCGCTCGTGGCAGGACACTGGGCTGGCACAAACATGTGTCTGTTCTGCACAAGGATGGTGTTGGTCCTTCATCACAGCCCCTATGGCCTGCTGAGAGAAGGGTTGTAGCTGCTCTGGTCTCCAGCCTGGGTCTGTGTTCTTTACAATCTTTCACTGAGCTGGGGGGATCTGGTTACAGCAGCATTGCTGGTGCGGTTGCAACTAGGAACAGTTTCACTGGAAAGCAATTGAAGAGTATCACCATGGTCCAGAGCTTTGTTTTGCGTCACCAGCCAAGCTTTGTGCTCCTCTTCCAGCTGGCTGTTGTGTAAATGGAACCCTCCTGGCACTTGTCTCAACCTTCTCCTGTCAATAGAGTAGATGGCTTTGTTTGTGACAGCTCCCAGCCCCTGCATGTCCTGTAAGACGGCCAGGTGACAGCAGTGACTCCATGTGAGATTCCCTGGAAGGACCTGGGAGCTAGTGTGGTTTCCTCGTGTCCCTTGGAGATGCCACTCCAGTAGGGAGGAAGAACAGTTGGAATTGCAGTTGCAGCAAGTGCACTCCATCAGAGAGGAAAAAATTGTCATGGAAAAGTTGTTTGATTTTTTGGTTTGGGTTTTCCTCCTCTGAGATGGAGAGCCCATTAAAGGTAGAGACATGTATAAACTGCTCCTTGGGCTTCCCACCAGGTAAAATGGAAAGCTGAGCTCAGTTCCACACTGGAAGCACTGGTGAAACATGTTGGCAGCACATTTTCTTGTGCACACGTGGCTCCATCACACATTTTAAATAATACATGGTTTGTGTGCAAGGAGTTGTTGCGTTTTCTAATTAATCAGTAGATCCCAGTTTGGCACTGCCCATCATCACTGGGAAAACTGAGGTATGGGCCTGCCAAAGGATGGGCTTGCATCTGCTGGAGTTGGGGATAAGGCATGGAGCCACCACAGATCGAGTCCACGTGCATACGTCAGAGATCTGATTAAATCAGATTTGCATGTTTGTTAAGCTACTACAGCTCGGTGACTTTGACCAGTAGCGAGGAGGACTTGTTGCCGGAAGGTTATGGTGTCTGGCGGGACTGGGAGGCAAGAGGCAGCTCTGACAAATAAAACATGGGTTTGATCAATATCAAAATGTCATCAGGAGACTTTAGCCATGGAAAATACTGAAATATGGGTGTGCTCTGTGATAAAAGTTGTGAAGGCTTTAAACACCAACACTTGTGGCTGTGGGTATGTGTTTTATCCTGACCTCAAGCTGCTCCAAGTCACACAGAGTGATGTGGTTGGGCATTTTCTGTTTGGGACACAGAAATAGGTGTTTTATCAGTGCAGCGGCATGTTTTGGTGGAAAAGAAGATCTTGTGGGTTAAAAAATATCTAGTTCTATGTTGCAGAGCTGGGGTGTGACGTGTTAGGCTACTAGAAATGGGTGATAATGGCAACGGGCAATTTCTGCACCCCATGTTAATTAACGAGCTCTGCCAACCCCCGTGGGGGAGCAGGAGGTGAATCCTTCCCGCAGTGGGAATTTCTCATGTGTGGTTTTTATGCCAGCGTGGTCTCTGTTCTGTTGGACGAAGTGCCTCAGGACAACACGACCACCCTGCTTCGGTGGAGGAAGCGTCTCAGGGTGACACATCGTCCCTGTCTTGGCAGAGGGAAGCATTTGGAGCGGCCAAGGCGGTTTGGTGATCCCCTTGCAGCCCCGCTTGCGGTTCCTGTTGCTCTGACCTTTGCAGCCATTACAGACACCAGAGCCACAGGCAGCATGGGACCCTCGCTGCCATCACCTCAATGAATTTTTGACTTGTCTGCCCAGTGGCCACTGGCTGGGTGTGTGATCACCTGGAAATGAAGGTAGTTTGTGCCCTAGGATTTTTGAATTCTTACGGGATTTGGGGGAGGTGTAGGTTTGGGAGTCAGCAGGGGCTCCTGGCTGGGTGAAGCCCCTTTAAGCTGTGCCGGCGGGACCTTGTCCTTGCAGTGCAAGGACTCATTCTGTCTCTCACAGCTCCCCATTACAGCTCCCCCAGGCCAGCATTGTGAGGCTCCCAGCCCCATCACGACTCTCAGAGCCCCCCCCTACATTTCTCACAGCCCCTTACAATTCTTGCAGAGCCTGTTACACCTCTCACAGCCCTGTTATGTCACAGGCCCCCATCACAACTCTCACAGCCCCTATTACAATTTTCAAAGCCCCTGTAACGATCCTCAAAGCCTCCCAGTAAGACTCAGAGCCCCCGTTGTCTCACAACCCCCATTGTGTGTGTCTCCCACTGTCTCACAATCCTAATTCTCTCATCCTCCCGTTTCTCACACTGCCCGTCCCAGTTCTCACAGCCCCCCAGTACTTTTCTCACAACCCCGATTCTCTCATCCCCCCGTTTCTCACACTGCCCGTCCCAGTTCTCACAGCCCCCCAGTACTTTTCTCACAACCCCGATTCTCTCATCCCCCCGTTTCTCACACCGCCCGTCCCAGTTCTCACAGCCCCCCAGTACTTTTCTCACAACCCCGATTCTCTCATCCCCCCGTTTCTCACACCGCCCGTCCCAGTTCTCACAGCCCCCCAGTACTTTTCTCACAACCCCGATTCTCTCATCCCCCCGTTTCTCACACCGCCCGTCCCAGTTCTCACAGCCCCCCAGTACTTTTCTCACAACCCCGATTCTCTCATCCCCCCGTTTCCCACACTGCCCGTCCCAGTTCTCCCGGCCCCCCAGTACATTTCTCACAACCCCGATTCTCTCATCCCCCCGTTTCCCACACTGCCCGTCCCAGTTCTCCCGGCCCCCCAGTACATTTCTCACAACCCCGATTCTCTCATCCCCCCGTTTCTCACACCGCCCGTCCCAGTTCTCACAGCCCCCCAGTACTTTTCTCACAACCCCGATTCTCTCGTCCCCCCGTTTCTCACACCCCCACTGCCCCCGCCCGCCCCGCGCACGCGCACTCCTCCCGCCCTCCCCCCCGCGCGGGGCGGTGCGCGCTCTCTCCCCGCCCCCCGGCGGCCCCGCGGCGCGCGCCCCGGGGCGCAGTGCGCCTGCGCGGGGGCCCCCGTGTGGCGCTGCGCGAGGCGCGGGCAAGGGAAGGGAAAAGGGAAGGGGAGGGGGGCAGAGCGAGCGAGCGAGCGCGGCCGGGCCGGCGGAGCAGCGGGAGCGCGGGGGGGGAAGAGGAGGAGGCGGCGGCGGGGGCGCCGCGCTGCCGCTGCCGGAGGAGGAGCAGGAGGAGGCAGCGGGAGCGAGCGAGCGGGCGGCGCGGCGGGGGGAGCCGGCGAGGGAGCGCAGCCGCGGCGGAGAGCGAGCCCGGCGCCCGGCAGCCGGCCCGGCGGGCAGAGGGCCCCCCCGGCGGGGATGGTGTGGTCCGGCGGCCGGTGGCGCTGAGGGCGGCCGGGCCCCGCGGCGGAAGGGGCGGAGGGCGAGGCGGAGGCGGCGGCGGGCGGCGAGCGGCGGCCGGCGGCGCGGCGCGGGGGCAGGCGGCGGCCGGGAGCCGGGGCACGGGCGGCGGGCTCGCCCCGCGCCGCGCAGCATGGTCCGGGAAACCAGGCACCTCTGGGTCGGCAACCTGCCGGAGAACGTGCGCGAGGAGAAGATCATCGAGCACTTCAAGCGGTGAGTGGGGAGGGGCGAGGGGGACCTGTCCTGCCCGACCCGCGGTGTGGGGAAAAACGAGGGGAAAAACGTGGGAAAGGGGGGGAGGAGTGCGCGGGGACGGCGGTTCCCGTGGAGAGGAGGAGGAAAACAGCGCTGTAAATAACCCGCGCCATGGCGGGATCGGCGGCGCGGCCGGAGCGGGGAAATACAAAAATGGCTAAAAATGGACCCGAAACGACGGAGCGGCAGCGAGTGGGGCTCAGCGGTCGGCACGGAGCGGATCCCATCCCAAGGATGTCGGGAGGCAGCGCTAAGCCTGGCCGACTTGTTTTCCATTCCTTTTTTATTTTTTATTTTTTTTATTATTCAACGCTGGGACTTTTAAAAATTTTTTTTCGCCCATTTCGCTGCGTTTCCTTCCCACCTGGAGCCGTGAAGGATGCTGCGTGTCCCCCCGAGGTGCAGCGAGCTGTGGGAACCGAACCGGCTGCAGCTGCGAAAACGTGACTCTGGGGGGGAAAAAAAAATCACACAAACCCACGGAGAAAACACGGGATCCTGCACGCGGGAAGCGCTTATCCTGCTGGCTTGTTTTTTCCTTGTTTGTTGTTATTTGGGGAATTTTTTCCCTTTTTTTTTTTTTTTTTTTTGGTGGTTTGTGTTGCGTTTGGGTTTTTTTGTTTTTGTTTTGCCTTTTTTTTTTTTTGTTGTTCTTGTATAGGTTAATCTCGCTCATAAGGAAGTAGTAGCTGTTTGCACGTTTGAGTTTTTTTTCTTCCTCCCTCCGTCTTTCCCTGCGAGGAGGAGGAAGAGGGTTCTCCCCCGCCGCCTCAGCAACACCTTTTTACTGTGGAAATGCTCTCAAGTTGATGCACCCCACGCTGGAAGCTGTTTTTTAGGAAGAAAAAGAGTAACGAGTCCTGTTCAGCTCATGGCCCCTCCAGGCGCTTTGCTTTAATCCCACCAGCAGCAGAAAAAAATGGATTTTGAGGCTTCCTTTAATCTTCCTGTGTTGGAAAAATGACGGAGCGTCCTTAATAATGAGTCACCATGGGAAAAATACATGCGGTGACACCGAGGGAGAAAAAGGAAGGTCCCAGCGCCTCTTCCCTGTTTTCTGGTTGTCTATTGTGGAAGGACTGGGAGTCTCGCATCCTCCTCCATCCTCCTGGCCTCAGCTGCTGCAGCAGCCAAACCCCATCTCTGCATCCTCATCGCTCTGAAACTGCCCTGTGTTAATCAAGCTTCACCTTTTTTCACCTTTATTATCCCCCTGAGCCCAGAATTTGCCGCTTGGTCAACGCTTGGGATGGTGGATGTGTATCCAGGGTGGTTTGTCGTGTCTCTCAAGTCCAGGTTACATGACCCAGTGCTGTACAAAGCCCGGTTTTGGGGGGGAAAGAGCTCGCTCTAAGGTTAGTTCGTTAATTCCATCCGTAACTAACTGAGGGAATAGGCGCTCCACAGTGAAAATCTGACGTCCCTGGGTTTTATTTTGTCTAGTCCTCCTCCTTTTATAAGATGTATTAAAGCAGAGAAAAAGTTGCTATGGTACTGTTGCTTGGAGATGGATGGGAAAAATGGCAGGCTCTGAATTAATTACCTTTTTTTGGTTGTTTTTACCTCGGCAAGTTGCGATTGGAGGTTTGGGAAGGGGCTTCGTAGCCAGGCGTTTCTCCCTGTTTTTCCAAAGTGATTTTTGCCCGGGATTTGTGTGTGTTTGGATGAGGCTGATCTCACGCCAGTAAACACAGTTAAAACACGGTTCAACCCTTTGGCTGCAGGTACTAAAGCAGGGGGAGGGAGTGACACTCCGCCTCCGAATGCTAGTGGCGTGTAACCACTGGCAGATTTGTGGCTGGAAAAGGGGTGAGGGGGTGGGTGTAGAGCCGGGTCCGAGGCTCGGTGCGTAGGTGCTGTAGGTGGACAATGGAGCGAGGCTTCCTTTGTATGCCCGTGCTCGCCTGGGGGAAGGGACACGCGCTGCACAAGGCTCGCACGGCGTGGTGGGTTTATCCAGAGGGGAGGGAAGTGGCTGCCCGGCCGTGGAGGTGGGAAGGGGAAGGCTCCCTCCGTGGAAAGGACGCTGTAGTTGGGAGAGAGTCTTTTCGGATGGAGCGGGGCTTGGCAGAGCCCAGTTCCCACCCATCCCCCAGCCTGGGAATAGGGTGAAGCGCGTGCGGGGAGGCTGAGCCATGGGAGCCGTGGCAGCGGGGCAGGGTTTGGGGGGAAGAAACGCCGAAAACCTCAACCGGGCCGTGACCGGGAATCGCCTCACCCCCGGAGCCTCTGTGCAGCTCACCGGAGTGTTTGTTTTTCCACTGAGCTTGGGAAATACCTTCTGGGAATGTCCTTCCCAGATGGAAGCCCGTTCACAGCGCTGTTGCACGGTCCCTTCTGGGGGTGAGTCTGAGAAACAACCGTCTTGTTTCCAAAGAATCAAAAATTCAGGGAAAACTCCTAAAACTTACAACTCGGCAGGAGTATGGAGGGTTTGCTGCCTCTCCTCCCCCCTTCACTTAACCGCGGACTGTGGGAATCTTGCTTGGATTTGCAGCCTCACAAGGAATTCTATAAAGGGATGAATTAAGAATTTTGAAGAAATATACATTTTTATTCTTTTCCCCCAAATGCTCCTGATTGGCTTGTTTAGTTTAGTGAGGTAAATAACACTCCGTGCTGTGAATTCTTCTCTCAAATTAGAGAATACTGAAGCTGCTCTCAAAAAGCACTGGCTTACATATGCAGCGCTCTTTTTTTCCTCAGAAGCCCTTTTTAAAATCAGTTTACTTGATATTAAAGGGGATTGCAAAGGAGAGATTTTCAATGCATTGAAATTGTTTTTCAGTTTCTTACCCAAATATTCCCTTTTCAAAAACTAATGCTCAGTATTTCCTTTAAACTGAGCTATTAAGGCACCCTGAAATAGAAAAGCAGCCAGTGCCAGGATTGGAGATCAACTGTTCAGGTGGAATAAGTAGGAAATTCGAGTTATGATCTGGGAGATGTGAGCTCAGGGAAGTGGTGGGAACAGTGGTTTGGGTTCACCTAATTAATGCTGGAAAAAAACCCCATCGTTCACCATCACTGAAACAGATGCTCAGCAGCTTGCAGAACAAGGCGACTAAATATAGTAACAGTTGTCCCCAACACAAGCGCTGCCCTTCCATATTTTTTTTCTTCTCTGTGTTTTCTTCCAGTTATCTGAAAGAACATGGCTTTGTCCCTTTACCGATGGTTTAAAGGACAAAGAGGAGTAAAAGCCTCTTGATGATGGACCATCTGGCTGGTGTGTGCAATCTCCTGTGCTGAGGGAGAATTAAGACATTCGCAGTGGCATACAAGTCCAGGAGAAACCTTATATTTCAGGAAACAAATGTGCTCCTTGAAAATCAACAGAATACACTGCAGATCAAGGCAGTCTTGGAGGAGATAAATCACTTCTAAGGGTTTTTTGGGCGGTGGGGAATGGGCTTTGTGTGGCTTCACCATGTTCCAGTGTCTGTCTCTCAGGAGATTCTTTGGATACCTCCTGGAGAAGGGGTTGACATTTTAAACATAACTGCAAAAACTCATGACAGTGAGTGTCTGTTTTCAGTAATTCCTAGAGAATATCTGGTCAGTTTGCGATGGCTTGGAGTGTAAATTTGGCCTGGGAGAGTGGAATCTGTGCCTTCTGCTCCATGTCACTGCTGTGGACTGAGGTATAGGGGAATTTTGGTAGCTCTGGTGAAGGCTGTGACCTGGCTAGAACGGTGATGGCCACTGCTGGTGTGGAGCACTGGGAGGAAAAACTTCCCACATCAGACACCGGCAGGTCTTGCAGTGCCTTTCCACGGGAACTGGCTTGAGTCAGAAGGAACAAGGCTTTTTCTGCTCATGGTTTTATAGTAAAGCTCCTATACGTGGTCCCTGGCGGTTTTTCGTGATCACTGATTAATAAATCTTTGGATATCGCTTGGGATGCAAACACATGGATGGTTATTCTAACTCAGATCTCTATCCGAGTGTATTTTTATTGTAGGAAAATACAGAAGTAAGGCCACAGAAGACACTGTTCCTGTTTCATCTCTTGATTTGTGTCACTTTAGGTATTTTCACAGATGAGGTACTGCCTTTTCCAGCTCAGAGCAGTGAAGGAGGGGAGGGTACGATTTACACCTGTGTTTTACTGGAGTGATGTCTTGAATAATGGGCACCATCAGAACTTGTTTGTGCTGGTTTTGCAAACACTTCCAGTAATGTAAACAGAGACCGTAGTAGGTTATTTGGCTGGGAGACTGGGGCAGGGGGATTAAAGTAATCGGCCAGAATCAGAAGGGGAGGCAGGTTCTTTCAGTGGGTTCCAGTGAAAGTCAGCCTCGCATGGAGCATACGTCGGTCAGTCAGGTGGCTCATTGGGGTGATGGTGGTGCCAGTTCTGGTGGTGATTTGCCATCAGATCTTTAATCATTCTGTTCCTAGTACTGATCAACAAGTGCCCTAAAGCAGCACAGGCACCACCTCCGTGGCATTGCAGCTTGTTACCCAGCAGTGTCTGCCTGCAGCTGCTTCCTGGTTCCCCCAGGCCGAGTCCTGGAGCGTGGCTCCCGAGCAGGCTGAGATCCATGGCTGCTCCAGATTCTGCTCTTTGCCTGCACTTGAGGTGGCAGCTGGTTGACGCCACACTAGCTGAGGAAACGGCTGGGTAATTATTTCAAAGAAACTTAATGAAAAGCCACGAAGAGTGTAGATTTGGACTAAGCTTCTATTAAGTGGTTTTATACACTGAGCTGTGGTAGAAAGATAAGTTGATGTCACTTGGTCACAAAATTCTGTCATCTGCTGAGCCTGGCTGGCGTTGTTTATTCTCTGAAGTTTCTTCAAAGGTCCAGGCTGTGTTTAGTTGTGATTATTTATGATTTGATGTGAGCAGCTTCTGTTGTTGCTGAGCCCCTTAAGAGCAATGTTGGCTTTTGGTATTTCTTGCCCTTAGTGTAAATTCCTTTGGTACAACAGTAAAATAATCCCTGCAGAGCACAAGGAAACAGATTCATATGTTGACAACTTACTAGTCCAGTGAGGCATACAAAGGTATTAAAGCCATTCATCAGGTCAGAACAGGAGATGAATAAAGGCTTAAATTCACTTTGTGATAGCCTTGTTGACTGTATTTTTATTCCTCCTTGCTTTTCATAGGCCAGAAAGTCATGCCAAGTTCCCTGGCAAATGACCTTGTTGATGTCTTAAGGTATGTCCAAAATTAGGTCCTTGTCTTCGCTGAGGGCGAAGAGGCACTCTCTGGCTTTCCATAAAAAAGGAAGTAAATATCCAAATGAGTAGAAGGCAGATGTTGGATGAGGTGATGAGTCAGGGTGGACCTGGGGCTGCTCAGAAGCATTGTTTTTGTGAGCTGATGTGTCACAACTGCAGCTTATGGTGGTTTCACGCTGCTATTGGGTTGTGAGGAAGAGGAGGAGATGTGCTTTTGCATGTGAAGAGGCACCTGAGAAAAACACCAAAACTGTGTTCTGAGGATGTCTGCAAAGGCGTGGAACTGAGGGTCACCCCTCCCGGCTGCTTTTAGGCTGCTGAGGGTTTTGGGAGAGTCGCTGTGGATGTGAGTTGTGGAGCTTGCCAGTGAGTTGGATATGCTCTGGATTTGTAGCTACCAAAAATAAGAACCAGTGAGATATTTCACTTGTGTTTTTTATTAAGTTCATTGAACTTGCTGAGGTCTGAGAACGCCCTGAAACCAAAGACTGCAAGGACAAACATTCCTAAACAATGAATTGAGAAATAAACGAGAAAAATGATTGCTCTCCGTAATAAGATTCTGAGTTTAGCTGCATCTTTGGCATGCTGATTTAGTAATCTTGTGGGAGGAACAGGAGCCTGAGGATGGAAATTTACAATGTACAACCAGCCTTGCTGCTTTCTTTGCTCAAGTTTTTGTGGTGTTCTGAAGAATCCTTGGACAGTAAATGAAAATCAGACAGAAGTTGCTTTTTTTATCACCCAGGCTACAAGTCAGCAGTGTTTCCCACCTGGTGATAGTACACACACGCTTATTTGGAGGTTTCACCTTAATGCCTGCGGAGTAATGGCAGCTCAGATCTCCTGAAACTGATCTCCATCACTGTTCTGCAGCAGCACATTCAGAGGTGATGAAGGCTCCTTGACCATGAATAAAACACAGCAACTGCTTTGGTTTGTACATTTCCATAGTTATTGTTTAACCTGCTAACGCTCTGCAATCGTCTCCTGTAATCTGTAAAATCCTGCAGTGTGAAGATAACATCCTTCAGTAAAAGAACAAACATTGTTCCGGGCTTTCCATGAATACACCAGACACATCCCAGGGCCTGCTGCAGCCTGGTCTGTCAGCAGGAAGGACTGAAGGCAGCATCTTTGAATTTGGTGCAAACGGCATCCTCCCGGGATGGATTTTTTGGAAATGCGTTCTGTAGCCGTTGCATGTGGCTGCCTCTGGACTAGAGTTTGTGTGTCTGTGCCTTGTGCGAGGTCCAGATGTTCGTGGTGACTTGGGTGAGAAGGAGCAGAGTTTGGATGCGAAAGGAACATCAGTTTTCCGCTCAGACAAATTGATCGTGGGAGGAGAGCAGCAGTCTGCCACAACAACCGTGTTCTGGCTAGAGGCTCGGACATTTTTAAGAACAAAAAGGAGCTTTTTTTGCTTCCTTTCTCTTCCCCTTTTTAATCAGTCTCAGCAATTTAAAACTGAAAGCTTTTTTTTGTATAAGCACTTTTAGATCTGGAGTGTGAGCTTCTGCATCTGATCAAAATGCCCGGAGCATGCTCTCATCTGTCCACTGAAAAGCCAGAGAAGTCCAGGCATCTCCGGAAGGAGGGTGAATGGATGATCTGCAGGGCTGTCTGTTGGATACTGCTGGTGAGATAGTTCCGACCTGTGTACGTTCCTCTTGGATGCCCCTCTGTCCAAATGGAGGAGCTTCCATGTCTTTTGTTATTCCTGGTGTGGTAGGAAATGAGAGCTGTGTTCAGACCAAGTTCCTGTCCTGAGGGTGGTCAGATACCCAGTCAGAGCTGGATTTGAAACCATCTTTTAGCTCAACAAAAAGAACGGCCAGATTATAAATGATTTTATTTAGGCAAGTAGTGAATCATCTGCAGTTTTTTTCTCCAGGAAGAAAACTGACCTGGTTGTGTTTGCTATCCATGGGATTCATTGAGAGTAACTTAGTGTCCCTGTCACGGCTTTCCCTGTGTCTTGGATGAGGTGTTCACTGCTTCCGCATGGCACAAAGCTCCGCGCCGTGGTCCATCTGCTCCTGCTGCTGGGTGAATGCCTCCTGTCCTCATTAACAGTGATGGCTGCCAAGGAGATCACAGAGGCTCGTTTAAATGCCCCTCTTTAAGCTCTCTGTGGCAGCTGTGGGTGACCTGTAATAGTTAATAGGGCAAAATGAGAAAAATAAATTGCCAAGTTGTATGTTTAAAGAAGTCATTTTTGGCGGGGAAAGAAGTCTTCCGGCCTCATTAGCATCCTAACTGTGAGGGGAATAAAAGCTCAGGGTGGATGAGTATCTCCCTTGTATATGTAATCAACATCTGTTTTAATTTCATGGGATCTGTGAGATGCTGCTCTTAGGAAGGCAGCTGGATATGCATCCAGACAGCCAATGGCCAGCAGTCACCACCTTGTAATCAAAGTCTCAGTAAACCTTCGGTCTTTTTCTTAACTCTGAAACAACTTGTTGGAAGAATTAGTAGCAGAGAAGCTTTGTCACATTTAAAAAATAAGTGGCTTCAAGATTGATGGTGTAGACGATAACACTGGTTGTGGGTATGGTGGATACCCCATTTTTTGGCAGCAGTTTTGCTCAGGAAGCATCTCTTCCTCTACATCCTTTCAGAGTTTACAGCCCCTGGGTTGGCTGCAGTTAATGCTCTTGCCTAGCTTGTCAGTCTGATTTTTCAACTTAAAGGTGAAGCTGATCACTGAAATGGCATAAAGAGAGGGAGCACCTTTCCCAGCAGTTGTGTTGGTGTATCTGGTTGGGTGGTGTATCCTTGAACCCCAGGAGGAGCCCTCTTGGTGTGGTAGTACGTGTTCACCTCCAGATACAGCTCTGCTCAAGTCTTTGGTGTGGTGAGGCCTCCTTTAGGTCCGCTCATAAAGCCAAAGTGTGAAGCCTCGCCTGTTGTTGTGATGAAACTCAAGTTTCCAGCTCAGCTTTGCAAAACCTCAACTTTGAGTTGCACTAAAAGGAAAGCCATTAAAGTGCAGCTGGTTCAGGAGGTCGGCTCTGGAAAGTCCCAGGCTCTCGCCGTGGAGAAAATGCCTGGAGCGCAGGTAGTCACTGCAGACAAAACACACCTACCCAAGTGTGTGCCAGGCTCTCGCCGGGCGCTTGTCAGTGGGGAATATTATTTTCCTTGGGCTGACACCTGGCTCATGCTAAGGACTGTGCTGCCAGTTGGTTTAGTCACAGGGACAAGCACTTTCTCCAGGGCAATGGAAGCGGTGAGTCACGAAGCAACGAAGTAACATTTGCACATCTGTTTTTGGTGACTGGCTGGTGTGGCAGAGCGGGAGTGGTTGGACTGGCTGGGAACTGGCTGGATTTCCTCCCTGGTGTCAAGATCATAACCTGTTAGCATTGGTGAGCTTTTGTGGTTGGGGATATTGACTGAGAGTCCTTGGATCTGTGGCTGATTTCTGTCAGAAATGAATTTCAAGTTGCCAAACCTGTGGGCTGAACTGAAGCCGGTCACTTGTTCAAACCCAGCTGAAGTTTGAGGGGGAATAGCAGTTCCATGACTTGAGGTGGTCTCAGAGACCGCAGACACATAAACATTTTTTTTTCTTCTGAAGTATCATTTTCTGGAAAGCGTACAAAACCTCAGAGAAGAGGTGGTAAATGTCTGTTGCTGGAGAAGTCTGTTCCAGTGGGACCAAGACTTCTAAAGCTTCAAGATGATCCACATCTCAAGTGCTATGCAGCATGGCTGGAAGACCATAATGTTGTGACTCAGCATTTTCCTCCATCTGCTGCCAAATACATACAAAGCAGAGCTTGGAGAAGAAGGAGAAGTGAGATGGGGAATTACCCTTTCATGTAAGAATGAAAAAAACTTGATTAATCAAGAGGTTCCCCTACAGTTGAGATGCAGCATGTTCTTAACATCAAATCCAAACAAATCCTAAAATCAGTCACGCAAAAGAACAGGCTTGAGCAACTCCCCTGCAGAAAATGTTGAACGTAGCCTATCACCACTGGTGTTTTTGAAGCAAATCTGCAGATTATGCTTTAAGCTGGAAGAAAAAAATGCCCTGGAGATGGAATTCGGTGGCTCTGTGTCTAGCGTGTAGGAACGTGACAGCGCGCATCTGTGTAGGTTGGGGATAAAGAATCACAGCTCGTTGTGCTTGAGACAACACAGCTGAACATGCAGAGTTGCTACATATTTCTGTAACCTTTCCATGCTTCTACAAATAGCGATATTTATTCTGATCTGCTTGGAGAGCAAGATTGAGGTGTTCCTGCCCTGTGTATATATATCTTCCCTAATCAATTTTGAACCCATTTGCCAGTTTGAGCTAAACCTGAGGGCGAAGGGGATATTCAGTCTCAGAGACATGACGTTCCTTTGAGTTTTGTGAAAACAAGCAGTTTTAATAGAGGAGAGAGACCTGATTAGCGGCCCCATGGAGAGAAAAGCTGCAGTGAAAGCACAGCCCTTATTAGACATTAAAGAATCCACATGGGAGAGAGGTGTTCCTGACCGTGGGAAAAGCTGCAGTGGGAACTGGCAGTTATTGGACGCCAGAGAATTCGACCTCAAGACATGCATGTGTAAGAAATGAGTCTTCATTAGTTCTGTTCACAAAGCTGCTTTGATTTTTTTTTTTTAAATAATTTTTATACCAGTAAGATATGGGTGCTCCCATGCTTTTCCTTGATTTTTCCAAAGAAACAACTAAGAAAAGTGCCTTAGTAAGAGTCTTTGTCTGTCCTGGCTGGCTGAGGTGGCCGTGCCTCATCCTGTTACCCTCGCAGCTGTAAGTGGCTGATGTTGTGCCGAGCCCTTCGCTGCAGCGCGGTCGAGCTCTGGCTGGGCTGATGCAATGCCAGGTTCTCCTGACGCTGCTGGCAGTGGAACTGCTGACTGGGGTGAGGAGGATATTAAATGTAGCCCAGTGAGATGTTGCATGGAGTGCTGAGAGGCGTTTTTATTCATCCAGCTTCATGTAATCCCCGTGTCCAAAGTATGGGTTCAACTCCCCTTCCCTCCTCTTCGCCCTGGTTTGAAGGGTTGCTTGGACTCCTCCTGGGGGCTGTTCCATGTCCTGGGAGTCTTGCAGTGGAACTGGTCAATATTTTAAGGAACGGATGCACCTATATTCACATGTGACCTGATGCCTGTTAGCTGCAACTGCTGATCTACATTGGAACTGGTTGTCATGGGGGTTGCAGAAAAATTTCCTGGCATATTGACTCTTGGATAAAATCGTTGCTACCAAAAGTGGCAACTATAAAAAAACAGGTTTAAATATTCTGTTTCTTCCCTCTATTGTGCATAATAATTCCATTTGTATATTAATGCTTCAGCAGTATCCAAAAGGTCGCTTTGCAATAAAGACGTAAATAAAATGTCTTCATTATGACACATCTTATGTGGGGTCTTAAAATGGAGCATTTGTTTGAGCTGTAAAGCAAGAGGTGAGCACTTACTCCAGCATGGAATTATCTCTGGACTATCTGATCTGTTGAGCGTGTTGCTCCTAAATACCAGAGGTATCAGGAGTATCGGTGAATGTGCCTATGCTAGCTTTTTAATTTCCTACTTTGTCATCTCTTAGGGAGGGATTACGAGTGCAGACAAAGCCCTGGCTGTTTTCCGTGCGTGGCAGGAACACGTGCTGTATCTCATTAACAAAACCCCTGTTTGTAGTGGGGAGTTGGGAGATTTCCCTCCCGTTGAGTACTGCTGGGGGCCAGAGGGAGCTGCAAAGTCCAGAGGGGTCTGGGTTCGAGTGGTCTGGGTGTTGGGGCAGGAGGGCAGAAGTATGAGCGTTGTGCTCAGGATTCACCCCAGGATTGTTTGCCTGAGCTCTGTAACCTGGTTGATTGTTTCTGCTCCTGGATTTTGACGTTTCCCTGAAGATCTTTATTACTAGAAGAAGAGCTACAGAGAATGCCCTGAAGAACGTTGTTTTTCTCCCCCCAAAGGTCACAGAGCTAATAAAGATCACTCTAAACAGGTTTTAAAGCATCTCAGATTGTAATCTAGAAAATGATGGGAGCTTGGTAATTAGGGCATGTTTCTGAATCATTGTTGTCACAAGGGCTGTTCTTGGTGTGGCTCGAAAACCAGAGCTCCTTGTGATACGAGGAGCTTTTATTTTGCTTGGCACTGGGAATGTGAAGGATTTCAGAGCTGCACATCTCCTGGATTTATCACTCATGGATGAGTTTTCCTCCTTGTGATTGTCCGGAGTACTGTCCCAGCCACTTGCTGTGTCTTTATAGACAGAGCAATTTAAATTTATCTGCACCAATGCCCCCAGCACGGGTGAGAAACAGGAGGAGCTGGGAACCATTGCACAGCAGGAGATGATGGTATGAGTTGCCATTATGGAATCATGGTGGGGATGGCTGGCACAACTGGAGTTCTGCAGTGAATGGCTGTGACTTCTTCAGAAGGAATTGGCAGGGAAGGAGAGGTGGTGGGGTAGTCCTGTGTGCTAGAAAGTGTTTGATTGTCTAGAGCTTAATGATGGTGGTGACAGGGTTCAGTGTTCATGGGGAAGAATGGTGGGAAGGCTAGCAAGGCAAATATCCCAATGGGAGTTTGTTCTAGACAACCCAACCAGGAGACCAATTTCATCTAGAGAAATAGGTTAAATATTCTCTGAGCAGCTGGGAGAAGTCTCATGATCACTCTTGTTGTGGGGGGACTTCACATCACATGTCTGCTGGAAATACAGCAGAGAGGAAGGAGTCTGGGAGGTTCATGGAGTGTGTGGAGGACACAATTGGTGAGGGCCCAACCAGGACTTGGTATCGATTTGTCCATAGTAAATACTGCTCCTGGTCTGCCCTGAGTGCTGCTGCTTGCCCAGGCAGTCCTACAAGGTGAAATGATAGTGGCTCAACAGGTGACAGTTTCCTACATTTGTTAGACTTGACTGTAAGTGTAGTTTTCCAGGATGGTGGAATTCTGCTTGTTTCTGTCAAGATCCGTCTCAATGAATTGGAATAATTTTCATCCCAGCTCTGTGCATGCTCTTCTCAATAGTCTGTCCCTGATTTTGCTGTCTGCTGCACATTAGTTACTGTGTCAGTGCAATTTTGAGTGGTTTTTGTTTAGATGCCTTGATTTTTCTGTGTGTCTCAGTCCTCAAGTCTCCTTCCATGCCTGGCACATGATGATGCTGTCAGATTTTGATTCATGCTCTGCATTACTTGAGGCACAGTTTAATTCCAAAGACTTGTGCTGCTCAGGTCTGAAGGTTGTGAAATACCATCTTCTATCACTCTACATATGAAATTCCCTTTCTAAAAAAAAAAATTATAAGCGTATATATAAATTTTATGGCAATAAAGCACATGGCTGTAATGAATATGAAGCTTGGAACATTTCCTTAGGATAAACGTGTTTGAACTGCTGCGTATTTCATTTAATGTATCGTTGCCCTTGTTGTGATCAGCTGTAGTGCCATAATCTTTGCAAACACCCGTGCAGAGACACAAGTTCCCTTTGTGTTGCTGGCTCAGGAACTCTCACAGTGGTGAATATTAAACACCTTTTGTGAGCGGTGCAGGCGGGAGACACTCACTGTGCGGTTCCTGCTGGGAGCTGGTGGTACTGGAGGCTGGTGCTTAACTCCAGACAGGATTTCTGCAGGATAGCTGTCCCTGTGGCTCGGTGTCCTGCTGCCGGTAAGATCCCAGTGTGGTCGGTGCTGCTCTTTGGTGTGTTATTTTGTGTATTCTGTGGCTGGGAAGTGGCTGCACATGCTGTTGTGGTGGGCCAAGTTTCTCAGGCTGTGGAATGAGCATCCATGATAGCAGAAGACCCTAGAACCAATGTTCGTGAACTCAACAGTCATCCATCAGACTGGCCAAAAACCCCCGTGGAGGCTGGTAGTGTCCTGCTTTATGGAGGTTTAGTATCTGCACGTCCTGGGTTTCCCTGTACCTAGAGCAGACCTGCTTTGTGCAGGGGGAATGCAGGGCTGGAATACCCCTAGCGTGGGGTATTTGGACTGATTTGCCATCAGAAATAAGGAGAAGAGGCACAAACATCTGGTGAAGTATTATTCCAGGACACATTATTTTGTTATGAAATAACAACAAAGCCAGAGGAATGTGATTGGCTAAGGAAAGCTTCAAGCTGTGCGAGCGTTTTACTGAATAAATGCAGGCTGGGGCTTGCTGGGGTTATATAATCACGGAGGAGGAAGGAGTGTGGCACGGCAAAATCAGCCAAGCTTTTCAGATGGCTGAAGATACCTAACTGCAGTCAAAGGGAGCCCGAGTGAATACAAAATACTCGGATGTCCTGCTGTATCGGAGCAGCTTGTCAGATCATGCTTGTAATGGGCGGTGCAGAAACACACGGAAAAAGCTCCTGCGTTATTTTGGGTCGTGCAGTGTCTGTTACATTTAGTAGTATGTGGAATGGAGCATGGCGCCAGCTTCTAAATAAAAATGCGGTGAAGTTTCTTCAGCTAGGATGTAGCTGACCTGCAGAACTCTGCGGTGATGAAGATGGTTGGATATGAAAGGTCTTCACAAGCTTGTGGGGAGGGCAGCAAGAGAAACAGGAAAATACCATGATTTAAAGTGGGATTTGGTTTATATTCAAAACAAATCTCTGTCACTTCAACCCACCTTTTCTTGTCATGTGCAGACTGTCCTATAAAGATCCTAACCAGTTTATTGAATATTTCAACTAAACAGTAAGGTTTGCTTACTACACAATTACTGGCCGGCGTTCTCCCAGCCCATGCTTTGTTTAGAATGCTTTTGCTTGGAACAGCGGGGGCCGTGCAGGAAGACTGTTCATAGTGAGCAACCGAGCTGAAATGGTTTATTAGAGCTGGAAAGCCGAGGGTGCCGATCCCCATGGTAGGGAAGGCTGTCGGGTGCGCGATGACTTTGGCTGTGCCTGGGTGACACGTCGCTGCTGGGGAGGAGGAACCAGCCCAGCCCTGCATTGACGGAGGCTGCATTTCCCAACGCAGCAGTGCTGTCTCCTGGTTTGCGAGGAAGAGCTGGGGAGGAGGAAGGGCTGGAAAGCGAGGGAAACATGCTGAGCAGCCGTGCCAAGAGCCCAGAGACATTTCAGCTGCTTGAATATAGAGGTGCTTTGATCTACAGTGAATAAACCGATAATGCTTAAATTATGAATTCCTTTTCTTTGTCTGAAAAGCTGGATTAGTGTGGCTTTGTTCGAGCAGTGATTATTGGGCAACTTTTTTCTGCAAGGGCTGCTCGACGTGTGTTTATAGCCTGTGCTTTTATAGCCACGGGTCATGCTGTGCTGGTGGAGGGGCTTGGTGACATAACAGCTCCCGCACATCCTCATCTCTGCTTTAGGTTGAACTGTAAACCCCTCTGTAAACACGGCCTGGGCCGCCTTTGTTACGATGCGGAGCTAATGGTTAATCAGCAGGAGTTGTGGACGGGAAGAAGGACTAAAAGGCCTTGTTTTCGTTGGAGTTTGCGGAGTGGGAGCGGAGCGAAGGCACCTCTTTGTTTCTGTTGGTCTGGCAGTGATTGCAAAATGCAGCCTTGGGAAGGGCTGACGCACAGGTGTAGCGATAGGAGGCGAAGGTTGAGAGGAGCTGTTCTGCCAGTGCTACCAAAGGTCGTGGCCATGCCTCCCCTGGCCTTTTGTCCCCTCTTCCCAGCCCTCTGCCGGGACAAAGGTCGCTCCTTGGAGCATGTTCACCTCCATCTTGCCTTGCTTCTGCGTGAGGAAGCGCGGTGCTCTCGCTGCCTCTCCTCCCCTGGCCCTTCAGAAAGTGTCGTGGTTTTTCCCTTGTAACATTACTGTGCTGCAGTGAAGCCGTGTGGTGATGCAGCACTGCAGATCTCCCTCCTCTCCCCCATGTCTCTCTCCTCCTGGCAGCATCTGCCAAGACAGGAGCAGCTCGGAGAGACGCCAGTGGGTGCGGCTGGGCTGGATCACTCAGCACATTGATCCTCATGGTGGGGACCGAAGGATGTCTGCAGTCACAGGACTCAGGGAAACCTTTCTCTTCCAGCAGCTGCCCTGGAATACTCGGGGCTCTCTCCTCCTCGGTTTTCTTTCATCCCCCCCCCCCTTCTGCTCCTTTCTCCTCCTCCCGCCTGCTTCCCTCACTTTCAGCAAAGGCGATTGCCACAGATTATCCTCAGGGCCTGTCAAGGGTACGGGGCAGGGCACCAAAGCACAGCATATATTTATGTATCTGGATAACAGGGGGATTAACAGACGCCGTCTCGGAGTGGAGTGATTTAGCACCATGGCTGCAGTGCAATACAGTAGTAGCCTCCCCTATCCATTTCTTATTTAGAAAAAAAAAATTAATAACCAAAGTACACTTCTTCCAATATAAAAATTCGTATTGGGAAGAGTCCCACCTTTGCTAGGCTGTTTTTGTGGTAGATGGGGACGTTATTACACTGGTGTTTTGTATCTCGTCTGCTTTCTGGGCAGTATGGCCTCAGATATTTGAACATTTTAAACACATTCTGCATCTTCTGCAGCAAAAGAATGACTGAGTTCTAGCTGTGTATGTACAATAACATGTACGTGTTAGGATTTCAGAATTAGGCAGCGATTGTCAAGGTGGGGAGCAGGCAGTTGTTCAGATCCCAGCTCTGATGTCACTGTCAGGCAGTGCTTCATGTGAGGTGGGCCGTGCTGGCTGCAGTCAAAGGACAGCTAGGATTTTGGGGATATTGATACCATTATCAATAGTATCTTAATCCTATTCCCCCCCGAAGGTGGAAGGTAAATAAGGGCTCATGTTTCCAGAAACTCAATGTGTAAACACAGTGAGCAAAAGGAAAGTGTGTTTTCTAACCTGTCCGTTTGGGAACTACATGGTTTAGATATGAGGGTTGGAGTGCATCTTTGTTTGCAGAGAACTGGCACTGAAACGTGTTAAAGGGTGATCCTAACTGGGATTCCTAATTACTTTCCATATTTTTTGTCACGTTCATTCATGGCATGAACATTTTCTCAAATAGGCTCTTTCCTGTTCTCCTTCCCTCCCCTTCCTTTCCTGTTCCCTCTCCTGCTCTCTCTACATCTGCCACATCCAATTAGGCCATTTTTTTTCCTCACACAGATTTTATTAACCATCTCCTCTCCTTTTCTGGGCTGTATAAATCTTGCTTTCAAGGCAAGATAACCAAACCCAGTTTCCAAAGAGAGCATGCTTTGAGAAGCAGCTTTCCTGCAGTTCCATTTGCCCGTTATTTGAAGCTTTTAATTAAATAACAAAGAAACAATTAAGAAATAACCAGAAGATCACAGATTAGGAAACTCCCAAGAATTAACATCCGTGTGTTGTACCCAGGGGCCAAAGGTGACATGCTCAGCCCTGGACAGGTGAGAGGCAGGAACGTGTCTTGTGTGTGATCGTGTCTTTTTATGCCCAACAAGGCTTTTTTTTTTTTCTTGGAAGATGCTTTTGTTTGTGCCCACAGCCGTGTTCAGTGGAGTATAAACCAGGGAAAAAAGGGCTCTAAATACAAACCAGGTTATATGTAAGTGTAGTAGGTCAGGCTGGAATGAGAAGGCAGCAGTCAGCGAGGCAGGTTTTCAGATCTTATTTAAGGATTAGTCATCTAACAACAATGATGAAATTGTAAGGTGTAGGAAAAGCCAGGCATGAAACCGAGGCAGCTCCGGGATCTGACAGCGTGTGTGCCTCAGCCTGGCGGTTGTATTCCCTTCTCCCTGCGTGTGTGGCTGAGAACAGCTTTGCCTGTGTAAGGTCTGTTTACATCTGCCCAGCCTTGTGCTGCCTTTGTGCATAGAAATTTTTTCACAGTAATTCTTCGTGGAGTTTACAAATACTTCCTGATTAGGTTTTTTATTTATGCGTCCCTTTCCTCTATGTCGGCACATTCAAAAATACACCTTTTGCCTTTTCTTGTCCTGGATTACCAACTGCAGTTCAAAGCTTTTCCCTCGTTTGCTCAGAATCTTTTGGCTGAGACAACTGAACACCCAAACCCTGCAGTTGTTGGCTGTTAAAACGTCACACTGCTCATCCTGCCCAGCTTGTCCTTTTCTGCTGTGAGTGGATGCAAGTTATTTAAATATGCTTTTACATCTTGTTTCCTTGTGTACACAAACATGTTTGGGTTTATTTTTATTTTGCATAGACATATACTCATCCGTAAGTGCCAGTGTTGCAGTTACTCAACATACATTACATAGGGTGGTGTCACATTCCCTCTGGCATTTCTCAGCCCCTGTTGGGCAGCTCTGTCTGGAGTGGGGGTGGGAGGCTGAACCCAGCAGCTCATGGGGCTGGGCGGTCCGTGCTGCCCAAATGTCCTGAGAGGCGTGGAAGTAAATGGGTTTGAGATCAAGAACGAGGATCACAGTGGAAACTCTGGATTAAATACGGATCGAAGTAGTTGAATTGCTGTGTCAAGGTCATTTGTCTCCTAAGAAAATTGTTGGCTGTCTGTATTTTTCCTTGTGACACGGTTTTGTTTTAATTGTGCCTCTATAATTGTGTCAGACTAATGATGTGCAGGGTGCTCTGGTTGTGAACACCTTTCTATTTCTTCAGCTGCTGCTGCTCTGTTGCTCTAGAAAGGGTGATCCCATGGTAGGCTCCTCACACTTTGAGAGAGGAGTTTAAATGTAACCATGGAAAATTTAAATGGCTTTTTCCCCTCTCCAAACGGCTTTTCCCCTCTTGGTGTCTCCCAGTGACTGATTTTCCTTACACAGGGGAAGGGTGAAGGGTTGGATGTTGATTTTGCAGGAGGCAATGTTATTAAACGTGGTCTTTTCCCGCCAGGACTAATGTGTGTGCTCTGCTTTGCTTTTCTTCCAGATATGGACGTGTTGAAAGTGTCAAAATCCTCCCTAAGAGGGGGTCGGAAGGCGGAGTGGCAGCGTTTGTGGATTTTGTGGACATCAAAAGTGCCCAGAAGGCACACAACTCTGTCAACAAAATGGGAGATAGAGACCTACGGACGGATTATAATGAGCCAGGAACCATTCCCAGTGCTGCGCGGGGATTGGATGATACAGTTTCCATAGCATCTCGTAGTAGAGAGGTTTCTGGGTTCAGAGGAGGTGGTGGGGGGCCCGCTTACGGCCCCCCACCATCACTTCATGCACGGGAAGGACGTTATGAGCGGAGACTTGATGGGTAAGTTCCAAGGTTTCTCTAGGCAGGTATTTTGTATTTGATATGGTGAGAAACACAAACTCGTATTTAGGGCCCCCAGATGGATTTAAAATTTTGGGAATTATCTATGTTTCCTATTTTGGGTTGGAAACGGAAGTGATTTCTATCCCAGTGGCTGGTACCTTGTGGATCCATAGAGGATGTGTCCTGCAGCTGGTTGGATATCTACCTACATTTGAAATAAGGTGGTTTTTAAGATGGAAGATTTCCTTTGGCCAGCATCGATATTGGAGTTACTCTTTTCTAGAAATAGCGATCCCATTTCTTGGATAATATTAAGGCCTTGCTGGATGTATCCCTGCTGCCAGATGGAGCTATCTTACTCTACAACATGTGGTGAAGTTCTCTGTGGAGTATCTTCGGAATACTAGAACCTAGAATTCGGTGAAAGCTTGATGCCTAGCTCTCAGTTCTCACTATACGCAGCGGGTATATTAATTGGATTGTCACCACAAAATTCATAGTAGACTTTAATGATGCGGCCCCTTGGATTCTACCGACATCACTTAGCCATGGAAATAACGCTTGGATGGAGAAGACCGAAGGCAGCTTGTGATGGTTCCATTTTGGATCTACATCATTTCCAAGTTATTGGGATTATTCTTTCTGATGGTATTGGCAAAAAGAGATGACGGACATTACTAAATTTTGGAAATTATAGTTCATTTTTTTTTTAAAGCTGGGATAAAAACTACTGCCTTGAATTTATTGGATGGTATACAGTCAAGACGCCAGTAGCCATGGGGAGTGGATTACTATCTAGTCTCTTAAAAAGCTCTCTGCTGCTCCACATTAAACATACTTTAGCTTTAAGGACGTGGTGCTAATACCCGTTTGTGGATACACCAGTGAGAAATGACTGGGCTGGATGGTTACCAAGGCGGCCAGAGGATGCCTGCTGGCAGCAGCGTGAGGAGGACCCTCAGGCCTCGGGGGATCTTCTTCCAGCTGCTTGATTCAGACTTAGGGCTGGAAATTAAAACTATGGATCTTTTTAAGTGCCTTCTGTCTCAAGAAAGAAGTCTGGGGGTTTCAGAGTTATGGTTTCAGTCTGGGACTACTTCCGTCCAGTGGAATTTTTTTTTTTGTGTCTTGTCACTAAGATTTTTTTTTTCTTGTTGGTTCATCCAAAATTTCATTTGACACCCTTGCCCATTAAGAAGGTGGATTACCCCTGTAAGAGGGGCCAAAATTGGGGAAGTTATGTTCACAATTCTCTCCCTAGATTTAATTGGGAATATAGGTCGTGTTTCCACACTTGGAAAAGGTTGGTATGTCCTGCCCTGTGTATATTAGCCCCTCTCCTAACCCAAGTCAAACCCTCTCTTTCCACTAACTCCAGTAGCACTTAGTACTAATAGATAAATGAAGAAAGCACTGTAGCTATTAGCTGTTCAGCTCTGCTTCCTCTGTCTGTCTTCTGTGTCCTTCTCATGGATAAGGATTTGTTCTTTTCTGTCAGCTCTGTAGCAATAACCCGCTAGAAAATGTTGCTTTTTCTCTGACCTCATTAAATCAGCTCTCACTGATTAACACTTTATAGGATGCTAAATGCAATAGTTTGTAAAATTGTTGATCTTGGTCCTTCAAAAGGGGGAAGAAAGAACCAAAACAGAGACATGTTTCTGTGCCAGATTCTGAATTAGCTTTCAAAATTCCATTGTTGCGAGCAAGAGGTAATGGAAATAGAAACGCAACAATGAATTTCAAGCAGACGTAGAAGTTAACGACATTCTCTTGCCCTGGTTAAGTAGTTTTTTATATATAATTTGAGGGAAAAAATTGCAGGCAAGATGTGAGGGAGCCCTATAGAAAGTTTGATATGAGTTACAATTTAACAACAGAGTGTGAATATATTGAGAGGATTAAGGATCTAGGGATTCATTGGAGAAGGAATGGAAGGAACTTCCTGAGATGCTAATCGCAAAAAGATTCAAATCAGATTTTCAGTTTATAAAAGATCCCTGAAATATTTCTGCCATTCAAACTAGAGCTGTGATGTGGAGAGGAGGAGGAGGAGGCACAAAGCAGAATTGGGTTATCAGGATTCAGGGGGTTGAAGTGACTCATAACAGATTCTGAAGGAAGAATCTGAGAGAGAAGGCTGAAACCAAGGTTGAAATGTCCTTCATAAGATGGATAATTAATTTTTAAATTAACGTTGGCTACCCTGACGTGTTTAGAATTTTAGAAGTGTTTTTAAAATGTTCAACGTAACCATTCTGGATCTTCCATTGAATGGATGTAACTAAGACGTACCATCCTGGTACTTGTCTAAATTGGAATGCTCAACTATTTGCAGTGTTCCTTTATCTGTCAGTTTTGTCTCTCTTTATTTGAGAGATCACACTAACTCAGAACATCACTGAGCCTTTCTCAGTTTAAAATGTTGGAAACACTGAAGTGAACTGGACTGTAGCTGCTGGAAAGCAGCAGCTTGTGCAGATAGAAATTCTGTGATTGCAGCAACAGCAGCAGTCACAACAAAAACACCGCTTAAAAACTGGATTCCCAGTCCTTGGGTAGGATCTTAGTATGTTCTGGGCACCTGCATCCTTGCAGTTCCAGCACTAGTAATGAAGATGTTTCTTTAGCGTCCACAGCTTTTACAAGAAGTGAGTGTAGCAATCTGGTCAAAGCAAAAATTCCCTCTAAGGGGGTGAAATATTTTAGAACAGCAACAAGAAACCCCCTAATTTTCTGGAAATTCTCTATGGGTTATGCCACCCCTTTTGAAAGCAGCTTCTTACCTCAGGATCATGCTTTGCATGGAGGCTTTCATGGCTACAGCCCAATTTGTGATGCCATTTTTGCAGAAGTATAATTACAAGAGCTCCAGTAATTATTAAATTTTAAAAACAAAAAATTTGAAGCTCTTAAGCAAAAATGGAGAGTAAAAGAAGTTGATGATGTCCACGAACATTGAAGTTTTTCTCATTTACAGAATTTAAAAGAAAAAGAACAACTAAAATGAGGATTCTGCATGGGCAAGCAGAACTTTTTTTCCCGTGCAGGCAAGTTGCTGGTCATGAAAGCCCCATACTGTGATTAAACCAAAATGATTGCTCAGCTTGATCGTATACAAATATAACTTTGAAGTCAAGTAAAATGTTTTGAAGTTTGTCATTGTTTGCTTGATAGGTTATTGCTGGTTAGTGGAGAAGCAGTAGCAACAATAAGTTGAGTGCTGCCATGAATGTTTGCATGATTTGCTTTTAGTTGTGCCTGCCCCTTTCTGATGCAATATTTTTCCCCCTTCCCAAATACAGGGCTTCAGATAACAGGGAGCGTGCTTATGAACATAGTGCCTATGGACACCATGAGCGGGGGACGGGCGGATTTGATCGGACGAGACATTACGATCAGGATTACTATAGAGACCCTCGGGAGCGGACCTTACAACACGGGCTCTATTACACTTCTCGGAGCCGAAGTCCAAACCGTTTTGACGCTCATGACCCCCGATATGAACCTAGGGCCCGGGAGCAGTTTACATTGCCCAGTGTGGTACACAGGGATATCTACAGGGATGACATTACGCGGGAGGTACGAGGCAGAAGGCCGGAGCGGAACTACCAGCACAGCCGGAGCCGGTCGCCGCACTCGTCGCAGTCCAGGACGCAGTCCCCGCAGCGCCTGGCCAGCCAGGCCGCCCGGCCTGCCCGCTCCCCCAGCGGCAGCGGCTCCCGGAGCAGATCCTCCAGCAGTGACTCCCTCAGCAGCAGCAGCAGTACCAGCAGCGACAGGTAGGTCCTTGTGCCGTGGGCCGTGCAGGTCGTTTCCCGAGGTGTGAGCCCGAGGAGTTGTTCCTGTGGCAGAGCTTTGGTTGTTGACGTAGAAGCGAACCGGAGTGAAATGTAAAAAGGCTCAGTTGGCACCGAGGGTTCCAAGGGGAACGCTGGTGCCCTTGTTCGTTATTTTCCGTGGTGAATCCATGCAGCATGCATAAGATGGTGGCTGGGCAGAGCAGGAATGTATGGACACAAGGCCTTGCTGCCTGTGTGCCTGGAGAATGGGTCACTTTTATTTGCTTTAGTGAGAGAAAAAGCAAATTTTAAGGTCAGATAATTTTTACAGACCACGCTTCAACATATTTTGGGAAATGATGAGCGGTATTGTTCTGTTTCTTCTTGTTTGCTGACACTGCTGACATTCACAAGGTTGATCTGTCTCCTTCCCATTTTTCCCCCTGCTGCCTCATAGCAAAAGCTGTAGACTTGGAAGAATTAAAAGAAAATAATCCAAGTTTGCAATTCCTGGGGATGCATTTCCCATGTCTTTGGTTCTGCAATAGCTCTGTATTTGCATGGCTGTACAAAATACTTGCGGGGGTGAAAAGGTGATAGAAAATCACGGATTTCTTTTAATAATTTTTAAATTCATGTTGAAGTGCCTCTCTGATATTTGGCCTTTTAAGAGTAAATTCACCCTAAGAGTGAAAACCACGGAGTTACGGTTGAACCCATAAATGTTTTATGCTCTTTGGCGAAGAGTTCTGCTCTTCAGGAAGGTTTGCAGAGTTGGCAGCATTTCCTTTCATACCAGGTCTTTTCTAAAACTGAAATTATGCATTAAGTAAATAAGTGTAGCAGTAGAGTGTTGGATTTCACAAAGGCCTGGAGTGACAGGACAAGGGGGAATGGCTTCCCACTGCCAGAGGACAGGGTCAGATGGGATATTGGGAAGGAATTCCTCCCTGTGAGGGTGCTGAGGCCCTGGCACAGGGTGCCCAGAGAAGCTGTGGCTGCCCCATCCCTGGAGGTGTCCCAGGCCAAGTTGGACAGGGCTTGAAGCAACCTGGGATAGTGGAAAATGTCCCTGCCCATGGCATGGGGTGGAATTAGGTGAACTTTAAGGTCCCTCCCAACCCCTTGTAGGATTCTGTGATTATCGTGATTATCACTGTGAATGGAATTTTACCACTGGCAGAACTCTCTGACCAAGGCAATTATTCTCACAAAATCTTACCTTGAATGTTGAACCTTCTGGAAGGGTGAGATGGGCTGACACCCATGGAGAGTGTGCAGAAGAGAAGATGAGGAAATCAGTGTCTCCTGATTGCCCCACCCCCTCATGTCTAAAGAATCATGCAAGGATTTATTTACTTGTTTTAATTATTGTTTTCTCCTCCTGGATTTAGAAATCTAGGTCCTGTCTAGGCTGGAGAGCAGGTGACGATTTAAGACAACTTTTAGGCTGCTTTAAGCACATGTTTATTTCCAGCACCTCTCTCAATGAGAGCTTAATGCTTGAATAAAGACAACCCTTTGTCAAAGATTTTTCACACTTACTACAGCTCAGAAAAATCTGTGAGACTTCCAGAGGTCTCAAAAAAATGCTAGAGAAAATGGATTGAAAGGAGGGCTGGTTACATTTAAGGTTTAATAAAAAAATCTCAAGCAGGGGAAGAAAGAAAATCTCTGCTGGTGCTTCTCTGCTCCTTGTGGAATGAGAAGGGTGTCCAAGAAACTCGTAATATTTATAAAATGTCATTGTTGGGATGTCGAGGCAGGATGAAATCCTGTTCTGAATTTGAGAGGACTAAATATGATCCCACTGGAACCAAGTTTTAAGATTTAATGAGAAGAAAAGCAGCGTCTGCTGTGCTTGAGCATTTCATTTTCTCGGCAATTTCCAGTTGTAGTAATGGAAAAGTAGACGATACTCTGGAAAGAAATAAAACATTTTTTTTTTTATTAATACAATAAAATCAAACTCAGTCAAGCAAGTAATGGAATCTGGTGGATTGTATATTTAATTTTGAAGGATCAGGAAAGAGTTTTACATGTTTCTCAGCAATCAGATAATAATAAACATTTAACCCTCTCTTTACTTTGGGAAGCAAAACCCCTGGCCTTGAAGTCTTTCAAAGCACAAGAGTGTAATTTTCAACACACTTTGAATTTAGCCATGTAAATATTAAGCGCCTCATACCCTGTTGGTGAGCAAATGCTGCCTCACCCCCTTTTCCCTGGTTCGGTGCTCCCACTTGCTGTGTAATATATTGAGTTTCATTTGTCTGGAGAATAATTATTGCTTGCAATTTCTGCGGTGGTCTGGAGGATTTTAGCAAGCTGGAGATTCTTTCATGGTTTTTTTCTAAGTGGAAATGGCCGGTTTTGTGAGGCCATGGTATTATTAAGGTCTTTATGACACTGCATTCTTCTGAAATTTAAGAACTTGGTCACTGAAGTCTCATCCTGTTGGTCTCAGCTGGCAGAGTTGTGTTCCCTGCCCTGGGGAGTGTTTGGGACACACGGTGGGTGTTCAGCACTTCTGGGAACTTTGTGCCAGGCACTGTCCTTCACAGGAGCTGTGAAAAAGCAGCAGAAAAGGTGGTGATGGAGAAGTTTGGGTTTCCTTGCTTGTGGTTTTCAAGAGCTGTGTGAAGTAAATAAAACTGATTAAATAGAGCTGATTTTCCTCGACAATACTGAAGAAACATGATCTGTTTGCTTAAAAATTAAAAAACAACTCAAAAAAGCCTTTATCTCTGTAAAGGTTCAGAGTTTGCTGCGTTGGATCTCAACTAAACTTGGCTTTAAATTGCTCTTTGGAGGCCTTTGCAGGTAATGGAGCTGCAAGGGAGTAATTTAGAAACTAAAACCAGGAAGAACAAGTAAAAAATAACCAGTATTCTCTGAAGCCA
This sequence comes from Chamaea fasciata, assembly GCF_029207755.1. Taxonomy (NCBI): domain Eukaryota; kingdom Metazoa; phylum Chordata; class Aves; order Passeriformes; family Sylviidae; genus Chamaea; species Chamaea fasciata. The sequence goes on along the minus strand of NW_027094108.1, from coordinate 7,090,806 downwards.
GTCTTTATTTGGGGTGTTCTGTGGCCTCTTAGAAGTTGCCTGCTGAGCTGAGGTGAGGAAGTTGGTGGATGTGGATGATTCCTGCGTGGATTTGAGGAGGAAATTGTGTTTTGAAGTCTGCGTAGTGTGAGATTGCTCATTCCCCACCCATATTGTGGAAAAGGGTTGATGCAATTTTTTTTATCACCTTGAAAGAATAAAAAAGCCCTTGAAAATGGTAATTTGCCACCACCAGAAGCTTCAGTTTCTCTGTTTCGGTGATTCAGACACACACAACAAATGATACATTAGCAAACATATTTTCTGTACCGTGTCATGGAAGAAGCTGGCTCTGGATGGAAGCTGGGTGATCCCATAGGAAGCAAACCCGATTTTGTTTGTGCCCTGCCCAGCCTTCTGGAAACATCCCCGCTGTTTTTTTGGGGTTTTTTTTTTGAAAATCTTATTTCTAGGCTGCTTTTCGAGGTGTTCTGTGCTAAAAATAATTTCTGAGCTTTTTGATTCAGTTTTGTAACGTCAAATGGCCTGACACATCTCTTGCCGCTCCGTGTATTCGTGATTCTTTTTAAAACTTTGCTGCAGCAGTGTGCTGAACCTCCTGGTGCTGAGAGTGGAGCATTTAGCTCCTAAAATCCTTGTTGGGATGGGGTTTGAATTCTTTTTCAAAAACCCAGGCAGAAGTGTTTGATTTCCCGTAGGTGATGCGTGAACACCCCGTGTGTTGGATCTACAGATAAGTGACCTGAGATTTTTCCCTTGGCCTTTAATATTTATTTCTTTAGAGTGTTTATTCAGTTGTCTGATGTGGAGGATGCTGGGGGATTTACCAGTTAAATGAGTAATTTCCTATAGTGTGTAATGTAGTCACCTTTAATTTATTTTTAAGAGTGTTTATTTGGTTGTCTCATCTCCAGGATGCTGGAGTTGGATGAATAATTAGTTAGATGACTTATTTCTCTACATCTTGTAATATGAAATAGATACTGTGAAATTAAGAGTGTTTTCAGCTTAGATACAACACTGGCTTTCTATTCAACAGGGTCTACATGAGCATAGTTATTCCAGTCGTCCTGAAATCAAGAAACCAGAAGAAGTTGCACTTACAGATATTCGAAAAGGGATTTTCTTTCTTTGTAATTCTGATAGCTGTGTTTAAAGTTCTCATGACAAGTGGGCAAGGCGTATGGTAATTAGAGATTGGCTTTAATTTTAGATTTCTCTGTGATGACATTCTTTCTGGAGCAAGGAATTACCATTGGAATGGAGTATCTGTGTGTCTTAATACTGAAATAAACTGATGAAAAATACTGCCAAGAGAATTTTAATGATGGGAAAAACAGGCTCCCTTGAAACCTCTTGTGTATTTTATTTAGTCAGGGACTTTCCTACCCTGTTTCAACAACTGAAGTGAAAGTAGAAAAAAGTGAGTTTTAGTTTCATTACATAATGAAAACTTTTCTCTACCGTTGTCTTCATCTCCTCCTTCCCGCGTCGTTTGCTGCCAGAGGTGATGAATCACCGATTTAGCTGGGATTTGGGATTTTGAGTGGGTTTGGAGACGCCTGTCCTCTGGCTGAGGACAGATGAAAGATCAGGAGAAATGAGGTTAAACATAGCTGTTTAGTCTTTATCGAAGCATCTGTGAGATGGCTTTTGTCGAGGTTAAATAATTCCACATACATTTGGTACTGTAGAGATGACCTGAAAATTTTTAATATCTTCTGGTCGAACGACAAGGTTGAGCAGGCTCGTGTTTGTACGGGAAAAGAATTAGGTTAAGATTTATAAAATAAAATTAAGGAATTTCTTAGAGCAGGAAGCCTTTTCCATTACACAAAGGCAACAGTAAATCCTGTCAGAGTCAGGTGAAACACCTCATCCTTACCTTTTGTTCGCGTAAATCCATGTACTGCTTTAATGTTCTCTCAGCACGGCAAAATGTGAATTAGGGGAACGGAAAATTTAAAAGAAAAAAAAAAAATCCACCTCAGATCTTGCAGGTTTTTGTTACCAACTGTCGAGCGTTTTCACTTTGTTCTTCCTTGTGTTTCTGCTCGTGTCAGCCCGTGCTGCTGCTCAGCTAAATATAACCGAGACCGTGTTTTTTACCCTTGGGACTGTATCGGGTTTCTTGAGATTGAGCGCAGGCAGGAACGGTTTCAGATGGCTTTGGAGAGCTTATAATACAGAAAGCAAACCTTTATACTCGAGAAATGCCAAAAAAGACGTACCCGTGCATGTGCAACCACATAAATAGATCCTTCTGTGGAAAACAAAATAACGTGATCTATCAAAGTTCTCCTCACAGATGGTGAAGAAATGGTGCCTCGGGGCCCTCCGGAGGGAGCGGCCGCGGCCCGCTCGTCCCTCAGCCTCTCGCCCCAGCTGCTGACAGCCCGCATTACCTCAGCCCTGGCTTCGGCAATAATCTATTAAAAATGTGCGTTGCATAGTGAGGTTTTTATCTCGCTCCAAAAGCCCGCCGCGTTCTCTCGCCTCACAGTCGGCGGAGCGCGCTCGCCGCTGTAATGGCGGCGCGGCGGCGGAGCCGCCTCACCCGGCTCTTCCGGGGCTTGGGAGGCGGGGAGGTGGAAGCGGCTGTTTCTGAGGGAAAAGCGGATGCTTTGTGCGGGGAAACCGGGTGTTTGTGGAGGAAAAAGCGAGCGTTCGGCCGCCGCGGGGCCCCGGCGGGCGGGGGCCGCTTGTTTGCGCCGAGAACCGGTCTGAGCCGGCGGGAGCCGGCCCGCGCCGCCCCCGGGGCGGGGCCGCCCCAGCCCCGCGGAAAAACACCGCGACTGCCGCAAAAAAAAGCCTTTGAAATAAGGAGAAAAAAAAATATAAAAATACAGTCCCTCCCCCACCTCAGCGCTGGAGCCGCTTTCGCTCCTGCCTGAAGGTTTTCCCCTCACACAGCACAGGGAAATGAAGTAGCAGCGCCTGTGTCAGATCCGGCTCTGAGGGTGGAAACCCACCCTCTCAAACAATTTTAGGTCGTTTATTTATTTTTTTTTTACACCTTCAATGCTCTGCTAGCTCTAGAAGTCGAGCACTGGTTTCCTTGCTGGAGGAATCAGCCCCGAAAATCTCCCAAAAGGGTGATTTTGGAGCCTGCCGCAACATCCGACCACCACCCCTGCCGTGATGGGACGCAATTTCAAAATAAAATAGAAATTCCATCTTTGTTGGCCCTTCTGGGCGAACGCACCCCTCCCCCACCCCTTGCATATAAATAGACAATAAAATACTTCGAAACGTTATAACCAAGAGGGGTTTTAATTTCTTTTTTATTTAGTACTTAATTTTCTTGGCACGAGCTGCCCAAAAAAGAGTGGACATTTGGCTGCAATCGATACCCCCCAGCACCGCTGCACTCCCAGCAATAGTCGGTAATTGCTGGCTCTAAATGACAAAGCAATTAAGCCTCTTCCTAAATGTGCAGAAGTGGGTGCTTATCTAAATCTGGGCTGTCAGGCTTTGTTTCTGTGTCAGGGCCCAGAAGCTCGACTGCTGCTTTCTCAAAGTGCCTTTGATTCTTTACAGGCAGAGGAAAAAAAAAAAAAAATCTTTTTCCAAATTAATTTCAGGAAAGGAGTCTTAAGAATATATCATGTTGTGGATGGGCGAAGTGGAAATTGCCCTAGAAAAATATTTCTGTTTTGTTACTGTGATAACTATTTTGATAATTTCAAACGACTTTATTGTTGTTAAAGCAATTACTGTTGTTTCAGTGCATTAAAGGTTTCTTGCAATGAGATCAAAATCTTTGTTAGAGAATGTAAGGATTTGTGGCAGCTGATTCCAGGCCCTCTGGTGAACTTGCCTTTTCCTCGGCTGGGGGAGAAGGATCTGGTGTGTGAAAGGACGTGTGCTAAAAATGATATTTTTAAGTCACCCCTGGACAGCTGCAGGTGTGTGGGAGCCAGTGTCTGGTGTGAAAATTCACACTTTCATGTCTTCTCAACCTCCTTTTTCAGGAATAGTGGGGAAAACCTGAGCTATGTGGATGGCACTGCTGCTGCCAGTATTGTGGGAGACTTTGGGCTGGTCCTTAAGTCCATGGGAGCTGCTAAAAATTGCTGTTTTCCCAAAGGTCAGGTGCTGTTGGACCGGGTTTGACTTTGGGGTTGTGCGTGCGCGTATTAACAAAATGGTCATTTCTAATTGCGTTTTTAAGGCTTTGATTTCTTTCCAAGTGTTTTGCTTAATCATCTTGAGTAGGCTGAGGGAAGGAAAGAATTAGCTGAGGTCAGGGAAGTTGAAGCTGCCCGTGTTACTGCTCAGAAGCCAGGCTTAGTCTGAGGGATCCTGGAGGCAGGAAGAAGTGTGCCTCATGTTCTCTTCCTGCTGCACACTGGGAGAGCAAGGGGAAACCAACCCCGAGAAAGCCAGTGAAAACAGGGAAACGTGGTGCCGTGTGGCTGCTTCCCTCCGCACGAGGGGTCCAGATCCCCCTTTCTTTGGGAGGCACACACAGTTCAGATGTGAATCGTGACTAAAATAGATTAGAGGGATTGTAGTCTGGAAGTGGTGCTTATCTGCAACGGTGGTGGAGTCAGACAGCTCAGATGGAGACACAGGCACCGCAGGCACCGGAGGTGGGAGAGAGAATCCCCGTCGTATAGACCTTTGGAATAAAGGGCAGTTTAATAATTTCTAATGAATATTCACGTGGAGGGATGAATAGCAGGAGAGGAAGGCTGTATCGAATGCTTCTTGAAAAAATACCAGTCATTACAGAGATCAGAGGGAAAATCCAGCTACTGCCTGGGCTCAGCCATACACGTTCCCATTAAAGCCTAGATTTGGATTTGCAAACACAATGATTTGTTGATGGTCGGTTTGTTTGGTTGGTTTGTTTTGTTTTTGTTTTGTTTTGGGTTTTTTTCCCCCCCCCCCAAAGAGGATGTTTCTGGCCTCTGCCAGAGGCGTGGATGCAGAAGGAGAACCTTCCCTGTAAAACCTAAGGGCTGGGAGAACAGGTCTCCTTGAGGTATATCAGTGCTACTTGGGCATTAACCTTACAAACAGTCTCAGGTGAAACACGTTGTACTTAAATAAAGTCACAGGGATGGGAATTAATAGTAAATAAGCCTTACTGGGGAAAAAATAAAAAATAGTATCATCCCCTAATCTTTGCCCATTGAATTAACTGTGTACCTGATGCGCTTAGCTTTGCCCTTATCGTCCCGGCATCGAGCGCAGTCCAGCCGCAATGTCGCGAGTGCCGAAACCACTAATGATGGCATCAAGGGTTTAAGTGCAAAAGCTTCTTAGCAGGAGATTAGGGATCCCACTCCAGATCCTTGCGGTCAGCTTGTAATGCCTCTCGGAGAGGAGAAGGCAGTGTGGCTCTGGAGTGGAAAATCACAGGCTCGGGAGAGAAGTGAGGGCTTCAATGTTTTCTCTAGAGGAGGAAGAGTTTATATGTGTTGGGACGTGGTCCAAATTTTTTTAAATCTTGAGGGGAAGCGGAGTTTCCAAAAGGAGGAGCAGGGAGACGTGCACTATGTAGATGCCATGTGAATAAAGTCTTTGCATAATTATTCATTAAGTGCCTAATATAAGAACAAAAATAGCTTTGGCATTAAGAAACAGGACTTCTCTGTGATCCCTCCTCGCAAGAGGCCCATAACAAAGGTAGGAGACCTGTTCCTTTGTTTCCAGCTGTGAGTGCACTCTGCTGTCTGGAGAAGCGAGACGTGGAGTCTTTTGATTTGTTCTGTTTGAGAAATGTCTGGGCTTCAGTGCTCAGTTACTTTATTTAGCTCAAAACGATGGTTTTGGCTATAAGACACTTGGAAATCCAAGGTGACGGGAAAAGTATCTGCTGGAGAATCCTTTCTATGAGAGGGAAGTGGTTTTCAGGGCTGTGTCCTCATTTCTTCCATGGTTGCAGGATGTTCTCTGCAGATGTCCAGAAACTGTCCATTTTATAGCTGGGCAAAAATATGAGAACCTCATCAAACAGTTTAAAAATCAAGAATAACTAAGACACATCTCCGGCAGATCGCGGCTCTGAGGGCATTCACGTATTTATTAGCTTTCATCCGTTTGAGAGCAGCGAGCTTTTCTGGTGTGATAACGTGTGAAAGAAAGGCACTGTTCTCCTCCTGAAAGTGAATTCCCAAGAATGCCCGGCCCCAGGTCCCTGTGGACAAACAGTGTGGGGCTGGACTGAGTGAGATGCAGAGTGTCCTACTTACTGTGGCTGCTACAGGTCTGACCTCCTTGGATCATCTGACACCTCGTTGGGTAAGAGGTTGCTGCAAGATCTCAAACCCTCAAATTATGTAAGATTTACACACTTGCTTTGAAGTTGGTCCCTCCCTTCCATGTTTGTTTACTGGCTGGTGTGGCCTGTTGGATTGTGAAGGATGAATAGTCACAGAAAGGAAGCTGTTGGGTTAGTACAGATTTTCTGTTCCTCTTCGTTTTCTAAATGCGCGTGGAGCTGTGCTTATCCCTGTTCTGCATCTGGGAATGCGTCGAGGACGTCCTGCTCAGGTCAAGGCTTTGCTGGGTGAAATTTTCAGTTTGTTTGTTTGTTTTTGAGCTGGAGAGAGGGAGGAAAGGCTCATTGTGTAGCTAGAGAAGAAACAGAGATGGTATCTAACAGTTGTCTTGGGAGTTGATGTTGGGTTTGTTTTTTAATACGCGGTTTCTCTTGAACTCAGAGAAATCACATGGAAAAAAGGAAGGTGCTTAATTAATCCTGTATGTGTGGCTGTCACGGTTTGGGAGTTTGAAAGCACTGACTCCTGTAAGGGAAGCGCATGGGCTTTGCCTGTGGGAATCCCTCAGAGGACTTTTCTTCTGTCCCCTTGTCTCCACTGTGCCAGTGTGATTGCCTCGCGCTGCTCCTCCTTTCCCAGCTGCTGCCATGTGGGGTGGAGGCCAGGGCTGTCCAGGCAGTTGGTCCAGGGAGCTGTAAGGCATTTTCTTCTGGAATTTCCCTTACTTTTGCCTTTTTCTCACAAATTAAGTTCTCACCCGTGCTTTGTGATCCCTGGTCAGTGGGATGGAACTGGCCCAGGCTTTTGGGAAGGAGAATCCCTGGACTTCTGACTATGTGTGGGGATGTAATCGCTAAATCCTAACAAATTCCATGGAATTAAGTTACAGCAAGGTGCTTTTTCATAGGTTACTTTGCAGTGGCAAACACTCCCATATGATACAGGTTTTGCTGGGTTGGTTTTGGGGTGATTTTTTTTTTTTAATTTAGTTTCCTAGACTGGCATTACTCTCCATAGTTGCTCAACAAAGTAAAATCACATTCTCTCTCCCAGCCTGCTGCAGGTCCACAACAGGTGCTGTGGCACTTTACCTATTTCATAGACATTTTCTTTTTTGTTTTATGTTCATTACTTCAGTGTTTTCTACCCGTGTGAAAGCTCACAAAAAGTTCTACTTTTAGTTGTATTTTTATTTGCATGTGGGCAGCAAAATGAAGTAATTCCCAAATATAGTCCTAGCCAAGAGATCCATCTGTTCCCTGCATTTTTAAATGGCAAATTAATCCTTAGCATAGAACTCATCAAATGTCTTCTCTTTATAATTTATGCTGCCTGAGATCACAGAAATGACTTTTTTTTTTTTTTTTTCCCAGGCCTTCCATTTTAAGTAGTCCTTTACTCTAGAACAGCAGCTCCCATTCTGGTTTTACAGAGCTCTCCTGTGATTCCTCCAGTCACTGTTGTCGATCTAAAAGGGGACATAAAAAAAAAAAAAAAACAACCCTCCAAAATTATTCTTCCCTTCATCTCTCGGGTGTTTCTTTGAAAGGCTGTAGAAGATTCTGTTAGAATCTTAGATCAGAAGGAGTATTTTATGATTCTAAGATGTAAGGAAATAGAAATTCCCTTTGTAAATCACCCTTGATAAATGGATTTATTTTGGATGGAGAGCTAGGGTTGCTCTGTCCATTTTCATTTGGATTTCTCTCTTTGGACAACAGTGACCATTTTTAGAAGTACTGAACTTTCATGGCGTTATCTGCCATAAAGGGAATTTCTATATTAAGCTTTGCATGTTCCCAAATTTACTTAAGCTCAGCTGTGTATCTTGGCATGCCTTCCATTGCAACTCCCATCCTAGGAACAATTCTGTTTATAGGAGAGGATGCACCATTTCAAAACTGCTCCAAATCAGGATTTTCAACAAATGGTGTTTTGTGTATTACTAAAAAGAAACCTGGTGCCTTGGAGGAGGCAGTGCATGCAAATAGTGCCTGGCTTGGTTTTTTTAAGGCAAGGTGTGATGCTTTTCTAAAGCTTGAAGACACCATTAATTCTGTGGGGCTGTTTGCCATGATCTTCTGGCAGCTTTTTGTTAAAAAGTAACTGCAGTGACCTGGAGGTGAATCAGTGCTAGGGCTTTTTTGTTCTAGCATATGTCTGAAAAAGGCTTTCCTTCTGAAAGATGCCCAGTGCTCAACATTTAGTCAATGCCAAATGGTTTTAAAATTGTATTTAGAAGTGTTTATTCCCAGGAATTCATTTGACAGGGCTCTTAAGGCAAAAGAGGTTACCTTTTGCTCGTTGAGTAAGTGTGTAGTAGCCTACTTGGATGCATTTTTCATGGCATTTCACTCTCCTGGCTCATGGGCAGCACTTGGAGTAGTTTGGTGTTTGTTCCTAGGATGCCGAGTAGGTCCCATGGTGAAAGCAGGGCTGTTGTTGAGGAAACTGCCTTTAAATGTTGGGCTTGATGATCATGGAGCTCTCTTCCAGCTTAAATGATTCTGTGTTGCTTTCTTGGTATTTTGAAAAGAGTTGGCCACCTGTGAGCCAGAAGGTCAAATTCCTCAGCCCATTCCCTCTGTGTTTCACGGAATGACCTTGGGCAAAGCCCTTGGCCTCTTCATACTTTCCTTTTCCATCTGCAGTGAATGTTAAGACAGCCTCCCATGAATCTGGCACTAAAATACAGCTGTTGTCCAAAGATTTCATGTGCTCTGAGGTGTCAGTTACAAAATACTAATTTAGATCATCAGCAGATAAGTGGCAAAAGCTCTTCTCTTTGACACAATTATACTGATTTTGTCTGATCTACGCCTGGAGCAGCAGCCCTTCCTCAGGTATGTCCTGGCAGTGCGTGGAATAATTTGGAGCATGTCTGGAGGAGGTGGGAGTTCTGGGTGGCTGCAGCGGGAATTCTCACAAGGGATCTTGACTCAGGGCTTCCCTCTGTGAAGGTGATGTTAAACGGAGGCTCATCCTGCTCACCCATTCTCACACCTACCCTCTTTCTTCCCTCTTTGCATTGGTGGAAGTTTAATTGTGGGAAAGCCGAGCTGAAGAGCTGCTTTGTACTTCACCCTCAAGGCCTCAATGACTTTTATCTTTCCCAGCGCTGAGCTCTGTCACTGTGGCCGTTTGCTGAGAAAGCATTTCCTCTGGCTTCCCAGGGTTTCTTTTGAAGCATGAGCAATCCCACTGTTGCCAGGGAGCATCCATGGTTCAAAGGGGCGTTGGTTGGGCAGGCAGGTAACTCCAGCTGCTCCCAAATTCAACACCAAACCCATCCACATCCGAGCCACTGGCCAGCATGGGGAGTGGAGGGATTGAGCAGCTTCTTCCCAGCAGTGGGAAGCTGTTGTCAGTGCTGAGTCAGCTCTTTACTCCAGAGATAGGCCAGTGTCTTTGTAACCAACACTTTTCCCCCCCCCCGGTTAGTGTTTTTAATTCTTGGCTGTATGAAGTTCAAGCCCAAGGACAGTGGTGCGTAGGTCAAGGGGCGAGTTGGCAACACTGACTGTGGGTTGGGGACTGTCCTCAACTAGATGGGGAATTATATAAACATACATATTTTTAGCAATCATTATTTTGTTGCAGGAAAGGATTAAAAGGACCCCAAGGCTGTCTGGAAACTCTGAGGTCTGCAGGGGAAGGTGGTTCTGGGGGTGGAAGCAGTCCGTCCTTCTGAGCAGCATCTCCATCTTCTCTGTTATTCATTTCAGACTTTCATCAAAGATCAGGTGTCAGACATCAGGATGAAATTACTGATGTAAATATATTTATATATATTTATACATGGCCTGTCACAGAAATGCAAATGGAATGTTAATAAGCCACTCACTTGACTTGGGATAAATATATGGTAAATAGTACCTGGAAGCTGTGTCTTCAGAAACTTGCTGGTCAGAGACTGAAATAAATACTGCAACCGTGTATGTTAGTTGGCCACATAAAGGACGTGGAGTTGTCACGGTTGTGTTGTTTTACCGTGGCCTTTAAATATAATTTAATTTAATTTCTTTGGTTTTAGGATTCTAGCCCAGCAGGAGATCGTTGCAGTCTTCTCTCTGGCTGTGGTAGAGCAGAAAAAGTTAAGGGAAGGAGGATGTCCTCGTTTCATTAATCTGCAGTATTTAACGATCACTCTTTAGAGCTGTAAATGCTGGTTTTATCTGTTGCGTGCTTTTTGTGGCTGTTTGTGTTTCCGTGCAGCAGGTCTGGCCTTTCCCCGCTCTCGGTGGATTGTTTTATCATAGCTGAGTGCTGTTAAATACTGCAGAGTGTGTGACATACACAAACCAAAGTTCCTTGGGTGGCAAGTTCTCAGCGGCTTGAACGGGTGCCAAGAATGTCACAGAATCGCATCCTGGCGAGCTTTGCTCTGGAGGGGCCGAGGCCGGGGTGATGGGCACAGGGTAATTACACTGAGGGAATGTTTAGGTGGCTTTCTCTGCCCTTCCTCTTACATCCATGTTTGCAGTGGAAAGCCCTGTTTGCACATGGAGGAGCGGCGTTCAGGTTCTTTGTGGTTTCCCTGTGTGGGCTGAGCCCCTTCAGTGCTCGCTTGCAGTTGGCAAAATGCGGCGACGGCTTGTTACCTCTTGATCTCTTCATAGAAACCAACCTCAGAGGTCGGACTGAGTTTTCTGACGTCTTCAGCTTCAGGTTCAACAACTCCTTTGAAGGAGGGAAAAACCCTTGGTATTTATTTCCGCAGGTGTGTGAAATGCTTTCTTTCCCATACAGATACCCTGGCGTGGGATGCGTCATGTGTACAGAATAACAGCCTGCTGCTTGCTTGGATATTTAGGTCAGTGTTGGAATCGGCTCTGATAAGGAGTTGCTCACTGTGTGCCCAGACCTCTGGAATTTTCATTGTGGTTATTCCTGCCCATGGCAGGGTGTTGGACTGAGAGGATCTCTAGGGTTTCTTCCAGTCTCCTGCGATTCTATGATTCCTGCTTGTGTGTGGCAGAACAGCCACCTGGATTGCTGCATTAACAGGGTGGTGTCGGGAGTTTTGTGGGAATGGGCTACTGCTGTTCTTAGGAAGGAACGTGGGATTCAATGTGCATTTTTGACTTAGGTGCGTGCAGAGAACAGGGGAAATTCTGGTTAAATATCTTACTAGGTTCGTATAATATTTATCAGTAGGTCAGAAGTACCAGTTTGTAATAGCCCTGTGCATATATTGCTCCAATATATCATTTTCCATCCAGAAGTTGAAGTGTTTCACAGGCAAAGATCCTTTAGTCCATTGCTAGAATGGAATACAGTGCATTTTTTAAGCTTTAATTTAAGCAGTTGCCATCAATTTTTTCTGGGTGTTGGCTGGCAGTAATCAAGTCTTTTTAATTCTTTTTATTCCCGAACAACACATCGGCACATTCGGGAAACTTGGAGCAGTTTTCTGGTGCTGTTTTCTCAGGTTGTGGAAATCTAACCAGCAGTTTTTTTCCAAAGCCTATAAAGTATCCCAAGGATTTGTGTCTTCTGGGTAGAGCTGATCATACAGCACTGTCACTGCTGGTGTTTTGTGCGTGGAGATCATAGGTCATCTATGGTGACTTAACTTGGATCTGGAAAGGGAGGGACAGGGAGAAAAACCAAGGGTTCCCGTTACTTCCGTTCAGAGATGACTGTGTGTTAACTTTGGATTTCCTGACCCAGCTTGGGAATCTGCTGCTGACATCAGCCGTGAGAATAACCTGCCGTCAGCAGGGATGGAGCCTGTCCTCAGTAGATCTTTCTAGGAGATAATCTTCACTTGGAGATTATTATTCTGACAGGGTGTTGAGTCGAGCTGAGCCAGGCAGAGTTCCTGATTTCAAGTTAATTTTGGCAGGGAAAAAGTGATCATTCTGCATATTTCCTGTTTAAAAAAAAAAAAAATAACCCTGGATTCTTCACCAGGTCTGGTGAAACAGTTTTTGAAGACAGCTATAAAAAATGTATTAATTTTTTCTGAGCTGAAATATGGCATGAAAAATGCAGAGATTTTAAACTGTTTTTAGGTAGCTTTGTTTTTAACTTGCTCCAGCAACAGAGGTTAGAATCATGGTATGACAGAATCATGGAATGGTTTGGATTGGAAGGGACCTTAAAGCTCATCTCATTCCAACCCTGCCATGGGCAGGGACACCTTCCACTGCTTCAGGTTGCTCCTGTCCCACCTGGCCTTGGACACTTCCAGGGACTGGGCAGTCGCAGCTTTTCTGGGCAGCAACAGGTTGGCTTTGTTTTGCTTTTTTAAACCCATATTGGCAGCTCAGCGCCTGTAGGACGTTAAAGCTTCGCTCTGCTTTATCCTCCACGACAGCCACCGTGTTTCCAGCCGTGTTTCCAGCTTTGTTTCCTGCCTGCCGCTCACGGGGAGTCCCCAGCCTGCAGCTGACTCACCGCTCTCAAATAAATCAACGGGCAGAAATGACAATTGTGCCACATTTTAAAATTGCAGGAGGGTGGAGGGCAGGTTGTGAGATCCCTTGATTCAGCGCCACTGCCATTGACAGGAAGCAGCGGGTCTCCCATTCCATCGACGGGCTTGGAGCCTCTCTTTATCTCCTTTTTGTGGGAACAAAGGACAGCTGGCTTTGTGTTCTCCGCTCAGTGCTTTCATTTTTCACACGTAAACCCAGCGTAACTTCATTCCCGCTAGACCCTGCAAACTGTAATTGCCTGAAAATGAGAAATTTCTCTGGAAGCGAGAAGTGTTTTGTGGGATGCCAGGATTTGAAATGTTATCTTTGCATTTAGAACTGAGCAAAGGAAAATTCTGTGTGCTAAATGAACTGCAATGTACTGAGACCGGGAATGGGGCCCCATCGTCCTTGTGGGTCCCTTCCAACCCAGGGTATTCCATGACTCCATGAAACCAGGTCTGTTTGGGTCTGAACTCCATTGCTGGTTTTAGGAATCAGTCCATGTGGATAAAATTTAGATTGGCTAGCGAATAAATTTAATCTTGATTAATGGAAAATACATACATAGATAAGTATTGCAAGTTATGAATAGATTTTATCATGACTGATGATAAATGGATACGTAAATAGTGTGAGTAAAAATAGAGATCCTTATATACTCATAAGTAATTATGGAATGTAGATAAGTGTTTTAAAAGGGCTTGTAAACTACACCTGTAGTAAAGTGCATGTGTAAGAGAAAGGTTTTGTGTCCACCCCTTGTTTAATTAAGAACAGTCTCTCTTATTGCTCCATTTTTCCGTCTGACTTTACTGACAGTAAAATGCAAAAATCATTTTTCTTCAATGCTATGATGCCGTAGAGCGAGACTGATTTTAGAAGTATCTGGGCTGGACAAAAGAGCATCTGAAATCCTGGTTAAATACTCAAACTCTTCCCCAGTGGTCCCACGTTCCTGGGAGAAGTGCAGAGCATGGTGGAGGACGTCGGAGGAGCCATTCCCAGCTCCCTCCCGGCACTGCGCGTGTGTTGTGACAGCTCAGGAGGTTAGTTCTTCAGCGTGCTGGCATTCTGCTCTGCTGACTTTACAGGGATGTGGAAGAGCAGGTTTTCCCATGTTGGGAAAAGCCTTAGTGTCAGAGCACGCTCTGCTTCTGGAAAAGAACCACCCCAGGTTTAATACTGGTAGCAGAAGCCCAAAATGAAGTTATAAAGCTATTTTTGTGCCGTTTTTACCTGCCTCAAAACCTGTTGATACTTGGAATGCTTTTAAGGAGGAGATTATCAGAGCTGTTGTTTTATCCTATTATATTCCCGTTTTAAAATTTCCCTAGCTCATTGTAAAAGCTTTATGAACCCACTTTTGTTAGAAGAATTTTTAATAACTTATTTTCTGCATTGGCAACGGGTGCTTGTTTTCAAAATTACTCACAGGGAAAAGCAAAGCCATATTCTCATTTTAATATTCTGGGAACTTGTCCTTGAGCAGCTTTCAGGCTTCAGAGCTGTATATTTTTAAAGCTGAAAAAGAGTTGTATTTTGCTGCTCAAGACTCCACATAATTCCCTGTCAGATGCTTTATTTTGATTGTGCTGTGAGCTATAACTGGGTGACACAGCAGCTATAATTAACTCTTCCATCATTCTCCCATTCACAGAATATCAAACCTTTGACTTACTTTTGAATTATTATATCCATGTTTCTTCAGTTGGAAAAGTGATGGGGATTTCCCTAAAGAAAGGGGGGATTGTTCTTGAAATATTTTTTTTTCTTGTCTAAAAACAGTCAGGAAATAATGACTTTTTTTTTTCTGGAATGTCTCAGAAAGTCTTGCTTTGCTAAGGGATGCATATCCCTAAAACTCCCTGGGGAAGTGGAAGTTACCAGCATGATACTTGTTTCCCAAAGTTGCACAGAATTTAGGCTCCTTTGTAGAATTTATCACCCTGTTACACTGCTGTGTCATCACTTGGATATCTAACGGTGTTATCCTGAGATAATACTTTTTCTCTAGTGGAATGCTGTGATTTTAACAGTATGTTCTGTATTTTTAACATCTTCATAAAAAAACGCCCAAACTGTATAAATAGCCTGTCTCCATTCTAAAGCAATGCTCCAGTCAATTCAGCGCTCCCTCTTGCTCGAGAGATACGATCTCAGCACACTGGAATTCTAAAGGCTTTGGGAGTATGGGGGCGAGCATCAAGATGTGGGAAGGGAAAGTGGAAGTGTGCACAGGGCAGAGGGTTCTGCAGTCCTAAAGTCCTATTTTAGCCTTCCCCAGGGGCTGCTGAACCACGTGGAGCTGCTGTCAGCTTGGGAATTACTTTCAGTTTCTCCCCACACACATTCTCTGCCCTATATTTGTGTGTTTAAGGAATTTTCTCTAGTCTTTTCCGGTTTATTTCCCAGTAGTAGGTGATGGCTGATGTTACCCCTGGAGAACACGGAGAGCCTGTTCGTGTGGGGTTGGGTTTGTTCTTTTCCCAAAATTCTGTAGAGAAGAACTTCGGTTTGGTGACTTAGTGGAAAGGCACAGGGTAGGGGATAAAGATGAGGAGGAAATGCTTCACTCTTCACTTTCAGTGATTAAATAGTTCATTAATGAGGAAGGCACAAAAGGAGGGTGCACAGGTGAGGCAGAAATAATGGCAGTTTACCAATTCAGCAGAAAAATGAGGCTGTGAAGGGACGTCTTGATGGTGAGAGATCTGTTGCTGGGAAGCACAAGGGACTGTAGCTGGGAAGAGAAATGTTATTTATTATCTATGAAGTGAGGGGTTGAGTGGTGCAGGGTGGCTGCCCTTGGGAAGAGCAGGGCAGAAGGAAGTTTTTTCACTCCGGTCCTGGCATGGCTTTATTTTCACTCCTCTCCCAAAGTGATGCTGAACTTCCTCCCCGGGGGCTGGAGGAGTAGGAGGAGAACGTGTGAGAAAGGCACCAGCGTGTGAAGTGGCTCGATGGGATGGGAGGGTTGTTATGAGGGGGTGAGACCGGCAGCAGAGTTACTCATGTTTATTATTACTTCTGCATTTTTGACCCTTTTTGTTCTGTTTTATTTTGGTCTGGCCTGTTTTTATATCCTGCTGGATTGTTTATGAGTATTTTGGGACAGAGATTGTCTTGCCTTCTGTGCCTCCAAATATAATGGGGACAGAGCCCAAGGGCTTTTGGGAATGTGCCATGGTGCTTGTTACACCAAGATGTTCAGAAAGAAAAGCAGGATTTTTGAATGTTTGAAGAAAAACACCCACAAAAAAGCAGTACAAGAGCTCACCAAATCAAGTCTTGGAAATTATTAGAAGCCTGAAATGATTTCCCTGAGAAAAGAAGTGGAAAAGTTAAGTGCTGTAATGGCAAGAAGGTTTGTAAGAGTATGAAATATTTAGGATAAGAAAAAGATAAACTTGCGTATCATTTTTCTAATACAGTGTGGAGAGGAATATAAAAATTCAATCAAGCAGCAAATTTCAGACTGACAGGGTTATTTTAGTACATGGCACATCTTCCCCCCCCCCCTCCAGCCTCCGAGTTAAAATTCCAGCAGAATTTTTTCGAAGGCTTCTCGTGTAATGGAGAATGAGAGTCTCCAGGGTTATGTCAGACAAAATTATTTTTAGCGCTGTTCTGAGCCCTCGTGCCTCGGGGAAGAAATGAGCCACTGAAGCAGGATGACGTGTCCCCACTGGGCAAGATTTAATAACATTATATTCTCTGTATTTCTGCCTCTCCTTGAAGCATCGAATGATCCTGAGTTTGTGAATTAGATTGACTCCCTCTGTGATCTAATATGCAAATCTTCTTCCGCTGTAATTATTGTTTATAAAAGGCATTCTTAGGTCTGAATTCTTCATATCCTGAAGTTCGAGGTTGAGGCTAAACCTGGAAATAGTGTTTGCTGGTTCATAGAGAATCCTAGAATGGTTTGAGCTGGAAGGGATCTCCAAGATCATCTTGTTGCACCGTGGGCTTTGGGCTGGGACAGGGACATCCCTGTCTATCCAGGTTATTCCCAAGCAGTTGATCAAAATAGTTGCAATGATTTTCACACGTGATCTCTTTGGAGTAAAAATGTTTCAGGGAAGCTGCCTGAGAGCACAATAATATTTCTTTCCTGTACGTGAGAGTGCTGGGAGGGATTTTTAAGCATGTCATGCATGTCAGACCTGTGCATCCTCCCTGTATTTCGCCACTCTTCCTACACAGCTCCCGAGCTGGTCCAACATTGCATTACACTTAATTAAATCTCCACTGTTGTCAGGGTGGGTAATAGGATCCCACTGACATTTTACCCATATTGCACTTCCCTGCCTGTCTCCTTTGGGGGCTTTGGAGGGGAGTATTGGTAGGAAGATTCTTAAATCCGTGTGAATAGCGGGTGGCAGCACAGAAACAGAATCCAGCACAAAAGGGAGGAAGGCCTGTAGACGAGCAGAAGCTCTGGAATTTTGCTTTTTTAATAAGATAACCATTTCCTAGCTGACCTTGCTCCATGCACTCACCTGTCTTTCCCTCCATGCCGTTGCCAGCAGTGACTCCAGCAGCAGCTCGAGCGACGAGTCCCCGGCGCGCTCGGTGCAGTCGACGGCCGTCCCCGCGCCTGCATCCCAGCTGCTCCCGTCGCTGGAGAAAGATGAGCCCCGGAAGAGTTTTGGGATCAAGGTGCAAAATCTTCCAGTGCGCTCAACAGGTAAATTCACTCAGGAAAGGGGAGCAGGGGAAAAAAAGGATGGGACTGGTGGAATAACCTGTACTAAATCTTTGACACACGGCAGCCACGTGCTGCCCCCAAGGACGGGATTCTCTCCCTGCTTCTGCCTCAGTTCTTGTGTGACAGTGGGAAAATTGCTTAATTAGTGACCATCTGTGAGACACCCCGCTGGTCCCAGCTCCAAGTATTGGGCATTTCCAGCTCCTGGAACTGGTGCTTCCAACAGTAATCTGGGCTTTCCCAGGGAAAAAGCTGACACATCTCCATTTCTAACTTAAAATTTGATTGTTTTATCTCACCCTGCTTCCATTTATTTTTTAATCCAAAAAGTTAAGGGTTTTCTGTTGCAATTTGAGCTCTTTAAAACACCCCTGAGCATATTTGTAAAGGCAATGCATATTGCATGGAAAATAACCCAGGAAACCACATGCTGAGGTGCGCCCATGATTGCTTCCTGTTCCCTGCGCTGAGCGCAGGAGATACCCCACAGGAAAAACCAGCATGGGGTCAGTTGTGAAACAGTTTTAACAGAGTTCATGGATGCAGAAGCACTGGCTGAGCTAAAATAATATCTTTTAATCTTGGGAGCAGAGTACCTCGTGTGTTGATATCTTCCTATAGATTTAATACCTGTCGTATTCCTTGAAAGAACATGATGCTGAGGTCAGTATCCCACAAATCCCAGACAGATTGTGTGGGCCTGAGTCAGATTCTGCAAAATCTGATGAATCTGCCTGGTTATATTTCTGAATTGACTGAACTGAAGGCTGCGTGACTCCAGTCTCCATTCCAGAGATCTCATCCCAGCCATGCACAGCATTCCTGTGGGATTTTTAATCAAGTATCCCTCTGACTTCTTCGCCTGGAACTGGGTGTCTCTTAGAAGCAATAACCACCCACTGCCAGCTTTAGTGGTGTAAAACCTCATGTGTGTAGTTTCTTGGGTTTAAAAGAGGAAGATCAGCTAGAAACTTTGGACAGTGGCAAAATTAACATCCCAGATTAAAAAGGACACTCGTGAGCACCGACTTAAATGGGATGAAGTCACATTTCAGAAAGACAGTCAGAGTTCTTCATGTCTTTTATGGTGCTGCTGAATTGGCCAAAGTTACATTTCTGCAGGATTAATGTTTATTTGTTGGTTTAGATACAAGCCTTAAAGATGGACTTTTCCACGAATTCAAGAAATACGGGAAGGTGACATCGGTGCAGATCCACGGCGCGTCTGAGGAACGGTATGGCCTCGTGTTCTTCCGGCAGCAGGAGGACCAGGAGAAAGCACTAAATGCCTCCAAAGGAAAGCTTTTCTTTGGCATGCAGATTGAAGTTACAGCCTGGATAGGACCAGGTAAGGTTCATGCCCTTCTCCCATGGGACCGCTCTGGGTTTGTTCAGGAACTGTTGTAAAGAGGCAGAATAGAAGTAAGAAACATACTTTCAAGAAAATGGGAAAAATGCCACAATAAAATCCAGAGCAAAAAGAGGGGATGCTCTTGGATCAAACAATGAGAGAGTTCCAGTCTTAAGCCTCAGAGAAGGAAAGCTGCCATCCTCCCAAACAGTGGGATCTGCTGGAAGGAACGATCTCATCTGCCACGTCTCGGTGGAGCAGCTGCCAGTGGGTGGTGTGAGCACAGAACCGAGTCCTCCCAGCCTCGTTTTGTCTCATTTTAATTAAAACAGCCAACGAGTGCTGCGTTTTGAGGCTGTGGCAGCACAGCCCACGTGACCGACCAGTGAGAGCTGCAGCCCTGAGCACGTGGTGAAATTCTCAGACTGCACTTCAATGGCTTCTTTAAAAATTGATTCCTGAAAACAAACTCCTGCCATGTGCTCTTCCCCAAGCGCAGGGAAGCTTTACTGGAATTCATGCGCTCAAGCATTGCTATTTGAGTAAATTTCCAGAGGAGGAGCTGAAAGATGGAGCTCCTTTTCACCTGAGGATGTTCAGATTCCTCTGTGGAATATAAAGATTCTCAGTCTCACGTAAATAACAAGTCATGGGCAGAAGTGGGTGTTTTTCTCAAAGACAGTGGTTACTCTTGTTCAGATCAAGAAGGAGACCTGAATAAACCAACATGAGCCAAATCTCCATCATTACAAATTTCCTGCTCTTTTATCCTAGAAACTGAAAGCGAGAATGAATTTCGTCCTTTGGATGAAAGGATAGATGAGTTTCACCCAAAGGCAACGAGAACTCTGTTCATTGGCAACCTGGAGAAAACAACCACCTACCACGACCTGCGCAACATCTTCCAGCGCTTTGGGGGAATAGTGGTATGTGAATCGTGTCCTGTGTGGGGTGGCACTGCCTCCCTTTCTGTACAGACCTGTGGAATGCTGTGAATGGTGCTAAATCTGTCAGCGACAGATAATTCAGTCTTTCTGTAATAATCTGAGTCATTCATCTTGCTGGAATATACCTGAAAGCTTTTCTTTGTATCCGGAATTCAGTGTATGAATGTAGAGGGGTAACTTAGCAGGAAAAACAGTCCTAGGAGTGTTTACAACAAATGTCTCTCCTGCTGTTTTCTCCTGGTAATTCTCTCCTAGTAGCTCCAAAGATGACTGTGTATTTGGGATGTGAGTGTGCCAGGCGATGTTCTCATGTTGACTCCTACAAGTGTGTGAATCTGAGTTTCCTGTTGATTCCTGAAACAGGGGGCTTGGTTGGTGCGTGTGGAGGCACCCCTGTGCCCAGGCAGAGGGGATTTGTCGCGTCGGTGTCCGTGGGAGTGCTCCCCCAAACCTGTCGCGGCTAGCCCTGGCCCCGGTGACAGGTGCGGTGCGGCCCAGTAGGGCCGGCCAACCAAACCGATCTGGTGAGTCCTTTGCACCTGCCTGGCTGTAGCGTGATGATGGCGAGGAAGAAGGAGGACTCCGCCGAGGGTTTTCCACTGAAGTTTATTGGAGCCTGCAAGAAGCGACCTCACGTCCAGGGAGTCTGCCTCAGCAGAGCGCAGACTGCCGTGACAACAGGTTTTATTGGGGGGAGGAGGAAGGGGAAGGGTAAGGGAAGGAACCAACAGGGATAGGTCTAGGAGTGGCTCTGCGGATGAGGGGTTTCTCCAGGGACCAAACCTGGAGGGCAAGGAGGGAACCCCTGGGATCCTGACTGACCACACGACGCTCTCCCTGGAACTTTCCAGACGCAGGGAGAGGCCCCAATGTGACTGACCGGACCCGGGTAGAGTAACCAAAGATTGACCAGTAACTATAACAAGGGGTAAACCATATAGAGATAAACTTAGGGAGTACACAGAACAAACCATTTATAAACACATACAACAAAGGAAAACTGAAAAACACACCGCTACAGGGATTGATGCAGATGGGTCAGTGATGGCACACGAGGGATTTGGGTTTTCAGCTGAGGGGAAGTACCCAGATGAGGCAGAGCAGCCCCCTCTCCTCTGTTCATGACTTCCTATCAATTCACATCAACGTTACATTTAAGGGAAATTTTCCACTAGAGTCATGCCACTATCCAATTTAATTAATTTTCACAAGGGCATGGAGTGACAGGACAAGCCTTCAAGCTGGAGGGCAGAGTTAGATGGGGTGTTGGGAAGGAATTCTTTCCTGGGAGGGTGGGGATGCCCTGGCACAGGTTGCCCAGAGAAGCTGTGGCTGCCCCTCGAGGTTTCCAAGGCCAGGTTGGACAGGGCTTGGAGCACCCTGGGATAGTGAAAGGTGTCCCTGCCCATGGTAGGGGGTAGAACTGGATGAGCTGTAAGGACCCTTCCAACCCAGACCATTCTGGGATTCATTCTGTGATTCCTGTTGAGTCGGGCCTTCAGATGGTTCATGTTCTCCGTGTCAGCTGTGGGTGCTTGTGAACATGCTGTCCCTCCTTCACTCTCCTCCGACATGTTCTTATCGCTGCTGAGGATTCAGTCACACACACCAGGAACCCCATCCCTGCTACCCCCAAAAGAAGAGGAGGTTGCTTCCATGTGCAGTGTGGACAGATATAAAATCCTCATTTTGTGATGTCTGGCAGCCCTTGTGTATCCAGACTCTGCTGTATCCTTGACATCAATACTGATTTATGAATTCGTGCCATGTCTGTGGCTTGAACCCTTTTCCAGTGTTAGAGCAGCAGAGCTCTCCTGATAAAGATGCTTATCAGTGGTAGTGTAAATTGGCTTTTGTGTGCCATGGTGCTCCCTGTCAGCATTATTAATGGCTCAGAATTGGGAGGCAGCGCTGCCTCGCCATTTCCAGGAAAACTTGCAGGCTCAGGTGCAGAAGGGACCAGCTTTATAACCACTCTGAGGGGTAATGAGCACAATAATGGTATTTTATTTGCCTGTCACAAGGAATTGCTTGCCCAGGGTGAGTGGTCAAGTATAATTTGCCATGGTTGCAGTTGTGCTACTTCAGACACTTGAAAGTGTAGTTTTCTATTAATATTCCACTTAAATCATTAGGCCAGGGCTGTAGGAGTCTAATAGTTATGTAAATCTCCCTGTTTACTTCTGTTTTCCCAGATAAAGAGCCCTTGGGTGAGACCATATCAAACTGCTGCCTTGTCCCTAAATTTATTAACCATGAAATTAGCCTGTCCTGGATGTTGGAACATTTGTGCTCAGATCCATGTGTGGCTCACAAAGGCAGCTCCTGCTATTCCAACAAATAAAGCCAAACCCTCCACCTCCTATTTTCAGCCTGGAATGAATCATAATATCATGAGTTTGTTCAGAGGCGCTTTGAGTACTTTTCCAGCGCTAGTGCTGAGCTTGTTTGTTAACCAAATGTCAGCTCCTGGCTTGCTGGGCTTTTTTAAATCGATTAAATCAGCCTTTATTTGGCTTTGTGAGCCTCTGGCAGTACTTGTGAATGGGCCCATGGTGGCTTGGTTTTAAAGAGCAACAGCAACTGAAGTTGAGGATCTTTTTTGCCATTTCCGTGAGTCAGGCTGGTTCAAGAGATGAGTCCAGCATCACTTTGTGTTTCTAGGAACAGGATGGATTATGATTATTTGGAAAAGAAGCCCAGCTTGGCTCAGAGATGAGGATCGGAACAGGTTGTTTTTTTCTTGAGCCTTTGTGAGCAAAAATTAATCTGTATTTCGTTGATCCTGAATTGTCTCTTCTTGATATAGTATTAACAGCCTAAAGCTGATGTTTGTTGATCAGGTCAGGCTTAGTTCTGCGGGCTTGGATTTTAAATCTGTGGGATAAAGAGCTTTCCCTGCTCAGTAAGGATTTGGTTTTGAGATGCAGCAGAACAGCAAAGTTTTAACTGTCTACTATTGTTTAAATCCTCTCTCTGAAGAAAATATTAATTAAAGAGCTTGCTGTGCCACGTGTTCCTGAAAAAAACAAGTCTTCTTAGATTGGGATTGACTGCTAACTGTGGGTTGTTCTGTTTTGTGCTTGTTCCCAGGACATCGACATTAAGAAGGTGAACGGTGTCCCTCAGTATGCGTTCCTGCAGTACTGCGACATTGCCAGCGTGTGCAAAGCCATTAAGAAGATGGATGGGGAATATCTTGGAAATAACCGGCTCAAGGTAAAGATATCCTCCCCTGGACCGTATCCTTCCTGTGTCTTCCATTGCTGCATCGTGGGATGTGTCGCAGCAGGGTAGTTTATGGAAGTAAAATGGTTTTTAATGTGAGGTCACATCAGAGCGTGATGGTTTCAACCACCACCTGATTGGGATTAATCAGCATTTTTGTTGGCTCTGTCCACACGCAACCCTGGGATTGAGCACTCAGAGACTGACGTTCCCTGGCCTGGAAGGGCCATGTCTGGTGAGGCTGTGCTGGGAATCCATCCCACTCCCCGTGGCAAAAAGGGCCTGTCAGGCCCCAGAGCTGTCAACCTGTCACTTCTCAGACGTTCAAACTGAAGAACCCAGTGTTGTCAAACACTGTATTTGTTTAAACAAGCAGAATTATTTTCATTAATTGCTCTTTGATTTTTGTCTTGCACCTGCACCAGATGCTAATTTTAGAAAATCCATACAAACAACAGCTTTCTCCTAATAAGTCTTTCATTAGGCAGGCTCTGTTCAGTGAGTTTAACCCTTGTGCACTGTACTGATGGAAGTTTTGCCCTTTTGTGTCCAGCTGGGTTTTGGGAAGAGCATGCCTACAAACTGCGTGTGGTTAGATGGGCTTTCCACAAACGTTACGGATCAGTATCTGACCCGACATTTCTGCCGATACGGGCCTGTGGTGAAGGTAGGTGGGAGGCTTTGCTCTGTGCTTCCGAGTCGTTACTGTCTTCCTTTCTTCCCATCCTGTCCTTTCAACCCCACTTTCCAGGGCTTTATAGCTCAGGTAGAAAAAAATTCTTCCCGAGGTGGAATTTGGCTGGCAGGGCTCTGTCAACATTAAAAGCAATCAAAAAGAAGTATTTTGAGTGAGCCGAGATGTTGAGTATTGGAAACCATTTGTTGCTCTTGTGCACTACAGTCTCTCCCAGGCAAAACTTCTTAAATGTTAGTTGGAAGAACAGCAGTCTAATTGCATAATTACTCATACTCGTTAATTACATAATTAGACATAACTATGGGTTTTTTCATCAGACCGAGAGAAAAAAGACTTTTTAAAAGCAGTCAGGACAATCACAGTGCCAAAAGTACATGGAAGACAAGAGAAAGTCAACAATGGTGCAACACACCCATGTCACGCAGCGGGAGCCTCTCCCATGCAAGTGATTTATCATGTGCTTAAACTTCAGTGTGGGAGTTGTCCTGTGTATTTTTATTGGACATGGATGTGTTTAAAATTAAGCAATGTGTGTAAATCTGTGCAGGATCAGGATCTGGCCTCCGCGAAGTTTGTGGGTTTGTGTTGCAGCTTTGACATTCTTTATTGTAGCTGTTGTTGCTTGAATAATACATTTATGCTGCTAAAAGAAAGCAATATTTGGAAATTGGGCATTTAACAACTGTTAAGTGGTACTGCAGACTGGTAACAGAAGCTGGTTCCACTTCGGGATTAAATGTTCCCTTTACCTTTTTTCCCCCCTAAAATGCGTTGGAAATTAAAAAAAAAAAACCCAGAAGGCTAACAAAGAAATGCTACAAAACTCAGTCAACAAAGAAAAAAAATTCAAAGTAAAATACAGAAAAACAAAATAAAGGCATAATATACCTCAAGCCACAATATCCACAATTCAAAGCAGTCCCGTGTCCTTTTATTGTCTCTTCATTCCAGTATGCCTCATCAGAAAAGCCTGGAAATTCACCTTGCTAAAATTTATTTTCTTCCTGGTATCCTCATGACTTAGGATTTTGTTGGGACTGACATTAAGTCCTGTGGATGAGGCTCTTATTTGGTTTTTGTTTTGTTTTTTTGTTTTTTACAGGTGGTGTTTGACCGCTTAAAAGGCATGGCCCTGGTTCTCTACAATGAGATTGAATATGCACAAGCAGCTGTAAAAGAGACCAAGGGGAGGAAAATCGGTGGGAATAAAATTAAGGTGTGCAGAATGACCTCCAAACCAAAGCAAAACAGGCAAAAAAAGAGGAACACATTGTGTTTAGGCCTTCCCCCTTAAATGCTGGCAGTGCAGACTGCCAGGCTTAAGGAATACTTGGCAGGACACACACGTCCCACATATCAAAGGCTTAAATTATATTTTTATACTCGGCTTATCAAGATGTCAGGGAATCCTGAACTGTTACTTATAAAGCCTTTTCCAGTATTCTGCCGTTCGTTTCGCTGAACTTGTCTCTCTGAGCTCCTGAGTGTTGGTGTCCGTGTCACTGCCTCGTTTACCCCAATCCAAGGCAAACTTCTGTCTGTTTTCGTGTTAAAAAAGGGAAATCTGAAGGTGTGAGTTCCTCCAGGGAAACACATGACTGCATACAGCTGCTCCATGCTGATGTCCAAGCTCCGAGGTACAATAACCTCAATATGCAGTCATGGAATCATGGAATGGTTTGGGTTGGAAAAGACCTTAAAGATTCTCGGCCTTCCTTGCAACAAATTTTAAACAATAATTGAAAACACTACTTTAAAAAATGCACAGAAAATACTTTTTGTCATGGTGCAACACAACATTTACAGGTATATCTTGGATTTGGGTGAATGTGGTGATACCTGTTCTGACTGTCTCATCAGTCCCACTAACTGGGGATGTGAGGTGTCAGCCAACCCTTTGAATTATCTTCCTCCTCCTCCTTTCTCCTCTCTTAATGAGTGGGCAGTGATGTCAGGCATGATCTCAGCAGCTTCCGACCTCACCCAGCTCTGCAAGTTGGATATTCTGTAATTTCTGAGTGTGCTGTTGGATATCAGTCGCCTTCCTGTGCAGGAAAGCATATGGTCCTTTCACATCTTGTGTGGATCTTGTTGCTCCATGACTTTGGAATAAGCAACACCCCTGATGTGGGCCTGTGCTCCATTGCTGTGGTTACACACAGGACTGGGCTAACTTAAAAACTAGCAGGAACTAGAATGTTAAAAATATTCCATTATGTGGCATACACGTAATGAAATCCATTCTAATCCTTAATTTTTTTCACTATACCACTAGCTTCTCAGTGCTAGAAAATGCCAGTTGTTGGAGTAGCTGGAACAGGGAGCTGCAGTTCAGGAGACTCGGTTCTTTCCCTGCTCTATAACCCTGGGCAGACACCGTGGATTCAGAATGGATTCATAATCCTGACCCTCTGTAGCACTGCACTGAGATAAAAGGGACTTTGGAACTGTCCGGGCAATAAAAACATCAATACCGCGATAGTCATGTGTATTTTTCCTGCTACTTTTGCCCAACACAAGCAGCTACAGCAATATAGCAAGGAAGTAGTTATACAGCTCCACTGAGAAGGATCTTTATTCCTGGGCATATGCAGGGCCAGAATCAGAAAGTGTTGGACAATCTTTATTAGATTTTACCCCCATTTTCAGTTCTGCTCCCACCTTCAGCAGACAGGGAAATGTTGGCAGAGTGGGAGGTTTCTGTGATGGAATGTGATTTCCCCTTTCTTTTTCAGGTGGACTTTGCAAATCGAGAGAGTCAGTTGGCATTTTATCATTCCATGGAGAAAACGGGTCAAGATATCAGAGACTTCTACGAAATGCTGGCGGAAAGAAGGCAAGTATCAATATCTTAATTCAGTTTTTTGTTTTCCAGCACCATACAAAATCCTTTTACAACCATTGTCCTCCTCTTCATACAATCAAACTTTCTTCATGCCCTAATTCTTAAACAGCTTTTTTCCCCTCTCAACTTTATCCTTATTTTTAAAGTTCTATTAAAAACACCTCTGCGTTTTAATTTTGTTTTTACTTCTTCACTATTTTTAAAATAAATTTAGGTGATCAAACTTAAGCTGTGCAGATTAGAGCAGGCAGGATCTCATGCATCCGAGGCGTAGCCAGTTACTGGAATTCCTGCTGAGGTGGAGGTTTCAGTTGTCTGCGTGATCCGTATTTAAGTATCCAGTTTCTCTGTTGGGTCACCAGGACACAGTTGGGAGTCATTCATCACATCTTAGGAATGCAAAGAGCAGCTTATCTGTGTCAGAGAAATGTGTGTGTTGGTGGGTGTACATAAAGTCTGATAAACTCCCGCTTCTCAGCCCTTGAGCAGAGAGTAAAACCTGATCTTCCACCTCCCCCTTTCCAACAGTTTTGTTTGTAACTTGATAAAATAATACCGTTTGAGTAAGGATGCGTTTTTATTTTGAATAAAGCTGTGTCCTGTGTGGCTACCCCTTGGCAGCAGCTAGCACCACATGCTGCACAGTCACTTATTTATCTCTGAAGACCTGGCACAGAAACATTCCACATTCTGGGCTTTTTTTACCTTCGCTGACTGAAAAAACACCCATGTTTTATTCCCCTCAGAGCCTGGCTCATTGTTAGGGCTCTGCCTGCTCAGGAGTCAGCCCAGCGTGACGCCAGTTGTACCTGGGAGCTGGATAAACGCAGTAGTGTTTTGCAGCAAAATAGATCGGTCTGACATAATGCAAAATGAGCAGATTT
Source organism: Chamaea fasciata (assembly GCF_029207755.1). Lineage (NCBI taxonomy): Eukaryota > Metazoa > Chordata > Aves > Passeriformes > Sylviidae > Chamaea > Chamaea fasciata. Next base: position 7,063,485 of record NW_027094108.1, on the reverse strand, counting down.
AAAAGCAAGCAGGGTTTGGAAATTGGCAATCAGGATTTGCATAATGGAAATACAAGTGTGCCTTCCCCAGGCCTTGCCAGATGTTGTGATGTGCCAGCAATAAGCATTTCCTCAGAACTGCGCAGGATGCAGGCAAGAGAAGGGCGTTTTTGCATGTCTTTTAGCACACAGGACTCAGGTGGGCTTGTCTTTGCCATGGAATAATCCTGAGCAGGACCCTGATTTCTGGTGTTTGGGCACACATTGGTCTGGTTTTTCCTTCTCTGTCACTCTGCTCACATGTGACAGGGATAACAGATCATGGAGCAGTAGAGCAAGCTCTGCAGTGACTCCTGTAATGCTGCAGCTTCTGGTGCCCCTCCAAGCTCCTCCTTGCAGACGTACTGATATCTCCACAAACCACCTTCCCTCAAGGTTGTAGTTGGAGTCAGTCTGAATAGGACCCAAAGGGAAAAAAATAGTGAAGAAACAAACAAAATCGTTTATCGATATTTTTAACTTCACAGCTGCTTTTCACAACATCCCACATCACTTGCAGCATGAGTTTTTTGTCTTCCATGTTTTGACCCTTTTTCGGTTTTGTATGTTTCTTAAAAGGTGGAGGTTGCCAGCTTTTAACATAAAACATAAACTGTGAAACCCAATAAACCTATGAAGAATCCCAGAATCATTTTGGTTGGAAAAGACCTCCAAGGTCATCGAGTCCAAGCTGTGATTGATCCCCTCCTTGTCAGCCAGCCCAGAGCACTCAGTGCCACATCCAGGCCTTTCTTGGATGCCTCCAGGGATGGGGACTCCAAACCTCCCTGGGCAGCCCCTTCTATTTCCTGACCACCTTTTCTGTGGGGAAATTCCTCCTGATGTCCAGCCTGAACCTCCGGAGGCACAGCCTGAGGCCGTTTCCTCTTGTCCTGTTTCTTGTTCCCTGGGAGCAGAGCCCAACCCCACCTTAGTACAGTGTGTGCAAAACACTCTGTAATGGTGGGGAATTTGAACTCCAGCTTTATTCCACTTCCCTGCCATGTTTCGTCTTACAGATGACTTATTTTTACTTCTTGGAGGTATTGAAATAACAACATTAATTGCTTCACTTACTTAGCTGAATGAATTCACCTGATCTTATAAACAACCTGGTACTTGTTTACTTGGTTTTACTGTAAACAGGCAATGCTAGCAAGTCACATGCGTGCACAAGCCTGGACTTTGATTTGACTCATGTTTTCAGAGTCAATTGAGGGTCTTATCCCCCCTCTGGATAAGGGGGTGTCTTCACCCTGCAGCCTTGTGTGGGTTCACAGGTGCTGTGCTGGTTTTACTTTCATTTCATTCAAGGTTTGAATTTGACAGAAACAAAGGTGTAAGGGTGGTGAAACAATGCTTCGAAGAGCTGTTATGATGCTACCCACAAAGTACATTTGGTATTTGGTAAGTTAACAAAAGTATTTAGCCCACTGCACACACAAATTCCTTGCCAAACCTCTGTGTGCAGCTGCCTTGATGCACACAGGAAAAAAGATGAGAAAACTGTTCCTTTACATAGCAAAAAAATACGGTAACAGAGTACATTGGTTGAGAAGGAGAACTAGAATCTGTTTATTCTTATGTTTAGCAGAGACGAGCGAAGAGGATCCTACGAATACGCCCCTGACCGTACTTATTACGAGACTGTTCGGACCCCGGGGACATATCCTGAAGATCCTCGGCGGGAATACCCAGCTCGGGGCAGAGAATTCTATGCCGAGTGGGATCCCTACCAAGGAGACTACTATGACCCACGATACTATGACGACCCTCGCGAGTACCGGGATTACCGGGGAGATCCGTACGAGCAGGACATCCGGGAGTACAGCTACAGGCAACGGGAGAGGGAGAGGGAGAGGGAACGGTTCGAATCTGATCGGGACAGAGACCACGAACGTAGGCCGATTGAGCGGAGCCAGAGCCCGACGCATTCCCGGCGACCACAGAGCCCCGGAGCATCCCCCTCGCAGTCAGAACGGCTGCAGAGCGACTCGGAGAGGAGGATTTACAGCAGGTCTTCAGATCGCAGTGGCAGCTGCAGCTCACTGTCCCCACCGCGATACGACAAGCTTGACAAAGCCCGTGTGGAACGATACGCAAAAAATGAGAAAGTGGAGAAAGAGCGCGTTTTCGAGCAGGAGAGGGTGGACAAGGAAAAGCGCTTGGTGAGGAAAGAAAAGCTGGAAAAAATAGAAAAGGAGAAAACAGATAAGCAGAAACGAAAAGCAAAAATCCATTCACCCAGCTCTCAGTCCTCGGAAACAGATCAGGAGAATGAGAGAGAGCCCAGCCCAGAAAAACAGAAGGGCAACAGTAAACAAAGCAAAGAGAGGGGTGACAAAGAAGGGGCAGCAAAGAACCGCCTGGAACTGATGCCCTGTGTTGTGCTGACCCGTGTGAAGGAAAAGGAGGGCAAGGTGATCGATCAGCCTGCACTGGAGAAACTGAGGGCAAAGCTGGATAACGATGCTCTGAAATCCCCACTGCTTGAGCAGAAAACCCAGATGTCCCAGGCTGACCAAGCCAAGTCTGAGCAGTCTAAACTAGAACCTGTCAGAACCAAGGTACAGAAGGAGAAAGCCCTTGCCAGCCACATTGAAGTGGTGGACAAGGAGGGAAAAATGAAACCCAAAAAGCACTTGAAGATGGAACAAACTTCTGAGGGTGCCAATGCAGTTGATTTAGACAAGTTGGAGGCTCGTAAAAGGCGTTTTGCTGATGCGAATCCGAAACCCGACAGGCAAAAACTGGATGTTAAACGGAGCAGCCAAGATGAGGAGGATGCACGTGTGGTTTTGAAAAAGCAGCTTGATGCAACAGCGTCGTCTAGAGAAGCACCAGTATTAAGGGAAGGAGAATTGGAGAGAAAACCCCTGAGGAAGGAGGTGCTTAAAAGGGAATCTAAAAAACTCAAACTGGAAAGACTTATTCCTGTTACTAGTCCCAAAGAAATTCAGGACACTCTTAATGTTGGTGGGATTGGCATGCGTCCTACCCTGGATCTGCAGGCAAGGCTCATCGAGGCACCCGATGAACCTGTGGAAGTTCAGGAACTGCCTCCTAAAAAACTGAACCCGGTAAAACCCCAGCATAAACAGGTACAACCGCTGGACGAGCAGGGAACGGAGAGAGAGGACACAAGGAAGAATTACTCTGGCCTTCCTGAAGAAACACCAGACCATAAACTTGGCCAAGAGAAACCTCAGACAGCTGACACGGAGGAGAAAATCAGCATTGACATTGACCACACGCAGAGCTACCGCAAACAAATGGAGCAAAGTCGCAGGTTGAAACAGCAGCTGGAAATGGAGATAGCAAAGTCTGAGAAGTTTGGCAGTCCAAAGAAAGATGTGGATGAGTATGAAAAGCGGAGTCTGGTTCACGAGGTGGGAAAGCCTCCACAGGATGTCACCGATGACTCTCCACCAAGTAAAAGGAAAAAGACTGACCAGTTTGACTTTGAAATTAGCACTAAGAGAGAAAGGAACTACAGAAGTTCTCGTCAGGTGAGCGAGGACTCTGAAAGGATGTCCTGTTCCCCAAGCATCAGGCACTTCCCATTCCATGAGGATGACGACACACTCGATTCTCCGAGGTTAATGCCATTGAAGGAAACCAAAGAGTCGCCTAAAATAGAAGAAAAGGGCCTTTCATACTCCAACATGACTGTGAGGGAGGACTCACTGAAGTTCAATCCTTACGATTCCAGCAGAAGGGAGCAGATGGCAGAAATGGCTAAAATAAAACTCTCTGTGCTGAGTTCTGAGGAAGACTCAAGTAGGTGGGAAACCCAAGTGAAGCAAGAGCCTGGGAGAGTTGATATCAGCTTTCCAAGCAGCATTGTGAAAAGAGACAGTATACGGAAACGGTCTGTCCGAGACCTGGAACCTGGGGAGGTGCCTTCAGATTCGGATGACGATGGCGAAAACAAGCCCCATTCCCCAAAAGCCTCGTCCTTGTTAGAGAGTTCCAGGTTGTCTTTTTTATTAAGGGACAGAGAAGAGAAGTTCCGTGAAAGAGAGGAAAGACTCCAGTCCAGTTCCTTAGAAAGAAACAAATTCTACTCTTTTGCATTGGACAAGACAATCACACCTGACACAAAGGCCTTGCTTGAAAGGGCTAAATCTCTCTCTTCCTCCAGAGAGGAAAACTGGTCCTTTCTAGACTGGGATTCAAGATTTGCCAGTTTCAGAAACAATAAAGACAAAGAGAAGGTTGACTCAGCTCCAAGACCTATTCCATCCTGGTATATGAAAAAGAAAAAAATCAGAACCGATTCCGAAGGTGGAAAACTTGATGATAAGAAAGAAGATCATAAAGAGGAGGAACAAGAGCGGCAGGAACTGTTCGCTTCTCGGTTTTTGCACAGTTCAATCTTTGAACAGGACTCCAAACGCCTGCAGCATTTAGAGAGGAAGGATGAGGATCTGGATTTCATCTCTGGAAGGTTGTACGGGAGACAGTCGTCCTCTGATGGGACAAACAGCACGGCTGATTTGGTGCAAGAGCCAGTGGTTCTCTTCCACAGTAGGTTCGTTGAGCTGACACGAATGCAGCAGAAAGAAAAGGAGAAAGATCAGAAGCCAAAAGAAGTGGAGAAACAGGAAGATAAAGAAAACCGGCCAAAAACACCAGAAATGGTTCCTGATAGTAAAGAAACAGAACATAAACCTTCCTCAGTTGTTGGTCCTTCTTCAGTCACCGTCCTCCCACAGGAACCAGCTCCCATCGCTCCTGAGAAAATAGTGAATGAAAAGGTCCTGGTGGAACCAGCTTCTGTCAAAGAAGAGAAACCTTCTGAACCTGCTGCTGCAGCAGAGGAACAAAAACCTTTTCCTGAACTTGCTGCTCCTGTCAAAATAGAACCACCTGAGCAAACAGAACCTCCGCCAGTTATAGAAGCAAGCAAAGAAATTGTTACTACAACCCTGGCACCAGAGGAAGATGCTGTGGCAACAGAGCATCCTTCGTACTTGGATACCAAACCTCCCACTCCTGGGGCCTCATTTTCTGATGCAGACATCAGTGTAGATCCAGAACCTGAGGCTGTCCAGCTTCTTCCACCTCCGCCCAAGCTAGTTCAGAAGTCAGATGAGGCTGCAGAACCTAAAGAAGAAAATCCTCCACTGTCCGCGAATACCGATGCTGGTGTGAGTCAAAAGGTGGAGGCGGCTGCTGAGGTCCTGCCACCTGTTTCCGACAACGATATGGAAGTGGACCCTCCGGTTGTTGTAAAAGATAAAAAATCCTACAAAAGTAAACGGTCCAAGACTCCCGTGCAGTCAGCTGCAGCTAACGTTGTGGAAAAGCCCGTCACAAGGAAGAGCGAAAGAATTGACCGTGAAAAACTGAAAAGGTCAAGCTCTCCTCGCGGGGAGACCCAGAAGCTTTCTGAATTGAAAGTGGAGGCAGAAAAGGTTTCAAGGAATGCTGCTAAATCCCCAAGTTCTGCTGCAGAGCCAGAAAATGTGGAGCTGAGCTTGCCAATAGGCCGGACCAGGCGCAGAAACGTAAGGTCGGTCTATGCTACCACAGGGGACAACGAAGGCCCATCTCCGGTGAAGGACTCCATGGAGGTCACTAGATCCACCAGGAAGAGAGTGGAAAAGGAACCACAGGAAACAGTGACAACTGTTCCCACAACCCCAAGGAGGGGAAGACCTCCCAAAACCCGCCGTAAGCCGGAGGAGGACATCTCTCCGATAAAGACCGAACCGGTACAACAAGATGTGGAGGAGGCTGAAACTAAAGATACTGTGGAAGCTCCTAAACCTGCAGAGGGTTGGAGGTCTCCTAGATCCCAGAAGCTCACACACACTCACCCATCAGCTGCTACAAGCCAACAGGGGAAGAAAGGGAAGAATGAACCTAAAGCCGATACCACGACTGAATCCGAAGATGCTCCTGAAAGAAGCGGTCAGGAATCCAGCATCAGTGACAACAGCAATAAAGCAAAAGCCGCTGAGAAAGAGCCGGCAGCAAGTGAGCAGAAACGTGATCGGAAGGAACTGGATGTGGAGAAAAATCAGCTAGAAATCCCCACAGTTGAGATCATTGAGAAGAAGCCGGTGCCAGAAAAGGTTACAAAATCCAAAAGGGGAAGGTACAAAAACACCAAAACCGTCGTTGATAAGGCATCCGTCTGTCTCAAAAATGTAGAAATACGTCTCAACGTCGATGAAGTCAAGGGCGCCTTGCGGCCCACTGAAGAGGAGGCAGAGCCGGTGGCGGTGTCACCACCCAAGATGAAGAGCCCTCCAAAAGAGGACATCCTGCCACCCCACTTCTCTAAAAATGAGGTAGAAGATTCATTCTCAGAAATGGAAAAGGAGGTGATGCGCGAGCCCAAGCAGTCGCCTGAGGCTGCCCAGTTAGCAAAGCAGATTGAGCTCGAGCAGGCAGTGGAGAACATTGCAAAACTCACTGAAACTCCTCCAACAATTGCTGCCTATAAGGAGCCAACAACAGATGTGGCTGAAGTCCGTCAGGAGGAGGAGGCAGATAAACCCGCACACCAGGCCAGTGAAACGGAGCTGGCAGCAGCCATTGGCTCCATTATCAATGACATTTCTGGGGAGACAGAAAGCTTCCCTGCACCGCCAACATACCCTGCTGAATCTGAGGCTGAAATCCCCACAGTGCCCTTGGTGTTGCAGTCCCCTCGGGAGGAGATGGAGCCTGAGACAGATCAGGCAGTGAACAATATCCTAGAAACTGAGGCTGCCATCGAGCCTGTGGTGCAGCCGGTCCCTGGCTCTGTCCCGTCGGCGTTGGAGACTGAGAGCAAGGAGTCTGAAGTCAGCTTCAGCGAATCTTCCAACTCCGCGCAGGAGGCCGACACCTTGCAGGAGGCTGAAGTTGCTCGGAAGGAAAAGGGGCGGCAGAAAAGCACACGGCAGAGACGCAAGAAGAGCACGAGCAGGAAGGGTGACACCACCGAAGTCAACACCTTTGAGCCAGAGAGGCTGCAGAGCAAATCACCCCCTGCCAATGAAGTAAAGACAAAACCTGAAGAAGCCTCGAAGGAGGAAAAGCAAATCAAACCCACAGCATCCGTGGATCCAAATGCCTCTGATGTCACCAAGGCTGTGACTGCTGATGTCGTGGCTGCACATGAGGCTGCCCCTGAGAGCAGCACCTCTCCAAAGGTGCCCGCTCCAGCTCCTCTGGACCTGGGTGCCCCACCAGTCCCCCTTGACGAGGGGAGTCAGAGCGGGTTCAAGATCCGGTCACCCCTGGAGAGTGCTCCCATCACACCGCCAAGTGCCCCGAATGCTGCCCTTCCTGCTATTCCCGCAGCGGCAGCCAAGCTGCCCACCCCAGTGCCCTCCACCATTGTCCCCCTTCACTCCGGTGCTGCCAAGGTGCCGGAGTGGATGGTCAGGCACGAGGAGCCCCGTGCCCGTTCCACACCCCCGCCCGCTCTCCCACCAGACACAAAGGCGTCGGATATCGACACAAACTCCAGCACTTTGAGGAAGATACTCATGGAGCCCAAATATGTCTCGGCGACGAGCATAGCCTCCACGCATGTGACGACAACGCATGCGGAGCCAGTGAGCGCGCCGTGCCTGGAGGAGGCAGCTCTCCACCCTGCTGTGGAGGCCGTCAAGCCGGTTTCCGAGGAGAAGCCGGCCGTTCCTGTCACCAACGCCCTGGACCCACCGGTGGCCGAAGCGCCAGTGTTCAGCGAGAAGGAAAAGATCAACACCGTGATTGCTCCCAAAGCCACTTCTGTTATCAGCAGGATGCCCCACAGCGTGGATCTGGAGGATGCTCCGAGGATCACCTTGGTGAAACAAGCTCCCCAAACCCAGACCTGCCTCATTAACGCTCCCTCGCCAAAATTTAAGCAGAGATCAAGTACAAATGATAACAGCAGGTTTCATCCAGGATCCATGTCTATTATCGAGGAGAGGCCTGTGGAGACTGGGTCCAGCCCAGGGCTGCGGGTGAACACCTCGGAAGGTGTGGTGCTCTTGAGTTACTCAGGGCAGAAGACAGAAGGCCCTCAGCGAATCAGTGCCAAGATCAGCCAGATTCCCCCAGCCAGTGCTGTGGACATCGAATTCCAGCAGTCTGTATCCAAGTCTCAGATTAAACAGGAGCCTGTCACACCGTCCCAGACAGCACCAAAAGGCTCCCAAACCTCGGCGGGCTACGGGACTGTTTCCACCCATTCTTCATTGGTACTGGGAACACAGCCCTACAACACCTCGCCTGTCATCTCCTCTGTCAAACAGGAGCGTGCTGTGCTGGACAAGTCCGACTCGTCACACCTTGCTGTCCAGACCCCGGCGTCTCAGCCCGGCAAGGTCCTGACACAGACGGTAAACACTCCACCCGTGCTGGTCCATAACCAGATGGTCGTGAACAAAAAACTGTCTGACCCAGCTGCTCTGAAAGTGGAGACAAAGACTCTGCAACCCTCCAACCTGAGTCCTGGAGTTAGTCCTCACCACCCTTCCCTCTCTGGGAAGATGCACTCGGAAGCAAACCATGTCAGCTCGGGCCCCAGCACCCCGACCGACCGGGCCATCTCCCACCTGGGAGTCACCAAACAGGAGCCGCACTCGCCACGTACCAGCGGGCACTCGCCGTCACCGTTCCCCCGGGCCTGTCATCCCGGCAGTACCTCGTCTCCGGCTTTGTCCAGCAGCGCCCCGGTCATGCTGGCACCAGGAATTCCCGTTCCTCAGTACATATCCAGCATGCATCCTGAGCAATCTGTTATCATGCCCCCCCACAGCGTAACACAGACTGTGTCCCTGGGCCATCTGTCCCAAGGTGAGGTGAGGATGAACACCCCTCCTCTCTCCGGCATTCCCTACGGCATCCGCCCAGAAGCGCTCCACTCCCCACGAGCTGCTCTGCAACCCCAGATGGAGATCAAACCTCAGCGATCCAGCACGCCCCAGCCAGCACCCATCCGAGACATTGTCATGCCCCCGCTGTCCTCCCAGCATCCTCCCGAGGAGGAGCTGCACTTCCACCACACCGCCGTGTGCCGCGGGCCAGCCCCGGTGCAGTCCGACGTGCTGGTGATGCAGCCCGACTACCGAATGCACCCCAGCAGCCTGCGGCTGGACCAGTACAACGTCCCGCGGGACGTCAGGATGATCATGCACCCGCACATGGCCGCCGTGGGCGAGCACCACTCGGAAACACGACAATCCCGGACACCTGAAGGGGCCGTCAAAACTCCCCCGGTCAGTAAGACCCCACAGCCTGGGAAAGAGACTCCCAAATCCTCGGAAGGCAAGATGGCCCACTCTCCCCACAGTGAGCCCCGGCTGCTCAGCGTGCCCTCGGGCAGCCAGCTGCCTGGGTTGCCCCTGACACAGCCCGTGGTGGTCCCACATGGGGTGCAGATCATGCATCCTGCCGGGAGCTCCTTCCACGATTACCGCTCCGTCTACGGCGACATGAGGAATTACCACACGGCGCAGCTTGGACATCCGCAGTTCCCGGGTGCCTCGCCCATCGGGCTGTCCTCCCGGAGCATGACCCCGTCTCAGGTGAGAAGGAAAACCCTTTATCCGTCTCCCTGGAATCTGGAGGGGTTTGAGCTGTTTCTTGTTGGAGTATGGGGTTCAAATGCTGCTTAGCATCAGAGGAAGCCAAAACAACCCATTTCCTGAACTCCTCTGGGACTCCACCCAGGAGTTTCTGGATGTGACCGTGTCGGGGGGAGAACTGTCAGTACCAAGGTGTGGTGTGTGGGTCAGGCACTCTTGGAGGAATGGTGAGGCTAAGGATGGGCTTGGGGCAGGATTCAGGGAGTGGTGTTTCAGCTCAGGTGGGCTTGGACGTGGGGGACTCTCCCAGGTGCTGCCACAGCAGGGCTGGAGCTGTGACACGGATGTCTCCACTAGGAATCTGGTGGTGTCCTGGCAGCCTTACAGTGGGGTTGAATACACCCTCGGCCTAAACATCTTCCCTTTTTTCCCCTGCCTGCTTCCCAGGGTCTGCCGGAGGGTGAGCACTCGCACCCCAGCCAGCCAGTCCGCAGCAAGACCCCTCAGATCCCACAGGATCCCAAGGGCCCATCGGCAGCAGGGCCAGAGCAGAGTCACCACACTTCCGTGAACCGGCACACGGCGCAGATGGACCCCCACGTCCACCTCCAGAGGGCACAAGGGGATACGAGCCAGACCTCCTACCCCTCGCCTGTTGCCATCTCCATGAAGCAGGAGCTTCCGTCGCCACACCAGCCACAGGCGGTCCCCAAGCAGTCTATGTTTATCCCCACGACCTCGGGGCCGCCCCTCAGCCGCCCGGAGCCCCAGTCCACGCTCAAGCAGGAGCCATCCCCTCACCCCGTGTCCCAGAGACCAGTGGACATGGTCCAGCTCCTGACAGTGAGTGTCGTGCTCCTGATCCGGGGGGAAATCGCCTGGTTCTGTCTCAGCCATAGCACCGTCTCTGACCTTTCTTGCAGAAAACTTCAGATGCAGAAAAGGCATTGTTTGTTTTTTGCCTTGTTTTGTTCCTGATGGATTTTAGCATGTTTACTCTTCCAAGTCAGTTTTACAAGTCAGCCTTTTCGTGGAGAGTGTTTCCTCGTAGGCAGGGGAGAGTGTTGGTGTATTTCATTTAAATAGAAAGGAAAAACCACTCTCACAAGTGTAGAAAATGAGGAAAAGGAGGGAGGCAGTGAGGAACAGGTACCAGCATGGAGGTGAGAGTTGTGTTCAGCACCAAATATCTCCCATACATCCTCGAGCAGTTCTTCTGTTGTTTCTCAATTTGTCCATTTGTAAAAGGGAAAACAGCATTCGGGAACAGCCCTGGGTGGGCAGCAGAGGAATTAGGATGACAGGACCCACCCAGGCAGACTGGCCAGCTGGAAGGAAAAGGACTGAATTCCTGTTTTAGGGATGTCAGCCAAGCCTGGCTTGTAGAGGGTTGATCTGGTGTTACATCTTTGCTGAGCCTTTAAACCTTCGATGGAAGTATCGGAGGCAGCTGAGCCGGGATTTCAGATCCCACTGCCCTTGCTTTGTGTGTAATACTCTTCTCCCTCTCTTCCCAGAAATACCCCATTGTCTGGCAGGGTCTCCTGGCTCTCAAGAACGACACGGCGGCCGTGCAGCTGCACTTCGTGTCCGGGAACAACGTCCTGGCGCACCGGTCACTGCCGGCGCCCGAAGGAGGGCCCCCGCTGCGGATCGCGCAGCGCATGCGGCTCGAGGCCTCCCAGCTGGAGGGGGTCGCACGGAGAATGATGGTGAGGGCCCGGGGTGGGGCAGGGAGGGAGTTTGGGAGTCCCCGTGCTCAGAGCCGGGCTGGTCTCGTCAGCTGTGGGGCTGAAAACCACCAGTGCTCCCAGAAACCTGGGCTTCTGCCATGTGGGCTCCCCCACATGAGAGAATGGGCGTGGCCCCAGCGCTGCCAGGGCCCAAGGAGTGTTTGGACGCTGCTCTCAGGGTGGGATTGTTGGGATCCTGTGCATGGCCCGGAGTTGGACTTGATGATCCTTGTGGATTCCTTCCAATCCAGGAGATCCCTGTGATTCTGTTTTGGGATCCTGGTATTAACACTGATTCCTGCAACCCAGAGAGTGTAACACAGGTTGCAGGTGATGAGCAGTAGCTCTCGCACTGCATTTATGGAAAAGGCAGCGAGAGCTGGGAAACCCTTAAGTCACCCTCAGCCCTGGCACAAACTCCTCCTGACTTCAGTGTGTCTGAGTAGGGTGGGAAGGGAAGTTCAGGTGACCGTGAAAATACACCTTTAGTCCTTTCCACCATGGCAGAGCTCTCAGCAGGTGTTGGAGTCACAGAATCCTAGGCTGGTTTGGGTTCAAGGGGCGTTAAAGCCCATCCCACCCCCTGCCATGGGCAGAGACACCTTCCATTATCACTGGTCGCTCCAGGCCCCGTCCAGCCTGGCCTTGGACACCTCTGGGGATGGGGCAGCCACAGCTTCTCTGGGGTATAAATTCTAACATCAGGGAGTTTAAAGTGAGGATTTTGCCTCCTGGATAGTGCACGGATGGCTGGAAAACACTCCCTCACTCATCCAGCATTTCCCTGAGCATGTCCTTCCCTTGCAGGTGGAGAGCGATTACTGCCTGCTGCTGGCCCTGCCCTGCGGCCGGGACCAAGAGGACGTGGTCAGTCAGACGGAGTCGCTCAAGGCAGCGTTCATCAGTTACCTGCAGGCCAAGCAGGCTGCAGGCATCATCAACGTCCCCAACCCCGGCTCCAACCAGGTACGGGCACGGAACGCCCGCAGTGCCACAGGGACACCAAACCCGTCCCTAAGGGGGAGCAGCTCAGGCTTCTGCTCTGGAGCTGCCTGGGGTTATAGGTCAAACAACCCCCACATTTTCATCACCCATCAAACACGTGGATGGGATCCGTAAATTACTGATGGGATTACTGTAATCGTTGATGGAATTGATGAAAGCGACCCCAAAGGCAAAAAAAAACCCCAAATGTGTGTTTGGTGTGTTCCCAGTTCATCATCTTGGGTAGAAGAGCAATCAAATGCATTTTACAGCTCTTTATCTCTGAACTAGAGTCTTCATTTCTTGCCCATATCCTGATTTTTCCAGGACAGCTGGCCTTTTCTTGTGGAATGCATTTGGTGCCATGGAAGGTTTTTTCCAGGTGTGTTGCTGCACTGAATGCTATTTCACCTGTGTGTAATTTAATTCTGGGTGTAAAGAGCCCAGAATGAGCTGCCAGCGCTTGGAGCAACCACTGAAATGGTAATTGATGGGAATTTTTCTGCCTTTCCCAGCAAAATCAGCCAGCTCCTACACTTGTGGTGGGAAAACTCCCCACCTGGGCAACAAAACTCATGGTTTCTTTTTTATGCAAGATTGAGGATCCTTTAAGCACCCAGAACATCACTGAAATGTTCCGTTTTTAAACATTTCTAGGTGTGGGTTGTCTCTGATCCATGGTTTTTCCCTCCTTGCAGCCTGCCTACGTTCTGCAGATCTTCCCACCCTGCGAGTTCTCGGAAAGCCACCTGTCCCGCCTGGCCCCGGACCTCCTCGCCAGCATCTCCAACATCTCTCCTCACCTGATGATTGTCATCGCGTCGGTATGAGCTGTTTACCAGTTACTGACTTTTTCTTATTTTAATTTTAATTTTTTTAATTTTTCCAAGGCCCTGCAGCAAAAAACAAACAACTACAACAACAAAAAGCCCATTAAAAAAAAAAACAAACCCACAAAATTTAATTTAAAAATAAAACTAATTCAAAAGAAGGAGAGAAGGTTATGAAACAAACAAACAAAAAAATGCTGCCAGAAATCAGCCTCCTGCCCGACCGGCCTCGATCAAACCTTGGATGTTTACATGTTGCTTTAGCTTATGGACAACTGATGCACTCAGCAGGTGGACTGGGCTTGGGTTCCCATGCCTCCTTTTTGGGGAAAAAAACACACAAAAAAGAAAAAAAAAAAAAAGAAAAAAAAGAGAAAAGGATGGCTTATTTTTTTTAACAAAAAAAAAAAAAGGAAAAAAATAAAAAAGAACCTGAACTGCCTTTGCACTAAATTAGTGACTCGGACTTTGCACAGTTGGAGACGCTGTGACGTTCTGGATGTCTTGACACACATTTACCGCACCGTGGACGTTCCGCAGGGACTCTGCTGAGATTTGTGGGTCAAGGAGCATTTCACAGTTATCTTTTATTTTATTGGTTGTTTCGTCGGGTTTTTTTGTTGGTTTTTTTTCCTTCTTTTGGGGTTGTTTATTTTTTTGGGGGGTGTTATTTTTTTCCGGATGTGAACCTTCCTCTTCCTCCACCTGCCCCTGCTGCAGCCGTCTTCTCATCATCTGGGATGTACAGTTTACACTGAAAAACAAGAGAATACAAAAACAACAAAACAAAAGGGAGAGCTTTTTTCCTTCCTGGTGGGATATGCAGAACTCAGTGGGTGTGTGTATATATAAATATATATATAATATATATAAATATATATAATACTGACTTTAAAAAAAAAATCAAATCCCCACAACATACATTTTTTTTTAATCTGTGCCAAAAATGTGTTTTCAGAGAAAAAAAATCTTATTTTCATACTCAGACTTTGTATTGTCACTCATTTGTAAGTGCGCTTCATTTAAACATCCCCTCGTCTCATCAGCTGTGGAAGTGTTATACACTTGTACAAAGACTGCCCCGGCCCCCCTCGCCTCCCCTAACACTTAATTAATTTATGGAATTTTTTTTTTTTTTTTGGTTTATTTTTGGTTTTATTTTTTTTTTCTCAGCGCAGTTTTGTTTTGTGTGTCCATTGGATTACGAACTTTATTAAAAAATACAAAACACGGCGGTGCCCCGACCTCGTCCCTCGGCGCGGGGAGGGGGAGTGGGGAGGGGGAGGTTTGGGGGCTGCCAGGGGTCACCCACCTCTCCTTTAAAAACAGCCAGGAAAAAAGATCACACTAAACCAAATTTCTCGATTTTCCCTCCTCTCTCATAAATACTTGTGAAAACTGAAATTGCAGCGTTTGCCCCAATTTCTGATCTCACCACGCACCAACTCTTCACTGGAAATTATCCCTGGATTACTGATACTCATCATTGTTTGAAATGTAAGAGCCAGACTCGATGTTTTTCACTGCTTTTCCACCCAGATCCCTGTCAGGTGCAAGTGGGAAGCCTAAAATCAAGGCTGATGTAAATGGGTTAAAATCAAGCAAATGTGGTAAAAAAGGAGGTTTAGGGCAGAATTTGGGGGGTGGCGTCCAAAATCAGTGGAGACCCTCACCCTGCACGCCCGGGCTGAGGGTGGGGGGCAGAACAGAGCCTGTTTTGGGGTAAAACCAGGACAAAAAGGTGCTGCTGATGCCCCAGGATGGAGGTGGGTGTTGGGAGCCCGGCCAGGGACACCCCACAGCGACCCCCAAGTCCCACTGGGGGGGTCAGGGTGGGGCCTTGGACTTCATCCCTTCCCCAGAGAGTGAGGTGGGGCTGATGGACAGACCTGGGACACAGATGGGGCTTGGATGGACGGACGTGTGGATTACTGGGGCAGAGGGAAAGGGTCTGACCTTGCTGGTGTCTGCGTGGGGCCTTTGGGTTAAAAAGGGGCGGTTTTGGGGTATTGTGCTGGAGGGCACTGTCCGTGTGTCCAGCCAGATGTGAACTGTCCGTGTGTCCAGGTGTCTGTGCAATGTCCATCCACCCAGCTGGGCCTGGACCCATCTGTCCATCCAGGCCCATCCCTTTCACCCACCCATCTCATGGATCTGTCAGATGGACAGAACAGGGGAGTGTCCAGCTGGACAGTTGGACACCGCATATCCAGCTGAAAACATGGATGTTGTATCTCCAGCTGGACACACCGACATGGATGGACATCCAACTGGACAAATGTGTTTTCATCTGGACAGTTGGACATGCTCATGCCCAGCCAGCCACTTTCCTCCTCCACCCCTGGGCATAAATGGCCCCAAAATGTTGGGGGTTTTTTTGCCCCACAGGCGCCTCTTGGAAAGCAGCAATTTCACCCCCCTGCCCCACCCCCCTCCTGCCCCTGCCCTGCCCCCACAGCCCCCGTGTCCATCTGTCTGAGCCCATCCCGGTATCCATCTCCCAGCCCAGGCTCTGAGAATGGGGGAAGGGTCCGGCCCAATCCCAGCTCCAAATCCATGGAAAGTGCGGAATGGGGTGGGGGTGGGGGGGTCTGAAATCGCAGGTTTTGGAGAGGCACCTTGGGGCAAAAAGGGCATTTTTGGGGCATTTATGCCCAGGGGTGGAGGAAAGTGTCTGTCCTGTGTGTCCAGCTGGATGTGCAGTTGTCAGGACATGTGATGGTCCCTCTGTCCGACTGTGAATGTAACCAGCCGTGTGTCCATCCATTCTGTGTGTCCAGCTGGACATGTCCCTGTGTCTGCCTGTCCAACCTTCTCTATGTCCATGCCTCCAGCCGTCCAGCTGAACATCCAACCATCCACAGCCTTGTCCATGTGTCCAGCTGGACAGCGCAGTCTGTCCTGAATCCTCCAACCCCTCTTGGCTGGGAGCAGGAATGAGGACAGATGGACACATGGATGGATGGTGGCACAGGTGAGCACATGGATGGACAGACTCATGTCCAGGTGTCCAACTGGACGTGAAACACTGTCTGGCCTGAAGGTGACCTGTCCGTGTGTCTCTGGCACTGTCCAACCATGCACGGACCAGCAGCCACGTGTCCAGCTGGACCTGCAGCCGTCTGTGTGTCCATCCGTCCCAGCTGGACACATCCCTGTCACTGTGTCTGTGCGTGTCTCCCTTCCCTCCCCGCCCTGGGGAGCTGGGGGGCTCGTAGGGGACAGAGCAGGAGGCGAGTGTCAGGCGGGCACCCTCTGGGGCTCCTGCCCCTCCTGTCCTGCGGCCCCCCAGCCCCAGCAGTGGGGGGACAAGGCTGGAGCCAGCACTGCCCCCGGGTCCCCTGGGATAGGGACGGACAGGGATGGACACATGGCCTCGGAGACCCGCAGCCGCCCCTCCAGCTGCAGAGCCCGGGGGGCCCTTGTGGGTGTCCCAGCTGAGCACCCAGACCCTGCGTGGGGCAGGACAGGCTCCCACCCCTCACCTCCAGCCCGCAGCACCTTTTCTCCAACACTGCTCCCTCGGTGGGGGTCAGCAGGTGAGGGTCTTCTTGGGCTTTACCCCCGAAGTCCCCAGCGGCTGTTCTGGGTGAGGCTGAAAACCTTAAACCACTGTTTTTGCCTTTTATCCACTCATTTGTCCCTGCTTTTAGCACATCCCACTCTCAGCAGTGACTGGAGCATTTCAGTCCCGCCCCACACTGGGCTTCAGCTCATCACGAGCCTCAAACCATCCCCCGGGGGGGAGGAATCCGCAGCGTCCCCCCCCAGTCCCCGAGCACCAACCCTTACAAAATATTGCATTTTATTCCATCTCTTTCCTTCCAGAAATACACTTTTTACACCATTTCCGAGCTGTCTCTTAAATAAAGGCTGGGCAGGGGCGCGGTCACTCGGGGGGCGGGGGCGGCCCCTCGGCCGGGGGGGCCGGGGCAGCGGCCGGGGGAGGCTCGGCGCCGTCCCGGGGCCGGAAGAGGAGCTCCCCGGCGGGGATGACCTGCTCTGCCGGCCAGCCCGCGGCGCCGTAGGGCTGGTAGAAGTCCGGCTCTGCCTGGAACATGACGAGCGCCTGGGCCGTGTGGATGCGCACGTGCTGTGCCAGGCTGCTGGCGTCCAGGAATTTCTCCCCGCAGGAATCGCAAGCGTAAAGGATCTGCGTGTTGGGGTCTGCCGGGGGAGAGAACAACGGGCACAAAATGGGGGAGGCGCTGGGGTGGAGCGACAGGAAGAGCCAGCCCGCTATTCCGGGTCCCGGAGGGGCCGGGGTGGGGGGATGGGAGGAGCCAGCCCGGTGTTCTCAGCCTCACCTGCCTCCTGCACCTGCTTCACCGCTTTGGTGATCTCAGCTTTAAGTGCTTCGGTCTCATCAGCTGTCACCGCGGCCGCCACAGGTACCACTGCGGGGACAGGGACATTGCGGGGGACAGGGACATTAGGGGGGCCTGGGCAGGAATTGCCCCCCCCGGCTGTGGATCCTGCCCAGTGCCGAGGTTGGGAGCGGCTCCAGTGGCATGTGAGGCTGCCCAGACTTGGGTGCTGCACCCTTGGATAAATCTCCAGCGCCTCTGGGGGCTCCAGGACCTCCAGGCTGCACCCCATGGAAAAGTCCCAAACTGCCCCCCCCACCAAATGAATCTCACTTTTGGGGTGACTCTTGGGCCTCTCGAACTGCACCTCATGGATAAACCTCTCTTTCAGGACCGCCCCAAGGCACCCAAGCTGCTCCCTAGGGGTAAGTTTCCCCCTCTGGAAGGACTCCTGGGATCCCCTGGGCTGCCCCCCACAGATAATGTAAAATTAACCTCACTTTTGGGACAGTTCCAGGCCCCTCCAGCTGCTCCCCACAGGTAAGTTTTCCTTTTGGGGTGGCTCATGGAACACCCAAACTCCTCTCCAGGGATAACACCTCCCTTCTGGGATGGCTTCTGGGACATCCAAGCTGCATCCCATGGATAAACTTCCTTTTCAGGACACCTCCAAGACCCCCAAGCTGCATTCCCACAGGAAAATTTCCCTTTTGGGATGACTCCTGAGTCCCCTAAACTGAATCCCCATTAATCAATCTCCCTCTGGGGACAACTCTGGGACCAGGCAGCTGCTCCCTAAGGATAAGTTTCCAATTGAGGACAGCTCCAGGACCTCCCAGCTGCACCCACCACTAACTTTCCCTTCTGGATGGCTCCCAAGCTGCCCACCATGGATGAACTCCCTTTGGGAACCCTGTGGGCCCCCCTGCGGGCCCCCCTGCTCACCCGTGAGCTGCGTGACAGCGGTGGCAGCCAACGCCTCGGTGGCCAATGTCACCATGTCATCGGACGCCACCGTGACGATATTGACCTCGTCGCCTTCCTCGGGCTCCAGGATTTTGATGCCGGCCTTGCCCTGGTGCACAGTCTTCACGTGGGAGCGCAGGTTGTCCACGCGGTTGAAGCCGCGCCCGCACTTATCACACAGGAACGGCTTCTCCCCTGGGAAGACGACAGGGAATGGAGGTGTGGGTGAGGAGGTGATGCCCGGGGGCAGCGCAGGGTTTTGGGAGGTACCCACCCGTGTGGATGATGATGTGCTTGGACAGGTCGCCCACGTTGACGAAGGCTTTGTTGCAGACGGTGCATTTGTGGGGCCGGATGTTGTCGTGGTGACGGATGTGGTTGGCCAGCTGGCTCGACTGGACGAACCTTTGGGAGCGACACCACGGTCACCACAATCCATGGTATCGCCCCGAGTGGAGGTCGCCCTGATATTCCGACACCACTGAAGTGGCTCTCCCAGTATTCCCAAGGGGCATCCTCACCTCTTCCCACACCGCTCACACACGTAGGGCTTCTCCCCAGTGTGCTGGCGCACGTGGGCGATGAGGGAGCTCGCCTGGGTGAAGGCTTTCCCGCAGATCAAGCACTGGCACGGCTTCTCTCCTGGGGGAACACGGGAGAAGGTGGGTGGGGAGCACGATGGGAAGGAGAACCCCTTGCGGAGGCAGGAGCAGATCCGTACCGGTGTGGATGCGGACGTGGCGCTGGAGCGCGCCGGGGTCGGCGAACTGGCGCTGGCAGTGCACGCACACGTACGGCTTCTCCCCGCTGTGGATCCGCAGGTGCCGCTTCAGGTTACCTGGGAGCAGGGCAGGCTGAAGGACGCCGGATCCTCCTCCCCCTTTTCCTCTTTTCCAGAGCCCCCTCGGGAAAGCCTGGTGCTATTCGGGGAGCAGGGACTGCGGGGACTGCGCAGGGATCAAGGGAAGTTGGCTGCACCTTGCCTGGGATCAGGCAGTAACGTGGAAGTGGAGACAGCCAGGACACGCGCCCAGTGTTTGAGGGGATCAAAAGACTCCACTGGAATCATCCCAACCCTCTGGCTCTGCAGCAGGTTGGGAGGAGATGGGAGGAGACATCCCCATCTCCAACATTTGGATGAGGAGCTCCTTTCCAGGGTGTGGCTCCATGGGGAAAAACAGGAATTCATGCAGCACCACTGTAAACCCAGGATGAAGTCCTTCCTCTGGCTCTGATCCAGCCCCAGAACACTCCCTTTCCCCCCAGACCATCTAAGTCCCATCGCTCAGCCCCACAGCCCCCCTCCCCCATGTTACCTGATGTGGTAAACTGCTTTCCACACTCCCGGCACTTCAGGGGCCCATCTGCGATGTGGATCTTCAGGTGAGCCTTCAAATTCCCCACCTGAGGATGGAAAATGGGATGGAGGGAGCACCAACCACCCTGTCTCCCTTCAGAGCAACCCAAATCCCCGTGGATCCCTTCTGGAGTGGCCTCTGGGACCTCCAAGCTTCACCCCATGGATAAACCACCGTTTCCAAGCTCCAAGACCCCTGAACTGCATCCCACAGACAATCCACCCTTTCATGACCACTCTGGGACCCCCAAACTGCATCCCATGGATAATCAATCCACCCTTTTAGGATCACTCTGGGACCCCCAACTACACCTCATGGATACACCACCATCCTAGGACAGCTCTGGGAGGTCTGAACTGCATCTCTTCAAGGACCACGCTGGCCCAGCTTCCCCGCTCCCTAGCGCACCTGGTTGAACTTCTTGTCACAGTGGGGACACTTGTGCTCCTTGTCGGTGTCGTGCGTCTCCAGGTGGCGCATCTTGGAGGTGGGGTCGGAGAAGGAGCGCCCACAGTAGTCGCACTGGTAGGGCTTCTCCCCGCTGTGCACCAGCTGGTGCCGCTTCAGGTTGCCCGAGGTGGTGAAGAGCTTGCCGCAGTCCTCGCAGCGGTACCGGGCCTCGCCCGTGTGCCGCTTCTTGTGCAGGTTCAGGAGGCTGATGAGGCGGTAGCTCTTCCCGCACTCCTCGCAGCCGTACGGCTTCAGTGGGCTGGGACAAGGTGGGAATGTCACACCCAGCACCAGGGTCTCGCTGCCACGGTCTGAGCGTCACCCCCCAGACGGACCCACAAGAATCATGGAATGGCTTCGGTTGGGAGGGACCTCCAAGCTCGCCTTGTTCCACCAGACCCCACCTCCCACTAGACCAGGCTGCTCAATGCCTCATCCAACCCTGAACACTTCCAGGGATGGGGAGTCCATGAAACAACACAAAAAGAAAGAACAATTTGGACAATGCTCTCAGATACAGGATGGGATTCTGATGGTGTCTGTGCAGGGCCAGGAGTTGGACTTGATCCCTGTGGATCCCTTCCAGCTCAGGATTATTCTTTGACTATGACAGAGGCAGAAAGACAAATCTCCTCCCGGATACCCCAACACACTGGTGGATTTCCAAAGGATTTGACCATTCCCAGCAAACCTCACATTTTTCAGGTGTCTTTCCCTGGCTCCGCCCATACCTGTGTGTCTTCTCATGGGCCTTGCAGGCAGCTGGGTCAGAGAAGGCCTTGTTGCACTCCCTGCACGAGAAGGGCTTCTCTCCGGTGTGGATACGGATGTGCCGCTTGAAGTTCCCAGTGTGGGTGAACTCCTTCCCGCAGTCCTAGGGATGGAGGGACAGGCACTGTCACCCTGCTGTCCCCAAGGCATCTGGTGGCACCTGGAGATGCTGCCCAGGAGCCTGGCCGGCCTCACCTCGCACTTGTGCGTGACGGAGCCGTAGGCCTTGGACTCAGTGCGGTCGCTGTAGGTGCCGGAGCGCAGCAGGCGTGGCTCCCCTGAGTTCTCCTGCCCGGAATCAGTGCTTCCTGACTCGTTATCCTCCGTGTTTTCCCCGTTCTCCAGCTGGGCAGGCTCCTCCTCGGGGATTTTACCCTCATCTTCCTCCTCCACTATCATCTCTCCCTCTTCCTCCTTCCTCTCCGGCTTCATGTCTGCAGGATGGTAGAAAATGGGGATGCTCAAATTTGGGAGCGGCAGCAGAGGCACAAAATCCACCTGTATTTCCTAACCTAAGGAGACTGGGATTAGGCATCCCCTGTGTGAAGGGAAATCACAGAAACATCTGAGCTGGAAGGGAAGTGAAAACTCATCCATCATCACCTTTGCCTGGAATCACTTTGAATTTGCAGGTGATTAGCCCTAAATTCCCAAAGCCTGTGCAGGCAGAGGAGAATTTCCCAACTCTCCTCGCTAAGCTCCATGAAAACTGCTCCCAGAGGATCCGTGCCTCACAGACCTTGCACATGCACTCACACAATTAATTCCACAGAAGATGAGGGCTCAAGCTCTGCCCAGCTTTGTCCCAGCCCTGCTCACCAACACACCTCCTGTCCTGGCAGTGTCCGTGCCCGTGGGGCTGCCGCTGCTCACCACGCTGTCCGATGGCTGCGGGAGCCTGGGAATGTCGGCCTTGGGATCCTCCTGGATGGCAGCACCTGTCCCTGTGAGCACCGGGGTGTCATGACAGGGTGTGCTGGGGGTGACAGCAGGACTCAGGGTGTCACCCCTTGGAGGCTCACCTTCCTGGCCAGCTGGCTGCTCCGCTGGCACCTCGGGCTGTACCATGGCCTCCGGCTTCTCCTCCTTCCCCTCAGCGCTGGGAGCAGCGGCTTTGGCTTTCTCAGGCTCCCCCAGAGTTTCTGCCACCACCGATGTCTTGGCATCGGCCGTCACCTTGTCAGCTCCTGTGAGGGAACAGGCGAAGCCATCCAGCAGCTGCTGTCAGGAAGATTCCCAAATCCCACAAGATTCACAGAAGCAGCGATTTTTCAACTGCTGGTGCTGGCCAAGGGGATGAAATCCCATCCAGGTGCACCAGATGCACCTGGGAACTGGGTTTGCAAGTTGGCCAAGGATCCTAAGTACATAGATTTTGGACTGCATGAAGCGTAAGTCAGTAAATCTTGATTTTGCCTGGGTGAGGGGAAGCCAGAAGGGTACATACCGATCTCGGGGAGCTGCTGGTTCATCCCAGGGGGATTTTCTGGGGGCACGGAGAGAGATTTGAGTGCGTTGCACGCGCTGACGATCTCCTGCATCTGCAAGAAACCTGCCACGGCCAGCACATCCTCCACGTTGTCGGGGCTCAGGCTCAGCTTAGCCGTGTACATGAACTCCAGAACGTGGCCCAGGCCTGCAGGGGAGGTGACACAATCAGAAATGAGCCCTCACCCCTCACTCTCTTTCATTCTGAAATGCTCAAAATAACAAGCTGAAGAGCCTCCCTCGAAGTCTGGGCACGGAATTGTGCTGTTTAAGGAGCTGGCAGGGATCTAGGATAAAAATTCCAGGCCCACCTGCAGCATTGCTGATGTCCAGGTGCACCACGTCCTTCTGGTCCACGAAGAGCATGCGGAAGTAGTCGCTGCAGGCGGCCAGCACGGCCTTGTGGGCCTTGAAGTCGATGCCGTCCACCACGAAGGTGCAGTCGCAGAGCAGCCCCAGCTGCCGCTGCTGGTTCAGCTGCTCCAGCACCTGCTGGCTGTGCTGCGGGAAATCCATGGCTGCGGGGAGGGAAAAAACCCCGGGATGGGGGGGTGAGGGTGGGTGGTGAAACCACTGGAAGGGTTGTGGAGGCAGAGAGATCACAAAACGCGACCTGACTGCCCTCGTGGTTAACACAATGGCCCAGAAAGGTAAATTTCACTTCCTCTCCCGGCTAAATCCAACCCATACCCGCTCCTAGAACAGCCATGACGCCAACACAGAGCTAGAAGGAGTTGATGGAACAGCTCCGATGGTTTTTAGCTACCCTGACAGTATTCAGAACACAGCTATTGCTCCTCAGCTGGTCCAAGCAGCGAGCAGGAGCCTCGTCACCTCTGCAGACACAAGTGCCATCATCCCTCCTCTGTGTCGTGGCTCCTGCCAAGGCCATAGCATGGAAGTGTTTGTCCAAACCTTCCAGCTCCTGCTCCTTCCAGCTGCTCATGTCACAATACTGAGGAATTTTTATATTTTATTATGTGTTTGGAGGGAGTTCTCCATGCTTGGAGCCCAGCTCTGCCTAAGGAATGCTGCAAATTGTTGGAAACATGGCAAAACCTCAAATTTCCAGCAGCTGCTTCCCAGCAAAGTGCCATACTGGATTTTCTCCTGACCTGCATCCATGGGGTCAATGAAGGGTTTTCACTTGGCTTTATCTTCCAGCAGTGATTCCAGTGCTGAAGGGATTGTTTCAAAGTATTGACAAGGAGGGAGGAGAAAGAAAACAGGGACTATCTAGTTACTGTTCATGCAAGAAGTCCCTAAAGCTCTGGATGCTGTAACAAGAAAGTTATAGCTGGGGGTACACTCCTGGATTCCATGCTCGGTGTCTCTGAAAGTTTTCAGCCTGTGGAAATTGTTTTTCCACTTCAACACCTCTTAAATCAGGAGTTTCCAGTCAGGAAAAAGTGAGAGGTTTGGATCCACAAGACCAGGCACTTCCAGTTCCTGTTCCATCCAGTGATCAGTGGTCAGAGGGAGCCTCCTCCTGTCAGCTGCGGGTGCCAGCAACGCCTGGGGAAGGATCTTCCTCCATGGATTCATTCAGCTCCCACAGGCATCCCCAGAGTGGGTGAGAGGCCAGGACCTCTCTGACAGCATCGGATCATGCAGAGAGCAAGTTCCACTCCATTCTGTCATTGCAATGAACTCCCTGCCCTGGCTTTCTCCCAGCTCTCCAAACCCTCCCAGCCTGTCCCAAAATACATCCCTGACAGCCAGGAAAAACAGTACTTGGGTTAAAATACTGCATAGCACTGCCTGGTGTGGTTTGCAAAGCTCTGGAAAAAAGGGGGAGCATTTTCCCTGCAGGGTAAACAAGGCTGTGCTCCATGCTTGGAGAGCTCCATGTAGCAGGACCTGAGAAATCTTGACAGTTTGATGCACTAAAAAGGTATTTTGGGGAATTTGTGGGAGGCACTTTACATCTGAACAGTGATTTTTCATGTTCCAGGATTGGACTTGTCTCAGCTTTGCTGCCCAGCTTTGAGAAGGAAGTAAAAACCCAGGAAACTCAACTCCTCCCCAGAAACCTTCCTGTTCTCTGAAGTCTCCTCTGTAATGCCACATTCCAGCTCCCTTGGAAGCGCAGCAGGGAGAGGCTTGGATGAGCTCTCTATCCCCCCCCCCCCAGCAGCCAATGTCACCTTTATCCACTAAAATCCCTGACTCTGAGGTTTAACAATCCCAAACATCTGGACACAACTCCCAGGACTGGTGCCCAAGCTCACCCCTGTGCTGTGAGGAGCGGAGATATCCGGAGGATTGAGGGCCAGAGGGTTGTGTCTCTCCTCCAGAGATTTCCCCTTCCCAGGTGTTCAGGTCAGTCTCTACAGAGCCATCCTGGGGAAAATGGGATGCAAAACTCCATTTTAAACCTCCAGTCTTGGGTGCTGAAGGTGCAGAATCACTGATGCAGGATTGCACACCCTCTGACTTCCCCTCAGGGGAGAAGATTCCCCTCCCGACCTCTCCCCGACGAGGCTGCTGAGTCTCTCATTATCCAATTAATCGTGGAAAAGTTCATTGTGAGCGCACTCACGCCCACCACAGATAAATACAGCAGCTGCAGTCAGAGTGAGCTTCCCACGTGAGCTCTGCTAAGCACTCTCGCTAATTAGCGACATTACCTCTCCCCTTCCCTGCCACATGAACATCTACCTATTAAAAACTCCCAAACCTCCCTAAATTGGAAAAAAACAGTGATTTAAACATCGCCTTTCAAGGCTGTCACCGCCCAGCCATCCATCCTGGGAAGATGAAAGGGAAGAGGGGGTTTGTTTCCTACCCACCGTCATCTCTCGCCTCGTGCATCAGCTCAGGGAACAACACGGCCCCAGCCCTCGCTGCCTCTGCCCACAGGGGTCTGTCCTCATTTCCAGGAGCAGATCCTGCAACGTTTTTCATGAAAAAGATAAAGTTTAGAGCTGATCTGAGTGGAGCAGCTCCATGGATATATGGATCATGGAATAGGGAAGGGCTGCAGAGCTTGTGGTCGGAAGCGGAAGGCGAGCTTTGAGAAGGGGAACGATCACAAGGAGGAAAAAATGTGCTGAAAAGGAAATAAGATGAGAAAGACACGAGGAGAGGATATCCTGGACGCCCCACAGAGAACAGACATCCTGAAGACACCTTGGTTATTTGGATTTCAGGCTTATGGATGTGCTGGTGCTGCTCTGGATGCTGAGACATCACCTGAACCTGAGATCTGCCCTGAAACCCCTCCTGTGTTCTGCAGTGCCCAGGGATGACAAACCCTTGTCTCCTCGGGGAAAAACACCCTTTGGAATGCTGGCTGAGGGCTGGAATCTCGGGAGAAGCCTCTGATGCAGAAACAAAACTAAGGGAACAAGGCTGGTCCGGGAATTGTGTCACCCATGCCTGCCCGCAGAGGGCACGGACAGCCAGGAGGGGCTGTCACCTCGCCAAAACGCCAGAACAAGGGAAAATCCCGTTTTCCTTGCGGTTTTCCCCGTCCCTGAGGTGCGGGGACGTGTCTGGGGCTGGCTCGGGGCTGTGACCCCCATTCCCCACCATCGGGAGGATTCTTCGGTGGCCCGAGGGGACAGTGATGCCCCAAGCCCGGGGGACACACGGCTTCGTCCACGGCCTCGCCCCGAGTCACCTCTGGGCTGGGGGTCACACAGCGGACAGGGACACGCTGCGGAGGGGGAGCAGCCAGGAGCCCCTCGGTGCCCTCCCGACAGCCGCTCTGTCGTCCCACGACAACCACGAGCCCCCTGCTCCCATCATGACATCCAGATGCCCCATTACCCTCACGACAGCCACCAACCCCCCATTCCCCTCATGACAACCAGGAGCCTCCCGCTCCCCTCACAGCAGCCAGCAAACCCTGAAGATATCCGGCAGCCTCTCGTTCCTACCGCGACAATTCCCCGTTCCCCCCACGACAGCCAGCAGGCCCCCGTTTCCCGGGGCCCGCCCCCCGGCCGCAGCGTGCCCTCAGAGAACCGGGGGGCCGCGCACCGGGGTGACCCCCAAACCGGCTCCGTTACCCCACAGCCAGCGAGCAGGGCCGCAGCCCCCACCCCTCCCAGCGCTCGTGTCCTACTCAGCCCTCTCCCTGGCTCTTCCAGCGCCCTCCCGGGGCCCCCATGCCGCACCTGTCATGCCGGGCCCGGCGGGGCCTCACCCGCGGCCCTCACCGTGACACCGACCAGACAAAGGGCGCCGCCATCTTGGCGCCGGGCGGAAGCGGCGTCGCCCCGGCCCGCCCAGCGGCGGCGTCGTCACTGCGCATGCGCGGGGGCCGCTCATCTTCCCGCCCCTTCCCGCCACAGAGGCGCCGCCATGACAGTGGGGAGGGAGCGGTGCTGAGGGGCCGAGAGAGGCCATGAGGGGCCGAGAGGGGCCATGAGGGGCCGAGAGGGGCCGAAAGGGGCCATGAGGGGCCGAGAGGGGCCATGAGGAGCCATGAGGGGCCGAGAGGGGCCGAAAGGGGCCATGAGGGGCCGAGAGGGGCCATGAGGAGCCATGAGGGGCCGAGAGGGGCCGAAAGGGGCCATGAGGGGCCGAGAGGGGCCATGAGGGGCCGAGAGAGGCCATGAGGGGCCGAGAGGAGCCATGAGGAGCCATGAGGGGCCGAGAGGGGCCGAAAGGGGCCATGAGGGGCCGAGAGGGGCCGAGAGGGGCCGAAAGGGGCCATGAGGGGCCGAGAGGGGCCGAGAGGGGCCGAAAGGGGCCATGAGGGGCCGAGAGGGGCCATGAGGGGCCGAGAGAGGCCGAGAGGGGCCATGAGGGGCCGAGAGGGGCCGAGAGGGGCCGAGAGAGGCCATGAGGGGCCGAGAGGAGCCATGAGGGGCCGAGAGGGGCCATGAGGGGCCGAGAGGGGCCGAGAGAGGCCATGAGGGGCCGAGAGAGGCCATGAGGGGCCGAGAGAGGCCATGAGGGGCCGAGAGAGGCCGTGAGGGGCCGAGAGGGGCCATGAGGGGCCATGAGGGGCCGAGAGAGGCCATGAGGGGCCGAGAGAGGCCATGAGGGGCCGAGAGAGGCCATGAGGGGCCGAGAGGGGCCGAGAGAGGCCATGAGGGGCCCAGAGGAGCCATGAGGGGCCCAGAGAGGCCATGAGGGGCCGAGAGGAGCCATGAGGGGCCCAGAGAGGCTATGAGGGGCCGAGAGGAGCCATGAGGGGCCCAGAGAGGCTATGAGGGGCCGAGAGGAGCCATGAGGGGCCCAGAGAGGCTATGAGGGGCCGAGAGGAGCCATGAGGGGCCGAGAGGAGCCATGAGGGGCCGAGAGAGGCCATGAGGGGCCGAGAGGAGCCATGAGGGGCCCAGAGAGGCCATGAGGGGCCGAGAGGAGCCATGAGGGGCCATGAGGGGCCCAGAGGGGCCATGAGGGGCCCAGAGAGGCTGAGTACAGCTGAGAGCGGCAAAGGTCCCGGTGCCGTTGCCAGCGCCGTGTTCATCGCGAACCATGTTCCCAGTCGCCGCATCACCCCTGTTTAAACACCTCCGAGGTGGCGATTCCACCACGGTCCCAGTGCCTGACCACCCACTCCATGGAGGAATTTTCTGTATATCCAACATGAGCTTCCCTTGCCTTGAACTTGATGCCGTTCCTCTTTTCCTGTCACTTGTTCCCTTGGCTCCATCCTTCTGTCAGGGGGAAGGTTACTGGTCGTTGGAAATAATAAAACCTTCCTAACTAATTTTAAATTAATTGTTTTAACTAATTGTAAGCAGCCCTCACTTTTGGCCAGCACTAGTTAAGTTTCTCCACAAACTCTTGTTACTAACATCATTAAATCACCAAAGCCTTAGTTAGAACTAACCCTGACAAGCTTCAATAAAGTTTGGATATCTGGGATCTTAAATTTATGACCCTTCAAGGTCGTTGGAGTAACCAGAAAATAGAGGAAATTAAAGCCTGGAAAGCTGGAAATTCCCTGTCTGAGGAAAAAGTGTTAAACGGAGTATAGAAATCAATTATCAACAGAGGGCAGAATGCTAAATATTAAAGAGAATTATATGACTTACAACCAATGAACATTAATTTATTTGTTTGCTGACAATGTATAAATAAGTGAAAAACTTTTGTATCGGGCTACACGGATGCCCTTGATCCCCTTGTTCAGATCGTTGATAAAGAGTTTTAAAAACGTCCCCGCAAAAATGTTTGGTTTTTTTCCCCCCAGCTTTCCTGCCACAAACGAGCTGCAGCGGGGTGTGCTTGGGGCTGGGTTGAGCCCTCGGCACATCTCCCCTGTCCGAAAGCAATTGGGGCAGAAATAGGGCGAGTTTTCCCATTTCCTTCCTCCTTTCTCCGCATCTCCCTGGGCGAGGGCCACTAGATGGCAACCAGTGACCGGCGCTGGGCGCCAGGCTGGCGTCTGGGGACGGAGCAGCCGCGTCCCATCCCCGGGGCCCGAGGGCAGCGCATCGCCGGGCCCTCCCCCGAGCTTCCCGAGCCTTTACTGCCGCTAACAGCTTCACTTTTAACCCTTCTCCCTGCAGCGGGCAGTGCCTCGAGTGCCAGCCCGAGCAGCCGTGCCTGGGACGCTGCCAGGTGTGTTAATGCCGGTCACGCGTGGGTCGGGGACGGACGGGATCGGGCTGCCCCGGGGCGGGAGCAGCAACACGAGCCGGGCGCTGTGTGTAGCCATAAACAGGCGCTCGCCCTCGTCTCCCCGTGTTGTGGGTACACACAGGGAGACGGAGCCAGGCCCTTCCTTGCGGGAGGTTTTGCCCTCCCCCAAAAAGAAGCGCTCGGGTTTGGGGCCGTCATCCCGGCTCGTGCCGGCCTTGGGGCATCCCGAGGGTGGTGGATGGGCGAGGGGAGGAGGAGGGTTTGGTGCCCTTCCAGGTGGGTCGGCAGCCGAACAGCTGAGGGAATGGCTCAGAAATAGAGCTTCGGGGAAGAAATGAGTCACCCCGGGCTGGAAATAAACAGGGCAGCGGGCGCCCCAGCGGCTCCTGGTGCAGGTTTTTGTCGGGATGGCGGAATATCCCTTACCGAGACACCCTTCGTATCTGAACGCACACCCCTTTTTTTGAGGGCAAAGCATAAAGGAAACAAGAAGAAAAAAAAAAAACCAACAAAACCACAAAACGGAGAAGGCGGCAGTCAGACGTTCTCAATAATTTATCCCAAGCTCTATATACAAAGACAAGCTCTGGCGGAGGGTTGGGAAGGGAACCTGGCTCCCGGCAGGACTCTTGGCACGCTGGATCTTCCCCCTTCAACACGCGCCAGCTAAAAATTGCCGGAGCTGGGACTCCCCTCCAGAGCTTCTCCGGTCGGTGACGGGATGCATTCAGCACACGTCTGACCGCGCTCTGGAGGGAGCGTTCCCGTCCCCTACCCCACATCCCACCTCCTTCCCAAATCACCCATTTAATTAGCGAGGGAGGGAAAAGAGAGAGGGGGGGAAAGGAACTCCCCGACCCCTCAGATCTTGATCTCAGTCCGGAAGGTTTGCTGGACGTGCTCGGAGTGCTTGGCCGGCCGGCGCTGAGCCCGGATGGTCAACATCCCGTTGTCCCCCAGCGAGGACGACACAGACGTGGGGTCCACGTCTTCGGGCAGCTGGCACTTGTGGGTGAAGGTGTTCATGACGGTGCCATCCGTGGCCAGCTGGGAGGAAAAAAAATGGGTGAAAAGAGGCGATTTTGAGGTGTATGCAGAATGGGGACTCCTTATCCTCTCCGGTCACCATTAATTAATGGTGAATTAAAGCCCGTTGGGGTTGTGGCGGCAGCTGCTTGGGAATTGGGTGGGAGCTCGGTGGTCCCCGCATCCCCCGGTGAGGATTTTGGGGTCCCCCGCTTTGGGAGTGAGCAGGGAAGAGAGGGAGCACCCACCTTCTCGGCGTGCACCTCGATCTGGTTGTTGGAAGTGGTGACGATGATGTCCTCGGGCGCAAAGTCGTTGACGTCCACCGTGAACTGATAGGTGTTCCCCAGGGTCTTCACCACGCCCGTGTTACCGGGGCGAGCTGCTAGACAGGGTTTTGGGGGGCTTACAGCCACGGCTTGCTGATGATCCCCCCCAAATGCCTCCTGGGTGCGCCCCAAACTCACCTGGGAACCCCAAGGTCTCCCCGTGGGGCCGGACAAAGCTCCCGAAAAGCTCCATAGTGCCGGCGGGCGAGGATTTCACCTTCACCCACCGCTTGCCCCCACCTGCGACCCCCAGCTCCCGCCGGGGGAAAGAGCGGAACCCCCTTCTTCGTTCTCCTCCCGGCGAAGGCGACGCCGGATCGGTTACTTCGGGCTAGTTCGACTTGACGAGCTTTTTAAAGCCTCGTTAAGGCTCCCGGCCGCCTGCCAGACCTCTCGTAAAACCGGCTAAATTTAGGTCTTGCGCCGGAGACGGTGGAAATTTTTCCCCTCTCCGTCCCCCCCCGCAGCTCAACGCCATGGAATGCGATGCCTATTATTAAGGAATAATCACGATAATTAATTAAAATATTTATTAAATCCTCCCCGCTGCGGGATGTACGTCGGGACTGGGAGCTGGGGGATGGTGGAGGGTGGAGGAAACCCGGCTCGCTCCGGCCCGAGCGGGTCCGTCGGATTCGTCAAGGTCGTTTTTAATGAGCTCGTTTGCAAACTCAGTCGGGCAGCGGAGGCGGAGGCGGGAGGACGGCTCAGGGGGTGCTAAAAAAAAGAGGGTGCAGTCCCCAAAAACGTCCCCGGCATGGAGCGCCCCGTTCCCGGGGGGCTGCGGGGGGAGAAGGAAGAGGAGGAGGAGGAAGTGGAGAGGGTGCTGGTGTCGGAGCACAGCTGGAGACCCTGCCCCACCGCCCGGAGAAGGGTCCGAGGTGAGACTCCCACCCAAAAAGGGCGATTCTGGGGGCGGGTTTTTTTGGCGGGGTCAGCACCCTGTTTCCCCCCTCGCAGGGTGCTTAGAGTGGGTGAAGCGGCAGCTGTTCCGCGTCGGGGAGGATTGGTACTTCCTCTTCATCCTGGGGGTCCTCATGGCCACCATCAGCTTCACCATGGACATCATTGTCAGCAGGCTCCACTTGGGTAAACGAAGGGCGCCCTGGGGGGGCTCCACCGGTGTTTGGGGGTTCACCGAGGATATGGGGAGGATCTTTCGGGGGGTGCATCTGCCCTCCCGACACCTCTCCTCCAGCCCACATGTGGCTGTACCGAGAGATCGGGGACATCGGGGTGCTCAAGTACCTCTCGTGGACCCTGTACCCCATGGCACTGGCTGCCTTTTCCACTGGCTTCTCCCAGAGCATCACCCCGCACTCTGGAGGTGAGCCAGCTGCACCCCAACCTCCCTAGCTCCCTAAAATGTCCCCTCGGTAATGGGTGACCTCTAAAATTCGGATCCTGCCCCCCCCCGCTCCAGGCTCCGGCATTCCGGAGCTGAAGACCATCCTGATGGGTGTGGTGCTGGAGGACTACCTGGCCATCCAGAACTTCGGAGCCAAGGTGGTGGGGCTGACCTGCACCCTGACGTGCGGCAGCACCGTTTTCCTCGGCAAAGTGGTGAGGGATCCCCTTCTGAGCCCCCAAATCCCCATCGGTTTCAGTTGGTACTGGGGTGGGGAGGAGGCTCAGGACTGTGTCCCCCCCCAGGGTCCCTACGTCCACCTCTCCGCCATGGCCGCAGCGTATCTGGGGAAGATGAGGACCACGGTCACGAGGGAGTATGAGGTGGGGGGATGCCACCGTCCAAAAAATGAACGGAGGGATTTGATTTTATCCCCAAGAAGCTGGGGCTGTGCCTAACCTCCCCACCCTACAGAACAAGTTCAAGCAGCACGAGATGCTGGTGGCAGCTCAAGCCGTCGGGGTGGCCACAGTCTTCGGGGCGCCCATCAGCGGTAAGGACCCCCCTAATCCCACCCTGGGCACCCCATAACCTCGCCCTGATCCCTTTCCCTGTTTTTCCAGGGGTGCTTTTCAGCATCGAGGTGATGTCCCCCCACTTTGCCGTGCGGGATTACTGGCGCGGCTTCTTTGCCGCCACCTGCGGCGCCTTCATGTTTCGGCTCCTGGCTGTGTTCAACAGCGAGCAAGGCAAGGCAGGGCGGGCCGGATGTGCCCTCTCTTCCCCTTTACCCTCCCCCCGTGGCATTTTTGGGGTGTTCAACCCCAAACTCACACCCTCATTCCCGTCCCCCCCTCCCAGAAACCATCGCCGCTGTTTTTAAGAGTGACCTCAAGATTGATTTTCCCTTCGACCTCCTGGAGACCTTCTTTTTTCTGATTTTGGGGTACGGAGGGTCTGGTTTTGGGGTGCTGTCTGTGCTCTGCCTGTGCCCTGCCTGCACCCTACCTGTCCTCTCCTCACAGGATCATCTGTGGGATCGTGGCTTGTGCTTATCTCTTCTGCCAGCGTTGGATGATGGTGGCTGTCAAGAAGAACCGCCTGACGGCCAAGCTCTTGGCCACTGAGTCCGTACTGGGCGTCTGTCCATCCGTCTGCATCCTGCACCCTCTGTGTCCGCGTGTCCATGCTGTGCAGGCTCTGCATGTCCCTGTGTCCTTCCCATACACCCTGGCTGTCTGTGTGCCTCCCATGAAGCACCCTGGGTGTCCGTGTGTCCCCACTGCACCCTGCCCATCCACTCTTGAGTGTCCATACGTGCACCCTGTGCACTCTGGCCACGCACGCATCCACTCTATACACCCCCAACATCCACCCCACGCACCCCGAGTGTCCCTGTGTCCCCTCCCTGCACCCCAAGTGCCCCTTGTCTATATCCCCCCCAAGCACGCTGTTCACCCCACCCCATCCACCCTGGGCAGCCGTACGTCCACCCTGTGCATCCATATGTTCCCCCCATTGACCCTGGGTGGCCCAATGTCCCCCCTGTGCACGCTGTCCACTAACCCCATCCACCCTGGGTGTCTGTGGGTTCCCCCTGTCTGTCCGTGTGTCCGTCCGCATGCGCCCAGCTCCCTGTGTCCCCCCTGCAGCAAACCCGTGTACACAGTGCTGGTGGTGCTGCTCCTCGCCTCTGTCACCTTCCCGCCCGGGCTGGGGCAGTTCATGGCCTCCAGGGTGAGTGGGAACATGTGGGGCTCCCTGGAGACCCCAAAACCTCCCAGCAAGTGCTCAGGGTGTCCATTTGTCCATCTGTCCAGCTCACCATGAAGGAACATCTCATCTCCCTCTTGGACAACCGCACGTGGGGCTTACTGGCCCCCAACGCCTCGGGGGTGGCCAAGCCTGGGGGACTCTGGCAGGAGTGGGACCATCCCTCTGCCACCATCTACAGCACCTTGACCTTCTTCCTGCTTATGAAGGTGACCATGGCCCCCCCAATCTCTGGGTGCACCCCCCCAACATGGTGTTCCCATGGGGTGACCCCCCCATGTCTGCTGCCCCCCCCCAGTTCTGGATGCTGATTCTGGCCACCACCCTACCCCTGCCAGCTGGGTACTTCATGCCCATCTTCATCTATGGTGAGTCGGGCTGGGGGGACACGGTGGGGACAGCCAGGCCAAGGAGGACACGAGTGGCACAGCCAGCCCGGGCGAGGGGTGTAGGGGGTTCATCCAGCCCTCGGAGTGGGATACTGAGGGTGTATCCAGCCCTGGAGGGGGTACATCCACTCTAGGGGGTACAGGAGAGGCATCTGGGAGGCCTGCAGGAAGGTGGTCACCTCTGCCTCCACCATTTTTCGGGGGGGCTCCTCGGATCTCCCCACCTTCCCTCCTCTCCTAATTTTAGGAGCAGCCATCGGGCGCCTGATAGGGGAGGTGGTGGCCCTGCTCTTCCCAGGGGGGCTCCATTCAGAAGGACCCTCACGGCCCATTATTCCTGCGGGCTACGCCCTGGCTGGTGAGTCCGGGGGTGGGGGACACCCCCACGGGTGGGGAAACACCCACCCCCATCCCCTGACCCTCCGCTCCCCCTGCCAGGCGCAGCTGCGTTCTCGGGCTCGGTGACCCACGCGGTGTCCACGGCCCTGCTGGTGTGTGAGGCCACTGGGCACCTGGGCCACATCCTGCCCACGGTGCTGGCCGTGCTGGTGGCCAATGCCATCACCCAGAAGAACCAACCGTCCTTCTACGACGCTGGCATCATCGTCAAGAAGCTGCCCTACCTGCCCCCCATCCGCAGCCGGCACATTGCGTAAGCCCCTGCCCCAAAAATCCGTGTTCTGCAGCCGTTCTCCAGGAAACAACTGAAATTTGGGGGCTTTTGTGCTCGCCAGCTCCTACCGAGTGATGGTGGAGGAGTTCATGGAGCGCCGGGTGGTGGCCTTGGCCAAGGGGGATGGTTTCCAGGAGGTCCTGGTGGCCTTGGACGCCTCTGCTGATGCCGAGTACCCCGTGGTGGAGAGCACAGGTGGGATGTGGGACCTGGGGAGGTCACTGTCACCATGGGGGGTGGCCAGCGAGTCCCTGGCCCTGTGTCCCCGTCTGTGTCTCCTCATGCTGTCCCCCCGGTGTCCCCATGCCATTCCCTCAATATTCCCATATCATCCCCATAGCGTCCCTGTACTGCATCAATGCTGTCCCCATCCCTTTGGTGCCCCCATGCTGTTCCCTCAATATTCCCGTTGTGTCTCCACAGTGTCCCTATGGGGTGTCCCCTTGATTTTCCCACACTGTCCCCGTACTGTCTTCACACCATCACCACCCTGCTGTTCCTAGGGGCTGTCCCCTTGGTGTCCCCCTGGTGCTCCCATATTGTTCCTATCCTGTCCCCTCTCTTCAGGGTCCCCCACTCTGGTGGGCACCGTCAGCAGGTCCCAGCTGGTCACCTTCCTCCAGAGCCACGAGCACCCCCAGGCCCCCCAAGGGGAGAAGGTAAACGGGTGGGGGGCACCCTGCCGCACCCAAAAAGCTGCTTTTCCACCCCAAAATTAACATGTCACCTTCCTCAAGCTGGCCACCGTGGGGACACTCGGGGACGACTGCACCATTGAGCCCATCATGCTCCAGCTCTCCCCATGGACCTCCTTGCACCAGGTTTGGGGGTGGGAAACACGTCCTGGGAGCCCCCCCAGGCCTGTGTCACACTGAGGGGACACGGTGAGGGTGGCTTTGTCCCCACGTGTCCCTGTTGTCCCTTTCCCAGGCCTATCACCTCTTTCAGCTGCTGAAGCTGCAGCGAGTCTTTGTCACCCGCTCTGGGGAGCTGGTGGGAGCCGTGAGCAGGGCGGAGGTGAGGGGGGAAAGGGGCAGATGCGGGGGAAAAGGAGACGGGAAAGAGGGCTGAGAGCCCCTGTCCCACCTCCTCTGTCCCCTTCCAGCTGCGGAGAGCAATCGAGGAACTCGCCAACCCCAAGTGATGACGTTTGGAGACCACAGGGGACCCCTCCTCAGGGATGTCCCTCACGAAGAGAGGGGTGGTCCTGACCCCCCAGCTGGTGTGGGGAGTCTGGGCTGGGGGCACCGGTTCTCTGGCAGAGCATTAAATACATCGACCCATCAATGCTTCCCCCCCCCTTCCCTTTCTTCAGCCCCGCCGGTTTCTTTAGTGGGGGGACACCCCCTCCCAAACCCAACAACAACGCTTAAAACCGCCCAGATCACCCCAGAACTGCCCAGGACATGCACTGAAGTGCGCCAGTCTCTGCCACACTCCCCTATGCCCCCCCCCCCCCAAAAAAAAATTATCAGCACATAATTATCCTTATTTTAATTACTGCAGTTAATAAGAGGGTGGGTGTTTAGTGACCCCGAAATCCGGGGGGAGCGGCGGGCCAAGACCCCAGGCCTTTGGTGACCCCCGGACTGGGGCGCAGCGGCTTTGGGCGGTGCATCGGCGCTAACGAAGCCGTAATTAAGCCTAGGGGGTTAATTAGGCGCGGCGGGGCAGGTTGGGCAGGGCGGGCATGCCCGGGCCCGGCGCAGGACGGGTGAAGCGGGGTCAGCGCCACGGAGACAGCTCAAAAGTGGGGCAGGAGCTGGGCCGGGCTCCGCGCTGGGCGCTGGGAGAGCGCCTGGGCTGCGGCACCCACGGGACGAGCGAGGGCAGCGCTCCGCAGCCCCCCGATGGCCTGGGGAGGTTGGGTGGGCAGCGGGGCAGCACCCACGGGCGGCACCGCCGGCGCTGCCCGTCACCCCGAAAGCCGCGCAGTGCCCGTGCCTCGGTGTCCCCGCGGTTCCGCAGCCCGTGTGCTCGCAGCCGGCCCCGCGCCGGGCGCACAGGCGGTAAGGGGCTGCCGGAGCCCCAGGCCGGGGCGACCCCCCGGTCCCGTCCGGTCCCGTCCCTCCCGGGCGCCGCCATCGAGGCCGGCGCCGAGACCGACAAACTCGTGACACCCACAGGCCAAAATGCCCCCAAATGGGGTGAACCCCCCCCCCCCCCCCAAACCCGCGGCTTTCGCAGCACGGTGTCGGTCCGCCCTCACCTCCCCACCCGTCCCTTATTATGGTTTGGGGCAGAAAAAAATGTCAAACCCCTTTTCCCGGCATTTTCCTACCCAGTCATTTGCAGGCTCCGGGCAGCCGGCGCGGCCGGGCTTTGCCTCCGGGGGAGCGGCGGGGGATGAAAAGGCCAAATTCCTCCTGGGTTTTGCTGAGGAAAGAGGCCCCGGACGGGAAACACTCCCGGAGCCGTGTGAAACCCCTTAAATTCCCCGATCACCCCCTAAAAAACTGTAAAGCCCTAAAAAACTCCTCTTTAACCCATTTAAACCCTTTTTAAACCCCCTTAAAAATTCTCTTTAACCCATTTAAACTCCCATTAAAACCCCTAACCCCCTCCACTCTTAAAACCCCCATAACCCCCTAAAAATCCCCAAATAAACCCCTGAAAAAACATTAAGCCCCCCTTAAAATAACTTTAAAACCCTTTAAAGCCCCTGACCCCCCTTAAAACCCTGACAACTCCTTAAAAACCCTTAAAATGCCTAAAAATCCCCCAAACTTGAAGCCTCCTTAATTCCCTATAATGCCCCCCCAGCCCTTTAAAAATCCTTAAAACACCTTAAAAACCCTTTACAGTCCTCTTAAAAATCCTTTATATTCCCTTAAAAAGGCCCTTAAAACCCATAAAATCTAGGAGAAACCCCCTCTTTTTTTTCCCCCCAAATTCCCTCAATCTCTGTGAAGCAGTGGGAAAACACAATGTTCTAGAAAACCGAAAAGCACTTATTTTTTATTCAAAACCCCACAAAAATCCCCATAAATCCATGAAAAAAAAAAAAGAGGGGGGGAAGCATCTGAGTTTGTTTTTTTTTTTTAATTTCCCCCTTTTTTTCTCTTCCAAACCTGACACGACCTTTAATTCCTCGCAATAAATATACAAAAATAGAATAAATTAGGTTAAAAAATACAAGGCAACACTGGCAGATCAGCACTACAGGGGAAAAAAACCACCCAAAAACCCGGTGGGAGAGGAATAAATAGGGAGAAAAAAAGCAAAAAAAAAATCAGTTTTGGGACTGAGCCCTTTTTTTCTTGAAATGTGGGGGGAAGATAAGAAAAATCCCTCCCCCAGCTCCAAACAAGCTTGAAATTCCATTTTTTTTTTAGGGAGGAGGGAAGGGGCAGCACCCGTTTCATCCCCAGGCACGGGGACAGTATCAGTAACACAATAAAAAACCCTTAATAATTACAGAAATAATAAATAAACCCCTCGGGGAGGAGGGAGTGGGTCTTCATGTGGTGTCTAGGGGCTTTGGGGTCAGCCTGGGGCCCCCCCAGCTCCTGCCTGCTCCTGCAGCCCCAGCAGGCTGTAGGCGATGCGCTTCTGGTGGCCCGGCAGCCGCACCCCAATCCTCTTGATGTCCCTGGGAAAACGGGAAAACGGGAGTCGGGATTGGAGTCACCAGCCTGGGATGGGGCTGGGGCCACAACCTGGGCTTGGGGCTCCCCAGGAGCAGCAGGGTGGGTGGACATCCCGAGGGAGGGACGGAGGGACACGGCTCGTCCCGAGGGATGGACGGAGGGACACGGCTCGTCCCGAGGGAGGGACGGAGGGACACGGCTCGTCCCGAGGAATGGAGGGACACAGCCCATCCCAAGGGACAGATGGACGGACACAGCTCATCCCGGCCTCTCCCGCGAAGGAACATCTAATTTTATCCCATCCCTTGGGCCACCAAGGCCATGGAAGTGGTTTCCGTTCCCAGCACATCCCTGGTCCCATGGGAGTCGGAGGGGAGGATGGGGACACATCGCCACAGAGGGGAGCGGTGTGGGGACAGTCTGGGAATATCAAGGGACAGGGACTCACTCGTTGGTCATCTGCAGGACCTTCTCGATGGTGCTGTAGCCCGAGGCCATGAAGGTCTCGGTGTACTGGGGCATCCGGATGGACTCCAGCCACTCTGGGACCGAGCGGAACGGGACACCCTCAGAGCCGCTGGTGCTGGGCAGCCGGATGGACACCCTGCGGAGATGGACGGAAAAATGACGCAAAAATAGAAAGAGGCAAAAAAAGTGGCGCAGAAATGCAAGGCTGGAAAAACGACGTGAAAACAGAAGGGCGTAAAAATGATGCAGAAAGGAAACAATGCAAAAAATGATGCAGGAATGGAGAGATGTAAAAAAAAAAATAACGTGAAAATGGGAAGGTGCAAAAAAAGTGAAAATGGGAGGCTGCAAAAAACAATGAAGAAAGGCGAGGACACAAAAATATTGCAGAAATGAAACAAGGCAAAAAATGATGCCGGAATGGAAAGGTGCAAAAACGGTGCAGGAATAAAAGGGTGGCAAATAGAGACGTGAAAATGGAAGGATGGAAACATAACAAGGGGTTGAAAAGATGCAAAAAAATAATGTGAAAATGGAAAGCTGAGAAATTCTGCAGAAATGGAAAGGTGGAAACAAAAGCAAAAAACTAGAAGGATGCAAAAATAGCGCAGGAATGAAATGATGCAAAAAATGATGTGAAAGTGGAAGGTTAAAACAACGATGCAGAAATGGAAGGATGCGAAAAATTATGTGAAAATGAAAGGATGGAAAAACAATGCAGAAATGGGAAGATGCCAAAAAATAAATGCAAACTTGAGATGACGAAATGATGATGCAGACGATGAAACGATGCAAAAAGTGGAAATATGAAAATGGAGAAATAGCAAAAAATGATGCAGCA
Organism: Chamaea fasciata; assembly: GCF_029207755.1. Taxonomy (NCBI): domain Eukaryota; kingdom Metazoa; phylum Chordata; class Aves; order Passeriformes; family Sylviidae; genus Chamaea; species Chamaea fasciata. The sequence continues at coordinate 7,024,073 of NW_027094108.1, read as the reverse complement.
ATGGAGATGCCAAAAGCAACGTGAGAGTGCAGAGATGCAAAACCCAACCCAAAACAGCACCGCGAGAGCGCAAAAAACGATGCAGAAAATGCGAAGATGAAAACAAAACAGTGCAAAAAACAATAGAAGACGCAAAGATGTGCAAGAATCAGATAATCCCAGACTGCTTTGGTTAGAAGGGACCTTAAAGCCACCCCTGCCATGGGCAGGGACACCTTTCACTATCCCAGGCGGCTCCAAGCCCCGTCCAGCCTGGCCTTGGACACTTCCAGCGATCCAGGGGCAGCCACAGCTGCTCTGGGCAACTGCCCCCCTCCCTCTTCTTGCCCCCCTCCCCATCCTGGCGGCTCCCTGCACTCACCGGGGGTCGAAATCTGCCAGGGCCTTGAGGGACTCGGGGGCGCGGATGAGTTTGTCCAGGATGCTGACGATGTCGGTGAATTTGGGGCGCCGGCAGCGCTCCTGCTGCCAGCACTGCATCATCAGCTGGTAGATGGCTGAGGGACAGTCCAGCGGTGCCGGGAGGCGGAAGCCCTCATTGATGGCCTTCATCACCTACAAGGAGGAGGAGGAGGGTGGTCAGGGATGATTCCCCCAAATGAGGTGTTAATTCACAGAATCCCAGAGTGGTTTGGGTTCATCTCATTCCAGCCCCTGCCCTGGGCAGGGACACCTTCCACTATCCCAGGCTGATGCCAGTCTTGTCCAACCTGGCCTTGAATGTCTCCCAAAACACTGGTGATGGTGGAGGGCGGGCACTCACCTCGTGGTTGGAGAGCTCCCAGTAGGGCCGCTCGCCATAGGACATCACCTCCCACATGACGATGCCGTAGCTCCAGACGTCGCTGGCAGAGGTGAACTTGCGGTAGGAGATGGCTTCGGGTGCTGTCCAACGGATTGGGATCTTCCCACCCTACAGCAACACTGGGGTCAACCCTGTACCCCCAAAAAACCACCTCACCTTGTTCAACCACCCCAACATGGACAACCACCCCAACACGACCAACCGGGATGGACAATCACCCACCTTGGACAACCACCCCAACACGGCCAACCGTGATGGACAATCACCCACCTTGGACAACCACCCCAACACGACCAACCGGGATGGACAATCACCCACCTTGGACAACCACCCCAACACGACCAACCGGGATGGACAATCACCCACCTTGGACAACCACCCCAACACGACCAACCGGGATGGACAATCACCCACCTTGGACAACCACCCCAACACGACCAACCGGGATGGACAATCACCCACCTTGGACAACCACCCCAACACGACCAACCGTGATGGACAATCACCCACCTTGGACAACCACCCCAATGCGACCAACCGGGATGGACAATCACCCACCTTGGACAACCACCCCAACACGGCCAACCGGGATGGACAATCACCCACCTTGGACAACCACCCCAACACAGCCAACCGGGATGGACAATCACCCACCTTGGACAACCACCCCAAGGCAACCAACTGCACCCTCACCTTGGCCAGTCACCCTTCCATGGCCAACCAGCCACCCCTCTCTGGCCACCGCCCCGCCGCAGTGACACTCACGCTGGTGGTGTAGGTGGCTTCAGGGTCATCTTCCAGCACCCTCGAGAGGCCGAAATCGGACACTTTGCACACCAGGTTGCTGTTCACCAGGATGTTCCTGGCAGCCAGGTCCCGATGGACATAGTTCATGTTAGCCAAGTACTTCATGCCGGCAGCGATGCCCCTCAACATCCCCACTAGCTGGATGACACCAAATTCGCCCTCTTTTTCCTGAGAAAGGGGGAGAATCCAGCCTGGAATCCACCTGTTATCCCAACTCCTGTGGTGGCTGTTGGAGGTTCCACCACCCTGTCACCTACCCGCAGGAATTTATCCAGCGCCCCATTCTCCATGTACTCCGTGATGATCATGAAGGGCTTGTCTGTACAAAAGAAAGAGCCTGAAATAGGTAGAACTCCCCCAAAAAATCCCTCCAAGCCCCCCCACTAAAATCTTTAAACCTCCCACAAGCCTTCCTCAAATCCTTAAACCCCCAAATGCCCAATGCCCCTCGAAAAAACCCAACCCCCCTAAACAACCCCAACCCCTCAAAAATAACAAAAAACCCCAACCACCCCAAACCCTCCCAATTCTCCCCAAAAACCCCAAACTCCCCAAAAAATCACCTCCCTTAAACATTCCCAAAACAAGGAAAAAGTTTTAACCCACTTACAGACCGAAATAAATCCCAACAGCCAAAACCCCAAAATAACTCCCCCAACTCCTCCAAAAATCCCCTAAGCTCCCCATGAAACCTCCCAAATAAACATGAATTCCCTCCCCCAAAAAAATCCCCAATCTCATCCCCCCAAAAGACCCAAGTCCCCCAAACTCCCCTTTGCGCTGTGGCTCAAAACACCCTATTTTTATTTTGCTTTTTTGGGGGTCTTTTGCTGGGAAACTGGGGTGTTTTTTTTGGGGAGGGGACGGGACATAGAGGCCACTCACACTTGGAGACGACACCCTCGAGGCGGATGATGTTGTGGTGGCAGAACTGTCCCATGATGGTGGCCTCGCTCAGGAAGTCCACGCGCTGCTTCTCCGTGTACCCCACCTTCAACGTCTTGATGGCCACCGGTACCTCCTTCCTGCCACGCTTCAGGGTGCCCTTGTACACCTCCCCAAATTCACCTGCTCCGAAAAACATGGGGCGCCCTTAGCCCCCCCTGCCCCACCCCGATTTTGGGATGTGTCTGGGGGGACAAAGCCACGCACCAGCGCCGATGACCTTCTGGCGGGTGATGAAGGATGGAGGGATCTCGGTGGTGAACTTGAGCATGGCTTGGTTGGGGTCTTCGTAGGTGTGGGGGTCAACGTAGGTCTTGAGGGGCTTCAGCTGGTCTGGGGGTGTCAGGGATGGGGTCAGCACCCCTGTCACCCCTCGGCCGTCCCTGTTGTCCCCACTGTCCCATGGCTCACCTGACTTGGAGAAGTATACGTCCTCAGCGGATTGGTGCGACCGTGACCTCCTCCTCCTGCGGAACAGCAGCATTTTGTCCCAAAAGATCATCCCTTGCCCATATTTTGGGGTGGGGTAACAACATTTTGGGGTTTTTGGGCGGGGTTTGTCCTCTTACCGTCGGAGGATGTAGAGAAGAGCGGCCAAGAGCAGGACAACAAAGACAACGCCGGCGACACTGCCGCTGATGACGGCGGCCGATGCCATGGCCTCGGAACCTGGGGGGACTTGTCGAGGTGAGCCCTGCACCCCCTGGAGCCCCCACCCCGCACTCCCGACGCCCCCTGGAGCCCCCACCTCTCAATCCCGACGCCCCCTGGAGCCCCCACCCCGCACTCCCGACACCCCCTGGTGCCCCCACCCCGCACTCCCGACACCCCCTGGAGCCCCCACCCCGCACTCCCGACACCCCCTGGAGCCCCCACCCCGCACTCCCGACACCCCCTGGAGCCCCCACCTCTCAATCCTGACACCCCCTGGAGCCCCCACCCCGCACTCCCGACGCCCCCTGGAGCCCCCACCTCTCAATCCTGACACCCCCTGGAGCCCCCACCCCGCACTCCCGACGCCCCCTGGAGCCCCCACCCCGCACTCCCGACACCCCCTGGAGCCCCCATCTCTCAATCCCGACACCCCCTGGAGCCCCCACCTCACACTCCCGACACCCCCCGGCCCTCCTCACCCTCAGGCAGGGTCTCAAACTCGTGCTGGGGGCTGAAGGCCCCATGGCCGTCGGCGGTGAGAGCCTGGACCCGAACCACATAAGCAGTGGCTGGGGACAGTTTGGGCAGGGTGACAGAGGTGCCCTCGCAGCGCAGCACCGAGTAGCTGTTCTCGTCCACCTGGGGACATAGCAGGGTGACATTGGGATGACACACAGGGAGGGGTGGCACGGGCGGGGCAAAGATGGAGGCGATGTGGGGGAGGTGACGTGGATGGGGCAGGGATGGAGTGACATGGATAGAGGGATGAACATGGGAGGGACATGGAGGCAAGGATGGAGGTGACAGGGATGGGGACAAGGATGGAGGTGGCATGGATGGAGGGGACACGGATGGAGGTGACATGGATGGAGGGGTGGGTTTGGGGCTGTCAGGCTGTGTCACCTTCTTGCTGTAGGTGACCTCATACTTCCAGACCCGGCTCTGCTGCCGCAGTGGCACCGTCCAGGACAGGACCAGGCTGGTGGCCGTCCGTCCATCCAGGCTCACTGATGTCACCCGGGGGGGCTCTGGCATGGAGACACATAGGAACATCACTGAGGTGTCCCCAGGGGGTCAGGGACATCAAGGGGTCGGGAAAATCACAAAGGTGTTCCCATGGGGGGCAGGGACACCACAGATGTGTTTCCACCACGGAGGGAAGGTGTGGGAGTTGCTGGTGTCCCCTCACCCGTCTGGTTGACGCTGATGGTGACGCTGGCCACGCTGTGCTGGTGGCTGTAGGGGGACACCCCGTTCTGGGCCTCCACAGTGAAGGTGTAGTTGACGTGCGGCTCCAGGTCAGTGACAGTGACCTCTGTCCCCGTGAGCCCCCGGGGGGACTGCGAGAACCGGACCCCCCCGTCACAGGGCCGGCACTCGCCGCTCTCGGGCCAGCACTGCTCGCAGGTGACGCTGTAGGTGACGTCCTTGCGGCCACCAGGGTCGGCGGGGGGGGCCCAGCGCAGCTGCACCATGGCCCCCAGCCCCAGGGCTGTGACAGCCTGGGGGGGCGAGGGGGGACCTGTGGGGGACACAGGGCAAAGTCAGGGAACAGGGCGGCACTGGGTCACCTCAGTGAGGTGACACTGCAGTGTCCCCCCTCTGGAGGTGACTTACGGGTGCAGGGATGCTCCGGCGGGTCCTCAGGGGCCCGGAAAAATCCGTCCTCGCATGGACAGGTGGCAGCGGCGGCTGGGGCGGGCTGGGTGTGCGGGGGACAGGGCTGGCAGCCCCCTGAGGACACCATGGCCTTGAAGGTGCCGGGGGGACAAGCTAGGGGGGACACACAAAGGGACATCAGTGAGATCCCAAATCCTGCTCCCAATCCTGGCCCGTGGGAGGGAAGCACCCCTCAAGCACCTAGGGAGGATTTATGGGGGGGTTCACCTCATTTTGCAGCTTCTTTATTATTGCGGAGCCCCCTCTAAACCACCCCCCTCCTGGCTGAGTCCTGCTGCCCTCACTGCGTGAGTGATGCTGCAGGGGAATGATCCAGGATGGGGAATTTTGGGTCCAGCATCTCGTTTCTCCAGCTCAAATGGGGAATTTTAGGGTATTTAATCCTATTTTGCAGCTTCTACTTTATTGGGATCCCCCCAGCTCACCCTTTACCTGTCTGAACTCTCCCACACTCACTACACTGGTGATGCTGAAAGATGAGGATCCAGGGCTGGGAATTTTGGAGCCAAAACCTCATTTCTCCAACTCCAAATCGGGGATTTTTAGGGCATTTCACCTCGTTTTTGCAGTCACTGCCCCACCCTTCTCCCAGCTGAGCCCTTTCACACTCATAAGGCTGAGGATCCAGGATTGGGAATTTTGGGGCCAAACCCCCCACTCCTCTTCCCTCCCACTCCACCCCAGGCATGCGCTAAGCTCAGACATCCCTTGCCCCCTCAGTTTACCCCAGTCCATACCTTGGCAGGTGTCCCCCAGGCTCTGGAAGCCGGCCCGGCACAGGCACTCCCCGATGGGCACGAGCCACTCGCCGTCGGCGTTGCAGTGCAGGGCCGGCGCCTGCTCGGCCTCCGCCTCGGCCACGCACGAGCCCCGCACCTCGGCCAGGGTCTGCGAGTCTGGCCCGGCCACGGTCTCCGGGAAGTGCGCCATGCCCCGCACCACGGCCGGGCACCGCTTGTAGTAGACGCGCACGGACAGCAGCGCCACGCAGGCGCCCAGGTCCTGGAAGGCCAGGTAGAAACCTTTCCTGCGGAGCGGCCCCACCGACCGCACCTCCACGTTGAGCTTCACGTTGCGGGCGGCGAAATCCTCCTGGACGGTGATCTCGTCCGGAGCGATGGTGTCGATCTTCCTGAACTGCCGCTTCTGGAAGTTGGTACCGTAATCTACGTCGGACTCGGCATAGTAGAGGTTGAAGGTCTCCTTGCAGGAGCCGCCGCCGGCCGTTGGGAAGCTGTTGCAGTCACGCACGGTGAACTGCAGCTCGATGAAGATGCGCTGGGCCACCCCGCGGTAGATCCAGTTGGTGCGGAGCCAATTCTCCTGCTCGCCCTCCAGGACGTTGCACACGGAGTACATGTAGATCAGGGAGTCGTTGAGGACGTTCTGCAGCTGGTCCCACTGTCCCCGGAGACAGAAATGGGGCTATAGGGGGGAACTGAGGCACGGCCCCATGTCCCCAGGGATGGGCTTGTCCTCGTCTCCTTCCCCCTCTCCCCATCCCCACCTCTGGAAGGTCCCCAGACATATCCCAGAGGTCCTCAACCCCATGGATGTCCCCATGTCCATCCCCGTGGGTGCTCCTGGTCCCATGGAGGGCCCCAGCCCAGTTGCAGTGGAGGTCTCCAACCCCATGGGTGTCCCCGTCCCCATGCCCATGGATGCCCCCAGGCCATCCCCATGGATGTCTATTCCCATCTATTCCCACGGAGGTCCCCATTCACCACCCCCATGGATGTCCTCATCCTCACTGCTGTGAAGGTCCCCAGAGACGTCCTTGTCCCCATCCCCATGGAGATCCCCCACGGCTGTCCCCATTCCCCATTGCAGGGATGGCCAGTGGGGCGGGACGCCGGATCCGTGGGTGCTCACCCCTTTTCCATAGGGATGGGTGAGCCAGCCCAGCTCCCCGTGTGCCTTGGCGAAATCCAGCAGCACCACTGTGGGAGAGGAGATAGGACAGGGATGTCAGGAGATGCCACCAGGACCCACGGGCAGCCCCAGGACCTGCAGGTGTCACCAATACACCCCTTTGGCCCTTGGATGTCCGTCCTGCAGGACCCACTGACGTCCCCCAGGACACATGGATGTCCCCTGGGACCCACAGACAGCCCCATAGAAGTCCCCAGGATGTGCAGACACTCCCGGGATGCCCGAAATTCATGAATGTCCTGGGCACCCACAGATATCACTGGGACCTTTGTCCATCCCTGGCACCCACAGATGCCAGGAGGTTCCATGGATGTCCTCAAGACCCCTGGGTACCCCAGGACCCACGAATCCCCCCATTCCCGGCAGATTCCGCTGGCAGAAGCCCCCCGGGGCCGCCCCCAGAGGCGGGGAAGCCGCGGAGCCCGGCGGGACCTGCCCTGACACGCCGAGGGCGGTGGCCGGATCCAGCGCCGGGAGAGGAAGAGGAGGAAGAGGAGGCTGGGGAGGGAGCGGGGCCCCCCTGGTGAATCACGCCCCAGGAATGTGCCTGGACGCCCGGGTTCAGCGGCGAGGTGGGTCCGCCGGGACGGGGCAGCTTCGGGACGGATGCGCCCCCCCAGCTCCCAGGCTGAGCACGGACGGGCTCGTGGCGTGCCCCGAGAGGGTCAAGTCTGGGGGGGACCCCAAAATCTGCCCGAGGGTGACCCGGGTGGCTGCACCGTCCCCCCCGCACCGTGGCCGGGGTCAGGAAGGATGCCGGGGCGGATATCCCGGTTTTCCTGAGGCTGGAAATCCCCCCCGCGAGCCTCCGGAGAGCGGAAAGCGGCGGAAGCCGGAGCCGGAGCGGGCGGGGGGGGGTTCCCTGCGGGTGCCCCCGGGGGTGGCTCTGGGGACACTCCCGGGGCTGGGGCTGCTCCAGGGGCGCAGTACCCGCCGGACCTCCCGGGGCCGCAGCCCCGTGCCGGGAGTCACCTGTACCCGCCGCCACCATCCTCATCATCAGCAAATTCTCCGTCGCCTTCGTCACCCGGCCACGGCCGCCACCACCTACAGTGCCACCGTGAATGTGGCCACCAAGCCCGTCACCACCCTCAGGGGCCACCCCCGCGCCCAGGAGCGGCATCCCCGTCCCACTCCCGGCTGCATCCATGCCCTGTCCCCCGCCCTGCCCTAACCCCGTCTCGATCCGTCTTCGTCTGAATCCGGATCCCGTCCCCTTCCCAAAGTGAACCCAAATCCTATTCGCTCCGCTCCGCTCCCATTCCTGTCCTTATCCCAATCCCATCCTCATCTCAACCTTAATGAGAATCCCTGCCCCAAAATGAATCCCATCCTATCCTCATCCCAACCTCGTCCCCTCCTCGATCTCAGTCTGAACCCCAATCATAATCCCGAAATGGATCCCATCCCAGTCCCAATCCCGCTTCCTTCCCTCCTCTTTAACTGCCTCCCCACCTCAGCTCACCCCAAATCCCACAGGATCTCACCGGGGGAAATCAATCCGCACTAAATCCCCAAATCCCACCACTCTCCCACCACTTTCCCTTTCCCCCCACGCACTTTAAAAATCCCACCATTCCCTCCTGGGAAACAGCACTTTGGGAACACACCCCAAATCCCACAGCTGCCACGGGGTGACCCCATCTGCTGTCCCCCCAGCACTTCCAAAAATCCCCATTTTAGGGTTTTTTTTACCCCATTTCTAGTTCTTAGGGAGTATTTTCCATTCCAGCCTCTGATTTATTTGCATTTGGGGCTGGACTCTTCCACTTTACCCTCGGAAAAATGACGGATTTAAGCCGTCAGACAGAGTTCATAGAAATTTAATTTTTAAAAAATTCAAAGTATAGACAAAAAAGGTGAATTTCCCCCTCTTTTTTTCCTCAACCCTCTCAAACTAACCTCCAGAATCACTGGGGGAAGGGTTGCGAGGTGGAGGCCGAGACGCTGCTTGTTTTTTTCACAGCAATTTTTTGGGATTTTCCTGACATTGTTTTCCAGCTCTCCGGCCGGATCCTACCCGGCCCTGCACCACCCATGGGAAACGCTCCATTTTAAGGTGATTTCCCCCTTTTTTGGGGGTTTATTTTTTAATCCCCTCACCCCTCAGCCAGCCTCTTTTAGGAGCCCCCAGCAGGATCCAGCCCCGGCGCGTCAGTCAGACGCTCGGCATGGGAAAAGTTGTCCCAAACTCTCGGATTTTTTATTTTAGCATTTTTTCTCCCCTTTTAATTTTTTCTCTTCTATTTCAGTTCTCCTCCTATTTTATCTTTCCCTCCTCGTATTTTTAAACCCCCCAACCCCTTTTTAACTCGCTCCCTCTCACTTTAACTTTCGTCCCTTAATTTGACTTTTCCCCTTGTAATTTAAACTTCTCCACCCTCATTTCAGCTTTTGCCCTAATTTTAACCTTTTCCGCCCCAAAACGCGCTCCAGCACCTGAGGATTCCCCACCGCGCCCCAAACGGTAGGTGGGGGGGGAAGGGGGAGCCCATATTACCCTTTACCCTCAGAGCGCTCCCCACCCTCCGCAACTCCTCAGCTCCCCACAAACCACCCGAATTTCCCCCAAAACCACCCCACCCTTGGGGGTGCCCACCATGAAGGAGTTTTGGGGCGCTTCCCCACCCCTCAAAAAAAGTGGGGGACTCACCTTCCTCGGCGGCCAGGGGGCTGAGGGCAGCGAGGAGGAGCAGGGTGAGGGCCGGGGGGGTGCCCGCCATGGCGGGGCGGTTTTGGGGGGTCCCGGGCGCGCCCCACGAGCGGCGGCCCCGCGGGGAGTACGGGGGTGTGGGGCGCGGGGCCGCGCGCCCGCTCCTGTTCATTCATGCCCCGCTGACGTCACCGGCCACGCCCGCTCTTAAAGGCGCAGGGGCCGCTCCCAGTACGCACCAGTACGGCACTGGGAGGGCGCGCGGCCGAGGGTGGGACTCGGCCGGGCGGAGGGGAGGAGGATGTGGGAGCCCCGCCGAGGTGGGGCACGGTCCTGGAGGGGGTCCGGGGTTCCCGCAGCCCCGCGGGGATCCCCCCGGGCCCGGCCCCGAAGGGGTGAACGCGCCCCCCTCCCGCCCCCTCCCCTTTCATTCATGAAATCGGCGTGGGAAGGGCGGGGGGGGGCGGCAGCCAATGGCTGCAGGGGGCGGGCCCACGCTGGTACTACCGGCCACGCCCCCCGCCCACCAGTCCGATACTGGGGGGTTGGGGGGAGACCGGTTTGGGGGGGCTGCCCGGCCGCCTCGGGCCCCAGCGCCCCAAACCCTCTGCACCACCGTCCTCATGATCCCGCAGTACCCCAAATCGCACAGCACCCCAAATCCCATCACCCACGGCACCTGAAATCCCACGGCACCCCAAACTCTCGATCTTCTCTGGCCCCCAAAACCCATAGTGCCCTAATCCCATCCATTCCAGCACCTCAAATCCCGCAGCAGCCTTGACCTCATGATCCCGCAGCACCCCAAAATCCTGCATCGTCCATAGCACCCCAAATCCCACAGCTCCCCCAGCTTCTGCAGCACCCCAATCCCATCACTTGTCGGACCACAAATCCCCCAGTACCCTAAAGCAACTCAAATCCCACGGCACTCTAAATCCTGCACCCCCGCAGCCAAATCTCCCAACACCCCACAGCACCCAAATCTCCCAGAATCCACAACACCCCAAATCTGCCAACAGGCCCGGCACCCCCATTCCACGATCCCACTGAACCCCAAATCCCCCAGGATCTGCAGCATCCCAGATCGTGCACCACCCCCATTCCACGATCCCACTGCACCCCGCATCCGCCAGTACCCCCAAATCTTCATTACCCCCGCATCCCAAATCCCCAGTACCCCACTCACCCCAAGTTCCCCCAAACCTCCCACCCCCCCGAATCGGACAAGTCAGGCCACCCAGGGATCTTTTTCATAGAAAATCACTGATTTTAGCAAAAAAAGCACCGTTACCCCTCCCACCCCCAAACGCGCCCCAAGAGGAAGTTCAGGTGGGGGTGTCCCCCGTGTCCCCCGGAGTGACGCCGGCGGTCACTTGGTCTCGCCGCCAGAGCCCCTCGACCAGGGCGTCCAGGACAGGGGCGACCCGGGCCAGCCCCGCCCGCGCCCCACCTGCCCCCGGGGTCCCCCCCGCCCGCAGCACCCGCAGCCCCCACGTGCCCTCGAAGGCCCGCACGTCCCCCTCCGTCACGGCCGCGTGTGGGGCCAGGTCGAATCTGGGGTGGGAAGGGGACACAGGGTCAAGGGAAACACCAACACCTGGGAAAATCCCCCCAAACCCACCCGAGATTCATCGGGAGGTGTGAACCCATTGGTGTAATGAGGTGGGAGTGTTCCCTGCCTGCCCAGGGACTTGAGTGGTTTGATATCTGGGGGTGCAAACCTGATTCTGAGGAGGACACAGGGTCAAGGGAGACACCAACACCCCAACCCCCCCCCCCCCCAAAAAAAAAAACACCTAAAGAGAAATGGGAATTGCGAATCCATTGGTGTAACGAAGTGTTGCGTGTTCTCGGCCTCCTGAGATAAAAAGTGCTGAGAAATCTGGGGGTGCAAACCTGACTGGAGGGGGGCACAGGGCCGAGGGAGACCCAAAAAATCCCCCCCCAAACCTTCTGTAAGTAAGTGGGAGCTGTGACCCAAACCCCCTAAAAAATCTATGGAGTTGGGGACCCATCTGTGTCATGAGTGTGGCACGTTCTCAGCCTAACAAGGTATTGAGTGGTTTGAAATCCGGGGCTGAAAACCTTCCTGGGGGGGACACCCGGTCAAGGGAGACACCGACACCCCAAAAATCTCCTTTTAGGGTGGCGAACTCCCCTAAAAATAAACGGGAGCTGTGAACCCATCACTGTAATGATTTGTGCACGTTCTCAACCTGCTGAGATACCAAGTGCTGAGAAATCTGGGGGCACGAACCGATTTTTGGGCGGGGGGGGGCACAGGGTCAAGGAACACCTTTAAAAAACCCCCCCAAAACCCCAATAAAATCAGCAGGAGTTGGGAATCCATCGGTGTAACGAGGTGTGCCCATTCTCAGCCCCTGCGATGCCAAGCGCTGAGAGCCCTGGGGTGCAATCCTCCCCCATGGGGTGACGCGGCCCCCCAGGGGGACCCCCAAAAGGATACTTGGTGCCCACGACCATCCTGACGATGTCGCGGTCCCCGGGGCCCAGCACGCGGCCCATGAGCGCCGGCAGCTCCTCGAAGGACGCGCGGTCCGTGAAGGAGAACAGGAAGAGGACGGCGTCCGCCTCCTCCTTACAGGCCTGGGGACGGGGACATTCCCTCACTGCGGGGTCCTGGAGGAGTCCCCCGCCCCAAAATGCGTCCCCCGCTCACGGGCAGCAGGTGCTCGAACTTCCTGAGCGCTCCGTCCCCGCAGTCCCAGAGGTGCAGCTGGAACAGGACGGGGCGGCCGCTGGCGCGGGGCTTGGCCGGCCAGAACAGCGGGGTGACCTCGATCCCTGCGGGGACACGAGGGACTGTCACCGCCGGGACCCCGCGTGTCCCCCAGGCCGTACCCAGGGCCTCCTGGTGGGCGGGGTGGCCTCGATGCCTGCGGGGACAGGAGGGACCGTCACCGCCGGGACCCCGCGGGGCCCGGTGCCGCCCCAGGCCGTACCCAGGGTCTCATGGTGGGTGGGGGGCACGGGGGTCCCCCCCAGCCAGGCCACCAGCGCCGTCTTCCCGACGCCACTTCTTCCGGCCAGGAACAGTTTGTAGGTGACAGTGGGGACAGCCAGGGCGGGCGGCAGCGCCGGGCGTTCCAGCAGACCTGCGGAGGGGGCTCAGGGTGATTCTGGGGGGCTGAGACCCCGCGTTGGGGGGCGCAGAGGGGGCACTCACCGAACGCTCTGCGCTGGTTCTTGTGTAGGATGGAGTCCAGGTAGGGGCGGCCGGCAGGGGACAGGAGCCAGCCTGGCTCCAGTGCCCGGTCCTGCTCTGACATGGGCCCCCAAACCTGGGGGATGGGGAAGAGCCCCCCTTCCCCCACGGGGTCACTGCATCCCGCAACTTTGGGGTCTCCTGACCCCACCTCAGGCTCCAGGCACTCTTCCCAGGGTCCCTAAATCCTCCATCGGGTCCCTAAAACACCCCCCGCGTCCCAGCATCCTCCCATGGGGTCCCCTGGACCAGCCACGGGGTCCCTGACACCCCTCTGTGGGGTGCCTGACCCTCTTCCACGGGGTCTGTGTGCTCCCTCTGGAGTCCCTGCATCCTCCCATGGGGTCCCTGTGCCCTTCTGTGGGGTCCCGCCACCTTCCCATGGGTTCCCTGACCCCACCGTGGGGGTCTCTGTGCCCCCCCGCCACCCCAGTACCCCATCACAGGGACCTTCCCTCCACCCCCGGGGTCCCTGCCCCCCTGAGAGTCCCTCACCCTGTCGGGGTGTCCCTCACAGCCCCACACGGAGTCCCTGCACTCCCGTATGGGCCGCCTGCCACCCCCACGGGGTCTGTGCCCCCCCAATTGACTCCGTGCCCCCACAACATTCAAAAGGGGGAGAATCCCGCCCCTGCCCCCCCGTCCGGACCCGCTGCCCCCCCAATCCCTCCTATGCATCGCCCCGCACACCAAATCTCCCGCGCGGCCCTTTGAGACGCGGCCCCGCCGCTCACCTGAGGCAGCTTCCGCCTCGCAGTGACGTCACTTAAAAATGGGCGGGGGCGCTATGGAAACCACGCCCAGACACAGCTGCGCGTGCGCGGGTGAGTTGGGAGGGGGATACGTGGAGTGACCCCCATGTTGCGGGTTTGGGGGGATCCCCATCCCAAATTACTGACTCTGGAAGGATTTCGGGGTCCCCAACCTCACTTCTCAGCACTGGCGGGATCTGGGGTTCCCAACTGCCACTTTTTCCAGGCTCTGGAGCCCTCATCCCTCATCACTGACACTGGAATGCTTTGGGCTCCAGCATCTCCCACGCTGGCATGACTTGGGGTTCCAATTTCCAGCTCCAGCAGGCTCTAGGATCCCCATCCCCAATTTCCATCTCCAACCAGCTGTGGCTTTCCCAGTTCCTGGCACCGGCAGGATTTGGGGTCCTCATCACCAATTTCCAGCCCCAACTGGCTTTGGGGTCCCTATCCCAAATTTCCAGCCCCAAGAGGTTTTGAGGTTCCCAATTCCCAGCACTGGGAGGCTGTGGCATCCCCAGTTACCATCTCCAGCAGTCTTTGGGACCCCCATTCCCAACTTCCACCCCTAACAGGGTTTGGTGTTCCCAGTTCGAAGTGCTGACAGCCTTTGGGGTTCCTGTCTCTAATTCCCAACCCTGGCAGGACCTGGGGTCCACAATTTCCAGCACAGGCAGGACCTGGGTTCTCCATCCCCAGTTCCCAACCCTGGCAGGTTTTGGGATCCCCATCCCAAATTTACATCCCAAACAGGGTTTGGGATCCCTGAATTCCCAGCTCCAGTAGGCTTTGGGATCCCAAATTTCCAACCCCAACAGGCTTTGGAGTCTCCATCCCCAATTTCTGGCTTCAAGAGGCTTCAGTGTCCTAAATTCCCTGTGTCCCCCTCCGCCCCCCTCCGCTGCTCCAACATTCCCTGGCACAAGGATTTCCCCCTTCTTACCCAAGAAGACCCCAAATCCCCCCTTTCACCCCCAAACTTCCGGGGAGCACAGCAGGAACTTCCCCTCCACATCGTTCCCACCCCACCCCTCCCCAAGAGCACCAACCATCCGTTTCTTTTCCTTTTTATTTGTTAAACCACTAAAAATTCATTGGGAAGGGGGTGAGGGACCCCCATGAACCCCCCCAGAATGTACACAAGATTTTAAATATCACCGGAATCGCATCCCATTCTTGCGCTCGGCCCGGGAATGACGGCGGGGGGACACCTGAGTCGCGGGGGGGGACACCTCGCTCACAGCACCAGCAGCTCCCGCGGGATTCGGGGCGCAGGGATCCAAATTTGGGCTGAATCTCTTGTGAAGGGCACAGAACACGCGTTTCCCGACCGGGGGGGATCCCGGGAGCGGTGCAGGATGTAAACGCTGGGAGAGCACCCTCGAGGGATGCTCCGCAGGGAGAAGGACATCAAGGCGCCATCCATCCCTGGGTTTGACTCTTTTTTGGGGGTGGATGACAAAAAACATGCAAAGGGGACATGGGACTCGATGCCGAAGCCTCGACCGCTTTCCCCGCGGCCACGCTTGGAGAAGGAATTTTCCACAGCTCACCCAAGGTGCTCCTGAGGTCTGGGGTTTTTTTGGGGGGAAAAAACCTGCATTTTGCTTTCCCTTAGGACAAATCAAATCATTCTGGGATGAATGGGAGATGTGGGATTCAACGAGGGATTTATTTACAGAGGTGGAAATGCCGCGGGTTAAGCAAGTCCCTCCCCGTCCCCACGCGGCTGGGATGGGATTTAAGGCTCCAACCGGCAAAAAGCTCAGTGGGAATGGAGAACAAAAATTTAGGGAAGAAGGGACCACGTCATGGCGCTGCCGGCTTGGGGAGGGCTCCCTGTTTTTAGGGTGCTGGAGGTTGTTGACCAAAACCTGGCGGAATCCGCCCCATTTTCCTCCCCTCTTGAGGGGACAGGGAAGGAGGGGGGTTGTCCCAGAAGGACGCACAGGTTCAATCCCTTCGGATTTGGATTTAATCTTTGCGGAAGGAGGCACGTGCAAAGATGAGGTGAAGTTACTGCATCGAGGCTGCCCTCAGATGAACCAGTATCTGTCCTTTTCGCTGGAAAACCCACCCTGTTCCCAGGCTCCAAGGGGCTGCTTCGGCCTTGGATGGGTTTTAGGCTGTTGAATGAAATGAAACCTTGAAGTCTCGAAGGGAATTGGCAGCCAAGTATCTCGGTTTTCGGAGAATAATGGGATTTTCAGAGTATTTTTGCTGGTCAGAGGGGATCAGGGCTGATCCCAAAGCCTGATCCAGCAGGGCAGGGAGAGGAGGGATGCTAACAATCAAGATTTTTGGCATTTTCACACACAAAAAAGTCCTTTCCTCCTTCTTTTGGTCCTGCCTGGAGGACAGGGACGAGTGGCAGGTGAGAGGCAAAATAAAAAGGCATTGTGTTTGTGTCGAGCAAAGGTTGGCAGCATTGGGAGATTCCCAGTGGGATATTGCTGTTGTTTTCCTGACAGAGTTGAGCATGGAATTCATCAAGCTAAAGCCTCCTGCCTGCTGGAATTTGGGTCATTCCTATAAAACCACTTCTAGTCACAACCCACAAGGAGTTTTGGAGAGACCAAGACTTGCGAACACTTGGAAAATAAACCCAGGAGGATCCTGGCTGGTGGGATTCCCTGGCTGCTCACCCCGAGTTCTCAGATCCTCAGGTCTTTCCCCGCCTGTAAACACAACTCGCTCAACTGGGGTCTTACTGGGAACTGCCGTGCAGCGCTGGAGGGTTTCCTTGGACTTTTATTGGTTTCCTGCTCCCTAGTTCACAGTTTAAACGCCTGCATGTCGGGAAGGGGCTTGGGAAGGAGGAAGAGCCGCGGGGACGGAGGGGACGGGTGGTGGCGGCGGGCAGGGGCCGCATTATCTCTTTGCTCGCACAAAGTACAAGGCATTTGTTTTGGGGTAATATTTGACATTTTGTTTCTTGTCCATGAGGCCACCGAATATGATCAGCTCCCCTCGGCCTTGCACCACCGTGTGTAAACTGGTCTCGGGTGGCCCCACCACAGAGCTGCTGTTGAACACTTTCCATTTGACTCGTCCCTGCTCCTTGGTGTCCTTAATGTCCAGCACGTACATCTGCATGGGCTTGCAGTTCATGCTCTGGTACAGCGGCTTGCCCACGTTCAGCGACTGCGGCGGGTGGTGCCCGAGGCGCCGGGCGATGGGGGGCAGCGAGTGCCCCTCGCCCTGGGCAGTGCCCGGCCGCGCCGAGCCTGGCTCGGCGCCCGGGGACCCCGGGGACGACGCCAGGGGAGGGCTCAGCGCGGCCGAGGCCGAGGTGGCTTTGGAGGAGAGGGCTTTGACAGCCTCGAGGCTGCGGCGGAGCGCGCCAGGGGACACGGCTCCGGGCAGGGCACCGGTGGCATGGGGCGGGGTGTGGATGCCGTTGGTGTGCTCCGGCGGGTTCCGTGTGCCTGCTGTCCTGCCCTCCGCGCCGTCCAGCTGGCACAGGAGGGACGTGGGCTTCTGCTCCCAGCCCAGCTCCATGGAGGCCAGGCGCAGATCCCTCTGCTCTGGCAGGGAGCCGCGGCGCGGTGCCAGGGCTGGCCCCACCTTGAGGTCGAATCCCTCGGTGGCTGAGGGGGTGCTGGGGGACAGGGCCTGCACGGGGCTGTCCAGGGAGGCCCCGCCGACCGGTGCCGCTCCGGGTGACACGGTGCCGCCGTTGAGTACTGGGGAGCTGTCCCCTCTGGCTGGGGACAGGCTGCCCTCCCGCGAGCCCGACGGCGTCTGCCTGCGGGGCCGCAGGGTGCCCCAGCGGCCGTTGACACAGGGAGCCTCGTCCGTGTTCCTGACGGGAGACTGGGAGCGGAATTCCCGCGTCTCAGGCACCAGGGCGGGCGGCGTGGCGCTGATGGGAGACGGGCGGGAGTTGAGGCTGGGGCTCAGCGGGGCTCTCCCGCTGGGAGCTTGGCTGAAGACCACGACGCACTGTCCCACCTGTGGAGAGAGCAGGGGCCATCAGGAGGACCCTTTGTGCTGGGGAGAAGTAGTGGTTCCGGAGCATTTTGGGCAGGGAATAAAGAGGGAGGGATGTGTGTGAGGGAGCGGGGAGCCTGCTGTGTCCATACCCTGCACGCGGGATGGCACCACAGCTCCGGGGCTCCGTGGTCCTCGTTCTCCACCTTGAGCGGCTGCCACGTCCAGGGGTTGGCCTGCATGTGCAGCAGCCAGGCGTCTTTGAACAGCTGGAGAGGGAAGGGTGACAGATTCAGGAGCCCGGTCGTAGTTTTAGGAGCCCAGGCTGAGATTTAGCCCAGTTTGCTGCTCGGCTCAGCCCATCAGGGCCATGGTGGGAGCAGTGCTTTGCTGCTGCAGACAGAGGATGCTGACCCAAAGCAGGAGCTGATCACCCATGAGTGACGACACCCCACCCCTTCATTCCCACCTGCTATCCCAGTACAAAGTCAGGGCTCATCCTGATGAGCCTCAGTGAACCCAGGGAGCTGCTCAGAGAGTGCCTGGGGTGATTTTTATTAATTAAAACAGCTCCAGCAACAGCTAAACAGCTTCTCTGGAAAATCTAGATTTGAGGAATAAAATGCCACCAACGTGCAGAGTCTCCCCATCCCAAATCCAGCCCCCAGGTGCCAGGGGGATGTTGATGTCCCTGCTCCCCCAGGTACTCACTGCATTGGGACCCCCGCAGCCTCCGAGGATTAAAATGGTCTCGTTGTCTATCACGATCTGGAGGGGACAAAGGAGAGTTTCAGCTCAGGAAGGGTTTTTGGCCAGGCCTCCAAGGGCACACAGAGGCAGGTTCTCAGCTGCACGGGCATTGCTGGGTTCTGTGTGCCCTGGGATGAGGAGTGGAGCTGGGATGGAGCCGGTTTTGCCGGGCCCAGGACAGAGCAGGATGCAGGGCTCATCCCACTCCTCGTCCCAAAACAGTTCCTCTCACCGAGGGGACCTTCCCAAAGCACCAGGGACTCGACATCCCTCTGCAGAGGAGGGAAAGGTGGAAGGTTTGGGAGGGCAGGTGCTGGCAGCAGTATGATCAGTGCTGCTGGTGGGTGAGGGATCCCTGCGGGCTCCTTTCCCAGGGCATGGAAAGGCACGTTCCAACACGAGCCATCCAAGCCCTGCTCCGTACCCTGGTGGGACCGGCCACACTCTGGGAATCACTGACCACCCCAGCTGGGGAGACCAGCCTCATGCAGGTGACAGTCATGAGCTGCCTGCCCAGGCAGGCGCTGCCGGAGCCATGCTTGGAGCGGGAGCAATCCCAAGTCAACCCTGGGATGGGGAGCGCAGAGCAGTCACAAGGGCCTGGAGCCAAGCCAGGCTGTGCTGCCTCTCCATTGATCTGAGGTGCCACGGGGCACGAGTGGGGTTAAAACAGGGATTTGTTCATTAGGGCTCTGAGTCGCCGGGGGAGATGGGGACTGTGCCCACAAGTGAGAGGGCCTGGCGGGCAAGGGCTCCACAGATAACCTGGGAATGAACCTGGGGAGAGCTGTCTGGAGCTGGGAGTGAGGCTGTGCCTGGCTTCTGTCCGGCTGAGCTCACCTGGGACTGGCCCCCGCGCGGGTGAGGGCTGGGCCCAGAGATGCTGGGCTTGGACCAAGCCCACTGCTCCAGGTCCAGCACCCAGACGTCGTTGCTCCTGCAGGGATGAGACAACACAGGCTGAGGATACAACCAGGGATGTGGAACTTGGGCTCAGGGCTGGGTTTTATGGCAGATTTGGGATTTCTGTAGGCTGGAGCCTCGGGATTTGCTGCCAGAGGTGAAGGGTGTGCTAAGGCAGCAGGCAGACCCCAAAATCCTGCAGAAAATACCTCATGGGCAACCCCAAGACCATCCCAACCCCGTCCTGGCTCGCAGGGGCGCTTGTCAGACACCCTCGGCCCAAACTTACATCTGTCGGGATCCAAGGGAGCCCCCAAAAACGATCATCTTGTCTTCGATGACACAGGAGGAGTGTCCTGCCATGGGAGGGGGGCCGTGTGTGGTCATGATGCAGTTCCACCTGGGAAGAGAGGCAGGAACACATTCCCCAATGAAGGAAAATGTTGGATGGAAGGCCAAACAAAAAACCCCAGTGGCCTGCAAAGTCCTCAAGAACATGTCACTGGGGAGAACGACAGGGAAAACCTCTAAATATCCAAATAGCAACGAAACTAATTAGAAATCCCAATGTGCTAAACATTTTTAAGGCATGACCTAGTCCCATGGCCAAGTTGGGAACATCTCCCCTTCCAATTAAGTTTGCCTCAAATTCTTTCCAAGAGGTTTAATTACAGAGTTGTAATGACACTGCCCAAAGTGCACTGGATAATTGATACTTTGGAGGATGAAAAGTTCTCAGTGCAAGAGGAGCAGGAACCTTCTCTTTGCTACAGCATTCTCCTTCTCACACGCACGATCAGTGAGAAAGCTGGGTCTAAAATCAGCCAAATGGTGTTTTAAAGGGAAAAGGAAAATTCCTGCCAGCTCCAAGGACACTGCTAGATGTTCCAGCCCCAGAGCTGTAAAGGCAGAGGTTGAAATGATGGAGAAATCTGATTTATCACATCTCCCTGAGGGAACTGAGTTTTGGATCATCACTAAAAACAAGACCTCCAGCACTTCAGGCTTATCTCAGAAACACCTCAGTGCTCCGGGCCAAAGTGATAAGGCATTTAAAACACTCAGGTTTCCCACCTGGATGGGGATGCTCAGGCAGCCTGGAATATTTCGGTACAAGTCCAGAACCATTTGGAAGCCATAGCACCCACGAGGTGCTTGGCAGCATCCTGTCCTCAGCTCTGCTGCACTTGTGTGGCTTTTTTTTTGTTTCAGAAAGAGCATTAGAGACACACCTGGGAAACCAGGACCACGCACAGCCTCCCAGGCATTCCTCCAGCTGCATTCCAGAGCCATTTTTCCAGGATCAAAGCCTGCTCTTACCAGTTTTTGGAGGGGGAGTATGTGTGGATCTCATCGAAGAACCTCTCGGGCTGGTGCAGGGGGTAAGGGCTTGGCCGGGTCCACCCCCCAAAAAGCACCAGCAAGTCCTTGTAGACCACCAGCGTGGCCCCAGCCTTGGGAGAGGGGTAGGAACCTGGCAGGGAGGAAGGAAAAGTTAGGAAAACAATGTTTGAACACAAGCCCCCAACTCTGCATCATTTCTTCCCCAAGTGTCACAACGGGGAGACTCCACCTTCCCAAAAATATTAAAATAACAGAAAAAAGAAAAAAAAAGAAAAAAACAGCAAAATTAGAGCTGGGAGCCTGGGAAGAAAACTCCTGCCAATTTGTGTCATGGTAATTAGTAGGAGCCTGAAAGCACATCTCAAACACACCAAAACATCTGCCACTCACTGGCAGGAAATTGCTGGTTTTCCAGCATATCCCTCCAAATTATTGCTTTAGCGCCGAATAAAAGCAATAATTACCTCCAAATACCTCGTAACGTCTCTCCCCGAGGAGGGAGGGAGAAAGGAGAAAATTCCAAGGCACCTGGAGTGGCTCGTGCAGATGTGTGGGGTGCTCACAAGTGGCAGCACTCACTGAACCCCATGTTTGAGAAGGAAGCCCTGAATGCTCTGGCTGTGAATGAAGTCACTCCTTGAGTCTGCAGGATGCAGTGCTGCTCTAAAAATTGTGGAAAACCTTTTAGTGTGGCCTGTTTGAGGTTCAAAGGGCTCTGCAGGGACCAGGGGCCTGCTGAGCAGGACCTGCGCAAGGACAGTGCGACCTCCTGGGCTCGGTGTCGTCGGGATTTGCTGTGCTCAGACGATTCTGTGTATTCCAAGGGTTTTCTAGAGCTCACCTCTCAACCTGCTGCTGCTCCTGTGGTCCCTGGCCACCACAGCCCTGGGAAGCTGTGGCTGCCCCATCCCTGGAAGTGTCCGAGGCCAGACTGGATGGGCCTTGGAGCAACCTGGTCCAGTGATAGATGTCCCTCCCCATGGAAGGAGGGTGGAATGAGATGAGCCTTAAGGTCCTCCCAACCCAAACCATTCTGGAATTTTATGGTTCTTAACCCGCTTGAAGCAGGAGCAGCCTCAATGCAAGAAACCTGTTGGCAAGAGCAACGATCAAAGGATTCGATCCCTTGGAATTTATGTTGGAAAATCAGCCACGATCCGCTGCAAAATCCCAATCCCTGCCTGCCCCTGGAGCCAGAGGTGCTGTGTCACCACCCCGCTGATGTGTGAGGTGCTGAGCTGCTTCCCAGGAACAGCTAAAGCCTCTCCAGCCCGGCTGACTCCGAGCATCCTCCTTCCCACAGCGGTCACCAGCACCCGGCACATTCCTCCACCTCCACAGCCACTCTTTCCAATTAATCCTGGAATCCCCATCCCAGCCCCACACTCCCCTCCACGGCCAGCTCTGGGAGCGGGGCAGCTCAAGGGCACGGCTCACACGTGGCCACGGCGGCAGCGCCACCTCTCTGAAACAGCCGATGCTCTGACCTGGCCTCCGTCCCCTCTCCTGTCCCAGCAGGACTCAGAGGCACAGTTTTAGCAGGGAATGACACCCAGAACAGACTATTTTTAAAAGAAACCAGAGCAGCTATTTTAGGATGTTGCAGCTGAGGGAAGCAATTCCGTTGCGACGGGTTCCAGGTGCTGAGAGGGAAGAGCCCAGCAAAAAGCAGCCCCTGGCCTGATGCAAAGATGGTCACAGTGTCCCTGAGCCCCTCCCCAGGGACAAAGCATTCTGCTGCCCTAAGCCTCATGGAGATGAGGGAAAAACGGGAAAAAAGCTCTGCAGAAGCAATTCATGCAGGGTAACGTGTGGCCAGAGCTGTACCAAGGTGAGGACGAGATGCCGTGAGGGTCGTGTTTGGTTACTCCTTGTTCCCAAATTCCAGTCTTCCTGGCTTGTTCCATGTGTGTAGTTCATTAACCCACACCAGCAGGTTTCCAGCCTAAATAATTCCCTGGCAGTGCAGAAAGTTTTTCTCCTAGGCCTGGCACCACAATAAAACATTTGCACCCGAGCTGGTGAATCCCAGCCGGGTGATTCTGGGATGCCGCAAGGTGCTGGGGTTAAACTGGGTTATTTTTAAACAAAAAGGGGCAGCTAGAGTCATTCCAGGATGGAAAAACATTGGCACCTTGCTCAGAAAGGTCTGGGATGGAGCAGTGAGGAAAGTCACCCTCCCACTGCTGTAACCTGAAGGTCAACCCTGGCCTCATCCACAGAGACAGTTCCCAAGTGAGTCAGTGCCCTGCAAACAGCCCAGGGCAGAGGCCAGCCCCGGTTCTTCAGGAAGCTTTGCCTGTTATTGGACATTGTATGAATGCAAAGGAGCTGAGTTTCATTCTGTAATGCAGGAAAACTCTGCATTTTGCATGTCAGAGAAGTGCTGGCCTCTCAAAGCCTCTTCCAACAGCAAAACCAGGATATCTGTGGATGCTCTCAACAAATGAGATGCACCACAAGCATGTCCAGGATCTTGTGATGGAGCAGGAATGCATGGAAATCTGGAGAATTAATGCTCTTTATCCCTGAAGCGGGGGAGAACTGCTGGGTGCTGGGTCCTCGGGAAGGGCAGGAACATCCCGAGGGAGCTGCTGGAATGGGGAAGGCACCGGCAGCTCTGTGACCTCAGCACTCAGGCATGCAGAGCAGCCTGGAACAGAGGGACATCAAAGGGACGCAGCCAGGACCTGCTCAAAGTCCGAGCCCTCTGGAGGATGTGGGAGGCGGGAGCGGCCT
This sequence comes from Chamaea fasciata, assembly GCF_029207755.1. NCBI lineage: Eukaryota > Metazoa > Chordata > Aves > Passeriformes > Sylviidae > Chamaea > Chamaea fasciata. The sequence goes on along the minus strand of NW_027094108.1, from coordinate 7,000,947 downwards.
TTCAAAGACTCCCAGGAACACACAGGATCCTCTCTGGGATTGCCTATGGATCAGGCTGAGGAGCCATCAGAACCAGTCAATGAATTGCACTGGTTCCCACTGGTCCCAGTGGGGAACCGGCTGTGATCCTGAGCTCCCCAGCCCACTAACACCACCCAGCCCAACATCCAGGTGATCCTTCCCTAACACCATCCAGCCCAACATCCAGGTTATCCCTCCTGGGGATAAAGGTTCCAGCAGGCTGAGGGTGTAGTACAATCCACTCCACCTAAGGGCACCGGGCCCCATCCCTGCCCAGCTGACGCTGTTCTTTCGCCTGGGATGAGGAGCTAAAAGCTGGGCTGAGCTATTTTTTTCCCAGCTGATGGATTTTCCTGGCTCGCAAAGCCAAAAACCAACCAGCCAAAGATCTCCGGCTTCCACAGATGTTTGGAAAAGAAATGCCAGCCTCTGATCGCTCCCGATACAAGCTCTGGGTGTTTTATCTGAGTTGGATCTGCCCTTATAAGCAGTTTTTAAAGCCCAGTCATCCAGCCCTGTAAAGCCACAGGAGCTGTACACACACAGATTAACGGTAACAAAGGAAAAGCCTGGCTTCAAGGGCACGTGGGACACAGAGTGCCAGACCAGCCTTCTACCTCTGGAAGGGGCAGCCCTGAGAGATTCCAAAAAACAGCTGGAGTGGGGAACAGAAACGGTTGCCCTGTGGTTAACTTCTGGGATTGCCCAGGTGGAAGGATTGGCCCAGGTCGATGCGGTTGGGGGAATATTCTACAGGAGGGGCTGGAGTGGGGCAGAGGGTCTGCACTGGCCTGGGGGGAAGGGAACACATGGAAAGAGTTGTGCCAGGGGGATCAGTACCGAGGAGCTTTGATTCTGCAGGAGAATGAGGTGAGGGCTGCAGCCAGGAGCTGTTTCTGCCGGATCTGGTGGATCCTGCAGGGAGCCAACTGCCACCATCGCAGCCGATCGATTTCCACGGAACCCCGGGTAACCAAAGCCATGTGTCCAGTCTCAAAGCTGAGGAATTAAAGGGAGCTGCTCCAGCACCCCATGGATTTCAAGTTGCAAAGGAATTCAAGCTCCCAGCTTCAAAAGCCACCAGCAATCTGAACTCCAGAGGTACAGGAAACCATCCCTGGGAAGGGCTCGGGGCTGTCCTTTCACAAGAAGCCTGGAATGATTTTGGCTGGAAGGGACCTTAAAGCTCATCCCATTCCACTCCCTGTCATGGTCAGGGACACCTTCCACTATTCCGGGGTGCTCCGAGCCCCGTCCAGCCTGGCCTTGGACACTTCTGACCAAGGCAGGATGGTGCCTGTTTTGCACACTGGGTTGTTCCAAATTGGATCCAACCCTGCCCACCACGAGTTTTGTGTTTCCACGCTCAGGCAACAGCAGAGACACATCCAGGGGCTGGTTTTCAGTCTGGCTTTTAGGCTGGACTGGATTTTCAAATCCCAGTTTCCAGCCTGGAACCCTCATCCACCCCAGCCGAGGGATGGCCCCGACTACATCCCACCTCACAGAGTTCCATCCCAAACTTGTGTGACAGCGTGACATCCCCAAATTTTTCCCCTTCAACAGGAAGCAAAATCGGAGAAGGAAAAAACAACAAATCCCTCTGCTTCCCAGGCCAGCCAGGATTTTTCCACAGCAGTCAGCAGATTCATCCAGATCCCTGTCAGGTTTCCCAAAGGGAAGAGGACAAGTTGGTGAGCAGCAGTCCAGAGGCCAGAGGAGGATGAACATTCCAGCAATCCCAGCACTACTAGCACTGAATTTGGGAGATGCCAAAGGAGCACTCCTCTGGGAAAAGCAGACATCCCTGTTGCACACCCGCTCATTCCCAAAGTTAAACCCAACACTGAGGACTCTGCTCAGCTGCCACGGATCCAGCATTTGACATTCACCTGTTTTTAATCCCAAAACATCTAAAACAGAGCACTGGGATTACAAACATGTTCTAGACCAGTTCTGACCAGGCCTGCCCAAACCTTAGAGCCTTTAGAAGCCACAGAAGTATCATTTTCTCTTACCAAAACCACAGGCAATTTAGTGTTCCCTTCTAGAAAAACCCCAAATTCCATGCTGGGAGTCAGACAGGAATTCAGCCTTGCAGGAGTTTTAAGGAAAAACTGAACAAGATCTGATTTGTCTCCTCAGCAGTGAGACAAAACCTCTGTGGGCACAAATAACCTCTCGGGAAGAAAGGAAGGGGGGGGGGCAATATCCCGAGTTTATTTGCAATTTCGGGGGACACTTTAGCAACCCCCCGATGCTGACACACAGAATTCCCACTGCCCTCTCAGTGTGGGATTTCCACCCTGCAGTGATCTGGGACTGTGGTACAAGCCCAGTCAAACCCCGGCGTGGAAGCGAAGCTTTGGTCTCTCGCAATCTCTGGGAGGCGGAGGCAGAAGCCCTGGGGAGGATCAGTCACCTCCATGCTGTTGCAAGGTGCCCGTGGGTATTTTTTTAACCCCGGCATTTGTGAGGTGCTGCCACTCCAATAAAGCCCTGGCAAAGAAGAGGCAGTGCCCTCTGAACCCTGTGCAACTGGATTTACTGAGTCACTCTGTGCTAATGCCTGGCAAAAATGTCCTCATGCAGCAGTTGAGCAAACAGTGCCGAGATAACCGCGCCAGAACGCCGCGGGCTCGGCCTCTTATCTCCCAACAGCTCCGAATGGGGATCATCGCCACAATTCCTGCCGCAACTCCCGCAGCTCCACGGCAGGAGAGGCTTTATTGGGATACACCCTGCCCCTTCTCCCCAGCAGCGTTGCCCCGAGGTGCCGGGTGCTCCGCAGGGTGAGGTGACCCTTCGCAATCGTCCTTTGGGAAAGGCAGATTTGGCCCCGCACGCACGAGGTGCTGCTCTTGCAGAAGCCGCTGTTCGCTCTCTCCGTGGGCGGAATCCCCACCATCTCCCTGCCTCCATGCTCATGTTTTTATTCTTCCTGAAGTGACACTGCCCGGCAAACTTCTCCAGTGATTTAACAGCCTGACAGCTCCCCAGGTCAGCCCCGGTGCAACCAAAGAGCTCAGCGTTGCCGGAAGGGGCTGAGCAGCTCCCGCTGCTTGTGTTCCCTGCAGGAGGTGAGGGAAGAGATGGGAATTGCTGGCTCAGGCTCCCCAGCCCTGAGGAGGGGGTAATTGCAGGGCAGGGAGGAGCTCGGGGTGGGATAGCGGGGCTGTGTCCCAGCCCTGCTGAGCTCCGCACTTTCTGCTCCCGGATTGTTCCCCGCGGTGCGAGGGAGGTGGCGGCAGCTGCCGCGACGTTAGAGAATCCCAAAATGAGTGGTGTTCCAGGAAATGGCTGCTGTGTAATTTGGTGAGGTTACAGCTACCACGGGGCTCCAAACCTCAACTATCCTCTAAAGAGCACCCTGTGGGCACAGCCAGAGAATCCCAGAGCGATTTGGGATGGAAGGGACCTTAAAGCTCATCCCATTCCACCCCTGCCATGGGCAGGGACACCTTCCACTGGACCAAGTTGCTCCAAGCCCCACCCAGCCTGGCTTTGGACACTTTTGAGGATGAGGAATCCACAACCCTTCTGGATGCAGTCAGAGGGAGGAAGTGCAAATAGCCTGGGAAGAGCCAGGGCTTTGCTACTCCCAATATCTGCTGCAAGGACAACAGTTACTTACTGAAACCCCAGCATCTTCCCAGCACAGGAAGGGAAATTCCGTCCAACTCTTGGCACTCCCCTCCTTGCTGTCTCCCCCTTCACTCCCGTTTTCAACCCATCGGTTCCTGAACTTTGCTCCCTCCATGCCAGGGAAGCACTTTTCTCCCTCATTCCGGTAATTCTAGCCCTGAACACCAAACTCCCTGAATATTTGATGTCAGGAACCAAAATCCACATTTGGACTGCAGACAAGCACGAACGAGCGCTCCGTCCTTCCGCGTGCCTGCCCCATTCTTTGAGAGTTTTACAGCAGATGCTTTGGGGAAGGATTAAAATCAGGCGATGGAGCGCCAGGATGTGGAGAGGCTCGGAAGGCACATCGTGCTGGGTACAGATTAAACTGCCCCGGGAATGCTGCCTGCTCAATCCCGAGTGTTACACACGTAATCCTGGTGGAGAGAGTCCTCGAGGCAAAGGCTGGGCTGCCTTGGAAGGAGCTCTTGCCGATAGATGTCAGCACAGCCTGCCCGAAATTCCTAGGACGACCTTTCCTTCCCAGCTGACAGTGCAGCCATGGGATGGTGGAGTTTTATCCCACTGACCCCACAATGGACCTGCCCAGGAGAGAAGGCGCTGGCAGAGACCCAGGGAAATGGAAAAATTGGGTGTGAAATGACCAGGGAATTTGTGTCCAGGGAAACCGTCCAGGGTGCACCCCTGGGTGCCTCCCATGCCTCGGGAAGGAGGGATCGGCTCCCTCTGGGGTGCAGCACATTTCATGAGATGAGACACCACCAGTACCAACAACCCCGTGCGTGGCTCCGGGGTTTTGAGCCTTTTTCCTGAAAAGGAAATAAATTGGAGATGCTTTGTCTGAGCCACAGTTGGCCAAATTCCTCAGCTCCAACCAAACTCGGACGAGCAAGAAATTAAATTCTCTGCAGGGCTGAGAAATCGAATGTCAGGAAAAAGAAAAAAAAATCCTGATAGAAAAAAAAAAAAAAACCACTTGGAAAATCCAGCCCAACTTCTGTCTAGGTTAAAGGGATGACAGACCTGCATTTCGGGATCATTAAAATGCAAATTGTTCCCCAAATGTTGGCTTCCCAAGGTGGAGGAGGGAGTACCAGGTACTACTACTACTAGTACTAGTACCTGGTAGTACTACTAGGAGGGATTCCTACTCAACCCTTGAAGTGTCCAAGGCCAGGCTGGACAGGGCTTGACGCAGCCTGGGATAGTGGAAGGTGTCCCAGTAGAACAAGGTGAGAGCCCAAACCTGTACTGAGGGAAGAGGGAAACCAGAGGAACTGAGGAAAGAGGGAAAGCAGAGGAACTGAGGGAAGAGGGAAACCAGATCCCCACTCAAGCACCCACTTCCCTTCAAGCTCCTCCTCTCCCAGCCTCCTCAGCTTTTCCCTCTATTCCCTTCCCACAGGACTCCTGCCATGTCAGGCTGAGCTGTCCAGGGCAGGGCAGGGCAGGGCAGGAGGGCATCCGCAGGGTGAGGGATCATTCCCGGAGGGAGTGCTACAGTCGGACGCTGCCTCCCTGCCCTGCTTACCAAGGCAGCTGAGGCCTGCTCTGAGGAGCCCATTTCCCACAGCAGGGAATGTTTTCCCCCCCATGTTTTGCCCACGGATAAAAACTGGCTGAACTTCCAAGTCCTGCATCCTGTCCACGGACAGCAGGGAATGGGAGAGGGGAAGTGCTTTGGCCTGCCGGGTTAAAACCCCTCTGCCAGCCCCGTGGCAGCTCACCCGACTGAGCTAGCCCCCGGTCCTGGGCACATTCCCACCTCCCTGGGCAGGTAATTCACGGCTTCTTCAAAGCCATTCCTGGCTGCCTCCAGCACCGCATTCCTGGGAGGCAGCGGCCGAGGCCCAGGCACACCTCACTGTAATTGCTGAACTGACTCTGCCCCCTCCCCTGCAGCTCCGAGAGCGGAAAGGAGTCATGGAGTGACTCCGTGACCTTGGCGGATATCGGGAGCCGCTGGAAAAACGCTGGGAACACAGCATTGATAAGGATAAGCCACTGCCAGCTGGAGGGTGGGGCAGGATGCAGCCAGGTAGGGTCGGGGGGTGGGGAGGGAGGGATGTGGGAAGCAAGGCCATTTCAGATGTGGGATTCAGGAACGGGAGGCGCAGGAATGTTTTCCCCTGGTGGTGGTGATCGTCACCCATCTCCCATTCCACTGACAGCGCTTCAGCAGGAAAGCCCTTCACCCACCAGGCTCTCCAGGCAGGTGCCTTTGTTTGTGAGGAGCAGATTCCCAGGCAGGGGAGGGATCCCAGAGATGGATCTGTTGGCTTTTCCTGGCTGGTTCAGCGAAGGCACCTGTGGGATAAATCCTTGCAAATAGTTCACCACACACTCAGTATAAGCGTGTGTTTTGTACCTGCGTGTCCCTGGGATGGCAGGGTGGCCATCCAAGGATGGATGCCAGTGGAATGTGGTTTGGATCCAGACAACAAAAACCTTCCAGAGGTTAAACACAGGCAGCAATGCCACGAGCTGGAGGAGGACAGAGCCTGGCAAATCAAAGGGAGGGGAGGTGTTTGCTGTAAACCTAAACCCATGGCTTAATCTCCTGGAAACCAGCAGCGCCTTCCCAACCAGGCGGCAGCTGACAAAAAAAAAAAAAAAAAAAAAAAAGCCTTCACTTCATTTGGGTTGATTTTTCATCTCTTGCCCTTGAGATATTTCATATTGAACACCACAAATTCCACTGGAGATGTTTTGCAAAACCAGCAGGCAAAGAGAGGAACAAAGAAACGTCAGACGGATCTAGGGACTGGCAACAGCCCTGCTTCCACCTCGGAGCTGCCAGTCCACCCTCTGCAAGGGCAGGAATGAAGTCCAAACTCTATATCCAGGGATATTACCAGAGAGTTTGTCTGTCACAGGCTTGACGTTAGCGGTCACTCACCTCCTTGTAAAACTGGGAGCCCAAAAAAGGAGGAAAAAAATCAATATATTTTAACTGCAGAAAGCAATTCCAAGCAACCTGTGCTAAGACAGCCTCTGCCCCAAAGGGTAGCATGGGACAAAGCCTGGAAAGTCCTGGTTTTGCTCCGGAAGGGCAGAAGTGAGGGGTGGGATAAGGAAGAAATGAAGTGTGTGTAAGGAAGAATTTAGGTGTGTGATCAGAAGGAAATTGGATGTGTGATAAGGAAGAAATCAGGTGCAGGATAAGGAAGCTCCAGGCAGGAGGCTCTCAGGACTAAAGCTGAGCTTCCAAAGGGGTCAAGTCACTCTGAGCTTGAGGACTCCAGGAGCCTTTGGATGGTGGTGGGAAAGCCATGGATTTTTGGAGGATAACATGGAATGTTTCAGCTCTGCAGAGGCAGGAACAGGCCCTACTGCAACCACACTCAAAGGGGAACGAGGAAAAAAACCATCCAGATCAGGAAAAGAGCTGGAATATGCTTTCCTCTCTTCCAGGCTTACCAAGACTGCTCACAGCACGAGGGACTTCCATCCACCCCATTAACCTGCTCCACTTTGGAGGCTCAGGCACATACATTCACAGCATAATTAGAGAGGTTATTCCGTGCCAGGAATCAGCTCCTGGATCCTCTGGGCTCCCCAGAGGCCAACAGCGACCACGTGGCTGCAGTGAGCTCAAGGTGATCCTGGGTTTTTAATAAAACGGAGTTTTGCCTTCAATCGGATGGGGACGTGGGGCACCACAGTGAGGTCAGAGGCACAGGGGGACGCAAAGGGAATTTTACAGCCAGTCTTGGTCAGGTCAGGATTTTGGGGGGTTTTAATGCCCAAAGCAAGGCTGTGCCCGGGATCCCTGTGAGAGAAGTGACTGCAAAGGGAACAGAGCTGCAGTTTGGGGTCAGGGCAGAGCACCCCAGTTACTGCTCTGCAGAAAACCCTTGACATTGCAAAAGTCCCCCAGGACCATCGAGTCCAACCTGTGACCAACGTCCTCCTTGTCACCCAGCCCAGTGAGTGCCATGTCCAGGCATTCCTTAGACACCTCCAGGGATGGGGACACCAAACCTCTCTGGGCAGCCCCTGCCAAATCCTGACCAGCCTTTCCATGCAGAAATTCCACCTGGTGTCCAGTCTGAGCCTCCTCTGGCCCAGCCTGAGGCCGTTCCCTCTCCTCCTGTCCCTGTTCCCTGGGAGCAGAGCCCGACCCCCCTGGCTGTTCCCTCCTGTCAGGGAGTTGTGCAGAGCTACAAGGTCCCCCCTGAGCCTCCTTTTCTCCAGGCTGAGCCTCTTTCCCAGTCCCCTCAGCTGCTCCTGGGGCTCCAGCCCCTTCCCAGCTCCATTCCCTTCCCTGGACACACTCCAACCCCTCCAGGTCCTTCCTGAGTTGAGGGGCCCAGGACTGGAAGGAGCTGATGCAAAACATGACCCTGAACTGAACGAGCTGCACAATCTGCACTCACAGAGGGTTTAACTCCACACAAGAGGAGCTTCCCACTATTCCCACACCTCTGTCTATCCCTCAGATTCCCCCTGAGCCCTTGGACAGCCCTGCTCCTGTCCCATTGGGATTCACTCCCTGAGTGCCGGTGCTGCTCTGGTTTGTGGCTGTGCAGGGCTGGATCCCGTGGGATCCCACAGGATCCAGCACCACCTCCCCTCCTTGGGACCCCTCAGTCCTTCCCTGTGTCTCCTTCAGCTCCACAAAGCTCCCAGAGCTGAGGAGATCCCAAGCAAGGAATTCACTCCGGAGCAGGACTAGCACCGTGAAACTCCACCAACTGTTCGGAAAATTGTTTTGAAAACTCGCCGCTGTTTTCTAGAAGGGGGAGATGAAAACAAGGCTGGGCTTTTTAGCTCGGGGCAAGGTTTTTGCACAGCTTTGTCAAGGCCAAACCTCTCTGCTCCACGAGCGACGGTTTCTCCGCCAGGACCACATCTGACACCAGGAGTCTCTCCCGAGTCTCTCCTGCCTCCTTCGGGCTGTTGCTTTTGTTGACACAACACCATCAAAGGCACCTTCCCCACAGTCACAAAGGGAAACCTGATCCTCCCACTCCGGCACGGAGGGGCTGGGGGAAGAGCTGAGCCAAGGGGAACCGCTGGCGGAGGGGTTTTACTGCGTCCTGCTGAGGCCACCCAGGAGGTTTGAGCACAAACTCCAGGGTGCAGAACTCCGCTCATTCCCAGGCTGGAGGAGGAGGGAGGATCAGCCACGGCCCGACACCGCGAGGACAGAGAGGATCAAAGTCTCACACGAAGGAGTTCGGCCTCCAAGCCTGCTTAGATCCCGAAATCCTAAGATGCAAAGTTTTCCCATCTCCCCGGTGTGACCGCAGGGACAGAAACACCAGGAGAGAAGTCCGGGGGAGGTGTCCGTGCCGGGGCAAGGGTGGCCCAGGGCAGCAGCAACAGGAAAAGCGGAGCCTCGGGGTTCCCGAACTCCTGTGGGATCAGAGAGGGATATCCCGGCCTGGCATTGGGAAAACACACAGGAACAGGGAGGGACGGGGCCCATCCCGGCCCTCCTGCCTCCCCAGGCAGCTGCGGGAAGGTGGGAGCAGAAGGGGGATGATAAAAACAGCCCCAAGATGAGGATGTGCAGATCCTACAGGACTTCAGTGGGAATTCCTCTCCCTGCAAAGCCCTGGTCATTCCAGCACCACTCCTGACTTTATAAACACAACAGGCTCAGTTTTAAAGGGAAAAGGTTTTCACCTCTGTGCCCCGAATCCCTGACGGAGCAAAGCTTCTGGCCTTTTCCTCCCTAATTCAAAAAGGCATTTTCTGGTATGGTTCTGGCCGAGAGCAGGACTGAGGAACTGGAGCCAAGGAACCCAGGGAGGGACAAAGCCTGCAGAGACACAGCCAGGCAGGGCAGCAGGACACTGCCTGGGGACACACTCCCAATCCTGCCGGTGAGTTATCCCTGCAGGATGTCGTGGACAGGAGGCTCAGATGGTGTCAGCGCCCCTGGGGCTTCTCTGGCAGCTCCGCTTGCACAGGGATGGGCGCGAGCTCACCAGGAGAGCTTCAGACCTGCATGGGAAGAGGAAAAGCCTTCCTTGCCAGCAGGGCCACAGATCCAGGGATGAATCCTGGCTCAGCCAAGTCCAGGCATCAGCAAAGGCCTCACCACAAGCCCCTGCAGCTCCCATTGCACGAAGTAATAGAATCATGGAATGGTTTGGGTTGGACGGGACCTTACAGCCCATCCAGTCCCAGCCCCGCCATGGGCAGGGACACCTTCCACTGTCCCAGGGTGCTCCAAGCCCTGTGCAGCCTGGCCTTGGACACTTCCAGTCTGTGCCAGAGCCTCATCCCCCTCACAGGGAACAATTCCTTCTCAATATCCCATTTGACCCTGCCCTCTGGCATTCCAGGCCCTTGTCCAAAGTCCATCTTCCAGCATTCTTGGAGCCCCTCCAGGTACTGAAAGTCCTTGGACTCTCTGTTTCAAACAGGGTTTGGTTTCTTTCTTGGCTGTTCAGCCCATTTTTGGGGAGCACCAGGGAACTCTCACTACTGAAACCAGTGTGCTCCAGCTGGACTCACAGGAGTGGGGCCTCACAGCTAGATAAACAGATTCCAGCACAAACCACCTCCAGTCCTCTAGCAGGATCCCCTGAGCACAGATGGGCTCAAATTCCAACAACTGCCCAGGCTAATTGTGCAAGTGAGGGCAAGGAAAGCATCCCTAACACATGGAAAAGGCCTCTGCCTGCCAGGGACCACCTACCCTGGGACAGCACTGCAGCGTCCCACACATGAGGCTGGTAATTATCCTGCTCCTGCTCCAGCAGATCCTGTGTGGGATGGGAAGGGGTGGGAGCAGCTCCACAATGGCCAGAAGAGCTCGGGGGAGAAGTGCTGGGAGGCACCTTGTGAAAAGAGAGATCCTGCTGCCTGCCACCCTCCTTTCCAGAGCTTCCAATCCCACCAAAAGCTCTCCAGAAGAGCCAGGCACCAACTCTCTCGTGCTGCTCCAGCCCCATCAGTCACACGTCAAAGCCATTGTTTTCAGATCTAAGTAAAAAAATACTTTGAAACCTCAAAAATTAGGGTTTTTTGAAGTAATTATCTCCCTCCTCCGCCTCTGAGACAAAAGAAACCCAGGCCAATTATTTCTTTGAAGGCTAAATATTTACTCTCAGATGAAGCAGCTTGGGCTGGAGGGGAATTATCCAGCTCTGATGTCATCTCTGGCCTGGGAGCCAGAAAACCCGGATGGAAAACAGGTAGGAGAAAATAACAACAACAAAAACAAAACCAGGGTGTTTTCTCCTGGAAAAGCCTCTCAGAAAGGGATGAAGTTGTGTCCAAGACACTGAGCTCCCATTCCCTGCCCAAGGCTCCTTAGAGAAGATGCTTAACGAGGGCACACACGGAGTGTGAGGGAACCTCTGCAAGCAAGACCTGGCCTTTGGAAAGAGCTTTGGCGTCTGTGGGGCAGGTGTGGGAACTCCTCCACAGCAATTAGCCTGCACACACAACGAGTGGTAATCAATCACTGTCAACTCTTTGGTTTTGTTGTTTTAAAAGCCCTCTCCCGCCTTATTTACATCACAGGATTTCAAAGCTCCCAGCTTCTGCCCCCTCCAGCCACTCTCCTTTCCCAGGCAGGCAGGGCCACCCCCCACGTTCAGGACACCCCAAGGAAGAGCGGGAGCTGTGTCGGACCCCAGCGGGGTGACTCATCCCCTCGCAAAACCAGGAACCAGAGCGCTCCCCGTTCCCGGCCTCCAGTTTCAGTTGCGATCCCATCTCGCCCATGACAGCGTGCAGGAACATCTCCTCGGGGGATCTTCCCGTGGGACCTCACCCCGCCACGCGTTCCCACAGGACCCGTTCTCCGGGAGCGCTCTTTGTCAGCAGGGCACCGGGATGTGGCTCCAAGCCGTGCCCCGCATCCGGCACGGGGGAAGAGCTCCCTGGGCTGCGGGAATGGATGGCCTCTGCAGAGCCCAGGACCTGGTCATCCTCCCCTCTCCAGCCCTGAGCACGGTGAGGGCTCCAGCACGGATGGCAGGAGCCCATCTGGAGGAGTGGGGCTTGTTTTCCCCCCCGTTTAAATCCACAGCTCCTTAATTCTCCCCTGTGGAAGTCACACAGGGGCTGTGTGACACAAAAATCACAACACCAAGGGAAGTGTAGGTGGGGATCCGAGCACCAAGTAAGGCGTTCACAGCTGGAAATTCCCAGGTGACACCAGCACTTGGGACTTCTCCCAGGTCCCTCCCCAGCTCCCCTGGAGCCCCTTTAGGCACTGGAAGGGGCTCTGAGGTCACCCTGGATCCTTCTCTTCTCCAGGTGAACACCCCCAGCTTTCCCATCTCCCTCTATATCCATCTCCACCTCTGTATCCTTATTCCCTGGATTTTTGGAGGACTTCCAAGTGCCAGACAAGAAAACACTTTAAATGATATCTGAGTAGTCCACAATACCTAGAGCAGAGCAGAGGGAATTGTGTGCCCGACAAGGAGTGCTGGTGGATGCTAAGCTCCTTTTCTCTTTCCTCCTGCCAAAACAGCTGCTTTAACACTGATTTCCCACCCCTGCTCCAAGAGCTTCCCCCAATTATTCTGCTTTCCTCAAAGTTATTTTAGTGGAATTCACAAATTAAAAGGAAGAACCCAACTGTTGTGGGTGACATTTCCAGCACAAAAAGCAGTGTGGGAAATGATCTGTGGTGTTTTCCTGCCCTGCTGAGGGTGCCTGGACAGCAGGAATGAACCTGCTTTCCCACGCTCTCCCACCTGCACGGGCTTGTCAGCTCCACTCCCCAAAATACCTGGAGTGGGAGCCACTGGAATGAGCAAAGAAAATCTCAGCTTTGGGACAACGACTCTCACCATGGAATCACGGAATGGGACCTTAAACACACCCACTGCCACCCCCTGCCATGGGCAGGGACACCTTCCACTACCCCAGGTTGCTCCAGCCTGGCCTTGGACATTTCCAGGGATCCAGGGGCGGCCACAACATCCCTGGGCACCCTGTGCCAGGACCGCCCTGCCCTCCCAACATCCCATCCATCCCTGCTCTCCGGCAGTGGGAAGCCATTCCCTGTGTCCTGTCCCTCCAGCCCTTGTCTCCAGGGCCTCTCCAGCTCTCCTGGAGCCTCTTCAGGCGCTGGAAGGGGCTCTGAGATCTCCCTGGAGCTTTCTCCAGGTTGAACAATCCCAATTTCTCAGCCTTCTCCAGGCAGAACAATCCCAGCTCTCTCAGCCTTCCCCAGACTGAACAATCCTGATTTGCTCAGCCTTATTATCAACACAGGCTCTGGCGGCTGCAGGGAATGTCCCTTACGCTGCATGACAGGGACCAGCTGCTCCTGAGAAACCCCCCCCGAGGCGGTGCAGAGGACACAGATTCTGCCACAAGCCCTTATTGCTCTGGGACACAGCCCAAAGGCGGCGGGATGAGGCTCAGACACACAGGGCAGCACCCAACCCGAGCCGTGGGGGGAGCGCTGGGGCGCGGGGGGAGCGGCCGGGGCTCACCTGACGCCAGGGGCCGGATCCACTCCTTGCTGTTGAGGTCGAGTCTCCAGAGGTCGTTGAAGGCGGCATTGCAGCTGCTCTGGGTGCAGCCCCCGAACACGTACATGGACTGGTTGGCGTCGTAGTAACACGCACCTGCAACAGAGCTCCCGTCACTGCTGTGCCCCACGGCTCCCGGCACTGCCGTGCCCCACGGCTCCCGTCACTGCTGTGCCCCACGGCTCCCGGCACTGCTGTGCCCCACGGCTCCCGGCACTGCTGTGCCCCACGGCTCCCGTCACTGCCGTGCCCCACGGCTCCCGTCACTGCTGTGCCCCACGGCTCCCGGCACTGCTGTGCCCCACGGCTCCCGGCACTGCTGTGCCCCACGGCTCCCGTCACTGCTGTGCCCCACGGCTCCCGTCACTGCTGTGCCCCACGGCTCCCGGCACTGCTGTGCCCCACGGCTCCCGGCACTGCTGTGCCCCACGGCTCCCGTCACTGCTGTGCCCCACGGCTCCCGTCACTGCTGTGCCCCACGGCTCCCGTCACTGCTGTGCCCCACGGCTCCCGGCACTGCTGTGCCCCACGGCTCCCGGCACTGCTGTGCCCCACGGCTCCCGGCACTGCTGTGCCCCACGGCTCCTGTCACTGCTGTGCCCCACGGCTCCCGTCACCGCTGTGCCCCACGGCTCCTGTCACCGCTGTGCCCCACGGCTCCCGTCACTGCTGTGCCCCACGGCTCCTGTCACTGCTGTGCCCCACGGCTCCCGGCACTGCTGTGCCCCACGGCTCCCGGCACTGCTGTGCCCCACGGCTCCCGGCACTGCTGTGCCCCACGGCTCCTGTCACTGCTGTGCCCCACGGCTCCCGGCACTGCTGTGCCCCACGGCTCCCGTCACTGCTCTGTGCCCCACGGCTCCCGTCACTGCTGTGCCCCATGGCTCCTGTCACTGCTGTGCCCCACGGCTCCCGTCACCGCTGTGCCCCACGGCTCCCGTCACCGCTGTGCCCCACGGCTCCCGTCACTGCTGTGCCCCACGGCTCCCGTCACTGCTGTGCCCCACGGCTCCCGTCACTGCTGTGCCCCACAGCTCCCGTCACTGCTGTGCCCCACGGCTCCCGGCACTGCTGTGCCCCACAGCTCCCGTCACTGCTGTGCCCCACAGCTCCCGTCACTGCTGTGCCCCACGGCTCCCGTCACTGCCGTGCCCCACAGCTCCCGGCACTGCTGTGCCCCACAGCTCCCGGCACTGCCGTGCCCCACGGCTCCCGTCACTGCCGTGCCCCACAGCTCCCGTCACTGCCGTGCCCCACGGCTCCCGTCACTGCCGTGCCCCACAGCTCCCGGCACTGCTGTGCCCCACGGCTCCCGTCACTGCCGTGCCCCACAGCTCCCGTCACTGCCGTGCCCCACGGCTCCCGTCACTGCCGTGCCCCACGGCTCCCGTCACTGCTGTGCCCCACGGCTCCCGTCACTGCTGTGCCCCACAGCTCCCGGCACTGCTGTGCCCCACAGCTCCCGGCACTGCTGTGCCCCACGGCTCCTGTCACTGCTGTGCCCCACAGCTCCCGGCACTGCTCTGTGCCCCACACACAGATCAGGCCCTTTCCTCCCTGAAGAAAGCAGCCAGGCTGCCCTGGCTCCCCAGAAGCACAGGGTATCCCTGAGCAGGGTGAAGCTCCAGCAAGAACCTTCCCAAGAGGATTATCCCCTCAGGCAGAGCTGCTCCTCAAAGTGCAGAGAAAACTGCCTTAGAAGCCTGTAATTAATTAGCTTAGCCGTGATTAAGGCACTCAGCTCACTGACCTTCCCCGAGCTGGTTCACAGAGCTCACAGACTCTGCTCTGTGCACCCAGGGCTGGGGGTTTGTTCTCTTTTCAGGATTCCACCTCATCTCATTTAAAAAGCCCCACTAAAACACAGGATCATCCACAGGCATTCCCTGTAGGAAAGGCTGAGGCGGCGAGATGGGGAATGGGGAGGGAACACCACATCTGACAACCCCTCGAAATATCCCGGGAAATCCGAGCTTTTGGCCCCAAAACAAGCTCTGCAGCAAAAGAAAATCCATGGCAAGGAGCGTGTGCAGCATCCAGGTACCTGTGGCAAGAGGGAACTGAAGGAAGGAGCAGGGAGGGCTTGCTCGGCTTGTCTGCCTTGGAGGCTGCGCAGAATTCCGGGTTTCCTGTAAAATCCCACGTGGAATAACCCCACAGCAAAATCATTGAGAATGGGCATTCCTACTTCTTTTTAGAGTAATTTCAAGCTGCTGAAGATAAGGAAGGCAGAGTAGCTTGAGGAAAAAAAAATAGGGAAAACCAGGAAAAAGCAGGCACAATGAAAACTTCAGTTTCTTCCAGCCTGCAGGAGTTCCACAGTGGGATTGTTGGAGCTGTTCTGTGCTGGGCCAGGAGCTGAACTCTGATGATCCTTGTGGACCCAGCTCAGGATGTTCTGTGATTCCATGATAGGTTTATTTATAGTTTATATCAGGTGTAGAATAAACAGGGGGAAATTGTGCACGTCCCTGATGGTTTTAGGGGTTTTTTTGTGTAGAAAGCACTGAACAGATTTAGTTGAGGTTTTTCATGTCCCAGCAAAAATCAGTGACCTCCAGAGTATCAGCACGGCAGAAGCGGCTTATCTTTGGAAATGAATCAATAATTCTGATGTTTGTTTCTAACACTGATGCTCAGAGAGAGCAGAGGCAGCTGGTTCTGACCACACTCCTGACTCCCCTGTCCTGAGTAAATTAATCATCGGAGATTTTCACCCGGAGCAGCCGATAACCAAAGCAGAGATGACTGGGAAGGGAAAACCAAATGGAAGGCGCGTTCCCTTCACCATAATCGAAGAACACTGACTTCTGGAACTTGGAGAACATGAAATAAATTAACCTATCCAAGTGCAAGGGTTGTATTTCCCACTGGAGAGATGGGAAGGAGCCAGCTGGACTGTAAATCCCATTCCCACGTGGTCCTTGGGTTGGAAGGTGACAGTCCTTGGTATTGGCCTTGGACACTTCCAGGGATTCAGGGGCAGCCACAGCTTCCCTGGGCACCCTGTGCCAGGGCCTCTCTGCCCTCCCAGGGAACAATTCCTTCCCAACATCCCATCCATCCCTGCCCTCTGGCAGTGGGAAGCCATTCCCTGTGTCCTGTCCCTTCATGCCTTGTCTCCAGGGCCTCTCCAGCTCTCCTGGAGCCCCTTCAGGCGCTGGAAGGGGCTCTGAGATCTCCCTGGAGCCTTCTCTTCTCCAGGCAAATGCCCCCAGCTTTCTCATCTCCCTCTATCTCCATCTCCACCTCTATTTCCTCTGTCCCTAGAATGCCATTGTCCTGCTCCTTGCAGCGCAGGGCCTGGGTGCAGCCAGTGATCCGGGGATATTGAGCAAGGCTGGCTGCTGGGAGGAGCTGCAGCTCTGCTCCAGGAGCAGCCCATCCTGTAAAACAAACATTCCAGCTCTCACCGCTCCCAACGGTTTGTCAAACCCACAGATCGCTGTAATTACTCATCCCGGTGGTGCCACCAACCCCGGGCTCCTTGGAAACAAAAACAATAAATCAGAAAAAAATTAGTCACTCCTCCAGCAAAGGATCAATAGCCCTGTCACAAAGGTCGGCATTCCTTTGCTGCTCTTCCGTTTCTGCATTCCTGAGCGTGCTGACATTTTCCGACTTCGGGCAGTGATTTCACCCCATGACTCATTGCCCTGCTATGACCTCGCAGGTTCATACATAAAACAACTTGGTGACTCCTGCAAACATCACCCAAAAACCCCCAAATATGGAAGACTTCTGCCCCTAAACGTCCATTATTGATATTTCATGTCCTGCAGTTCTGCAGCTTCAGTCAAATCCTCTGGAAAAGCCACAGCTCGTCCATAATTTGTTCTCAGCTGTGTGCCCTGCCGAGCACTCCCCACGGCAGCACCTTCCATTCATTATTCCTTATCAAGCGCTTTTGCCATTCCTCCCTTCAGGACTGAGAGCAGACAGGTTGACCTCCAACTGCTAAGAATTCCCCTCCTTGTCCATTCGTGCTCCCTGTGAGCACGTCTGGGATAGTTTGAATAATTCTTGGAAGAGAGAGTGAGCCCCAGACAGAGCTTTGATGGCAGCACTGACTCGTGCCTGGGCGGTGACGTCTTCCCACAGAAACTGGCAAATCACTCATCCCTCAAAAAGGGCTTTGTGAGTCCTCCCTGCATCCCTCCCCACTGCCCAAACCTCCTGTTCCCTCCACCTCAGCTCACCGTCATCCCTTCGGATTTTAGGTGACAGTTCAGAGATTCAGTTTGACTGTCCGGAACCGATGATTTGTAGCTTCGCTTTAACGCCAGAATCTCACCCGCAGGCATGGAATGCTGCTGCAGGGAAAGCACAGCCCGCAGATCCGGGCAGCTGCTCACAAACCAATCCGTTTAAGTCAGCAAACAAGTTAATCCAGATTAGCTTTGTGCCCACAAAGTGCATTAATAACGCTGCCATGGCCACAGGGGTCGGGCAGAGCCGGGGCACTGTCACCGAGCGAGGCTAATACGGATTACATGCTCCGAGGGCAGTGGATTTAGGAAGACAACTCACTTTGGAGCCAGGAAGCCTGTGGCAGGCAGCAGGATAAAGGAAAGAGCACACAGTGCTCTTTGGGGCAACTGAGCCTTTTCCAGGGAATTTCTAGCTGGCCTGAGCACTCAGCAGTTGCAAAATGCTGCTAAAATTGATGGGAAATACACGCAAATGTGAAGTCGTTAGTAAGCACTCACTTACGTTGCTAAAAATGAGCTGGGAACTGTGGAGCCTTCTCATCCTTCAGGAAGGCGAGGGTATCTCGGCAGAGCACAATGACTTCACCAGAGCTCCCCACAGCGTCTCCCGGACTTGTCTTGGCAGGAGGCAGCACAGCGGCTGCCTCATAAATTATTGCTTGGGAAGATGAAAATGTGATGCCTGCTGCTCTTGGAATGGCAGGGCTTGCACCGTGTTTATCTTCCCTTAGAAAAATGTAATTTGCTTCCTGGAAGAGCTCAGAGGGCTCAGACCCCGTGCTGGAATCACAGGATGAAATTTTTGTTGTGTTTTTTTGTTGTTGTTGTTGGAGCTGAGGCAGCTCAATGCTACTGCACTCCGAAGAACAGGGTTTATTTCAGTATCTTTCCCTCAAAGGCACTGTGTTTAGGTATCTTTTCCCTTTCTGTTCTCTTCTAGAATCTTGGAAGCAGGGGAAGAATTCACCCAAACATTGAGTGGTTGCTGTCGACTGAATTGCTCTCTTCTGTCAACAAATCCACCTGCAGCTCTGCTCGATTTGAATGCAGCACATTGCAGAATTCCCAGTTTTCCTCACAGACGTAGAAGACCTGTGCAAGCAGCTGGTGCACATCCCCTGAGTGCTGCACTGCTCAAAACTCACTGGCTTTGATGGGAATGGCTCCAGTCCAGGGGCTGAGGGAGGGGTTGTTGAGGAGGACGCAAAGTTCAGGCCAAAATCCTGGGGGCAGCTCTGGGTCCCTCAGGACAAGAAGGACACTGAGGGGCTGGAGTGTGTCCAGAGATGGGAACGGAGCTGGGAAGGGGCTGGAGCACCAGGAGCAGCTGAGGGAGCTGGGAAAGGGGCTGAGCCTGGAGAAGAGGAGGCTCAGGGGGGACCTTGTGGCTCTGCACAACTCCCTGACTGGAGGGGGCAGCCAGGAGGGATCGGGCTCCACTCCCAGAGGGAACAGGGACAGGACAAGGGCAATAGCCCCAGGCTGTGCCAAGGGGGATTTAGGTTGGATGTTGTGAAAAACCCTTCACGGAATGGGTGGTCAGGCACTGGCACAGACCGCCCAGGGCAGTGCTGGAGTCACCATCCCTGGAGGTGTCCCAAGGTGTGTGGACGTGGCACTTGGGGACACGTTTAGGTCCAGGGTTGACTCCATGATCTGGGAGAGTTTTCCAACCTGCAGAGCTGCAGAAAGATCCCCGCACAACCAGAAAGCTACAATCCCACCCCACTTCCACTCCATCGGCATTTCCTAGGATCAACGAGCTCCCCAGTCCCTGCTCTCGTGCCGAAGCTCGCCCAGCCGTGGGTTTGAACACCGGTGGCGACGGGCACGTGTGGCACTGCCAGCCCCCGAGGCAGGCAGCTCCCACGGCGATTCCAGGGATACTCACTGTGTGAGAAGCGCTGGGTGATGGGGGTGCCGGGGTAGGGGTAAGTGCGGCTCTCCCACTGGATGTTCCCTTCCTGCACTGCCTTGATGAAGCCGTGGTAGCACTGATGGGCCACGCCTGGGGAGAGAACAACACCGTCAGCAAAGCCAAGAACAAACTGTGCCTGCACGGTGACAGCAGCTCCAAAGGCCCTGTGTTTGGGTTAGAAACACGCAGGGAATGCGGGGGATTAAAGAGAATAAAGACGAGGGAACTCTGCAAATGTGGAAATCGGCAGCGTGCACTGGCCCAGGTCACGACATCCGTGGCAGCTCCGGCTTGGGAAGCAGAGCCTTTGGGAAAGGAAGGAAGCACTGGGATGCTTTGCTGAGCTTGTGTTCAGCTCTCTCTGCTGCAGCCTTGTTCCCTCATCACACCCCGAGGAGCAGCTTCCCTTCCCCCAAGGAACCTCTGCAATAATCAATTTTTAAGAGTGTGAATGTAGCTACTGGCCAGGGATCTGAAAAAAGCTGGGAAGGAGATATCAGTGATAAAAATCAGCAGGGATGCTCCAAGGCTGCCACAGGCTGCCACTAATTCTGTGTGAGGGTGCTGAGAGGGGCCAGAGGCTGCTCCCTGAGGAGACAAAAGGATCTGAAGAAAGTTTCTGGCAGCAGCAGCAGCTCAGCACACACGGTGGCACCTGCACTGAGGATGCCACAACCTGCCAAGAGTTTTTCCCCAAGCCCTGTGCCAGGAACATCCCCAGCAAGAAGTCCCACTCTGGGACATAAAGCAGGAAGGGTTTTTTAAAATAAAATTAAAGCCTGGGGTCCTGGAGGACCTGAGAGTCACATGGGAAAGGGAATGTGAGCTCCAGGGCTGCACAGCAGATGTATCCTGGCAAACAGGAAGAATTAACCAGGAGAACACAAATCAATTGTTTACCTCGAGTGACCTCTCAGGGCACAGCTCGCAGGTGGTGGTTCCTGACACTTTTTTGTCTGGAATTGCCCCAGAAGGGCCCATCTGCCCAGCACCACTTGTCCCCTGAGAAGAGACACAGCCCAAAGCCACGCTGTGCCTTGGGCTGCTCACTCCTCAGCTCCAGGGGGGTTTCCACATCCCTCTGGGGTGGATCCCAGGTGTTTGTCCATCCCAGCTGCATTCCTTGCAGGCCACTCCAGGAAACAGCCAAGGAGCCACTCGGGGCTGCAGCACTTGGAAAAGGCCCTTCCCCAGGGCTGTGGGCAGCTGCTGTCCCAAAATGATGCACAAAACAAGTAATTTGGGGCCCTGGTCCCTGCTGGGGTAGCTGTGTTTGGTTAACCCCCAGCCTGTTCAGCTCTGGGCAAAGTGGGAAATGCCTGGAATCTGAGCAATGCCTTCAGATGAGGAGAAGTCCATAAATGAGCCATCACCCCCACAAACTGCCAAGGGCATTCCTCACCTGACACCCACTCCTGTTTTCCACGAGGAACACATTCCCCTTGTGAAGTGTGTCCCATTTCCTAGGATTTAACTGCTCTCCTCTGAAACTCCTTGTTTTTTAAATGAAGCTCGTGATTAAAGCATGCACCCAACAGAATCCTACCAGAAATCACCATGTGTATTACAATAAAATGAAGCAGAAGATTCTGCTTGTATCCTTGTCCAAATTTTCCCTTCTCATTTGCTGTATGGTACTTCCTGCAGCATTAAAATACCCCCACGAGGCTCTGGAATGAATGCTGTGCAGAAGCAAAGGAAGGATCTGTGTCTCTGGGCTACTCTTCCAGGAAGCTGGAATATGCACATCTCTACTCATGCAGATTTTATATTCCACTTATCTCCAGCAGAGCTGCAAGAAGCAGAGCAGGGGTTGTTTCCAGCTGAAAGCAGCAGCTTTGGGAACATTAATTACTGAACAAGACGCAAATGAAGCACAATTAAAGCTGCATCAGCCATGGGACACTGGCAGGGGCTCTGGGGAGGAGACTGCAATCCAAGGTCACCAGTGCAGCACTGGGAGCATCCAAAGGCAGCAAAGGAGCTGCTCTGTCATGGGCCTTCAGCTTTGTTTCAGTCTGGGCTGGAAGGGACCTTAAAGCTCATCCAGCTCCAACCCCTGCCAAGGGTGGGGACACCCTCCACTATCCCAGGTCACTCCAAGCCCTGTCCAGTCTGGCCTTGGACACTGCCAGGATGGGAATTCACGGCCTCTCTGGGTTTTCTACCCTGAGAGAGGCTGAGGGGTTCAGTTCTGCACAGCGACATGCCTGCTTTGAGCAAAGCCAACGACTCCATCCATGGCTGTTCGGATTTCACCGAAGTCACATTCCAGAGCTTGAGGGGAAAACAAGAGGCAAAGGTAAAAAAGAGCTGGATTCCAAATCCCACAATTAAAGAAATGCACTGCCATCACTTGTACCTTTGATCAGTCGATACCACTGTTTGCAGACAAGGGCGGCGGTTTTGTGCTCCTGGTAGGGAGAGAGGAAGGACAGGATGTATTCCAAAACCTCTTCTGGCAGCTCCAGCATCGATCTGGAGCTGGGCCTGGACTCCTCCACCTCCAGCTCGGCCTGGGGCTCATCCTCCTGCTCCATCGTCCCTTCCACCACGGCATCCTCTGGATCCACGGCCATGAACCCATCATCGTCACTGTCTGAGGAGCTGGCCATGGCATCCCACGTCACAGCTGGGAAAAGCGACAATGGGGAGGTCACAGGGAGGATCAGGAGCACCAGAGATACACTGAGATGTGTGTGGCACACCAGAGGGCTCTCTGGCACAGCGATCACCAAGTGCAGGACGTGGGTTTTGCAGTTTTGCGGCAGCTGAGGGTGGTTTAGGGACAGCTTTTCCCAGGTCACTCCAGCTCTCCCCGCCCTGCTGCTGCCTCCAGTGGGAAGCAGAGAGACAGAGACAAAGCCCTGGAGCTGCTGCTCCCTCGCTGGGCACCAGGAGACATCGCCACTGTGGGGCCCAGCTGGGATGGAGAAAGGATCCCTGTGGAATCTCACCCGAGGTGAGACAGGATCACAGCGACATTTACAGTCCCTCCACCCTGTGGAACCTGTTCTGCCAGTGAGGCTGTTTTACCCCAAAGAACTCCCTGTGGGGGAGAAATTCCCTGCCTCGTTTTTACACTCCTTTCCCTTTTATTTGTGAAAGACCTGCGCACAGCCCAGGCTGGCAGTAGGTGAGGAAAGCAAATCCCCCTGGGATTTACTGCTGATGGAAGGCTGGGATATCAGAGGTTGTATCTCCAGCTATTCTCAACATCCCAAGCGTAAAGTGACACCTTGATGACAGAAATGTATCATGAAATAAATCCACCTTAATGAGTGGCTGTGTCCAATTCCCAAGAAGCAGGCAGCCTGTCTGGAGGAGAGCAGCTTCCAAAAGGGAAGTAGAGACCACGGGAGCTGCCCCTCGAGTGCTCCTGGATCAACAGCCCAAACCACAGTAACAGCTCCCGGGGATGACACGGGGCTTTCTTTTCCAGAAATTCCCTTTTTATCCTTTCCTAGCATGAGCAAAGGACCCAAACCAGGGTGAGCTCAGCCTGAGTTCCTCCCTAGCCCACAGGGCAGAGGCTGCCCAGCCATCCCCCAGTCCTGAACTGACCAGGATTATTGGAAGCAGATCCACACGGTCCATAGGATAAATCCAATCTGCAGCAAGCCAGGAGGCAAACCAGCTCCTCAAGAGGGAAGAAAAGACACAGCTTTTCCCTAACATCCTCCAATATAAGAATATTATTATTTTTTCCAAACCCTAACTGTCCCAGAAAATACCGCTGGAAGGAATTTAAGTTATTGATATCATATTTTAATGTGGGTTACTTAGCAGAATAAATATCCTGATATCGAAATATCCTGATACAGAAATACCCTAATAAACAAATCCACGAAACCACATCAGCTTGGGTCATCGACCTGATTTATAAACATGGTTTATTTATCAGGAATAACCTGAGCTGTTGTTACTATGCCAAGGTTTTCCCATGCCGTGGGAATGGCAGGCAGCGGAGACATGGAGCAGGAAAGCTTTCCATGGCAACCAATTCATGCCCAGGAAAATGACAGGTGACAGCATCAGCCCCCACTGCTGTCAGGTTCTCTGATGAAGCAGCTTTGGAAAATCCACAGGGCTGTCAATCTTTGGGAGGAACCACGGCAGAACCCAGCACAGAGCTCGCATCCCAGCAGATGTTCCGCACGTTTCCCGTGTCAGAAATCCCTGCCGGAGTCAATGTTGTGACAAGGGAGGCTGGAACCCAAATGCTGTGACGGGCACTGCTGCCGCTGCCAGGAACCTGCCTTACGCAGCAGAACAGGCACGAATTCCCAGGGACTCAGGGATGGAAAGTGGTGGGGGGGGGAAAGGAAAAGTGGAGTAGTGCTAAAAAATAATGAAAGAATGGAGGGTTGGGTCTTTTCCAAGCAAAGGCATCTACGGCTGGGAAAGTGCCTGTGCCAGTTTCCATCCTGACACAGCACAGTGCCAGTGCTGCTGGTGCTCCTGCTTGGGATGGGGCTGGGCTCCAGTCTGGGATGGGGCTGGGCTCAGCTCAGGATGGGGCTGGGCTCCAGTCTGGGATGGGGCTGGGCTCCAGTCTGGGATGGGGCTGGGCTCAGCTCAGGATGGGGCTGGGCTCCAGTCTGGGATGGGGCTGGGCTCCAGTCTGGGATGGGGCTGGGCTCAGCTCAGGATGGGGCTGGGCTCAGCTCAGGATGGGGCTGGGCTCCAGTATGGGATGGGGCTGGGCTCCAGTATGGGATGGGGCTGGGCTCCAGTATGGGATGGGGCTGGGCTCCAGTATGGGATGGGGCTGGGCTCCAGTATGGGATGGGGCTGGGCTCCAGTATGGGATGGGGCTGGGCTCCAGTCTGGGATGGTGCTGGGCTCCAGTTTGGGATGGGGCTGGGCTCCAGTCTGGGATGGTGCTGGGCTCCAGTTTGGGATGGGGCTGGGCTCCAGTTTGGGATGGGGCTGGGCTCCAGTCTGGGATGGGGCTGGGCTCCAGTCTGGGATGGGGCTGGGCTCAGCTCAGGATGGGGCTGGGCTCAGTTCAGGATGGGGCTGGGCTCCAGTATGGGATGGGGCTGGGCTCCAGTTTGGGATGGGGCTGGGCTCCAGTCTGGGATGGGGCTGGGCTCCAGTCTGGGATGGGGCTGGGCTCAGCTCAGGATGGGATCCAGCCCGGAATACAGAAGGGCAGGAGGGTCCGTCACTCCCTCCCTCCCTCCCAGCCTGGGAACAGGAGCAGCTCCCCACGATGCAGAGGTTTCACACCCTCAAGCTGTGCCAGAACCCTGAGCAGGAGGGTTTGCCTCCGGCCCAGGGACAGCGAGACCCTGCGGATGGCGATGGACTAGGGGTTGTCAAGACCTTGTGTGATCCAAATAACTTTTATTTGTCCTTTATCTGTGCTCTAAATTACGTCCAAATCCTGCTGGAGGGAGTCATGGGAAGTGCAGGAATGCACACCCACTAGAAAGAGGTATTTTCCAGCTAGTAAATCCCAGTTTGGATCCTCTGGAGCAGGGTTGGGAATAACCCAACACAGCAGGCTGATCCCAGGCACCAAACAACAAAAATCATCTTTAAGGCAAATTTTAGAACAGTGGGAGGAGCCTCAAATAGCATATCTGAGGATGGAGAAGCTCCACTGAGTTTTGTCTGCTCTTCCCAAGCCCCATGATAATATTATAAATATTCCAAAGCATCTCCTTTGATAAATTCTTGTTTCCTAAATGTTTGAGCATAAGGAATAACCATCCTCAGAGTTTTCACACCCACGCTGTGTTCTTTTTCAGAAGGAAAACAAGGCCAGACATAAGCTCAGCTCCCAAAAGGCAGCTCACTGTCAAAATAACCCTCCAAACTTGACCTGCCACGGATGTGGATTTTGTTTGGATCAGCAGGCTGGGAATAACCACCCCTGGAGTGCAAAGCAAAGCCCTGTCCAAAAACCCTGCTCCAGTACAGAAAAATGAAAAAGAACCCAGGCAGGTGGCAAGAAAGAGCTAAAGCAACCCAGCAGCTCCTGCTGCCAGTTATTCAACAGATCCATGGGGGAAAATCCCACACCTGGAGTTTTACTGGTCATTCCAGGAGCAGAACTGAGTGTGATGCAAGAGGTGGTTTCTCTCTCATCCTGCCTTTCCAGGTGCTCCCTGCTTGCACTGTGCTGGGCTCCACTTTGTACCTGGGCTAAAATGAATCTCTGGGCACTCCAAAAGCTGCAACCAAGAGATTTAAGCAGTTGTGTCTCACCCTAAAGTAGCTGCAATCCAGTTAATTCCGGGATTGGACTGATCCCTGAAAACACCAACACAACCCCCAAACATTCCACGATATTCTGCAGCCCAGAGTCCTCCTGGTCCCAGAGAAATGCCTTCATATTCCAGCACTAGGAAGGTTTAAGGGCACTCAGGGATGAGCCTGGAGCTGGAGCAAGGAGGACTCGCGTTGGACGGGCAGGGGGAGCAGAGCTCTGCTGGCACCAATGGAATCTGCCTGCCCTTTCCTAAAAGCTGTGTCTCTGCCAGCTGGCAAAACATTTCATAATCCTTTTCCTCCTTTCAGAGCGCTTCAATTTTCCCTCCCTCCCCTCCTAAAATTAGTTAAGAACCTGCTATTTATTCTGAAAGTAACTATTTGGAACAAACAGCTGAGGAATATTAAATGCAGGCAAAAATAACCCCACCAGGTCGAAGCGCTGCTCAAAACCTGCCCCTGCAAATCCCCTCTTGACCCAAGGAGGTTTTCCTACCTGCAGTCCCACGGACCCCAAAGCTCAGGCAGGGGTGGCACTGGTGCTTCCCATCCTGAGCTGCCTTCTCTTCTCCACAACTTCCCGCTGCTTCAGGAAGTGCTTGAACCCACAGGGTTTTTGACCTGCCTTCTTTCCCTGCTCTTTTCATGGATTTTGTGGAAAAAAGCCTCCAAGGCGAAGCTGTTGAATGGCAATGAGAGGCTGAGCACCAGTCCTGAGTCAGAGCACACTTCACACACAGGGAATGCTCATTTTCACAGGCCACAAGAAATGCTTCCTCCAAGTGCCAGCGGAGGAGCCAGTTGTTCCCACCAGGAACAAAACATTCCAGGTGTGTGAAAGGGCCCAAAACATTCCAGGTGTGTGAAAGGGCCCAGCCCCGGCTGGCCAAGGGCTTGGGCTGCCAGGAGAGAGGGATTTAATTGTGCCTGGGCAATCAGGAGCCCTGGTGGTAATTTAGGGGTGGAAGGCAGCGGCTGTCTCCAACCTGCTCCAGACTCTTCCTCATACTTTGGAATCGCTTCTTTCGTGTGCCAGCGTCTCCAGGGGGGCACTTTGGGGACAGTCACACTTCTGGCTGATTCTCTGCCCCAGTTCAAATAAAAAACCTCTCCCATCACAGAGAAACAAGTTCATTTTTCCTTAAAAAAATTCTTATCTCTATGGGAAGGATTCCTTCTACATTTTTAATATTTTCGTGTTTGTCTCCCCAGCTGTGCTATCAAGGACTTCACCTGCAGCTTTCCCTGCTCCTGGTTTTGCTCTAAAAGAAGCTCTGAGACCTTTTCTGGGGTGAAAAGAGGAAAATCCAGCACTATTTCCAAGGAGAACCACGATATTTTATAAAAGCAGCAGCACGGAGTGAATGGGATTCAGGACTGGGATAAACACCATTAAATAAAACAATGTTCCAAGTCCTCCCAAACCTGCAGCAGCTGGAACAGATCCTTTTGGAAAGCAACTGCTGGGCAAGCTCAACAATGGAGAAGAAAAGAGCAGATTTTAGTCCAAAAAAAGAAAAGAAAGCCTCTGGGAAGCTGTTGGATGAGCAATATCCTGTCTGTGCAGAGCGAGACCTCAGGAATACTGGCACCACGGATGCCCCTTATCCCTGCAAAACAGGCAATTCCAAGAGTTCTTCGAAGAACAGCTTTCCCTGTCTTTTTTTTTTTTTTTTTCCCCCAACAGGAAATTGTTTTTCTTTCATACAAGTCACCCAGGAAAAGAAAGGATTCCTAAATTCCAACTGTCAGGTTGAAAATTCCAACATTTCTCTGTCACTACAATCTCCCTGTGATGGTTTTGCCTGTTATAACAGTGGGTTTATGGACTTTGGGAAAAAAAATCCAAATTGCATAATTTTTACTGCTGCCTGAAACAGCATCACTGCAGCTGAATTTCGGTTGATATTTCTATAATAAAAAGGTACCAGGATCCCAGGAATTCCTCCCAGCCCAGTGATGAGCTGACCCTCTCCTATTCCAGATTCCTGCTTGTTTTTTTCCAAGATTTCAGTTAAAAAATAAGCAGCAAGGTGGCATTACACAGCAGGATTTATGGCACAAACAGCACAGCAACCTACAAATAAATCCTGCTGAATCTGTTTTCCCACAAAATTAAGGCACTGAAAACCAGAATGAAAATGTGGGGGCTTATCCTGGATTTCTTGGTGGAATACAAATCAGGGAGCTGGTGTCTGAAGGACTTTTTGGCGTGGGGTTCACAGGAAAAGGGGAAGCAGCAGAGTCTAATGACACCACACTTGAGGAGTATCTAGGGAAATCATCATGATTGTTGTTATTATTATTATTAAAAACCCTCATAAATGGCTCCAAAGCTTAATAAAATCTTAATAAAGATGAATAAATAGGCAGGAAATTTATAATGGAACCACGAGGAAAACACTTCAACTGACCCAAAATCCAGCCTGGTTTTGTTCACATGAAAACCAAGTCTGAAAACAAAATTCTTGTGAGCTCTGTATTTCCCTTTCCACACCAAAAAAGACAATCCTTAAATAGACTTTCAGAATGCCAGGAAAAAAGTCAAAATCTCTACCATCCACCAACCCCTCCACTTATTATGGATGCATTTGGTACTTGGAGAACTTCCATGTTTTTGGATAATATCATTACCCTTAAAAGAGCTGGATTTGTTTCAAACCTGCCAAAATCTGCCTTGCCAAGCCCTGGCAGCACAAGAGGAGCTGCTGGGATGCAATAATCGGCTGCTCCCTATCCCCGTGCTCCCGGAATCCCCTCAATTTTGTGGGAAATGAGGAGGATTTCGGGCTCACACACTCCCTCTGCCGGCCCCCGCTAAGCCCTGAATTCCAATTATCCTCAGCTTTTCCCAGCCAACAAATCCTGTTCCACTTGCAAACTGAACTCCTTGTGAGCCCCAAAACCCGGAATAACCCCTAGCCAAGAAAATAAAAGGCTTTGAGGCTGGAAAATTGAGGCTTTTCCAAGGAGAAGGGCAGCTGCTCCTCCTGGTGTAACATCCGCTGCAGGAGGATGAACTTTACAGGATAAAAACATTTATCCAAAACTGCTTAGGCTGATTTATTGGCAAGAATTTCCGAGCGGGGAAAAACACTGGGAGATCCTGGGAGTATCTGTCACCCCTCCCTTCATCAGGAGAGCACAGGAGCTCCTGGACAAGCTCTTGGAAAGCCGTGGATAATTGTTTGGAGGACAGCGTGTGAGAATGCCACAGCATTCCCTGAGTTCTGCAATACCTGAAACCTCCCAAAGTCCCCGAAATTGGTTCATCCGCACAGATGAAGGGAATTTATAACGGGACCACGAGGAAAACACGGCCACTGACCTAAATCCAGCCCACTTCTGCTCATCTGAAAAATCAGCCTGAAAACACAACTCCTGCAAGTTCTGGATTTCCATCCAGCCCGACGTGCAGTTCCAACTGCCCGGGCAGAATAATCAAGTGAAAAATGTGGAAATATCTTAGGAAAGGGCTTGTTAACAAAACATCCAAACATACTGGGTGCCTTCATTCCCGATTTTCTGATGGGCTGCCTTAGAGGCTTGTGGGATTATTTGGTTGAAGTCTGTTCTCTGCCCGGTAGAACAGAGGGAAGCCGAGGGCGTCTCCCAGCACCATTCCCAGGGGTGCTGGTCCCTGCGGAAGCCGCGGTCCCCACGAGTCCCGCGGGCAGCGCTGCAGGAAAGGCGACTGCCGGAGCTTCCTTGGCTGGGAGAGCCCTGGAGCTCATCCACCTCCTGCAGCCCCACACGGCCGGGGAGCAGGAAAACGGCATTTCCTACCCTGCACCGCTCGGGGTGGGAAGCTCGGGCCTCTCCTCTCTCTCCGGGATTTTGAGCTCTCTCGCCTTTGCTGAGGACGCTCCCGGTCCCTTCCCAGTCTTATGGAGCTTGGGGAACTGAGGATTGTGGAATCATGGAATGGTTTGGGTTGGGAAGGACCTTAAAGCTCATGTTGTTCCATGGACAGGGACACCTTCCACTGTCCGCGGCTGCTCCAAGCCCCATCCAACCTGGGCTTGGATCTGCCAGGGATCCAGGGGCAGCCACAGCTGCTCTGGGCACCCTGTGCCAGGGCCTGCCCACCCTCACAGGGAAGGATTTATCCCAATATCCCAGCTGAACCTACTGGACCCCAGAGCAGGATCTTTGAGACTTTCCTGCTCCTGTTCAATCAGGCAGAGGGGGCAGCAGGATCAGGAATCAGTGAGAGGGAAAGAAATGGGGGTAAGCCTTGTTTCCAAAAATCCATCGAGGGCTCGACACGTGACGCCCTTCAGGAACCACCAGCACTTCCAGAGGCTGGGAACAACCAGCATTCACACCTCACTGCAGCGCTGACCACGGAACCCAGGCAATCTCAGGTGGGACAACCAGGCAGGATTCCAGTGTCTGGGATCTGCTGCAAAACTCAGGTTTAATGTTTCGCTGTGGAAACGAAGGATGGAGTTTCAGGAAAACGAGGTCAAGCACAGCCAGGTCAAGGTCAGGGTTTTCCTGCTGTGGGTGCTCATGCTCCAATCTCTGGTGCTCCATCATGGTGTGGTCTTTGGCAGCACTCACACATCCATCACAGAATCATGGAATTGGTAAGGCTGGAAAAACCCTACAGGATCACTGAGTCCAGCACTACCATGTCCCCACTAAACCATGTCCCCAAGTGCCACATCCTGGGACCAGCCAGGGGCCATCGGCCTCTTGCCCACCTGGACATAGCTGGCTCATGTCCAGCCCTGGACAGTGGCAAAGGAGGACTTGGGGGGGGCGGGGGCCGTGAGTAACAATTTTATTTTTTGCAATAAACAAAGTTATCCTTCAGTCCAAATTTACCAACCACAACCTTCTTCTCCCCACAAAAACACACAAGTCACGAACAGCGCCCAGACCCTGCACCCAAAGCAAAGATGAGCTCAAGGCTCCTGACTCTGAAGCCATAAAAAGAGACAGATATACTGGAAAAAGCCCGTTTTATTGCAGCCTGGCTGGCCAAGGTTTGATTTGAATCAATACCCAGGGCTTTCAGACGCACTGCTGACTTGGCAGTGGCGCTGATGCAATGTTTTTAATAGCAAGCAGGACACCAGGATATCCATCTCCACATGGACATTATCAAGGATGAGCACCACCAACTGCCCTCCCCTCCTGATCTGAATTTCTGTGACACAGGAGTGTGTCAGACACACCCAAAGGGTGCTTTGGGGATGCCCGTGGGCTGTGTCTCACATCAAACCTATCTGTGTTCCACCTCCATGCCTATCCCTGCCATCCCAGAGGTGAAGCCTTTGATGGAAGCTCCCAACCAGGCATTAACCATCCCAAGCAGTGCCCAGGAGCAGGGCTGGATCACACACAAGGAGTTTAAAGGCAGATCTGTTTGCTAAACACAGCAAAACAATATGGAAGGTATTTTCCCTCTCTCAGGTGGAACAAAAGGAGTTCCAGCACAGACAGACACCTGGTCTGGCCACAGAGACACAACCTGAAATGCCTCAAACATTCCAGCCTTCCACATTCCAGCAGCTAACCCCATTTTGCAGGTAAAGGAACAAAAGCCACCAGAAGCTGAGGTTAACAAACCCTCTGCAGCACTGGGATTCAGGGAGCAGAGGTTTCCAGCTCCCTCCCCTGAGCTGCTGCCTCTCCAGAGATCCGAGGGATGTGCAGACACCTGGAAGCAGATACCTGAAGGGAGCTAACGAAACATGGGAAGGGACTTTTTACCAGAGCCTGGGGTGCCAGGACAAGGGAGAAGGGCTTCCCACAGAGAAAGACGAGGCTCAGATGGGATATTGGGAAGAAATCCTCCCCTGTGAGAGTGGAGAGGCCCTGGCACAGGGTGCCCAGAGCAGCTGTGGCTGCCCCTGGATCCCTGGTAGTGCCCAAGGCCAGGCTGGACAGGGCCTGGAGCAGCCTGGGATAGTGGAAGGTGTCCCTGCCCATGGCAGGGGCTGGGATGGGATGGGCTTTAAGGTCCTTCCCAACTCAAACCATTCCATGACTCTTTGCTGCCCTAATCAAAACCTAAAAAAGTGATGGGAAAGGTGATATTCCTGAAAAGCAAACATAGCATTCAGCATGTCCTTGACCCCCAGAGAGCTGCTGGAGTGTGGGAAGTCCAAAGGTGCTGGAATTCATGGCAAAAAATGTGAATTAGGGAGGGCAGACACCCACCAGCCTCTGCAAATTTCAGCCTCTGGAGCCCTCGCTGTGCTGTGCAAGGGGGATGGAGAGAAGAATCTACAAGCCTAAAGGTCCATGGTGAGATGTTGGTGTGGACGAAGGGCAGTGCCAGAGGCCGGGAAAGAGGGAAATAACAGCTTCACCATGGGACTGACCGTGGGGCATCCCAATTCCTTGCTCAGAATCCCAGGGAGCCGGTGTGAGCGTGATGCTTTGCAGCCACACAGCATCCCTTTGACTCTCTGTCAGTGGTGCTGGGAGCTGGTCTCCTGGAGCTCCACTCCTGCTAAACGCCTTGCACAGAACCATGGAATGTCCTCAGCTGGAAAGGACCCACAGGGACCAGAGTCCAACCCCTGGCCCTGCACAGACATCCCAACAATCCCACCCTGGGCATCCCTGGCAGCGCTGTCCAAAGGCTCCTGGAGCTCTGGCAGCCTCGGGGCCGTGCCCATTCCCTGGGGAGCCTGGGCAGTGCCCAGCACCCTCTGGGGAAGAGCCTTTCCCTGATCTCCAGCCTAAACCCCCCTGGCACAGCTCCAGCCACTCCCTCAGTCCTGTCCCTGATCACAGAGAGCAGAAATCGGAGCTGCCCCTCCACATTTCTCCCCGAAACCAGCACCTCAGTGGGGGAAAATCCCGAGCAGTTCCCAGCAAACAGCAGGCAGTGAGCAACAGAGGATTGCCTGAAATCTTTGAGGGGGTAAAGCAGATGGGAAGGGACGGATCTGAGGTGCAGACCAGCCCCGGGGTGGTGGCAGTGCAACCCTGTTATTGCAGAACTGGAAGGATTGCTCTGCATGCCCTCAGAGCCCAGGCTTGAAAGGAGGGAAAAATGGGACTAAATTCACAGGGAATCTCGGCACAGAGAGGTGTGAGGGGCTGGGAACAGCACCCACAAACCATCAGGCAAACCTCAACCACAACTGAGCCAGGACAGGAAAACACAACCTAGGGATTCCATTGGAAACAGATTTCATGAGTCTGAGCCACCCAATGGGCTGGAGGAGGATTTGCTGCAGTTTCCACTCGTTTGAGCGGAATAAATAAGAGCATTTGTTCCTGTTTTGTATAGGATTTTCTCATTCCTCAGCTAACGGGAAAGGCAACGCATGGCGAAGCAGAAGCACCGGATATTGGGGATGAGGAAAGCGGGAGCTGTCCTTCCATCCTTTGTGCCATGCCTCGAGTCTGGCTGTTTAGGGAGGCTTAAATATCAAATACTAAGAAAGAGACAACAAGAAAGTGCAGTCAAATCCATACCACGTTAATCAACAAACAAAAATTCAGGGAAACTGTGCAAAGTTCAAGTTCATCTCTAGCATTCAATGACAAAATGAGCTCCCCAAGATGTCCCTTTGTTACCATCCTGTCACCCCAACAGTCACCATTAACCGATACTGTTCCGAGCAGGAAAACAGGCCAAATCCCTGATCATCACATCTTATGGAGCCCTGGGATCTCAAAGCATCCAGGAATCCTGTTCAGAGCAGGCTACAGCATCCCCTGTGCCCCACCCGAGACACGAGTCTGTGTCTGCAGAAACCCCAAAGTCTGGGAGGTTTCAGGAATTCCCAGCAGCTGTTGGGACTGGGAAAGAAAACGCCTGGCCCAACACCAGCTGTGGGAAGAGCAGGATGGATTAAAGGCAGCTGCTCAGAGAAACTGAATGCAGTAATTCCACAATGGGTGAGTGATGCTGCTCCAGAGGGAGCTGCACCTGGTTCTCTCCTTCTAGGTGTTTCGGGCAGGTGGCAAAAGGCTCCGGTGCGCATCCGGCACCAGGGGCAAGAACAGGCAGCGATTCCCACAGCCAGCCCCTTCCCTGGAAGCTCAGCGTGAGGATAACAGCACCCAAAGGGTTCATGAGTCTGTTTTAAAGCACAAATAAATCACACAGCAGGCTCTCCAGAGTGACAAAACCCCAGCTGGAATGATTAATCCATGTCCCAGATTCCCTGATGTGAGAAGTCTGGGGATGGACAGTTCTTCCTGCAGCCATCCCAACCTCAGAGCGAGATTCTGACATTTCTCAGCTGCTCTTTACCCAGAAAACCCCAAATCACTCCTCAAACCAGAGCTGATCTCCTGCCCACCTAAACCTGATGGGAGTCAAAATCATGGAATGGTTTGGGTTAGAAAGGACCTTAAAGCTCATCCCATTCCCTGCCATGGCCAGGGACACCTTCTAGATTTGTTACAAGCCCCATCCAACCTGGCCTGGAAAGAGAAGCTCCAAATTAATAAAAGCAGCTCTGCCAACTTACCTTATGCCTCCAAAACCCCAAATCATGAAAAAACTTGCACAAGCACAAGACAAAATGAGCCAGTGAAGTGCTTCCAAAGGAGTCTGGAGCGCAGGGAGAGATGCAGTGCATCCGAATTGCCAACTGCTGGTGCCTGAACTGCATCCACGTTTCCCACGGGGGGGAAAACGAGGATTCTAAGTCACAGATGTTGCAGTGGGAGTTCAGTAAGCAAAGATAAATATTTAAAGATTGCCATAGAAATGGGGGAGAGAACACAGTCCAGAGCAGCTCCTGAAACAGCAAATTCCTGACGGGAAGAGCCCTGATTCCTGCAGGTTGCTCAACACGAGCCACGATTTTCACGTGGATGTGTCACCCCTGCTCTGCTTTGATGCAGCGACACAGGCAAGTTCAAAAGGAATTCTGACCTGGATTTCCCAGCTCCATCACAAGCTGTGCTGGCTGCTCCTGGCAGCATAGCCTGGATGCTGCCGGGGACAGCCCGGAGAGACGCCGGCGGCACCACTCAGGGCGGGAAACGCTCCTGGAGAAACACCCCTGGAGCACAGCAGCACTTCCCAGCGGCCTCTTTCCAGCTTTTATCTGGATTTGGGCCAAACCTGAGCCTTCCTCCAGCTCCAACACCTTTCTTAAGCCCTCACAGCCATCTCCAGATGATGCCGCCCTTCCCGAGACAAAACCCGAAGCTTACCCACCTCCAGCCTAGGAAAATTCTGAATGGATGTTTTCCAACAAAGCCTGCCCTGACGGAACTCACAGGGAAAAATCACTTCCCTCGGAGGCGCAGCTCTGTTTACACAGAGACTGGGAAGCCTTTTCCAGCAGTGCTCGCTCACATCCTGTGGAAGTGGCTGGGATGGAAGCGGGCTGTGCCCAAACCCAGCACCCCTTGGAAGCCCTGGAAACAGAACTCCACGGATCAGCCGCGTGCTGGGAACGCACAACCAGACCACCCCCGCGCCCCCCCTCCAAACCTGCCGCCGCTGGCACTCCTGGAGACGTGCAGATTGCTGGATGCATTACATTTCCCGGATTAAGGACGGGATGAGGAGCACATCCCAGCTCTCCCTGGGAGCAAACACCTCTCCAGAAGGTGCCCGATGCAGTGGCTGAAATCGCCAAATCAAAGGTCACACGCGTTCAGTGGTGGGAATGAACCAACTCCACCTTCATTCCAAGCCCAGGCAGGGCAGGAACACATGTCCTGCAGGTGAGCTTCCTTCAGGGGCTGCTCCTGCAGCCAAATGCAGGGAAAACCAGAGTCCCGGGGAAAAAAGGCTGAAGTAAAACTCCAATTAAAATTTAAAATTGTACACGCTGCCTGTAAAAACCCATTTGAGAAAATGATAAAACTGTCCAGAGCCTTTCCAAATCCAAGAGCTTCACCTGCCACCCTGGAAAAGCAATGCTGCCTGGGTGGAGTCACCTGTCAGGGAAAACTCCAGGGAGCACAGCAGGAAAAACACGCATAAACACCCCTGCCATGCCAAAACAACCACGGGATGTGGCTCTGCCACCGCCTGAGCATGGAGACACAGAGCTCCTGGAGAACAGCACGGAATCCAACACTCTGGAACAACACAGTGTGCATGACAGGAACCACCCCGCCCTGGAAAAAAGCGTCCAGGCTGGACGGGGCTTGGAGAGACCTGGCATAGGGAAAGGTGTCCCTGCTCATGGCAGGGATGGTCTGTAAAGCCCTTCCAACCCAAACCCTTCTGGATTCTATGAAATAGCTGGAATTCTGCCCTCTTCTCTCCCGTTTGAGACACCAAGGAAAGCCCAAGCCCAGGGGGACACAACCTAAGGGAAAAAATCGTGGTTTTCAGCCTTTCTCTGGCATCAGCATAAGGAAAAGGAAGGAGAGATGGTGGAAGGAACACCCAGGCCTGTGGGAATGAGGAAACCTCCCACTCTGGCTCTTGATCTCCAGGAGGGCCAAGCCCCGGCTGCGGGGCTATGTCACGACATAAAGCACTTTGTCAGGACACGGCAGCACCGTCCCCGAGCCGCGGCTTCCCTGGGAGGCTCCGCTCCTGAAGGACAGGTGGGGAAAGGCCTCTTCCCACCCCGGGTGCGGATTTAGGTCAGCAGCTCCTCCACGGGAATTCACCGCAATTCCCGTCCCTTTCAGTCAAGGGAAGAGTTCCAGCTGCTGACCCGAGCTGGCTCCCAGGGATGATTAAAGCCATCCGAGCACAAACGACATTCCCAGCGATGCCGGGGTTATCTCCCATCCCCGTACTGCACACGAGCATTCCCGACTCCCCTTTTGTTCCTGCTCCGAGCATTCCCTGGAGTTCAGGTCATTAACAGCGAGACACCCCGGCCCTGCTCTCGCTTCTCCTGAGAAATGCCCGGCCCCACTGGAAAACCCGGCTAGAAAACGAGACTGGAAAAGCCAAGAGGTTGGGGAGGATGAGATAATGCTCCTGCCGAGCCCTGCAGCGGCTGCTCAGCCCAGCCCCGCCGTGACAAGAACACGAGCCCAACTAAAGCCGTTCCCAAAGCCCCCAGCGGAGCTCGGCAGCGGAGACAATGGGGAGCGACACCCCAAAGCCCCCGGGGGTGCCGAGCTGGGCGCCCCGGCTGCTCGCACACCGCGAGTCCAGCACCGAAATCCAGGGATTGACACCAACCCGGCCCGCGGACCGAGGGGAGATGCGGATTCACACGGACAACAAGCGGACACTGAGCCTCACCTTTGTTTTCACTCGTAGCCGACGCGAGCTGAGATTCTGGGGGCAACCCCAGCCCCCCTCCCAGCCATGTCTGCCCCCCAAAGAGCCGTGTGTCCCCCCTAAAAAACATATTCGCCCGCAAAAAGCCATGTGTTCCCCCCCCAAGGCTGTTTCCACCCCGAAGAGCCATGTTCCCCCTCCAAAAGCCATATATCTCCCCCCAAAAAGCCGCTTCCCCCTCCCGCCGGCACTGCCAGCCTGTGCCTTGGCACTACCCCATGCCAGCACTGAATTTTGGGGAAACAGGGCTTTTAGGAGAAAAATGGGGCTTTTTATTTTTTTTGGGGGGGGGGGCGGTGGGGAGAGAATATGGCTTTTTGGGGGAAGGATGGAGTTTGGGGGCAAATATGGCTTTTAGGAGGGAAGCATGGTTATTTTGGGGAAAATATGGCTTTTAGGGAGGAAAACAAGAGCCTTAGGAGAGAAACGTGGCTTTTGGGGGGAAACACGAGGTTTTGTGGGGAAACGTGGCTTTTAGGGAGAACATATGGCTTTTCTGGGGAAACACGAGGTTTTTGGGGAATCGTCATTTGGGGGGGGGAAACATGGATTTTAGGGGAGGAAACATGGCATTTTGGGGAAGAAACATTGCTTTCAGGGGGGAAGCTTGGCGTTTTGGGAAAGAAACACGGCTTTCAGGGGGGAAACACGGCTTTTTTAGGGGGCAGCACGGCTTTCAGGGCGGCAGGATTTGCTTTCTCCCCGCCCTGAGGGAGCCCGGGGCCACCTTCCCCTCGCACCCCAGAGCTGGGAAGGGGCTTCACTCCTCCCAGAAGGGGCTACAACCCCTCCGTGGGCTCTGCCCTCGGCAGCGACCCCCCAAAACGCTGTGAGGGGCTGGGACTGGGGCTGGGACAGGGGCTCCCCCCTCCCTGCACCCTCAAATGTGGCCCCCTCCACACCAGGCCTGTGCTGCCCTGAGGGGCCCGTCCCGCCGCCCCGCTCCCCGGGGAAGGGCCCCGCCCAGGGAAGCGCACCGTGGGGTCGCTCTCACCTGCCGCCGGGCCGGGCCGAGCCAGGCCGGGCCCTTAGGGCTGCGGGCGGCGGGGCCGCTGCGTCGCCCCGGTGACGGCTCCGACCGGCGCCGCCATCTTCCCTCCCCGCCCTCCCGCCGCTGTCCCGGCCGCGCCGGCCCCGCACTGCGCAGGCGCGGCACCGCCCCTAGCCTCACGTGATGGTGAGGTGGGAATGGGGGGGTGGGCGTTTTGGTGGCGCCATGATGGGAAGGTCAAGCGTTCGCCTCGCGGCGTGGTGGGCGCTGTGTTTGGATGATCCCGCCGCCATGTTGGAATGGCTCCTGCCGCCATGTTGGGAGAGGCGGGAGGGCGATGCCGCCATGTTGGGGAGGTCGGCGCTGCGGCCGAGGTGCCAGGGCGGGTCCCGTTCCTTTTCCCGCTCCCTCCCCGCTCCTTCCCGGTTTCCCACCCTCATCCACAGCCCCGGGAGGCGCAGCTGGGGTACGGGGAGCCGCCCTGCCCGCAGCGGTGCCCCTCAGCGCCTGCTGCAGCCCTGCCATGTCCCTGCGTATCCCCCAGAGACCTGGAGCCGGTGAGGGCTCGGCTGGGAGGCGGGATGTGACCTGTTCCTGGGGGGCTGCGGTGCCCCTCTTCCCACGGAGGTGAGGGAAGGAGGGAGTGCGGCCCGTTCCGTGGGCAAACATCCCTGTGCGGGGCTGTGTTGGAGCATCAGATCCCGCTGGCGGGTTGTGGTGGGAACACCATTCTCCAGGGAAAAGCTAATCACTGCCGCCCTGTGTGTCTCCCACGGACACGCGTCCCGCGTGGAGGAGCCTGCTCAGCCCCCGGGCCCGCGCCCCGCCCGAGGGGATGCTGCAGGAGCCCCGTGGAGAGCGGCGGCTGCCGGCGAGGAGCTGTGGGATGTCCCAGGTGCTTTGTGGAGGGCTGCGGTAACCTGGGCACGCACGTGGGGTTTGTCCTCCCTTGGGGTGTGACACGGCCATCCATGCTGCATTCCCAATTGATCCCGCCGGGTTTTTTGGGATGTTCGGGGTCAGACATGGCTGGGAAGGGGATTTTTTTACAGCAGGATGGAAGGAAACATCCGAGGAAACACCGCTGGAACGCTGGAAGGGGTCGAGCCAACTATGCCAGGCGCTGGCTGCTGGAAAACTCAGATTACGTTGCCTTGTGGAAAAAATCCCAGAGGATGAATAATGAAAATCCCAGGCTGCTGCAACTTTTCCTCCATGGGCAGCATTCCCAAGGAGGGGAAACACCGTATTCCACTCCGCTGAGCTGCCAAAAGAGTTGAAATCCAAGGATTTAACACCCCTGGAGCACTGCACAGCCCCCGGATCCCTTCCAACAGTTCCACCTTGGATAAACAGCCCCCCAAAATCCACCTATGGGGGTGTCCGGAGGTTCCCTGCCCAAATTTTGGGCTTGGCAGCGGAGCAGGAGACTCGGGGTTGGGGCAGGGTTTATTTTAGCTGGGGGTTTATTGCGATATCTTTAGGAACGCAGTCGCCATCTCCCGGCACACTCTGGCACTCGGGTGGGAATTTGCGGGAAAAGATAAGGATTGAAAGGCAGGTTCTGTAACTCCTTGTTTGAAAATCGGTTTTATTTTAGGATGCTGAGGGGGCAGTTAATTTTTGAGCGAGGAAAAGGAAATCCAAATCCCACCCCAAGAACCTTCGTATGGCTCGGAGTTCAAAGGAGAACATTGGTGTCCTGAAAATCTTGGATATAAATGAGCAAGATTTAAGAAATTATATGGTCTTGGGGAATTTTTGATGCTCTGAAGGCTGGGGCTGATCCTTGTATTCCATAAGAGCAGATTTGGGCTTAAACGAAGAGGCACAAATTGGAGGATGGAAGGACACACGGACACCTTGATGTCTGCAGGGGGGACCAGAGGGTGGATTAGTGGCTGAAACAGCCTAAATTTGGGGAGAGATTTGTCCAGTGACACAAAGTTAGGGAGAAACTACCCAAAATTAAGAGAAAACGCCCCAAAACTAAGAGAAGAGACCCCAAAATTAAGGCAAAACACCCAAAAATCTAAAGAAAACTATAGGAAAATACAAAAGACCCCAAAAATAAGAGAAAACACACCAAATTCAAGGAAAAACACCTCAAAATTAAGGGATAGCTCCTCAAAATTGTGGGAAGTTACCTCAAAGGGAAAATACGCCCAAACTAAGGGAAAACACCTCAAAATTTAAGGAAAACACCAAAATTAAGGGAAAACGCCTCAGCCCTGTCAACCTGCCCTGAGCGTGGTCCTCCCGGCCGCCAGGGGGCTCTGTGGCGCCGCGCCCCCGCCCCCGCTTCCCGCCCTTTCCGCGCCCTGCGCGTGCGTTGCCGGGCGCGGGCCGGCGGGCGGCGCGCGCATGCGCGGGGCGCGGGCCCGGCGGCGGACGGGAATTAAAATGGAAGAAGAGGAGGTCGCGGAGAGCTGGGAGGAGGCGGCCGACAGCGGGGTGAGGGCGGTGGCGCGGAGCGGCGCGGGGCGGCGCGGCGGGGCCGGGGGGACGCGGGCGGGCGGCGCGGCGCTGCCCGAAGAGGCGGCGAGACGCGTCCGGCGGCTCGACGGCCCCGCGGCACTGCTAGGCCTCTTAAAGGGACCGCGGCCTCTCTCGGCGCAGGGGGTTGCGGGCCGCCCCCAGCCCCGCTGCTCGCCGGTTCTTCGCTCCCCGTTCAGGTCCCTCCTTGGAGCAGCTCCCTGCCCGTGCTCCGGCGCCCCGTGTGCTCCTCGGTGTCCAAAGCCCTCTCGGCCCGGCGGGGCGGCAGCGGGGGCTCGGCGGGGTCGCGGCCCAGCCCCGCGGAAAGCGCCGGTTGCGGGGGGAGGTGAAGCAGGAGGGCGGCGAGCAGAGCCAAAATGTGCGTGCCCAGCGGGGCTGCGGAGACAGCGCGGGGGCTGCGGACGCACGCACACCTGAAAGCCTTTTGCCCCTTGGTCGGGACGTGCTCCTTCACTCGGGCAGAACGCGGGGTGTCCCAGCCTGGCCCCGTGGAGCTGGGCCCCGCTTTAACAGCGGCTCAGGAGCTGGAGTCGCCATCGTGTCTGTCACGCTGAGAGACCCCGAGGGTTTGTGAGTGCCGTGCTTGCAAATACAGTGACTGCTTCAGCGGGAGCGTGGGCGGGGGCTCTGCGGGGTGTTCGCGGGTGGAGGAAACTCCGCCAAGCAAACTCTGCTTTCAGTGAGTTCCTCGGGGTCGTTGAGGCTCAGAGGGCAGAAGGACCTCCGGACAGGGCCTCGCTGGGGAGCCTGAACGGGACTGTGGGCAAGGGATTGGGTTACACCTGGCCACGGCCAGGGGAGCAGAGGCTGTAACTCAACGCCCGAGAGGGGCCAGTGCCAGGCTGGCAGCGGAGCCGCCCGCCCGCCCCTCCTGCCAGGGCCGGGGGCTGCGCCCGGCGGGAGCCTCGTGCCCGGCGTCGGAGTTAATTCCAGCGCTCCTGAAACCGCTCCATGCAGGGGCATGGCTGGAGCCTCGGGAGCTGATGACTGTGGCCTTGAGTAATGGTTTAAAATGGTCCCACTGCTCCAATCCTGCCGTGGAGCGTCTTCCCAGTTTGTCCTTCCTGCTTGTACCTCTCAGGTGCTTTTCCTTACAAGGAAAAATCTCTGTCACTTGCCCTTTCTCACACCCTTTTCCAGTCCAAATTGCTGGTTATTCACGCTCATAACCTCAGTGATGCTCCTGCTGGTGAGCACGGAGATTCCCTGGGGAATCACACGATCCTTGAGGTTGGAAAAGCCCTCCAGGATCATCGAGTCCGCCCTGTGCCTCATGCCCACGTTGTCCCCAGAGCACTGAGTGCCACATCCAGGCTTTCCTTGGACGCTTCCAGGGATGGGCGCTCCAAACCTCCCTGGGCAGCCCCTCCTAAGGCCTTTCCCCAGAGGAGTTCCTCCTGATGTCCATCCTGATCATCCCCTGGCCCAGCCTGAGGCCGTTCCTTCTCTTCCTGTTCCCTGGGAGCAGAGCCTGATCCCCCCCGGCTGTCCCCTCCTGTCAGGGAGTTGTGCAGAGCCACAAGGTCCCCCCTGAGGCTCCTTTTCTCCAGGCTCAGCCCCTTTCCCAGCTCCCTCAGCCGCTCCCTGTTGGGCTGGCAGGAGGAGCAGCTGCTCTTGCAGTTGTTGGGCTCTGGATACCTGCGGGAGCAGTTGGAGGGCTGTGGGAAGTCAGCTGCCTGTGCAGGGTGGGAGAGGGAGCAGGGGCTGCCCTGGGCCATCCTTG
Organism: Chamaea fasciata; assembly: GCF_029207755.1. NCBI lineage: Eukaryota > Metazoa > Chordata > Aves > Passeriformes > Sylviidae > Chamaea > Chamaea fasciata. The sequence goes on along the minus strand of NW_027094108.1, from coordinate 6,959,065 downwards.
GGGGTCAGGAAGGGGATTTCACTCGTGCCTGGCAGGAAGGAGCCTGGAGCTGCTGGTGGTGCCCGCAGGGAGCGGAATGCTGAGCAGGATGGAGCTCACAAGAGCCCAGCCTCCCCTTGTCCCGTGGTTCTTGTGATCCTGATGGATGCTGGTGCAGCTGCAGTTCAGGTGTCCCAGAGTCACAGCTACACGAGGTAGCAGGTAGGGAAAGAGGAACAGGGGCAGGAGGAGGCTCTGCTGTTGCACCAGCAGGGCGGGCAGGCTTAGGTGGGATATTGGGAAGAAATTCCTCCCTGTGAGAGTGGAGTGGCCCTGGAACAGGGTGCTCAGAGCAGCTGTGGCTGCCCCTGGATCCCAGGCAGTGCCCAGGGCCAGGCTGAACAGGGCTTGGCACAGCCTGGGATAGTGGAAAGTGTTCCTGCCCACGGCAGGGGTGGCACTGGATGGGCTTTCAGGTCCCTTCCAGCCCAAACCATCTCTGATTCTGTGATGCTGATACTTCACACTGTTGAGAACCTGAGTTAGTTAATTTTTTAGACCCTTAGCACATGAGGGAACAGTAGAGGTGTAGCAGGAGATCCATGGAAGGTTTTTGGGATACGTTGCCTGTGTTCCAGCATGTAATTTTTTAATGTACCGCCCACAGGGTGTTCCTTGGGAAAGGAAATACATCAGAGTTTTAGTTCTGGGGGTTTGTGTTTGTCGTTTTTGGTGAGGCTGAGGACTTCTGCTCAAGCCTTAAAGGTTTGTTAGCCAGAGTCAGCTCTTGGCTGAGCAGAGATCTTGTGGCCTCCTAGTTAAAATTCACTTCATTTCTCTCTTGCAGCTTTCCCAAATCGGGCACCAGGAGAATCTCATTAGGTTCAAGAAAACCCCCAAAATCCCGACACAGCCCTTCTGCCTCGGTTTGGTCACTCAGGGAGCTGTAAAACAAATCCTCTGGTGGTTGTTTAGGTGTTAAACATGGCTTCCATTTGTCTCTCGGTCTTGTGCCATCAGAACTGCCCCGAAAATGGAGCAGCTCCTTGGGAGCGTGCCACCCCTGAGTGACCGTGGCCGGCAGGCGCCCTCTGCTCTGGCTGTGTCCCTGTCCCAGGAATCCCAGGGCCACAGGGTGCAGCAGAACTCCGTGAGGGCTCTGAATCCCTGTCACCTCCCTGGTGTCTAATTAGAGCCTGGAATGTCTGTGGAATGGGGAGGTTTTGCTTGTCCGGGAGTTAGAGATGGAAAACCAGGGCGTGAGTAACGTGTGAGTTGTCTGAGTTAGGAGTAAGGGTGGAAAGGGCTTCAAAGGCCAGTCTGGCTCAGAAAACGCTAATGGCAATTAATTCCTGGTTGGTTTTTCTGTGGTGTTGTGTGGCCCAGCTGGAAGACACAGATGAGAGGTCATTTGGTGACACTCGGGTCTGTTTACCTGTTGAACCAATAATTAGATGTTGGGGGGGAAGCTGGACTCCAGAACTGGAGTGTATCGTGGGTGATCCTCAGCTTGGAATTGGTGCTTGACAGATGGATTCATCGGTTTTTCCTTTGCCAATGAAAATTTGACAGTGTCAGAGTCTTAGTCATTGGTTTCAGGTCAGAATGTCTTTCAGCTTCATCCCAAGGGGAGAGACAGCTCTCATCTCTGCCCTGTGAGGGAATGGCCGGAGCTGTGCCAGGGGAGGGTTTAGGCTGGAGATGAGGGAAAGGATCTTCCCCAGAGGGTGCCGGGCACTGCCCAGGCTCCCCAGGGAATGGGCACGGCCCCGAGGCTGCCAGAGCTCCAGGAGTGTTTGTACAAGGATTTTTGGGGTGTCTGTGCAGGGCCAGGGCTTGGACTCTGATCCCTGGGAGTCCCTTCCAGCTCAGGATATTCCCTGGTTCTCTGCAGGTCAAGCATTCCTCTGGCAATCTAAAACAGGTTAAAAAGCCCATGGAATTAACCTCCTTGTGTGTCTTTTTCCCCCTGGGGTTTGCAGATTCCCAGCTGTGCCTCAGCACTCCCTCCAGGGAGGGAAAAGCTGCCCCATGTCCCGGTTCTCGGCCGCTGCGGGAGCAGCCAAAGGCTGGGAATGGACTTTGTCCTGGCCTGGGGGCCGGGCCTTGTCCCCCACTCGTGTCACAGCGCTCAGGGAGGACAGGTCACCTGGGGTGGCAGAACGTCTCCTGTTTGTCACCTGAAGGAACCTGTGAGGGTGGGGTGGGTGTCACCTGCCAGCAAAGGCTCCAGGGCATTGGATCTGAAGGTTTCAGCTCCTGTCACTTGGAGCTGCTGAATGGGATTGAAGTCCAGCAGAGTCAGGAGGGAATTATTTTTGAGTGGGACAGTGTGACCTCCCTCTGCTAATGGCTGCTATGCTCAAGGGCCACGGTAATGAGGCTGGGGTGTGCAGGAACGGTGTCCATGAGGAAAACTGGGTTTTGGTGTCAGGGCAGGGAGGGTCATGGAATCCCAGAATGGTTTGGGTTGGAGGGACCTTAAAGCTCATCCAATTCCACATCCTGCCATGGGCAGGGACACCCTGCTGCTCCCAGCCCTGTCCAGCCAGGCCTTGGACACTTCCAGGGATCCAGGGGCAGCCGCAGCTTCTCTGGGAATTCCATCCCAGCCCCTTCCACCCTCCCAGGGAAGGATTTATCCCAAATATCCCAATCTAAACGGTCCCTCATTAGTTTGAAGCCATTCCCTGTGTCCTGTCCCTCCATCCCTGGTCCCCAGTCTGTCTCCAGCTCTCCTGGAGCCCCTTCAGGCCCTGGAAGGGGCTCGGAGCTCTCCCTGGAGCTTTCCTTCTCCAGGTGAGCACCCCCAGTTCTCTGAGCCTTTCCTCCCAACAGAGCTGCTCCATCCCTGGACCATCCTGGTGCCTCCTCTGGACTCCCCAGCAGCTCCAGGTGCTCCTGGGCAGCTCTGCAGGTGGGGTCTCACCTGGGCAGGGCAGAGGGGCGGAATCCCCCGTCCTGCTGCCATGGTGCTGGGATGAGCCCAGCATGGATTTGGACTTCCCACACCAAAAAGATTTTGGGCAAACTTTCACCAAATGTTTTCTTTAGGTTCTGTAACGGGTCAAAAGTCTTGAAACTGGGAATGGAAGTTTCTGTTTCTGCTGCTCGGTGTTGCTTGGGCAGAGGGAGGTTTTTTTGTTAAGAAATGGGAAGTTTGGAGGTTGGGAATGAGCAGTGGGAAATGAGGGTTGATCTGGGGATATTGCAGCGAGGGAGAAGGAGCTGCTGCTTTCCCCACCATCAATGTCCGTGCTGGGAATGCCATGTGGCGCTGCCAGGCTTGTTCCCAAAAATACTCCTTGTCCTGTTTCTCAATCCCCTGGTGCCGAGGAGCAGGTTCTACCCATGGAGACAAAAACACCTGGGGCTGTCCTGGGCCAGGCACTGCCAGGCCTGAGCATGGCAGAGTGACTGGGAGAAGGAATTAATGCAGCAGGCTGATTCCCAGCAGCCTCATGAATTGGAATGTTGCAGTAATTAATTATCTTTGGAGGAGAGAAGTAGGTGGAGAACGAGATCGGGGACTGCCCACATCGGCTCTTTCCTGATAGTGTTTTTTGGGAAACGGTTCCAGGTTCAGGTCCCTGTCACCAGCTTTGGTGACCTCAGAGCTTTAACTTGTTTTTATTTCCTAAAGAAAAGAACATTAACCAGACTTTGGAGTTTGCATCTGTCTGGAACTGCCGGAACATCCAGTGGTGCTGTAACGAGCAGACAAGGCCGTGCTTTGGGAGGATCCAGCTCCAGCCTAAATTTGCTCGTTCTGGGGTTTGCCATGGCATGGTATTGGACTGAGAAGGGGTAGAAGGTTGCGCTGGGAGTAAATACAGCAGAGAATGTGGTTAATGGTTTTCCAGAGCTTTGGAATGTTACCAGAGATCCGGGAGAGCACCAGGACTGCCCTGTGCTGTGGTAGGGATCGCCCCTGGATTCCTGCAGAGGAATTTTGGAGGAAGAGGGGGAAATACCCACCCAGTGTAAGTGATTTTTACAAAGTCTCTGCCCTCCTCGCACCTTGAGTGTGGTCACTCACTAAACTTGGGATAAAAACCAGCCAGGGCTGATCCTGTTACTCCTTCCCTGGATCAGGTGAGCTCGGAGCTGGCAGTGTTTATTGTTTTGGAGAGTCCCTGCTGGCAGGGATGGGGGGATAATGCTTTCTACATGTCCAGAGCATTGCAGTTATTCCCAAAAGGTTCTTTGGACAACAAACTTGGGCCCCTGCGCTTTGCAATATTCTGGTTTTGTTTGGGAATGTGCTTCCATCCCGTGGAGGCTCTCCAGGGCCGTCCCTTGCCAAAGGACACGTTCCTGGGCTGCTGAGGGTCTCCAGCTCACCAGGAACCCCCCCAAGCTGTCAGCTTTATGGCTGGGGTGGCTCTTTAGGATGCCAGGCCATGGGAATATGGGATCTGAGCAGCAGCTTCATGTCCTGGGATGCACGTCTGCATTCCAGGGGGGTTATGGATCCTCTTTGCTGTTTTCCTCAGGGGTGGGGGTAGGAAGGATGGCTGTGATGGGGCTGGAGCTCAGTTTCCATGACGTCCTTGTCCACAAACGCAGCCTAAATGTCAGAGAACAGAGTCTCCTTCTGGCTGTTTGTTTGGGTCCTCTTTGGCATCCACGAATAATAGCCCTAAAAATAGGTGGGTGAGATTCCTCACTAATCTTTGGGGAGGGGGGTTTGCATGGGGACATGAACCAGGCTGAGTTTTTGGTGATAGAGATAAGTTTGTGTGGGAAGGGGGAGCTGGAAGAGCCCCTCAGGTGATGGATTACTGGGGTTTGTCTGCAGTGACCTGTCCAGGTCCTCGGATCCCAAATCCAGCTGCCTCTGCAGACAGCTCATGCCTGTGGTGCTTGTCGTGCCTCTGGCATTTGCCCTCCGAGTCAGCTCCTAATTTTATCTCCTTACCCACACGGTGACAACGTGACACAGCAGAGGAGAGGGAATGACATCAGCAGACGGATGGATCCGCGCAGAGCACCAGCAGGGATTTGATTTTAATTAAAAATGAGCAGCAGGCCAAGGTGATTCTGCTTTTAAATTGGTGCAGTGATCCCTGGCATGAGCTGTGATGCTGCTCCCGGCTGGGGCTGTCTCTGCACGTGGTGTTCTAAGGCTCCCTTCCTACAATTCCAAACATCCTCGCAATGAACGCTGAGCCTCCTGGAAAATGCGGAGTCAGTGCCTGTGTTTAAAAGAAAACACAATTTCTGACACACCAAGAGCTGCTTTTGACCATCTGTTTCAACACAAAGGGAGACTTCTTCTACCCCAAAGTTCAGTGGATGTCTGGAGGCAGCTGGAATCTCCTGAGCAGTGCCAGGAATTCCATGGATCCTGCAGGCCTGACAGTTGTTGGGATGGGTGGGAGGGGTTCGTGTGTGCTTGGTGTGAAGAGTTGGTTTATGTTATTCTACCAAGATCCCTCGTGTTCCGCAGAGAGCACAATGCTTCCATCAGCTGCTGAGGCTGGAATTTAGGGAATATTTTAGCTGCTCCTGGCTTTGCTCCCTGTGCCAGCCTGGTGTGGTTACAGGCTCAGGGCAGGGCCTGTCCCCTGGGCTGAGTCACCTTGTGTCCTGGGACCCTCGTGGCAAGAAGGACACTGAGGGGCTGGAGCGTGTCCAGGGAAGGGGCTGGAGCCCAGGAGCAGCTGAGGGAGCTGGGAAAGGGGCTGAACCTGGAGAAAAGGAGCCTCAGGGGGGACCTCGTGGCTCTGCACAACTCCCTGACTGGAGGGGACAGCCGGGGGGGTCGGGCTCTGCTCCCAGGGAACAGGGACAGAGGAGAGGGAACGGCCTCAGACTGGGCCAGGGGAGGCTCAGGCTGGACATCAGGAGGAATTTCCCCATGGAAAGGGCGCTCAGGCCTTGGCAGGGGCTGCCCGGAGGGGTTTGGTGTCCCCATCCCTGGAGGTGTCCGGGGAAGGCCTGGATGTGGCACTCACTGGGCTGGGGACAGGATGGCGATCAGGCACAGGGTGGACTCGGTGATCCAGGGTCTTTTCCAGCCTCCATGATCCCGTGTGATCCTTGGTGAGGAGCTCCCCAAGCACGGAGCAGCTGCTGAGCGTGTTGGCGCTGGTTTATGATCCAGGAGCAGTGTTTGCTCCCTGACCACTGGCAGTTTTGGGGCTTTGGAGACAAAGACACCAAGAATTTTGCTGCAAGTGACCTGCTCCGGCAGTGGGAAAGAACGAAGCAGGCTGTAAAGGAGTTGTGATGGTCTTGAAGGATCCCTTAGAATAAGTTTCTGTGTTGAGCAGAGTAAAGAGTTCCGTTTTCTCTCTGGCAGGGGAGGCTGCGGGTTGTGGCTGGAGTGGCTGCAGCGTGTGGGGACGTGCGGTGCTGTCCGGCAGCGCTGGGGCTCGGTGACACGAGTCACCTGTTCTCAGGTGCTGAGGTGGAGGTGACACTCTGCTATTGCAGCATCTCCCGGTCAGTCCTGCATTCAGACCACAGCTGCAGCCCCGGGGCTCACCTCAGAGCTACCAGCAGTGCAGGAATGTGACTTTTGCCCAGGCCACCTCTCCTCTGCCGGGAAGGAGGGAGCAGAACGGCCTTCCCGAGGGTTGCCGTGTGACTTGTGACACCTCTGTGCCCACGGTCCCACCTGAGGGCTCAGCAGCCCTGTTTTGTCCGGATTGAAATGATTTGAGAGGCTCCTGAGTGTGTTGTCCCCCCCTTCCACCCCGTTTTCCTGTTGTGTCTCTCCCCATGCCCTGAAATATTTAATAGGGGACATTCCAGGAGGGCCTGGGAGCCGTGGTGAACTCTTGGAGGCTGAAAACGTGGTTTCAAGACTGCGATGTCACCTGGGCTGGCTCAGTGAAGAGCCAACCCCTTCCCCTCAGTTCAGCTTCCGCTGTTTGCCCCCAGCTGCTCCACCACATCTCCATCCCCTCCGGGATATCCACCCCCCTGCTGCCTGTTCTGTGCCTCTCTCGGGGGGCAGGAGGCAGCTCATACACATTTTCCTCCCCCTTGAGCAGCGCTGGAATGGGATTTTCCACCCTCCCAGTCCCCTTGAAGAGGAAGGGAAGTGCAGGTGTTTGGCCTCCTTGGGAGGCGCTGGCTGGGACCTGCCTTGTGAAGCTCTGCCTGGTTTTGTTACCTCCCAGGACAGGGTAGGAAACTCAACCTCCCCCCCCCACCTTTTATCTTCCTGAAATGATTTATTCCCTTCTAGGTGGAGGCTGCCGTGGCCTGTATGACCAACAGCCAACGCTGTGGTTTGGCATCTTGTAGTGACTTGTGCTCCCTCCCTGCTCACGGGGGCAGAGAATTTCTGTCCAAACCTGTTCGTTCCCCGAGCTGTGCCTGCTGTGGTTCCTGCTGTCAGCATGGGGAAGCAGCCAGGCCTCAAACTAGAGCAGCTGCCTCCTGCCAGAAGTTTGGAATTTCCTTTTATAGTGCCAGTTATCAGCTGGCTAAAGTAGGACACTCTCAGGTAGTGTTTTCCCCCCTTCCTTGATGATTAAATCAAACCCAAAAAGCTGTTTTGGAGCCTCTTCTAACAAAGCTGTCGCGAGGATCTAAAAATACCCGTGGGGTTGGGGCAGGTCACCTGCAGGAGGGTTGAAACCTGGCTTCGTTCTCCTCCTTAGCTGAGTTTCTCTGCGTAATTGCTCCGGTTCCACCACCTTTGGGGAGGTGGATGCCAGCCTCGGGCAGAGGCTGTCACGCTCGGAGCCTGGCTGGCAGTGAGGCTGGCAGTGATTAACGCGTCTCTCTGTGATGGGTGACTCCGCAGCATGTGGAAAGGCACGGAGCAGCTCGGGGAGGCTCCCTGCGTGCCTGTGGGGCAGGGCAGGGCCTTCTCCTGGCAGGAATGTGGCCCTGCCGGCCAGCCCTGCCCACGGCTGTGGGCTGAGGACTCGGCTCCCCCTGGAACGGCGCCTGCGGATCGGCCCAGCCGAGGCCGCTGCTGCTCCTCTGCCCCGCAGGTTTGCCTGGTCCCCGCCTGGATCCAGGAATCCCTCGCTGTGGAATCCCGTGGGGTTTCCCCTCATAGGTGGTTTTTTGCCAGCTGAAGTGGTTAAAATGAGCGATGAGCATCCCGTGCTGGAGCCTTGGCCTACTGTGGGTGTACTCCTGGTTACAGCAAAATACTTGCGCTGCTTTTGCTTTTCCCTGCCTCTTGATTCCCAAGTCATCCTCAGATGGAATCAAACACTCCCTTCCCCCTTTATAGATCAGTCTTCAGAAGAGTGAAATTAAATGTGTGCCCAGACAGGCTCAAACTCCGACCTCCAAACTGAGATTGGTCTTCACTTCGTTAAAAACTTTGTGTTTTTTACTTTTCTCTCTTTCTTTTCAAGGAAATAGACAGACGGTTGGAAAAGAAGCTGAAGATCACACAGAAGGAGAGGTAAAATCCTGATTTTCCTGAGGTGCTGTTGAACAGCTGAAGGCCTGGGGAGTGGGAATGGTGGGGTAACAGCTTCAAACTCAGCAGGGTTGGAGTTGAGAATTAGGGAATCCCTGTCTCCGTGCCGCTGGGTGGCCCTTTGGAGCCACGGCAGGGCAGCAGGAAGCTTCTGAGAGTGATTTGATTTCAGTGCCAGCTCCTCCAGACTGGATGTAGGTGCAGCTTGGGGGAAGCCACGTAAGAAAGAGGCACTCACAGGATGAAATGGGTGAGTCAGGTAATCCCAGCTCTCGGCTCCGGATTGACTCATTGTGTCTTGCATCAGGGAGAATTTCTTTTCCTGCTTCCTTTGGGTCTGGGCAGTGGTGTGTTATTTTCTCCTACCAGAAATGTTTTTAATCACTGCTGCCAAGTCCTTTGTTGTTGGGTGTTTTTTTGCCCTTTGATTATTAGAGAGTCATGGGATTTATCCTCTGGGAGTTCCACACAGAAAAGGGACTATAAAACATTCAGATGGTGAGCTGGGGCCAAGGCTGGCTCTCAGGAGTGAAATGGCAGGGTTGGAGTGACAGGTTGGATATCCTGGTTAGAGGAGCCCTAGAAATCCTTGGAGGGAATGAAATCAAGGTGCTCATACCAGTATCTTCGACTAGAAATGCTCAAACTTTACCCAGCATCTGTTCCCTTTCCTTCAGTGGAGTTAAATGGCGTTCAGCACAGCAGGGACTGATTTTCCATCTCCTCCTGAGCTAATCCACTGCTCTAGTTTAGAGTTACAACTCTGATGAGGTCTTTAATTATTCCAGGCTGCTCTTAATCACAGGAACGCCATCTGAGCACGAGGAATTCACACGCCAGGCAGAAAACCCCTGTGGAAAACATGCACCAACCCCGTGTTTTTCTTCCCAACAGCAGAAAGTCCAAATCTCCTCCCAAAGTGCCGATTGTGATCCAGGACGACAGCCTTCCCGCGGGGCCTCCGCCCCAGATCCGCATCCTCAAGCGGCCCACGACCAACGGCGTCCTCAGCAACCCCAACTCGGCCAGCCGCCCGGCCTTCCCTGTCAAATCGCTGGCGCAGCGCGAGGCCGAGTACGCCGAGGCCAGGAAACGCATCCTGGGCAGCGCCAGCCCCGAGGAGGAGCCGGAGAAGCCCATCCTGGACAGGTGAGAGCGGCCCCGTGGGCGTCTGGGGAATTGCTGCCTGGCACTAGTGGGGATGGGCTCCCTGGGGAGTGCAGCCGGGCCGACACAGGGAGAGGAGGGCTCTGTTAGCAGATCCTCAGCTATGTGGAGGTGAGGGGAAGTGCCTGTTAAGGCCATAAATCGTGGAATCATGGAAAAGCCCTCCAGGATCACAGAGACCAACCACTGACTGGCACTGCTGTGTTCCCCACGGAACGTGTCCCACGTGTGTGTACCCTTGGAACACTTCCAGGGAGGAGGTGGCTACAGCTTCTCTGGGCAACCTGTGCGAGGGCCTCCCCACCCTCACAGGGAATTCCTTTCCTTCCCAATATCCAATCCATTTCTGCCCTCTGGCAGTGGGAATCCATTCCCCTTGGCTGTCTCTCCAGGCTCACGTCCAGAGTCCCTCCATCTTTGCAGTTGGCCCCGTCAGGCACTGGAAGGCCACAGTTAGGTCACCGCAGAGGTTCTCTGTTCTAGGCTGAGCAATCCCAGTTCCCTCAGCCTTTCCTCACAGCAGAGCTGCTCCATCCTGATCACCTTGGCAGGCTCCTTCGGACTTGTCGTATGTCATTTCTGTGCTGGGGACCCCAGAGCATGTGGTGCAGGCGTTTCCCGGAGGCGCTCAGAATTCCACACCTCATTCCCTGTGTCCCTGCAGCCCCAGCCCTGCTCCCCGAGTCCCCAGAGGCCCCAGCTCTGTCCCCGCAGGCTCCAGCTGTGTCCCCTCTGTCCCCGCAGGCCGCCGCGGATCTCGCAGCCTGAGGACACCAGGCAGCCCAACAATGTGATCCGGCAGCCGCTGGGCCCCGATGGCTCGCAGGGCTTCAAGCAGCGCAGATAGAGGCGGAGGCGCCGTTCCGCCGGCACGGACACACGGACCCGGGCCAGGGGACCTCCCGGGGTGATTTGCACTGTGACCCTTTTGCTCTGCCCACTGTGACCTTCAGCCCCACGCACTGTGACCTCCCCTCTCCACCCACTGTGAGCGGCGATCCCAGCAGGGCCGTCCCCGTGGCCGGGGGGACACGAGGGGCCGTGCCGGACTCGGCTGGGCGCAGGGAACTGTGTGTGTCCCGCTGGGGTCGGAGCGAGCGCCAGCAATAACGTTTGTTGTACTCGAAACCTGGCATTTAAGGAGGAAAAAAAAAAAAAAAAAAAGATGGGAAGCCTCCCCAGCCGCGCATGTTGTCCTCATCACTTCCAGAACGAGTTCAGTTTCCAAGGATTTTCGGTTCTTTTGTTTGGTTTTCTGTTTGTTTTCTGTATCTCGGATCCGCGGAGTGTGTGGATAGGGTTTGAGCCTTTTGTTTGAATCCAGAGAGGTAGTTGAGTGTTCCGAAGGGAATTCCAATGGATTTCCATGAATATGATGGCTTGGGGATGACAAGCTCACGCTTCTTCTCTGTTTCCACTGCCATGGAAGCGAACTCCTGGATACCCCCAGATACCTCGGAGTTGGACCCAGTTCACATCTTGCTCCTGTTAAAGCTTGGCTCCGATTCCCTGCTGGCTTTGAGGAAAAGCTTAAGCTACATCCTTTTTGGGTTCTTTTGTATTTGGGGAGAAGGGAATGCAGAGTGACCCTGTGAAAACGCCTGCTGTCCGGCCACGGAGGGCTGGGCGGCGAGGAATTAGGGAGATGTGAGGAGGAGGAGGAGGAGGAGAGGCTCCGGCGCTGCTCCGGCCGTGATGTCGGGCAGTGGGATATCCCGAGGGTCAGGCCCCGGCGGCGCAGGGACGGTACGAGCTCTCCCGGAATGGCAGAGCCGGGAACCAGACCAGCCTTGGAGGAAGCCTGGATGATTCCTCCGTCTCGCTGGAAGCAGTGAGGCTTCAGGGACGGGATCGTCCTGCTCTGGCTCCCGGGAAGAGGATGGGGAGGCTGCTGCTCCCCAGGAACGGAGATGTTCCCCCTGGATGAGGATCACTCGGTATCGAGGGATTGGATGAACACTAAATGCTCTTCCTGGAGGGGCCAGGACCTGGAAACCCGGGTGGTTCCCGACGGATTCCTGCATCCGCGTGCTGCCTTCAGTAGGTTCAAGGGGGAATGAGCCAGTCTTGATGTGCACAAAAAGCCCTGTGTGGAAATGAGGCTGAAATCCCACAGAAACGGGAAAATGGAAACTACCTGAGTATCCAAGCGATCCGCTGGAACCTTAATGAGCCTTGCAGCTGGTTCAGGGTGGGGTGGGTTTCCCCTGGGATTCCCCCGTGGATCCTGGTGACTTTTGGAGGATCTCACTCATCCCCATCAGGCTGGGGGCCGGGATGAGCTCCGGAAGGGAGCAGGAGGGAGAAGGACGTCAGCAATAACTGTAGTCACTGCGCCTTTCCTTAGTTATTCCTAAAAATAGCATTGAATAGCCAAAAACCTCCCAAACCCACCGGATTTCTGGTGCAGCCGGTCAGCGCCACATTGCTGCCTCCTCCGTGTCCGGCACCGAAATTCCACCTCCGGCACCGAGACCTCCGGCACCGAAATCCCCTTTTCCAGCACTGAAATCTCCTTCTCCCGGCTGTTCCTGCTGTGTCCTGGTGCCAGGACGCGGTGCCCAGGACACAGTGCCCAGGACACGTCCCGCCCGCGGGCAGGGTTTGGCGGCGTTCCTGTGGGAAGCGCCTTCATCCCGAGGAGGGGGAGGACGAACGCGGTACTGCGTGTTTCTGCCCCCCCAAAAAAAAAAAAACGTGCGCCGGAAAGAAAACATTTTATAAATTGTATTTTAAATAAATGTCTTTAAACTTTTCACGGCTTTATGGCTCCCTCCTTTTATCCCTGTCTGCCAGGGGCGGCTTTTTGGTGGCGTGTGTGTAAAAATCTGCCAGGAAGGTAAAATCTGGGAGCTTTTGCCCATAATTGGGCCGGTTTTACCCCAACCCAGGGGATTTTACCCCGTGTTTAGGGTGGTTGAGAGGAGTGGTCCAAGGAGGGTGGGAAGGGTAGCGCTCCAAGGGAAGATGTGGATCCCAGATGTGGATGTGAGCACTGCCTCTCCCGGGAGGAGAAACAAGCAAATCAGTGATTTAATTTATTTAATCTAATGTGATGATTTTGTTGCTCCATGCTGGGCTCAGGCCTGGATGTCGTGCTCCATAACGTCCAAAGAAATGCTGGAGGCTCTTGAGGTGAGGAGTCTAGGAGCCCTGGCAGCTCCCACAGCCCCCGGCTCCCTTGGAATTCTGATGATTTTTAACTATTTATTCGTAATAGAAATAACGTAAACATATAAATATATAATTTAGAAATAATAATAAATATATTAAGATAGAAGAAACGTAGAACAATTATCTGATACAACCCAGTATCTAATACATCTATTTTACGTATCACGCAAATTTTATAGAACGCACAGTACTATAATATATAACACCATAATATAAATAAATCGGAACAGTAGACTCCGCTATGCGATTTATAAAATGACTGATTTCTAAAACCAATGAACGCCGTGCGTATGGAGGCTCGGAGCCCGGAGCCGGTCCCGGTGCCCGCAGCATCCTGCACCGGGTTCTCCCGCGCGCTAGGGGGCGCCGCGGGTGCGGAAGCGCCTGTCTGCGGTGGGCCCCGCCCACACCGGCGCGGCCGCGGAGGCGCCATCGAGGTACCATCGAGGCGTCGGGACAGAGCGGCGGCGGGGCCGCGATGGCGGCCGAGGCGGAGGAGTACGAGTCGGTGCTGTGCGTGAAGCCGGCGGTGCTCGTGTACCGGGTGCCGCCGCGGGCCTCCAACCGCGGCTACAGGTGGGGCTCGCGCCCGCCCGCGGGGTGTCAGCGCCTCCTGGCGTGGGGGGACTCGTTCCCTCCCTGCGGGGTTTGTGGGGGTCCCCTCCTCTTGAGGTGTGTGGTGTTTGTGGTTCCCACGAGGTGTTTGGGGTCTGTCCCTCCCCGTGCTGCCCCTCCCGGGGTATCTCAGCCCTTCCGTGAGGAATCTCAGCCCCCTGTGGGTTCTCTCAGCCCCTCCATGAGGTCTCTCTGCCCCCCAGCCCGCAGGGGTGTCTCCAGCTCCCCGTGTGCTTTGGGGTTCCCACCCCGTCCGTCCCCAGCCAAAGCCTGTCCTGGCACAGCCGCCTGTCCCTAACGCCCCTTCGGGTCTGGAGACTCCGCGGAAAGGGAACCGAAACCTCCCGCGCAGCTCTTGCCTGCTCCCCGCCCGAGCCCTGCAGCTGTTTTGGGGTGAAACGAGGCGTGCTGTGACAAGTCCCTCTCCCACTCTCCCCGCCCTGACCCTCGTTACCAGTTGCAGGCGGAGGAGCTCCGTGGGCGCCCCGGGCCGGCGCACGGGGCCTCAGTCTCCTCTCCCTGCTTCCCAGAGCCGCGGAGTGGCAGCTGGACCAGCCGGCCTGGAGCGGCCGCCTGCGGATCACGGCCAAGGGCAGCACGGCCTTCATCAAGCTGGAGGACAAGACCTCGGGTGAGGGGGGATGCCGGGGCTCCGCGGGGAGCAGCGCTGTGCGGCTGCACCCGGCGTTACCCCGTTCCTGTTTTCCAGGGGAGCTCTTTGCCCAGGCTCCTGTGGAGCAGTTCCCCGGGATCGCTGTGGAGGGCGTGACAGACTCCAGCAGATACTTTGTCATCCGGATTGAAGATGGGAACGGTGCGTCCCACACACCGGGGAACCCCTCAGAGCGCTCGCTGCTCCTGTTCGGGGAGGATTCCTGCTTTCCATGGCAGAATGTTCCCTGCACGGGAGGAGCAGAGGGAGGAACTGCCTCCCACGGCCTTCGCCAGGAACAAAACCGCTTGGGTTTGGCTGCTCAGTGTTGGCGGGAGGATGCGGGAGCTTCCCCTTGCTGCCAGTTAATTAAAAAGTTGTTTGTACTGAAGTTGTAGGGGCAGCCAATGAGGTGAAGCACCTGGAGATGCCTTTGGAGAAGGGAAGGCTCTGGGGTGACCTAATTGTGCCCTTCCAGTCCCTAAAGGGGCTCCAGGAGAGCTGGAGAGGGACTTAGGACAAGAGATGGAGTCCCAGGACACAGGGAATGGCTTCCCACTGCCAGAGGGCTGGGATAGATGGGAGATTGGGAAGGAATTGTTCCCTGGGAGGGTGGTGAGGCTGTGGCACAGGGTGCCCAGAGCAGCTGTGGGGCCCCTGGATCCCTGGCAGTGTCCAAGGTTGGACGGGGCTTGGAGCCACCTGGGACAGTGGAAGGTGTTCCAGCCCGTGGCAGGGGTGGAATGGGATGGGATTTACAGTCCTTCCAACCCAAACTGTTCTGGAATTCTGTGATCTCCAGTCTCATGACTCCATCTCCAGTGTCCCAACTCCCTCTGGAGGCAGCACCAGGCCCAGGGATGTGCAGGATGGACCATCCCATCCCATCCTATCCCAGTCCCATTCCAACCCATCCCATCCCATCCCATCCCATCTCAGTCCCATCCCATCCCATCCCTCCTGTGCTGCTGAGCATCCCAGCGCTGACGACTCCTCCCTGCCCAGGCCGCCGGGCATTCATCGGGGTCGGCTTTGTGGACAGAGGGGATGCCTTTGACTTCAACGTGGCTCTCCAGGACCACTTCAAGTGAGTTTGTGCCTCTCCCTGTGTCCTCTCAGCTCTGTTTTTGGCAGGTCTCCTCCAGGAGTGGCGGAGAAGTGGGGGCTGGGATGGGCAGGTGTGGTGGGAAGAGGAAAAAACTTGCAGCTCTTCCTCTCTCCAGGATTTCCCAGCCTGGATCTTCTCGACTTCCTGGATCAGCAACATCCCAAAGTGGGCTTCCCAAGTCCAAAACTGGGTGTCCAAATTCCCAGTCCAGATTCCCTAGATTATTTCCTCTGCTTCCTGGATCAGCTGTAAGGCGCTGTCCTGAGGAGCTGCTCCAGCTGCTGGGAGTGCTGGGGTTTTGGGGAGGGATGGCCGTGGTGCCGGCTGGGCCATCCGTGGGGCTCCGGCAGCCGGGAATCATCCCCTGGGTGCTGCCTCAGGTGAGGTCTCGGCTCACACCTTGGCCTTTGCAGAGCTGCTGCCACAGAGGGGACGATCCTGAGCAGGATTTATTTGTCCGGGGGAGCTGGGGCGGGCTGTGACGTCTCCTTTTCCATGGGTTTGATCCCACAGGTGGGTGAGGCAGCAGAGCGAGCTGGCCCGGCAGGCCCAGGACCTGGAGCAGGGACCCAAACTGGATCTGGGCTTCAAGGAGGGACAAACCATCAAACTCAACATTGCTGTGAGGCCCTTTCCCAGCTGATTCCAGCTTTTCCTTTGGGTGGCATGAGGAAGCAGCAGCTCCTCCCCGAAATCCCTGGGCATGGGCTCAGGGCAGAGCCTGTCAGGATAACTCTGCCTGCAGGGATTTGCAGGGGGTTGTGGTGCAATCAGTTCCTGCTGCCAAAACCAGGCCTGTGGGATCTTGGGGTGAAAACCACGCCTGGTGTGACCCCTTTGGATGCACCAGCAGCTGGATGTCGCAGCAGCGCAGGATTTTATTCCCAAATTAAACCAATTTGGCTTCCAGGGTTTTCACGCTCCGGCTCTGCATTTAGATATGATCCCACCCAAACTTCCTGCTCTCCTTTCAGAACATGAAGAAAAAAGAAGGAGGGACAGGGAGCACCAGGCCACGTCCTGCAGGGCCTGGGGGCCTCAGCTTGCTCCCACCACCCCCCGGAGGAAAATCCGGCTCTGGAGAGCGCCCGGCCCCGCTCTCCACGCCTGCCCAGCTCCCGGGAACTCCCATCACAGGTCTGTGCTCACCCAGAGCTTCATCCATCACAGGGGGAGTGTGGAAGCGAGAGTGGGAAGTCACTCCTGGTGTTTTGCTTTCTCTCCTCTCGACTTTCTGACAGACCCCCTGTTGTCCTGGCCTCAGCCCACTGCTGCTCCCGCTGCCGATGTCTGGGGAGACTTTGCCAAAGCTTCAGGGTGAGCAGGAGAGGGATTTGAGGGCGATGCCCCAAAGCTGCCTGGCGGTGCTGGAAAACCCCGCTGGGGTGGGGGCACTGCTCCATCCAGTCCCATCTTTGGGATTCAGAAGCAGCTCTGGCTCTGTGCTGCCAGTTCCCTGGGTTCAGACCATGGGCACTTCTTGCTCTGCTGCTCCAGGAGAGTTTCGGGGTGGTCCTGGATGACCCATTTGCCGCCCACTTTCCTCTCTGGATGCCTTTAGCTTTTCTAAACGCCCATTTTTCCATGTTTTTCCCTCTCTCCAGGTCGGCTCCCAGCCAGGCTCAGGGGAACACTGGTTGGGTTCAGTTCTGATCCCGGCCTTGATCCGCTTCGCCCCATGTGCGTGCCGGGATCCTCGGGATTCCTTTGGGACCAAAGAAGCAGCCTCAGGACACATCACTCCTGCCCTTAAATCCCGCCTGGCATGGAAATGCTGGGATAAATGCTGGAAAGAAACAACCATGTGCCTTAAAATGCCCCACAGCCTGGGCTTGCCACATCCAGGGCCTGAATCGTGGGAGACCTTGGAGGCTTCTTCTTTGGGAGAACCACCAGGTCCAGCCCTCTGCCTTCTCCTTGTGCTTTTGGGCTGGATCAGTCCTTCCCTCGGCGAGGAGTATCGTCCTGGAGCCACCCCGCCTCCCAAATCTGCACAAACCTTTCCCTGCCAGGATGCCAAGCACCGCCTGGATTTTATTCTGAGCACTTAACTGGGATGTGGGGAGCCTGATCCCAGCGTTTCCATGCTGAAATTCCCCATTTCTTACTCTGGGAAGTTTTTTTTACTCCTCTGTTTTGAAGACAGGATTTTTTACTCCTTTCCATGGACATTTTATTAAGGACAGAACGGAGTCAGGCTCTTGGACAGAGCTGGGTTGAGATTCCTCTTGAAACAAATAAGTATTTTCTTACCTATTTATATTAAGGCTTTTCCGAGTACGAAATCTCGCTCATTTTTATCCAATCCTTTGGATTTTCCTTTCCATTTCCAACTGGATGACGGGCATTTTGCTTTCAGAGCTTTCTCCTGGGCCTGGCAGTGAACCCAGGTGAGAATGTAACACTTCCAAGTGAACAATAAAATGGTTTTGATGCCAGACTGGAATTTTTTTCCTCCCCTGGGCGGGCTCCGAGCGGCCAGGATGAGCTTTTGTGATTCCCATTCCTTGCCGATGCCGAGGGAATGGGATTGGACACGGAGCACAACAGAACCTGTTGCTTAGCAGTGGTTTCTGTTGGGAAGGACACCGGGAGGGGAAGGTAAGAGAAGAAATGAGGGGAAAAGGAGGGAGGGTTTGGACACAAATGCTCGGGGGTGGAATTGGAGGCAGCTCCCGCCTTGCTGGAGGCATCCAAGACGCCACAGATCCTCAATCGCATCTGCCCGCTCCTGGCCTGGGTAATCTCCGGCCCGGAGAAAGGGCACTTTCCCTGCCGGGGGGGCCAGGGGAGGGCGGCCGGACGAGCCCCTCCTTCCCGGAGCGTGGCTCGGGACCGGATTCATCCCTTATTTCAGGAGCGGGGACGCCTCCAGCCCCCGTCCTGGCGAATTTGGGGCCCGGCTTGGGGATTTATCCCCACTTTTCCCTACCAGGGTGGGGCCAGAAAGTCTTTAATTACCCAGGGGATAATTAAAGCTCCGGCGGGGGGTGGGGGTGGGGGGATGATCCGGGGTCCCGAGGCCATCCCCGCATCCCGGGGGTGTCAAAGCCGCTTCACCCCTTGACAACCCCGGCTCGCTCCTCCCCGGAGCTTTTCCTGCCGGAGCCAACTCCCGGGCGTTAATGAGCTTAAGGACCGCGGGGCTTAAGGACAAGGCCCTGCCAGGAGCCCCGCGCCCCGCTGGAGAGCGGCTCCATCCCGGGTAAGGACTTCCCCACCCACTCCGGCCACGGGCAGCGCCGGGGGCTGGCCTTTGTTTCTGTTTTCCTTCCTTTTCCTCATTCTCCTCCCCGGTAGCCTCGGGGTGGGTTTGTCCGGGAATGCCGAGGGATTTCTGGGGGCGAGGGGGGGGAAGGGATGGGGCTGTGCCGCTGTCGGGACCTCCAGGAAGAGGAGGGTCCCCGCATCCGCTTCCCGCGGGCGGGCACCGAGCCCAAACCGCCCCAAATCCCGGGAGAAGGGGCTGGGGGACCAGGAGGCCGCGGCAAGGGGCTGCGCGGGGCTCGGGAGATGCTCCCGGGGCTGAGGTGGGGTCACCGCGTCCCCCGCGGCGGGGGCAGCGCGGGATGGGGGTCGGGAATGGGATCGGGATCGGGAGCGGCGCTCGGGCAGTGGGTTTGGGAGGGCGAAGGGGGTTTTGTGATGGGAAAATCGCGGATCGGGGCGGCCCCGGGATCCCAGCGGAGAATCGGGGGCGGGTCTGTGGCCGCGAATGGAAAAGTGCGGCGGGTTTGGGATCGCGGATGCGAATTTACGGCGGGTTTGGGATCGCGGATGCGAATTTACGGCGGGTTTGGGATCGCGGACGCGAATTTACGGCGGGTTTGGGATCGCGGCCGCGAATTTACGGCGGGTTTGGGATCGCGGCCGCGAATTTACGGCGGGTTTGGGATCGCAAACGCGAATTTACGGCGGGTTTGGGATCGCGGACGCGAATTCACGGTGGGTTTGGGATCGCAAACGCGAATTTACGGCGGGTTTGGGATCGCAAACGTGAATTCACGGCGGGTTTGGGGGTCACAGCTGTGAATCTGCAGCAGGGTTTGGGATGGTAACAAAATCTGCGGCGCATCTGAGATCACGAGCACAAATTTTTAGTGATTTTATGGTTGCAACTGTAAATCTGCGGAAGTTTTGGGATTACAAATGCAAGTTTGTGCCAGTTTTCTGTTTACAGCTATAAATCTGAAGTGGGTTTGGGATCACAAACGTGAATTGGCAGAGATTTTGCATCAAAAATGCAAATTTCGTGTCAGTTTTGTGATTGCAGTTACAAATCTGCAGCGTTTTTTTTGTGATTGTAGCTGGAAATCTGCAGCAGTTCTGGAATCAAATGTTAATTTACAGCAGTTTTGGGATCACAAACATAAATTTAAAGCACGTTTGGGACCAACTATAAATTTGCAAAAGTCTGGGGATTGTGGCTGGAAATCTGCAGCAGGTTTGGGATCACAAACATGGATTTTTAGTGATTTTGTGGTTGTGACTGTAAATCTGCAGCATATTCAGGGATTGTAACTGGAAATCTGTAGCAGTTTTGGGATCACAGTCATGCATTGACAGCAGTTTTGGGGTCGAAATGCAAATTTGTAACACTACAGTGAATGCAACTATAAATCTGCAGTGGTTTCGTGATCACAAACATGAATTTGCGGAGGTTTTGGGATCAGAAATGCAAATTTGTGGCAGTTTTATGACAGCAGCTGTAAATCTGTAGGGGTTTTGTGATCACAAACACAGATCTGCAGCAGTTTGGGGATCGTAGCTGCAAATCTGCAGCAGTTTTGCTGTTGCAGCTGTAAACCTGCCATGATTTTATGATCACGAACACACTTTTACAGAGGCTTTATGCTGCAGCTGCAAAATGAGGTGGGTTTGGACCACAGCTGTACATCTGCAGCTCTTTGTGACCCTGAACACCAAATTTTGGCCATTCTGTGGTTGCAGCTGGAAATCCCTGGCAGTTTTGTGATTGTGAACGTGGATCCGAACGTCCTTGCAGTCACAACTGCAAACTTCCAGTGGGCTTGTGACCGCAACTGCGCATTCCCAGCAGCTCTTCCCTCAGAAACGACATTCCTTGGAATGTCCGAGTGTGGGAGGTGGCATTTCCAGCTGGGGCAGGGGTCAGAATGCTCCTCATGGGCTGGAGGAGACTCAAATTGAGGGGCTGCTGAGATTTTGGTGGAAATCCCGCTGTTTGCATCTGCTTATAAAAATCAAAGCACATATTTTGGAAAGATCCCGAGACAGGTCGTTGTTCCTATCCCTGAGGATCCTTTAGCCAAATGCTGCATCTGGGGAGGGCTCGACCCCTTCCCAAGGGGAACAGAGCAGCTCGTGGTGGCAAAGGATGCCCTGGCTGTGTCCCAGGCTGGATCCCATCCTAGATCCCAGATCCCAGATCCCAGATCCCATCCCGCCTCTCTCCATCCCATCCCGCAGGGGCCATGGCCTCGCTGCTGTCCCTGCAGGAGGAGAACCGGATCCTGCAGCAGGAGCTGTCCCGCGTCGAGGACCTGCTGGCACAGAGCCGGGCCGAGCGCGATGAGCTGGCCATCAAGTACAACGCCCTCAGCGAGCGGGTGAGCCCTGCCAGATCCGCCTTTCCAGCCCCAACCTCCTGGCGCTGCCAGCTCCGGCCTCGGCGCTGCCGGTGTGCGCCAGGAGAGCTGTGGTGTCCCCGTGGTGGGAATTGCCCAGACCAGTCCTGGCCTGCCGGGGCTTGTCCATCCCCATTTTATTTGTCCCGCTGGTTTTTAGGAAAGACCCCACCTTCCCTGTGGGAATCCTTCAGTTTTTCCATTCTTTGCCCTGGCAACCAGGAATTCAAAAGGGCTTTGGCTCTCCCAGTGCTGAGCGTGGCTCCAAACTGAGGGGCTGGTGGGGTTCTGAAGGAATCCCTCAGTTTGTGTCTCATTATCTTAAAGAAAAAGCAATTATCAGGAGAATATCCCCAGGCAAGTTTCCACTCTTTTACCTGAGGATCCTTTACCCATCAGCACTGGGAAGGTGCTTTGCTGAACGCACAGAGTGGAGGTTGAGTTGTCCTTGAAAGTGCCCCTGAAATTTCCCTTCCATCCCCTCCCTGTGCGTGGAGAAATGAGGGAACGTGGCCATTGGGGCTTTTGCCCTTGGCTGGCTGGGATTTGCCGAGGAACCCCGCGGAAGCTACGGCTTTGCCGGGGGATGCCCAAGGGTGTCAGCCTGGATTCCCTCTGATCCCAGCTGGAGCACAGCCTGCGGCTGGAGCCGGAGGAAGCAGCCGAGAGCCGGAGCCTGGCCCAGCACAACATCGAGCTCCGGAGGCTGCTGGAGGAGGAGCAGGCTGCCTACAAGAGGAAGCTCCAGGCCTACCAGGAGGGCCAGCAGCGCCAGGCCCAGCTGGTGCAGAAGCTCCAAGCCAAGGTAAATCCTTCCCGGGGGGGCACTGGGATAATTTGGGGACTCCCCCATCGGTGTCACCCCCCCCGTCCCTCCCCCAGGTGTTGCAGTACAAGAAGAAATGCGGGGAAGTGGAGCAGCAGCTGTTGGAGAAGGCGACGGAGCTGGAGCAGGAGAGGCTGACGGTGAGGGAGGCTTTGGGGGGTTCCCTGCCCCAAATCCCCAAATCCCCAAATCGGGGTCATGGCCAGCGGGGGGATATTCCCACAGATCCAGCTGGACGCCAGCGGCTCCCAGCCCGAGGAGGAGAGCAGCAACGAGCTGGAGAATGCCCTGATCCGGCTGGAGGAGGAGCAGCAGAGGTGGGCGGGATCCCGGGGGGATGTGAGGATTCCCGGGGGATTCGGACCACGGTGATCCCTGATCCCAGGAGCAGCAGGGGTGGGTGGGAACGTGAGGATTCCCAGGGCATTCTGACCACGGTGATCCCTGACCCCAGGAGCAGCAGGGGTGGGTGGGAATGTGAGGATTCCCGGGGGATTCTGACCACGGTGATCCCTGATCCCAGGAGCAGCAGGGGTGGGTGGGAATGTGAGGATTCCCGGGGCATTCTGACCACGGTGATCCCTGACCCCAGGAGCAGCAGGGGTGGGTGGGAATGTGAGGATTCCCGGGGGATTCTGACCACGGTGATCCCTGATCCCAGGAACAGCAGGGGTGGGTGGGAATGTGAGGATTCCCGGGGCATTCTGACCACGGTGTTCTCCCGGGGTCCCAGGAGCAGCAGCCTGGTGCAGGTGAACTCGATGCTGCGGGAGCAGCTGGAACAGGCCAACGTGGCCAACGCGGCGCTGAGCGAGGACATCCGGAAGCTCACGGCCGACTGGGCCCGGGCCCGGGATGAGCTGGAGCAGCGCGAGGCGGAGTGGAGGCGCGAGGAGGAGGTGGGAACACCCCGGGCAGGGACAGGGATCTTCCAGGGAGCAGCAGCGGGGAGAGGGATGTGAGGCAGGAGGATATGGGATTATGGAGAGGGATGTGGGGTGGTGGGGGATGCTGCAAAGAGCCGAATTTGGGGAGCACGGGGGTGTGGCATGTGATGGGAAGAGGATGCATGACAGAGGGATAGAGGATGTGAGTCCCTGAGGAGGGATGCAGGGCCGGGGAGGTGTTCTATGGGGAAGGATTTGGGGATGTGAGGGCTGGGAAATGACCGGTGGATGTGGGGATGTGTCAGGGACAATCATACAGCACCCGTGGGAGGGATGTGGGGCTGTGGGGGAAGTTGAATGGAGAGGAATTTGGGACTTTGCGGGATGCGATGGGAAGGGGATGTGAGGCAGGGACCTGTTAACGCCCCCCCTGCCACCCCGTGCCCACAGCAATTGGGGTGGGGCTGTGGAGTACTGGGGGTGATGGGTGTGGCCAAGAGGGATAGCTGGGAATTTGGGGACCGTGGTGGATGCCTGATCCCACTCCATCCCACCCCAGTCCTTCAACACCTACTTCAGCAACGAGCACAGCCGGCTCCTGACCCTGTGGCGGCAGCTGGTGGCCTTCAGGCGCCACTTCGGGGAGATGAAGGCCACCACCGAGAGGTCAGCGGGGCTGGGGGCGGGAGCTCTCCCTCTGCCGATCCCTGAGGATCATACCCTGCCCCTCCCGCCCGGCCAGGGACCTGTCGGAGCTGGGCCACGAGGTGTCCCGCACGGGCCGCGCCGCCCACGCCGCCTGCCTGCACCTGGCCGCCAACCTGCGGCTGGCCGAGAGCCAGGCGGGTGCGGCCCGGGAGCGGCAGGAGCTGCGCCTGGAGCAGCTGGAGGAGCAGCTGGCGGCGCGGGCACGGGACACGGAGCTGGAGAAAGCCGCCCTGACGGCCAGGTGCGGGGGGCTGGGGGGCACCGGGGTGGGCGAGGGGAGGCATGGAGGGGCAGGCGAGGTGGCACAGGATGGGAAGATGGGTCAGAGGGATGGGATGCAGGAGCACCAGGAGGGATGCAGGAGCACCAGGAGGGATGCAGGAGGATGAGGAGGGGTGCAGGAGCACCAGGAGGGATGCAGGAGCATCAGGAGGGATGCAGGAGCACCAGGAGGGGTGCAGGAGCATCAGGAATGATACAGGAGCACCAGGAGGGATGCAGGAGCACCAGGAGGGGTGCAGGAGCATCAGGAATGATACAGGAGCACCAGGAGGGATGCAGGAGCATCAGGAGGGATGCAGGAGCACCAGGAGGGGTGCAGGAGCATCAGGAATGATACAGGAGCACCAGGAGGGATGCAGGAGCACCAGGAGGGGTGCAGGAGCATCAGGAATAGTGCAGGAGCACCAGGAGGGATGCAGGAGCATCAGGAGGGATGCAGGAGCACCAGGAGGGGTGCAGGAGCATCAGGAATGATACAGGAGCACCAGGAGGGATGCAGGAGCACCAGGAGGGGTGCAGGAGCATCAGGAATAGTGCAGGAGCACCAGGAGGGGTGCAGGAGCACCAGGAGGGGTGCAGGAGCACCAGGAGGGATGCAGGAGCACCAGGAATAGTGCAGGAGCACCAGGAGGGGTGCAGGAGCATCAGGAGGGATGCAGGAGCATGAGGAGGGGTGCAGGAGCA
Source organism: Chamaea fasciata (assembly GCF_029207755.1). NCBI lineage: Eukaryota > Metazoa > Chordata > Aves > Passeriformes > Sylviidae > Chamaea > Chamaea fasciata. The sequence continues at coordinate 6,934,976 of NW_027094108.1, read as the reverse complement.
TGAGGAGGGATGCAGGAGCACCAGGAGGGGTGCTGGAGCATCAGGAATGATACAGGAGCATGAGGAGGGGTGCAGGAGCACCAGGAGGGATGCAGGAGCATCAGGAATGGTGCAGGAGCACCAGGAGGGGTTCAGGAGCATCAGGAGGGATGCAGGAGCACCAGGAGGATGGGGCCACAGGGGATGTTTCGCAGGGAAGGTTTTGGGGCTGTGGCACAGATGGGAAGGGATGTGGGGCAGGAGGAGCAGGGATGTGCTGTGGATGGATGTTGGCTGTGCTCTGGCCAGGCTGGCGGAGCTGACGGCGGCCCTGGAGCGGCGCCGGAGCGAGGACGAGGAGAAGGAGCAGCTGGTGGAAACGCTGAACCTGCAGCTGCGGGAGCTGGTGGGTGCAGGGTGTGGGGGGTTTTGGGGGATGCATGTCCCTCGTTCCCGGCCTGATCCCAGTCCGGCATTTGCAGGAGGCCGCGCGTGCCCGGGAGCCGACGCCAGAGCAGGTGCAGGCTCTGCGCTCTGAGCTGGAGCTGCTGCGCCGGACACTGCACGAGGTCACCCAGGTGCTGGGACACCCCGGGGCCACCCGCAGCCAGGAGGGGCCTCTCCCTGCCCCAGTGTCCCCTGCGTTCCTCAGTTTCCCCTGCCTTCCTCAGTGTCCTCTCCCTGCCCCAGTGTCCCCTGCCTGCCTCAGTGTCCCCTGCCTGCCCCAGTGTCCCCTGCCTGCCCCAGTGTCCCCTGCCTTCCTCAGTGTCCTCTCCCTGCCCCAGTGTCCCCTGCCTGCCTCAGTGTCCCCTGCCTGCCCCAGTGTCCCCTGCCTTCCTCAGTGTCCCCTGCCTGCCCCAGTATCCCCTGCCTTCCTCAGTGTCCCCTGCCTGCCTCAGTGTCCCCTGCCTTCCTCAGTGTCCTCTCCCTGCCTTCCTCAGTGTCCCCTGCCTTCCTCAGTGTCCCCTGTCTTCCTCAGTGTCCCCTGCCTGCCTCAGTGTCCCCTGCCTGCCCCAGTGTCCCCTGCCTGCCTCAGTGTCCCCTGCCTTCCTCAGTGTCCCCTGCCTGCCTCAGTGTCCCCTGCCTGCCCCAGTGTCCCCTGCCTGCCTCAGTGTCCCCTGCCTGCCTCAGTGTCCCCTGCCTTCCTCAGTGTCCCCTGCCTGCCTCAGTGTCCCCTGCCTTCCTCAGTGTCCCCTGCCTGCCTCAGTGTCCCCTGCCTGCCTCAGTGTCCCCTGCCTTCCTCAGTGTCCTCTCCCTGCCTTCCTCAGTGTCCCCTGCCTTCCTCAGTGTCCCCTGTCTTCCTCAGTGTCCCCTGCCTGCCTCAGTGTCCCCTGCCTGCCCCAGTGTCCCCTGCCTGCCTCAGTGTCCCCTGCCTTCCTCAGTGTCCTCTCCCTGCCTTCCTCAGTGTCCCCTGCCTGCCTCAGTGTCCCCTGCCTGCCTCAGTGTCCCCTGCCTTCCTCGGTGTCCTCTCCCTGCCTGCCCCAGTGTCCCCTGCCTGCCTCAGTGTCCCCATCCTTGATTCATTTTTGCATTTCCTGCCTCAGTTTTCCCCTCCCTGTCTCAGTTTCCCTTTTCCCTTACCCAGTTTCCCCCTTATTTGACTTGGTTTCCCATTTCCTACCTCTGTTTCCCCTTCCCTTGACTCCGTTCCCCCTTTCCCACCTTACTCGCCGCCTCCATTGGCTTAATTCCCTTTCCTGCCTCACTGTCCCCCGGGTTTTCCTGGGAACAGGCGGTGCTGGCAGATGACCCCGAGCCCCCTGCGCCCGCCGTGTCCCCCCCGTGTCCCGCCGTGTCCCCTCTCCGCAGCCTCTCTGCCAGCGCCGCCGCCGCCGCCGTTCACACGGCCCTGAGCCGGCGCCAGCTCCAGCTGCAGGTGAGGCCAGGAGGAGGAGGAGGATGGGAACGGGAGTGGGAATGGGAAGGATGGGGATGGGGAGGGGGATGGGGATGAGGAGGGGGATGGGGATGTGGTTGGGGATGGGGATGGGGATGGGGATGGGAATGGGGATGGGGATGGGGATGGGAACGGGAGTGGGAATGGGGATGGGGATGGGGATGGAATGGGGATGGGGATGGGGATGGGAATGGGGATGGGGATGGGGATGGGAATGGGGATGGGGATGGGAATGGGGGTGGGGATGGGGATGGGGATGGGGATGAGGAGGGGGATGGGGATGGGGATGGGGATGGGGGTGGGGATGGGGATGAGGAGGGGGATGGGGATGGGGATGGGGATGGGGGTGGGGATGGGGATGGGGATGGGGATGGGAATGGGGATGGGGATGGAATGGGGATGGGAATGGGGATGAGGACTGGGGATGGGGATGAGGACTGGGGATAGGGATGAGGACTGGGGATAGGGATGGGAAGAGGATGTAGATCTGATGAAAGCTGACCCCCAGGAGGCTCGGAGCCAGGTGGAGGCAGGCCGGGAGGCGGCCGGGAGCCTGCAGCGGGAGCTGGGAATGCTGGAGCAGCGGCTGGAGCAGCTGGGAGCCGAGGCTGGGAGCTGCCGGCGGGCACAGGAGGAGGCCCAGCGGGAGGGGCTCCAGCTGCGCGCCCAGGCCGAGGGGCTGCGCAGGTACCGCCCCATCTGCCTGTCCCTGTGCATCCGTGTGTCCTCTGCATCCGTGGGTCTGTCCTGTGCTTGTATCCACATGTCCCTATCCATCCCTGTGCATCCTGGCTCATCCATGTCCCTCGGCATCCCTGTGTGTCCTTTTCTGTCCTTGTGCATCCTTGTGTCCGTCTGTCCCTGTGTCCGTCTGTCCTGGTGTCACTCACTGTCTGCTTCTCTGTGTCCGTCTGTCCCTGTGAATGCTTGTATCCATCTGTCCTAGTGCATCCATGTGTCCCCATCCGTCCATCTGCATCCTGTGTGTCCATCTGTCCTTGCGCTTGCATCCCTGTGCATCCATCCGTCCATCCGTCCGTCCGTCCATCCGTCCATCCGCACACATATGTGTCAGTCTGTCCCTGCACATCTCTCCCATGCTGATGCATCTTTCCCAGCCTGCCCATGGGCATCACCCCATCCCTGCGCCCATCCATGTCTGTTTGTCCATTCCTCACAGCTGTGCTCATCTGTCCATCCAGCCATCCGCCCAGCTCTGTCCGTCTGCCCGTCCATGCACCCCTCCATGTCCATCTGTCCATCTTCCCATGTGTGTCCATCTGCCTGTCCACCCCCCCACCCATGTCCATGTGTTGGTGCCCCCATACCATGGTATCCATGTGTCCACATGTCCCTTTGTCCTTGTGTCCACGTGTCCCTTTGTCCTTGTGTCCAGGTGTCCCTGTGTCCCTGTGTCCCTGTGTCCATGTGCCCATGTCCATGGGTCTGTGTGTCCCTGTCCCTGTGTCCGTGTGTCCACGTGTCCGTGTGTCCATCTGTCCCTGTGTCCGTGTGCCCGTGTCCCTGTGTCTGTGTGTCCCTGTATCTGTGTGTCCATGTGTCTGTGCGTCCATGTCAGTGTGTCCCTGTATCCATGTACCGGTGTCCCTGTGTCCATGTGCCCATGTCCATGTGTCTGTGTGTCCCCGTGCCTGTGTCCATGTGTCCCTGTGCCCGTGTCCCTGTGTCTGTGTGTCCATGTGTCCATGTCAGTGTGTCCCTGATCCCTGTACCGGTGTTCCTGTGTCCATGTGCCCCTGTGCCCGTGTCTGTGTGTCCCTGTGTCCCTGTGTCCATGTCCATGTGTCTGTGTGTCCCTGTGCCTGTGTCCCTGTGTCCATGTGCCTTGTCCACGTGTCTGTGTGTCCGCATGCCCGTGTCCATGTGTCCATCAGGGAGCTGGGCCGTGCGGAGGCGGCGCTGGCAGAGGAGCAGCAGCGGGCGGGGGCCCTGCAGCAGGAGCGGGAGCAGCTGCGGTGCCGGAACGAGGAGCTGCAGGATTCCCGGGACGAGGCCGCCCGCAACGCCCAGGCTGCCCGTGAGCAGCTGGAGCACAGGTGGGCATGGGGGCAGGTGCGGGCAGGTGGGGGCAGGTGAGGGCAGGTGAGGGCACAGGGGGCACAGGTGGGTGTGCCGCAGGGTACAGGAGGGTGGGTACAGGAAGGTTCCGATGGGCACAGGTGGGTGCCCGGGGGACACAGGTGGGCACAGGTGGGCACAGGTGGGTGCTGTCCCCACACAGCCAGCAGCAGGTGCAGGAGCTGGAGGCGCAGCGGGCGCGGGCGCAGCAGGAGCTGCTGGAGGCGCGGGAGGCGCTGAGCCGGGCGCTGCTGGAGGCGGAGCTGGCCCGGGACGAGCAGGAGGCGCTGGCCGAGGCCCTGGGCAAGGTGGGCATGTGGGCCCGCCCCACAGCGGGGCCGGACACGGATCCAGGGACATCCCCCTGGGTACAGGTGCATCCCCACGGACGCATCCCCACAATAAAGCCCTGCCGTGGTTGAAGCCCCGTGCCCCAGCCGCCCCCATGTCCCAGTTCCACAGGTGCCCCCACGTACCCCAGGTGTCCCCAAGTGCCTGCCGTGTCCTCCCCTGCCCCAGGTACTCCCCACGCCCAGGTGTCCCCCGTGCCCCATGTCCGGCTGGTACCCCCAAGCCCCAGTCGCCCCCCGTGTTCTCCATGCCCCCCATTCCCCATGCCAGCCAGTCCCCCCAGGCCCCAGGTGCCCCCCATGCCTCAGGCACTCCCCACGCCCCGGTCACCCCGTCCCGCCGCGGCCGCGGTGCCAGCCGCTGTCCGCTCGCAGGCGCAGGGCAGCTGCGGGGAGCTGGCAGAGGCCCGGCGGGCAGCGGAGGCGGAGGAGTCGCGGCTGCGGGACGCGCTGGCCAAGACCAGCGAGCTGGCGGCCGGGCTGGCCCGGGACAAGGCGGAGCTGAGCCGGCGGCTGGAGCGCCTGGAGCAGGAGCGGGAGCGGGGCCGGCTGCGCACCCGGGAGCTGTGCCGGGAGCTGGCGCTGCTGCGGCTGCGGCTGGAGCGCGGCCCCCGCCCCGCCAGCGAGCGGCAGGGCCTGGAGCGGGCACGGGAGGACCCCCGGGACGACGGGCGGGGGCTGCGGGAGGAGCTGCGGGACCTGCGCGGGCTCCACGAGCGGCTGCGCCACAGCCTCGGCCAGGTGCGCGCCGCAGGGGCTACTGGAAGCGTGCTGGGGCGACTGGGAGGGGTGGAGAAGATGCCGGGGTAACTGGGTGGGTACCAGGGACAACTGGGAGGGGGGGGTGGATGTCAGGTGTACCTGAGACATGTGGGGAGGGGGCATGGCGTGACTTGGGAGGGTGTCTGGGGTAACTGCGAGGGGTGAGGAGCGTGCCAGGAGTAATTGGGAGGGGAGGGGAGGGAGCATGGTGTAGCTGGTGGTCAGTGTGGTGTAACTGGTGGTGCCGGGGCCGTCACCTGTGTCACCGGTGTGCCCGCAGGCGCTGCAGGAGCAGAGCGCGGCGGGCGCGGCGCTGGAGCGGGCGCGGGCGGAGCAGGAGCGGCTCCGGGCGGAGCAGGAGCGGCTGGGCCGGACACAGGCGGCGCTGGCCCAGGACGGGGCAGGACTGGCCGTGCAGCTCGCGGCTGCCCAGCGCCAGGACCGGCACCGCGACCGCGAGGCCGCCGGCCTCAGGTGGGTGCCGGCCTCAGGTGGGTGCCGGGCTCAGGTGGGTGCTGGTCTAGGGCGTGCTGGGCTCAGGTGGGTGCCGGGCTCAGGTGGGTGCTGGGCCAGGGCGTGCTGGGCTCAGGTGGGTCCCAGGGTGGGTCCAGCTCTGCACCCAGCCCTGTGCCTGGCATTCCACAGGTCGGAGAAGGAGAGGCTGGAGAGCAGCGTGTTCCAGCTGCAGCAGGAGCTGGCCCAGCTCCAAGCCCGCAGTCAGCAGCTGGAGGCCCAAGGCCGGACTCTGGCCCAGGCTAAGGAGGCGCTGGAGGGTGAGGGGTCCTGGTCCCGGGTGTCCCATCAGCCCAGCCATGCCCAGCTCCAACCCATCAATCCCCATCGCCATCCTCATCCCCATCCTCATCTGTCACCTTCATCATCTCCATCCATCATATCCATCTTCATCCCATCCCCATCCCCATCCATTTCCATCTTCATCCCTGTCCATCCCCATCCTCATCCTCAGCTCCATACACCTTTCCCCACTGACAGGGGCTGTCCCCATGACTTGGGGGTGTCCCCACTGATGGGGGGATGTCCCCACTGACTGGGGTTGTCCCCGGTGACTGGTGGGTCCCCATTGGCTCGGATGTGCCCCATGACTGGGGTGTCCCATGGCTGAGGGGTGTCCCCACTGATGGGGGTCCGTCCCCATGCCTGGGGCTGTCCCGGTGTCTGGGGGTGTCTCCACGGCTGAGGGGTGTCCCACCGTGGGATGTCCCCGTGACTGGGGTGTCCCTCAGCGGAGCTGGGCGTGGCACGGCGGGAGCGGGCGCAGGAGCTGCGGGAGCGGCGCCAGGCGGTGGCGGTGGCCGAGGCGGCCGCGGTGACAGTGGCCCTGCAGAGCGCCCGCGACGCCCACCGCGACCAGCTCGAGCAGCTCCAGCGCGAGAAGGTGTGCACGGGGCAGGGGGCACGAGGATTTGGGGGGCACGAGGATTTGAGGATGCGGGGGGTGATTTTGAGGGCACAGCAGTGGGATTTTGGGGTGCTGTGGTGGAGTCTTTTAGGGTGTGATGGTGGGGTTCTGGGTGTGATGGTGATTTTGAGGGGTTTTAAGGATGATTGTTGGGACATGATGCTCGGGGTGCACTGGTGTTTTTTTGGGTTCGCTGATGATTTTGGGGGATTCACTGGTGATTTTGGGGGGTTCACTGGTGATCTTGGGGTTGGCAGGAGGAGCTGGAGGCTGAGCGGGGCCGGCTGGTGCAGGAGCACGAGGAGCTGGTGGCCGAGCTGGCGGCAGCACGGCAGCAGCACCAGAGCGAGAAGCAGCAAGTGGGTGTCCCCCTGTCCCTGTGCCACCCCCACGTCCCCCTGTCCCTATGCCAGCCCTGTGTCCCCTAGCCCTGTGCCAGCCCCGTGTCCCCCTGTGCCAGCCCCGTGTCCCCCAGCCCTGTGCCAGCCCCGTGTCCCCCAGCCCTGTGCCAGCCCTGTGTCCCCCAGCCCTGTGCCAGCCCCGTGTCCCCCTGTGCCAGCCCTGTGTCCCTCTGTGCCAGCCCCGTGTCCCCCAGCCCTGTGCCAGCCCCGTGTCCCCCTGTGCCAGCCCTGTGTCCCCCTGTGCCAGCCCCGTGTCCCCCAGCCCTGTGCCAGCCCCGTGTCCCCCAGCCCTGTGCCAGCCCCGTGTCCCCCAGCCCTGTGCCAGCCCTGTGTCCCCCTGTGCCAGCCCCGTGTCCCCCAGCCCTGTGCCAGCCCCGTGTCCCCCTGTGCCAGCCCTGTGTCCCCCAGCCCTGTGCCAGCCCCGTGTCCCCCTGTGCCAGCCCTGTGTCCCCCTGTGCCAGCCCTGTGTCCCCCAGCCCTGTGCCAGCCCCGTGTCCCCCAGCCCTGTGCCAGCCCTGTGTCCCCCCAGGCTCTGGCGCTGCAGGAGGAGGAGCGGGTGGCCCTGGCGGGGACACTGGCGGGGCTCCAGCAAAGCCTGGATGAGGCCACAGCCGAGCTGGAGCAGCGGCGGCAAGAGGTCACCAGCCAGCAGGAGAAGGAGCAGGTGGGTTTGAGGGGCTCCCAGAACCTCCCCAGGGTGGTACAGAGCTCCACAGAGCCCCCACTTCAAGCCTCCATGCCCAGGTGTCTCCCCTCATTGCAACCCCCATTGCCGAAGTGTCCCCTCCTGCTGCAGCCACCCGTGCCTGGGTGTCCCCCCTGTCGCCCCCCAATTTCTGGGCATGCCTTCCTGTAACCCCTCCTGTCTGAATATCTCCTCTGGCCCCCCCATTGCAGCCCCCCATGGCTGGTTGTCCCCTGTGAGCCCCCCATTCCTGGGTACCCCCCATTGCACCCTCCTGCATGAGCCTCACCCCCACCACTGCAAGACCCCCCCAGTGTCCCCTTGTCTTGCAGTCCCCCAGCTGTCCCCTCCTCAGCTGCGGTACCTGAGCCCCCTCACCCCATCCCTGCACCACTCCTAGTGCCCCCCTTTTCCCGGGCCCCATCCCCATTGCCCCCCTCCCCCCCATCTTTCTGACACCCATCCCCATCGCCCCCCCTTTACCCAGGACACATCCCCATCGCCCCCCCTTTCTCTGGGATCCATCCCCATTGCCTCCCTCTCTTTCCGGGCCTCATCCCCCCTGTCCCCCTGTCTTTGGGGCCCGTCCCCGTCGCTCGCCTGTCTCCGGGCCCCCGCCCCCGTCGTGCCACCCGCCGGGGAGCCCGAAGGGCGGTGGGTCTCCGGGTGCCGTGCCCCGCGCAGGGCTTGGCCGCGGAGCTGCGCTCGCTGCGGGCGCGGGCGGAGGAGGCGGCGCTGAGCCACGAGCGGGAGGCGAGGACGCTCCGGGACCAAGCGACAGCGGCGGCCAAGCAGCGGGACGGCGCCCTGCGGGAGGTGAGTCCCCTCCACCAAAACCCCTTCGCGTCCCCCTAAAGCCCCCAAATCCTGCTAAGTTCCACCGCCGGGCAGGCGGAGGAGGCGCGGGCGCAGCTGCGGGCGGGGGCGGAGGCGCGGGCGGCGGCGCGGCGGGAGCTGCTGGAGGCGCAGCGAGAGGCCCGGGACAGCCGCGAGGGCCGCGACACCGAGCGGCGACGGGCGCAGGAGGCGCGGCGGGCCCTGGGCGATGCGGCCCGAGAGAACGAGGCGCTGCAGCGCTCCAACGAGGAGCTGCGGGCCGCCCTGCGGCGCGCCGAGGGAGAGCGCATCAGGTTGGGAACGCGGGATGCCCTCACCGGGAGGTGCAGGGCGCGGCTGCAGCACCTTGGAGGGGAGGCTCAGGGTTTGGGGGGATGCTCAGGGCGAGGGAATGTCCAAGCTGGGAGATGCAGGAGTCGGAGTGATGGCTGGGACAAGGGGCTGCCCGAAACTGGGAGATGCAGGAGTTGGACGATGCTCGGGATGAGGGAAGCACAGATTGGGAGATGCAGGAATCTGGAGATGCTCAGGATGAGGGAAGCACGGGCTGGAAGTTGCAGGACTTGAGAGATACAGGAGCTGGGAGATGCTCAGGACGAGGGAAAGCAGAAGTTGGGAATTACAGGGGTGACCCCCCAACCCTGGAGGGTGATGCCTAGGGTGGGGGTGATGTTGGGACACAGGCATGCTCAGGTTGGGATGGGGCGATGCTCCAGGTCAGGAGGACTCTCCGGACAAGGTGATGGAAATTTGGGGCTGGGGGGACACCCGGGATGGTGCACAGCTGGGGCACAGCTGAGGCACAGCTGGGGCACAGCTGGGGCCGGGGGCATGCTGTCCCCCCGCCCCCCCGGGTGCCGCCACCCCCGCTCCGCGCTGCCGCAGCCTGAAGCGCTCCGGGGAGGACAAGGAGCAGCGGCTGGCTCTGCTGGAGGCGGCGCGGGCGGCGGCCGAGCGGGAGGTGTCGGAGCTGCGGGCGGCGCTGCGGGGGCTGGAGCGCGCCCGCCTCGAGAGCCGCCGGGAGCTGCAGGAGCTGCGCCGCCAGGTCAGGGACAGCGGGGACAGCGCGGGTGGCACAGAGCCTCCCCGGCCATCGGGGCTGTCCCCGGACCGCTCGTCCCCTCGCGGGCAGGTGAAGGAGCTGGACAGCGAGAACAGCCGGCGGGGCCGGGAGCTGGGGGAGCTGCAGGCGCGGGTGGCCCTGGAGGAGCAGCGGGAGCAGCGGAGCCGCCGCGAAGCCTCCGGCCTCAGGCAGAAAGTGGCGGAGAGCGAGGCCGGCACCGAGGCTGCCAGGAAGGAGGTGAGGGCGTCCCCAAGGGTCCCCAAGACCCCGGTGTGGATATCTCACACCCCGAAGTGTCCCTGCCCCGCCATAGCTGGCTGTCCTGTGTGTCTGGAGGTGTCCCTGTCCCCTCAGGAAGTAGCTTGGTGCCTGTTGTCGCCTATCATGGCCATCACCGTGGTATCCTGCATCCCTGGGTGTTCTCATTGCCCCACGGCTCCATCTCCCACATCCCGGGAGTTCCCTGGGTGTTCCCGTTGCTCCATCCCCTGCATCCCTGGGTGTTCCCCATCACCCCAGCGCTCCGTTCTCCCGTTCCCCATCCCTCCCAGCCCACCATCCTCTCCCCGATCTCTCCCGCAGCTGCAGCAGCTGCAGCAGCGCCTGGCGGCGGCGGAGCTGGAGTTCCGGCAGCGGGAGCAGGAGCTGTCCCGCAGCCTGGAGGAGGCGCGGGGCAACGAGAAGAAGCTGCTGGCGGACGCGCGGAACCTGCAGCTGAAGGTGGAGGCGGCGCGGGCCGAGGTGGCCGAGCTGGGGCTGCGGCTGAGCGCGGCGCAGGGCCGGGCCCAGGGGCTGGAGGCGGAGCTGGCCCGGGGCGAGGAGCAGCGCAGGGCCACCGAGTCCCGCCTAGGCGGCCTCCAGGCCACCCTGCTCCGCACCGTGGCCGTCGCCAGGGCCAAGGGTGAGCGGCCCCGGGGCCACCGGGGCTCCGGAGGGGGCTGAGGGAAGGGAAAGTGTCCCTCTGCGGAGCGCTGGTGTCACCAGTGATCCCGCCCTGGGGGTCTCCAACACACCGGTGCCCTGGCCCCTGCATCCCGGGGGTCTCCCATCACTCCGTCCCCTGCATCCTGGGATCTCCCACACCCCGTTATTCCATTCCTTGCATCCGGGGGTCTCCCATTGCTCCGTTCCCTGCATCCTGGGATCTCCCATACCCCGTTATTCCATTCCCTGCATCCCAGGGTCTCCCACTGCTCCATCCCCTGCATCCTGGGATCTCCCACACCCCGTTATTCCATTCCCTGCATCCCGGGGTCTCCCATTGCTCGGTCCCCTGCATCCCGGGGGTCCCTCATACCCCATTATTCCATCCCCTGCGTCTCTGGGGTCCTCCAAACCCCATTTTTCCATCCCCTGCATCCCTGGGGTCCCTTTCACTCCATCCCCTGCATCCCCGGGCCCCACATTTTCCCATCCTGCGCCCCTGGTGTCCCCCATCGCTCCATCCCCTCACCCCAGGCTGGTGTCCCCGTGCCACCCCGCTTGTCCCCCCGCAGGTGGTGGCCCGGAGGGGCCGGGCAGCCCTGGTTCCTTCCCGGATCCCGACGCCGATCCCGAGGCGCTGCGGGCGGCGCTGCGGGAATTCCTGCAGGAGCTGCAGGACGCGCAGCGGGAGCGGGTGCGTCCCCCTGTCCCTCCCTCCCTCCCGTCCCCGCTATCCCCTCCCGGCCCTTCCCGGCCCTTTCCCAGCCCGTGTTCCCGGCAGGAGGAGCTCCGGGGGCAGCTGGGCAGCCTGGGCCGGCGCCTGGCCGAGGCGGAGGCGGAGCGGGACAGCGCCGGCGCCCGCGCACAGCAGCTCCAGAAACTGCTGGACGAGAGCGAGCAAGGTGCGGGTTTTCGGGAATTGTGGGATTCGGGGCGGTTTGGCGGCTGCTGGAGCCTCCACTGCGAGTGGGTGTTCGGAGGGAAACTGAGGCACAGGGAGGGGGCGGTGCTGCCTGGACCTGAGGATGCTCCCTGGGATTTCCTCCAAAATCCTGGTGGGAAACCTCATAAATGCCAGTAAACCTCAGTAAAACTCCTCTGCACCTCCTTTAAACCCCAGTACAAGTGCTAAAAACTTCCATAGATCCTTCTAAACCCAAAAAAATGGGCAAAGCCCCTCTGCTCCCCCAGAAATCGCAGTAACACTGGGAAAACCCTCATGGATGCCCATAAACCTCACTGAAACTGGTGAACTCCCCTGTGGAGCCCATGTTAAACTGGGAAACTCCACCAAACCCAGTAAAACTGGTAAAGCCCCCTGTGCAAACTCCATAAATCCCAATGAAGTGGGGCAGAACCTGTCTGCATCCCACATAAATCCCAGTAAAACTGGTAAATCCCCCCCTGTATTTCTTGAAAACTCCAATAAAACAGCTGAAAAAACCCCTATGCGAACTCCATAAATCCCAATAAAATTAAAGACCCAAAACATTAAAAAAATAATAAATACCCATTAAAAAATTTCCCCATAAGCTGCAGTAAAACCGGTGAACTCCCCTACAGATCCCACATAAATCACAGTAAAACCTGTAAATTCCCTGTGCAGTCTCCATAAATCCCAACAAAGGGGTAAACCCCCTGCACATCGCTCTTGACCCCCAGTAAACCCAGGAGCCCCTCCCAGTTTGTCCCCCATAAACTCCAATAAAACCCCAATAAAACTGGCAAAACCTCCCTCCGTTTCACAACCACCCCAGGAAAACTGGGAAATGCCCCGAGCAAATGCCATAAACCCCAGTAAAGTGGGTAACCCCCCCCGAATCTCCCAGAAACCCCAGGAAAACCAGGAACCTCCCTGGATCCCTTGTAATTCCCAGTAAAACTGGGGATCCCCCAGTGCCAACTCCGTAAATCCCAATAAAATGGGTGAGACCCCTCTGCGTCCCCATAAGCCCCAGCAGAACTGGGAAACTCCCCAGTGGATGCTCCGGAAAGCCAGGAAAACTGATCAAATCCCTGTGCGTCCCCCTTAAATTCCAGCAACGCCCCTGCTGCCCCCGTAAACCCCCTCTGCACCCCCCCCAAACCCTAGTAAACCCCCATAAACCCCAGTAAACCCCCCTAAATCCCAGTAACCCCCTTCCATCCCCATGAACCCCAGTAAACCCCCTCTGCACCCCCCCAACCCTAGTAAACCGCCATAAACCCCAGTAAACCCCCCTGCACCCCCAAACCCCCAGTAAACCCCCCTAAATCCCAGTAACCCCCTTCCATCCCCATGAACCCCAGTAACCCCCCCCAAATCCCAGTAACCCCCTTCCAACCTCATGAACCCAAATAAACCCCTCTGCACCCCCCAAACCCCCAGTAAACCCCCCTAAATCCCAGTAACCCCCAGCATACCCCGTAAATCCCTCTGCAATTCCCGCAAACCCCAATAAACCCCTCTGCAATTCCCAGAAACCCCAACAATGCCCATTGCACCCCCATAAACCCCCGTAACACCCCCCTCCATCCCCCATAAACCCCACAAAGCCTCCCTTTATCCCACAGAGCCCCAGTGACCCCCTTGCACCCCCATAAGCCTCGGTAAAGCCCCGTTGCATCCTCCACTAACCCCAGTAACCCCCCCCCGCGCCCCCAGGAACCCCACAGAGCCCCTCTTTGTCCCCCGCGGACCCCCGCCCGCCCCACAGGCGCGGGGTCCCCGCTGCTGTCCCCTGAGCGCGGGCGCCGCCGTGCCGTGCCCGCAGGGCGCCGGGAGCTGAGCGCGGCCCGCGCCTCGCGGCTGCTGCAGGACGAGAGCCTGCGCCATTCCCAGCGGGAATGCCGCGACCTGCGGCAGCGCCTGAGCGCCCTGCAGCGCAGCCTGCGCACCGCCGAGCGGGAGCGCCGCGCCGCACAGGTGGGAATGTGGGGGCAGCCCGGGTGGGAATGTGGGGGCAGCCCGGGTGGGAATGTGGGGGCAGCCCGGGTGGGAATGTGGGAGCAGTCCGGGTGGGAATGTGGGGGCAGCCCGGGTGGGAATGTGGGGGCAGTCTGGGTGGGAATGTGGGGGCAGCCCGGGTGGGAATGTGGGGGCAGCCCGGGTGGGAATGTGGGGGCAGCCCGGGTGGGAATGTGGGAGCAGTCCGGGTGGGAATGTGGGGGCAGCCCGGGTGGGAATGTGGGGACAGTCCAGGTGGGAATGTTGAGCAGTCCAAGTGGGAATGTTGAGCAGTCCGGGTGGGAATACCGGACAGTACAGGCGGGAATACCAGGCAGTCCAGGTGGGAATGTTGAGCAGTCCAGGCGGGAATGTTGAACAGTCCGGACGGGAATACCGGGCAGTCCAGGCGGGAATGTCCGGCAAGCCCCGTGGGGAAGATCGGGCAGCCCGGGTGGGGATGTGGGGCAGCCCAGGTGTGCCCGGCACATCCCGGCTCCACGCCGGCATTCCGGCGGCCCCAGGAGAAGCTGGGCGAGCTGGAGGAGGCCCGGCAGAGGCTGGAGGCGTGCGAGAGCCGGAGCTCCCGGCTGGAGCTGCAGCGGCGGGCGCTGGAGGCGGAGCTGGGCCGGGCCCGGCGGGCGCTGGCGGAGCGGGGCGCGGAGGCGCGGGAGCGAGCGGAGCAGCTCCGCAAACAGGTACCGGCACCGATCCCGGCCAGTTCCAGCGGCTGAATCGGCTTTTATGTGATCCAGTCCCGCGGCTCCTCCCGAGAGCCTTCCCAGTTCCCCCTGAACCTACTCCCAGTTCCCCCGAGTTCCCCCTAGATCCCATCCCAGTTGTCCCCGGTTCCCGCCAAAGCCCCCCTCAGCCCCCCAGTTCTCCTTGGATCCCCTCCCAGTTCCTCTGAGTTCGTACTGAACACCCACCCAGTCCCCCTGAGTCCCCTCCCCATTCCTCTCCTTGCCCCTGGACCACCTTCTCAATTTGCCCTGAGCCCCTTCCCAGCCCCACAGTTCCCCCTGAACCCCTTCTCAGTTCCCCTAAGTCCTCTCCCGCTTCCCCCAGTTTCCGTGAACCTCTCCCCAGTCCCCCCAGTCCCCCGGTTCCCCAGTGTCCGTAACCGCTCCCGGGCACAGCTGGCTCAGGCCGAGTCCCGCTCGGGGCCGCTCCCGGTGCCGCCGGGCTCCAAGGGGGAAGCTCCGGACGGGTCCCTGCTCCACGAGCGGCTCCTGCAGCTCCAGAACGCACTGGCCGCCGGCGAGACGGACCGGAGGCTACTCCAGGTGCGATCGGAACCCCTCCCAGTGCCCCCAGCTCCTCCCGGTCCCCTTATTCTCTGTGAACCCCCTCCCAGCCCTCCCACTTCCCCCTGAACCCCCTTCCACTTCCCCCAGTTCCCTCTGAACCCCCCCGCCCCCACAGTGCCCCCATTGGCCCTGAACCACTCCCAGTGCCCCCAGGTCCCACTGAAACGCCTCCCGCTTCTCCTGAGCCCCCTCGCAGCTCCCCCAGTTCCCCCGAACCCCTTTCCCTGTACCCCCAGTTGCCCCAACCCCCCTTCCAGCTACCCCCGAACCCATTCCCAGCTCCCCCAGTTCCCCTGAATCCTGTCCCAGTTCTCCCTGGACCCATTCCCAGTCCCCCTGAGCCAGTCCCGGGCTGTCCCGGGCTGTCCCGGGCTGTCCCGGGCTGTCCCGGGGCTGTCCCAGGATGTCCCGGGGTGTCCCAGGGCTGTCCCCGGGTGTCCCGGGCTGTCCCAGGCTGTCACGGGGCTGTCCCCGGCTGTCCCGGGCTGTCCCCGGGTGTCTCCGGGTTGTCCCGGGCTGTCCCGGGGTGTCCCAGGGTGTCCCGGGGCTGTCCCAGGGTGTCTCCGGGTTGTCCCGGGCTGTCCCCGGCTGTCCCGGGCTGTCCCCGGGTGTCTCCGGGTTGTCCCGGGCTGTCCCGGGCTGTCCCGGGGTGTCACGGGGCTGTCCCGCTGTCCCCCCGGTGTCCCAGGAGGGGCTGGAGGAGGCGCGGCAGGCTCTGGCAGAGGCGCGGCGGGAGAAGGGAATGCTGCGGGAGCAGCTGCGGGAGCAGCGGGAGCTGGGAATGCTGCGGGATCCGGAAATGCTGCGGGAGCTGGGAATGCTCCGGGAGCCGCGGATGCTCTGCGAGCCCGGGATGTCGCGGGAGCCGGGAATGCCGCCGGAACAGGGAATGCCGCCGGAGCCCTCCCAGGACCGGCAGCAGGAGGTGAGGGGGGCCGTACCCCAAATTTGCTGACTTTGGACCCCAGACAGGACCCTGTGGATCCCCCATAGAGCCCCGCACCCTTATGGGCTAATTGTCTAATTAGCATCTCGTATCTATATCATCATATCTAATTATCTGATATTATATATATATATTTATATGTATATATTTAAATATATATATTTTACTGTAATATGTTTTGGGTTTATCTGTAATTTTATATCTATATGTACTTTAATACGTATTTATCTCTGTCTGGGCAGGGCCAGGAGCCTCCCGGCCGGGCTGGGTCCGCGCAGCTCCCGGCGGCGCCGGATCTCCCCGCGGGCTCGGCCGAGCGGGAGCTGGAGGAGGCTCGGAAGCGCATCCAGGTGCTGCGGGTGGGTCCCTGCGCCGGGGCTGATCCCGATCCACGGGCTGGGGCTGATCCCGATCCATGGGCCGGGGCTGATCCCGATCCACGGGCTGGGGCTGATCCCAATCTGTGGGCTGGGGTTGATCCCAATTCACGGGCCAGGACTGATCCCGATCCATGAGCTGGGGCTAATCCCGATCCACGGGCTGAGGCTGATCCCGATCCACGGGCTGGGGCTGATCCCAATCTATGGGCTGGGGTTGATCCCAATCCATGGGCCAGGACTGATCCCGATCCATGAGCTGGGGCTGCCCCTTCGGGAGCTCATCTTGATGAGAACGAGCCGGGGCTGCTGGTCCGGGATGGGGCCGGGCTCATTCCAGCGGGAGGGATCCCAGTGCTGGTCCGGGATGGGGCCGGGCTCATTCCAGCGGGAGGGATCCCAGTGCTGGTCCGGGATATGGCCGGGCTCATTCCAGCGGGAGGGATCCCAGGGCTGGTCCGGGATGGGGCCGGGCTCATTCCGGCGGGAGGGATCCCAGGGCTGGTCCGGGATATGGCCGGGCTCATTCCGGCGGGAGGGATCCCAGGGCTGGTCCTGGGATGGGGCCGGGCTCATTCCAGCGGGAGGGATCCCAGTGCTGGTCCGGGATGGGGCCGGGCTCATTCCGGCGGGAGGGATCCCAGTGCTGGTCCGGGATGGGGCCGGGCTCATTCCAGCGGGAGGGATCCCAGTGCTGGTCCGGGATGGGGCCGGGCTCATTCCGGCGGGAGGGATCCCAGTGCTGGTCCGGGATGGGGCCGGGCTCGTTCCAGCGGGAGGGAGGTGCTGGCGCTGGCTCCGGGCTGTTTTCGGCGTGCCCGGCGCAGGCGGTGCCCAGTTCGGGGTGCCCGGCGCCCCTCCCCGCAGGCGCAGGTGTCGGCGCTGGAGCTCCGGGCCCGGCCGCTCCCCGAGGCGCCCGCGGAGCTGGCGCGGGAGCTGGAGCGGCTCCGGCTCGGCCGCGGCGGCCTGGAGGAGCAGGTGAGGGGACATGGCCCGGGGACATGGGGACGGCCCGGAGGGACACGGCACGGGGGGACACGGCACAGGGGGACACGGGAACACGGCACGGGGGGACACGGCACGGGGGACACGGGGACACGGCACGGGGGGACACGGCACGGGGGACACGGGGACACGGCACGGGGGGACACGGGGACACGGCACGGGGGGGACACGGCACGGGGGGGACACGGGAACACGGCACGGGGGACACGGCACGGGGGACACGGGGACACGGCACGGGGGGACACGGGGACACGGCACGGGGGGGACACGGCACGGGGGGGACACGGGGACACGGCACGGGGGGACATGGCACGGGGGACACGGCACAGGGGGACACGGCACGGGGGGACACGGGGACACGGCACAGGGGGTCATGGGGACACGGCACAGGGGGACACGGGGACACGGCACGGGGGGACACGGGGACACGGCACGGGGGGACACGGCACGGGGGGGACACGGGGACACGGCACAGGGGGGACACGGCACGGGGGGGACACGGGGACACGGCACAGGGGGTCATGGGGACACGGCACAGGGGGACACGGGGACACGGCACGGGGGGGACACGGCACGAGGGACACGGGGACACCGCACGGGGGGACACGGGGACACGGCACGGGGGGGACACGGCACGGGGGGGACACGGGGACACGGCACAGGGGGACACGGGGACACGGCACAGGGGGACACGGGGACACGGCACGGGGGGACACGGGGACACGGCACGGGGGGACACGGGGACACCGCACGGGGGGACACGGGGACATGGGGACACGGCCTGGCTCCACAGTCTCCCCTCCCTCCTGCAGATCGCGCTGCTCAAGGAGCAGGAGCTGCAGCGACATCCCAGCGGAACTTAGGGAATTCCGGGACATCCGCAGGGCCCGGCACAGCTGCGCTCAGGGATGAGCGGGATCCCTCCCTGATCCCGAAATCCACAGCAGCGCCCGGCACAGCTCAGGGATGGGAGGATCCATCCCAATCCTTGTGCTTGAAACCCACAGCGATTCTTGTCTCCCCATTCCCTTTTCTCCAGGGAAAAGCTGCACTTTTCCCAGCAGCCAACAAAATCGGTCTATTTTTGATACAATTTGGGACCTCATGGATGGTCTTCCCATTTTCCTGTTGCAGTTTTTAACTAAAGAATGGGGAACGTTCCCTTGTTTTAGCTCCAGAAGACTCAACTGATTCATTCCTCTCCTCGCCCCATTTTAATTTTCCCCTTTTTCTAACAAAAAAACTCCCTGGATTTGTATTTTTGAATGATTTTTTCAGGAACTAGCGGGGGTTTTATGTGGAATTTTTGGGGACTGGGGGTTTTTTACTGGTGCTCCGGGGCAGCCCGAGGTTGGGAAAACCACGGGAAGATAAGTGGTGACTCTGACCCTCCTCAGTCGCTGCAGGAATAAACATGGAAAATCCAAACTGGGAGTTCTGAGGGTTTTCTTGGGGAGAAGTTGGCATTTTGGGAATGCCCAAATTTGGGCTGGGTGGGATTAGGTCCCCAAATGATAATGAATAATAAGAACAATTAGAAATAGAACAACAATAATAATAAGTAACAATAATAAATAGAAATAAACAACAATCAAACCCCAAGTATCGTAATTCATAATGATGAAGAGTAAAGGAAAAGGAATCGCAATAAATAGCAAATAATGATGGTGATAAAGCTGCACCAAAGGGACGAGAGAGAAGCTTAGGGGGGAAATTCACCCCATAGAGGGGAAATGCACCCCATAGAGGGGAAATGCACCCCATAGAGGGAAAATTCACCCCATAGATGAGAAATTCACCCCACAGAGGGGAAATTCACCCTATAGATGAGAGATTCACCCTATAAAGGGGGAATTCACCTTATAGAGGGGAAGTTCACCCCATAGATGAGAAATTCACCCCATAGAGGGGAAATTCACCCTATAGATGAGAAATTCACCCCATAGAGGGGAAATGCACCCCATAGAGGGGAAATTCACCCCATAGATGAGAAATTCACCCCATAGATGAGAAATTCACCCCACAGAGGGGAAATTCACCCTATAGATGAGAGATTCACCCTATAAAGGGGGAATTCACCTTATAGAGGGGAAGTTCACCCTATAGAGGAGAGATTCACCCTATAGAGGGGGAATTCACCCTATAGAGGGGGAATTCACCTTATAGAGGGGGAATTCACCTTATAGAGGGGGAATTCACCCCATAGAGGGGAAATTCACCCCATAGATGAGAAATTCACCCCACAGAGGGGAAATGCACCCCATAGAGGGGAAATTCACCCTATAGAGGGGAAATTCAGCCCATAGAGGGGAAATTCACCCCATAGAGGGGAAATTCATCCTATAGATGAGAGATTCACCCTATAAAGGGGGAATTCACCTTATAGAGGGGAAGTTCACCCTATAGAGGAGAGATTCACCCTATAGAGGAGAGATTCACCCTATAGAGGAGAGATTCACCCTATAGAGGGGAAATTCACCCTATAGAGGAGAGATTCACCCTATAGAGGAGAGATTCACCCTATAGAGGGGAAATTCACCCTATAGAGGGGAAATTCACCCTATAGAGGAGAGATTCACCCCATAGAGGAGAGATTCACCCTATAGAGGGGGAATTCACCCTATAGAGGGGGAATTCACCTTATAGAGGGGGAATTCATCTTATAGAGGAGAGATTCACCCCATAGAGGGGGAATTCACCCTATAGAGGGGAAATTCACCTTATTAAGGGGAGACACATATTATAGATGGGAAATAGACCCTATAGATGAGATACTCCCTGCTATGAGAGCCATACCCTATAAAAGGGGGCCGCACACCACAGAGAAGGGCTACACCCTATAGACGGGACACCCACACTGTATATGAGACGTACACCATGGACAAGAGGTGCACCCTATATCCGAGAGCTGTCCCTGTACCTGAGAGCTTTCCTGCACACTTTCCTACAAAGACCTGCAGAAAATCCCCAACCCCTACACCCCACCCTGCTTCCTCCACATGCAGCACACCCCAACCCCTCCCCTTGCTACAGGGGACCCGAAACCCTGCCAGACCCCCACAACCCTTTCTATAGGGGATCCTAAACACCAAGACCCCAGCGGAGACCCACCCAGCACCCCAAAGCCGGCCCCAAACCCCTTTGTAAGTGACCCAGACCTTATCCCAAACATTGCCACACCGCGCTTCTTCCTATAGGAACCACCCCAAACGGAACCCCCACGACCCCCAGTGACCACCCCAAAATCGACCATTTTACACCCCAAAACCCCTAACCGGCCTCCCGCCCGCCCCAAAACCATCGCACCCCCCGTGCACAGGGCTGGGGATTGTTCAAATCATCAGAAACCTGCCCCACAACTGGGAATAGTCCCAAAGGAAGGAGCCGGGGGCCCAAAATTTGGGAATAGTCCCAAGGGAAGGAGCCGGGAGCCCAAAATTTGGGAATAGTCCCAAGGGAAGGAGCCGGGAGCCCGAAATTTGGGAATAGTCCCGAGGGAAGGAGCCGGGAGCCCAAAATTTGGGAATAGTCTCAAGGGAAGGAGCCGGGAGCCCAAAATTTGGGAATAGTCCCAAGGGAAGGAGCCGGGAGCCCGAAATTTGGGAATAGTCCCAAGGGAAGGAGCCGGGAGCCCAAAATTTGGGAATAGTCCCAAGGGAAGGAGCCGGGAGCTGCAGGGCCCCTCCCGTTCCCTGCGGGATCCTCCGCGTAGGGAGGGGGCTCCCCCCCGCCACAGAACAGAGAAAGGCACAAAAATAATAAACCCCCCCCCCGTTTTAATTATTATGTGCACAAAAAGAAGAGGAATTCCGGGATTTCGGGAAGCTGCTCGCTCGTGCACGGGATCTCCAGCGGCGCGGGGCGGGTCCGGAGCGGGGCCCGGAGCGGGGCCCGGGGCTCAGCAGCCGCCGCAGCTGCGGGCGCACGACGCGCCCACGCTCTGGCACAGGCCGCTCGTGGCCATCACCCCGCACTTGGAGAACTTGTCTCGGCACAGGTCGGCTGCGGGGAGCGAGGGATTATCCCCGGCTACCGGGAAAAGTCCGCGCGAGCAGCCGGGGAACCCCACCCCCGCCCTAGCCGCACCCCAAAGCGCCGTCCCGCTCTGCTCCGGGGGGATCACTGGAGCTTTGGTCCAGCGGGATTTTCCCTCCGCAGAATTCCGGGGGAAAGGATGGTTTGGTTGGGGATGATCCCGGTTTTCCGGGGTGCCCCCTCTCACCTCGCAGCAGCTCTTCGTGGGCGCACACGGTGCGGACGCAGATCTCCTTGTTGATGACGTAAACCCGGCGGAGGCTGGAATTTTTTAGGGGGATAGAAAGGATGGGGATGTCAAGCACAGGGGGTCCCAAAATCTCCAGAGGGATCAGGGAATGTTGCCCCTCCGTCACGCACCTGTAGAAGCAGATCTCGTTCAGGCACTGCTTGCAGGGCTTGTGCACGGAGTAGAGCCGGGTGCAGGGGTACTGCTCCTCCCGGCAGTCTGCGGACAGCGGGAACCGGGAATTCCCGGGAATTCCTCAGCCGGCGCCTCCCCCCGCCCCGATCGTCGCCTCCCCGGCAGCACAGCCCGGCTCCAGCGGGGAAAAGGGCGGGCGGAGCCGTGCACCGGGATCGTGGGGTGGGATCGGCACTCACCGAGCGGACCCGGCTCCGTGGGCTCTGTCTCGGGCACCGCAGCTGAGGGGGGACACGGGGACACGGGGACACGGGGACACCGGGACACGGGGACACGGGGACACCGGGACACGGGGACACGGGGACACGGGGACATGGGGACACGGGGACACCGGGACACGGGGACACGGGGACACGGGGACACGGGGACACCGGGACACGGGGACACGGGGACACGGGGACACGGGGACACGGGGACACCGGGACACGGGGACACGGGGACAGGGGGACAAGGGGACACGGGGACACCGGGACACGGGGACACGGGGACAAGGGGACACCGGGACACGGGGACACGGGGACACGGGGACATGGGGACACGGGGACACGGGGACATGGGGACAGGGGGACAAGGGGACACGGGGACAGGCGGGCAGGGGAGGCGATTTCAGGGTGGGGCAGAAGCATCTCCCTGCCCTTTCCCTGGATTTTAGGGCTGGCGCATCCTTGGCACCCACCGGCTGCTCCAGGGGGAGCACAGCTGGGCTGCGGGTGTGGAGGAGGGACAGAGCCCCCAGCCCTGGGATTGTCACCCACCCCGGGGACTGTCACCCACCCCGGGGACTGTCACCCACCCTGGGGACTGTCACCCACCCCAGGGATTGTCACCCACCCCAGGGATTGTCACCCACCCCGGGGGCTGTCACCCACCCCAGGGGCTGTCACCCACCCCAGGGATTGTCACCCATCCCAGGGATTGTCACCCACCCCGGGGGCTGTCACCCACCCCGGGGACTGTCACCCACCCCAGGGGCTGTCACCCACCCCAGGGATTGTCACCCATCCCAGGGATTGTCACCCACCCCGGGGACTGTCACCCACCCCGGGGGCTGTCACCCACCCCGGGGACTGTCACCCACCCCAGGGGCTGTCACCCACCCCAGGGATTGTCACCCACCCCGGGGACTGTCACCCACCCCGGGGGCTTTCACCCACCCCGGGGGCTGTCACCCACCCCAGGGATTGTCACCCACCCCAGGGATTGTCACCCATCCCAGGGATTGTCACCCACCCCGGGGACTGTCACCCACCCCGGGGGCTGTCACCCACCCCAGGGATTGTCACCCACCCCAGGGGCTGTCACCCACCCCGGGGACTGTCACCCAACCCAGGGGCTGTCACCCACCCCGGGGGCTGTCACCCACCCCGGGGACTGTCACCCAACCCAGGGGCTGTCACCCACCCCAGGGATTGTCACCCATCCCAGGGATTGTCACCCACCCCGGGGGCTGTCACCCACCCCGGGGACTGTCACCCACCCCGGGGATTGTCACCCACCCCGGGGACTGTCACCCACCCCGGGGACTGTCACCCACCCCGGGGACTGTCACCCACCCCAGGGGCTGTCACCCACCCCGGGGACTGTCACCCACCTGGGGTCGGGGCCGGCACGGTTTCCTGCTGGGATTGCTGCTGGGATTGGTACCGGAACTGCTCCTCCGGGGCTCGGGGGGTGACATCTGTGAGGAGAGAGCCCGTGCAGGGACACCCCAAAACCCTGATCCCCCCCAGCATTCCATGGGAAACACTCACCGTGGTAGTCGTAGTAATCCTGAATTTCTGGGGAAAAAACAGAAACGGGCTGAGGATGGGTTCAGGGAGAAAACTCATCCCGTGCGGGCCGGGAAATGAGATTCCTGAAATTCTGCGGTGGGTTGGGCAAACTCCCTCCAGCCACTCCAGGGATGGGCCTGGGCCACTTCCCACCAGGTGGGGATTTGGGATGAATAAAGGTTCAAAAAAATCATTGGATAAAGTTTTAATAAATAGTGAAAGGTTTAATAAAGAATTGGATCAAATTTTAATAGAGAATTGGATAAAGGTTTAATAAAGAATTGGATCAAATTTTAATAAGGAATTGGATAAGGGTTTAATAGATGATTGGATAAAGGTTTAATAAGGAATTGTAAAGAGCTGAGGGAGGAAATGGGAAGGTCGGGAAGTCCAGGGGCTGGAGGAAAGGATGGAGTGAAGCGGAATGGACCAAAAGGAGGGCTCAGGGCGGAGGGTGCCTGCCCAGGGAGAGAAGGCGCGGAGAGGAGGGGACGGGGACCGTCGCAGCTCTCACCTGCCTGCTGGTCGTACTGGGAATACTGGACCGGCTCGGGGTAGGTGATGCCCTCGAACCTGCTGTACTGTCCCTGCACCAGGAGCACTGCGGGACACGGGGAGGGATCAGCGGGATCACCCCAAACCTGGGATCCGGGATCCCCACACACGCCCCAGCCCGGGATCCGGGATCCCCACACACACCTCAAACCCGGGATCCGGGATCCCCACACACACGCCAACCCCGGGATCCGGGGTCCCCACACATACCCCAACCCCGGGATCCGGGATCCCCACACACACCCCAACCCCGGGATCCGGGATCCCCATACACACCCCAAACCCGGGATCCGGGATCCCCACACACACCCCAAACCCGGGATCCGGGATCCCCACACACACCCCAAACCCGGGATCCGGGATCCCCACACACACCCCAACCCCGGGATCCGGGATCCCCACACACATCCCAACCCCGGGATCCGGGATCCCCATACACATCCCAACCCCGGGATCCGGGATCCCCACACACACCCCAACTCCGGATCCAGGATTCCCATGGACATCCCGACCCTGGGATCCAGGATTCCCATGGACATCCCGACCCTGGGATCCAGGATTCCCACGGACATCCCAAACCCAGGATTCGGCATTTCCACACACACCTCAAATCCGGGATTCAGGATTCCCACACACACCCCAAACCCAGGATTTGGGATTCCCACGAACACCCCAAACCCAGGATTTGGGATTCCCACGAACACCCCAAACCCAGGATTTGGGATTGCCATGGACATCCCAACCCTGGGATCCAGGATTCCCTGCTCCCACCATCCCCAGTCCCACCCCTCTGTCCTCTGGGCTATGTGGCCCCAGGACAGCAGAAGGATTTGGGATGCTCAGGGATGCAGATCGGCCCCAGCCTGGGGTTCCTGCAGCATCCAGGTGACCCCAGGGGTGACCCCAAAGGTGATCCCCCCAGAGGTGATCCCAGAGGTGATCCCAGAGGATCCTGGCCGCCACAGCCCTGCTGATCCCCGGGATGCTCGAAGCCCCTGTACCCCCTCGGAGCTCATCCTGCTGTGGATCCAGAGGGGAAAAGAGCTCCAAATCCGGCACGGAAGAGTTGAAGGGCTCAGAATTCCCAGGACACGCTCAGTCCCGGCGTGTCCCCGAGACAGGAGCGTCCCTGGGCCGGGAATACTGCCGGCGTGGGGTCTGAGGCTCCTGCCCCCCCTCCCTCACCCCCGTAATGTTTTCCATGTGTCCTCCAGCCTTTGTTCGGAGCCGGTTTCACCCAAACTTTTCCTGGCTCCAGCTCCGTCCCCTCCCTGCTCGTTTCCATCCCGGCTCTGCCAGCCCCCGGGGGGTATAAACCTCATTTTCCTGGATTTTGTCCCGGTTTTGCGCCACCTCCGTGTCCCCGCGGTGCGAGGGATTCTCTTGGTGGCCCCAGCGCAGGGCTGTTCCCAGCCTAAAGACCCCGAGGTGGGATTCTGGGGGAATTTTGGGGAATAACAGGGGATGAGTGAAGGTGCAGCCACCTAAAAATCACTGGGAGTTGTGGCCACCTCTTGATCATCCCTCAGATGATGCTTTGGTAACAAAAACGAACCCTTTCCACCCTAAAAATGGATTTTTGGAGGCTCTGATCCCCGAAAGGAAACTCTGGAAGGTAAAAATGAGGCTTTGGGCCAAAAAATCGAGTATTTGGGTCTACAAACAAAACTTTGGCCTCTAAATCGGAGGCTTTGGACTTCGAAAACTGAACTTTGGGTCTTAAAAACGATGTTTTTGTCATTAAGATGAACTCTTAGACATCAAAAAGGGCATTTGGGACTCAGAAATGAGGGTTGGTACCATCAAAACATGAGGTTTTTGACCACAGAATCAGAGCTTTGCGCCTCAAAAATGAAGATCTGGGACCCAAAACTTAGGTTTAGGGACATCGAAATGAGGTCTGGGGACCTTAAAATGAGGGTTTGGGACCTAAGAATTAGGGTTTGGAACATAAAAATGAAGTTCTGGGATGTAAAAAGGAGGCTTGGGGGCACCGTAAAACATGTTTTTGGCTCTAGAACTGGGGTTTGGACCCTGGAAATGAGAGTTTGGACCCTCCGGATGTGTCTTGGGGTTTAACAATGAAGCAAGTCGGTAAAAACGGAGCTGGGAAGTGCGGATTTAGACGATCCGAACGGGGGGTTCGGCGGTGTCGGGGACACTCACCTGGCAGACACAGCACCAGGAGCTCCGTGGCTCTCATCCTGCTGGAATGACGGGGCGGGAGCACGGCCGGGATGCAGCCGGACGGGTCTGGGTGTGGAACAGAGGGAATTCAGAGGGAGGCGACGCACAGGGACACTGCGCCCACAGGCGGCCCCGAGATACCCCCGGGAGCGGCCCCCGAAAATGCCTTCCCCCTCCAAATCCTCAGAAATCAAGGAATTTCCCCCAAAAAAGCCTTCCCGCCCGCTCCCAGGGGATTTGCAAGGACCAAGCCCTGGAATATCCCGTGGGCAGAGCAGGGAGGAGTAACGCCGGGATGCAGGAGCACTCCCGGGATCATTCCCGAGATGTCGGGATCCTCCCGAGGTGTCAGGATCACTCCCGGATGTCAGGACCACTCTCGGGATCTTGGGATCACTCCCGGGATCATTCCTGGCGGATCGGGATCACTCCTGAGATCCGGGATCACTCCCGGGATGCGGGAGGAGAGGGCCGGACTCCCCGGAGCGGAACTTTGGGGTTTCTTTCCCGAGGTTTCCAATTCCTTGGGAAAGGAATTCTTCGGGGGGTCGGGCGTCCCCTAAATCCAAAGGAGCGTGGGGATTTGAGGAGAGAGCCCCAGATTTTGCCGACAATCCCGTGGGGTTTGGCGGCCTCGGGCTCTCGCGGCTTCCCGGTGTTTTCCAAGCCTGCTGTTCCCGGCGGGACGGGGCCAAGGCCGAGAGCCTGGCAGGAATGCCGGCCGCCCTTCCCCCCACCCCCAGGCAGCTCCAGGGGGAAAATCGGGGGGAAAAGGAGAAACTCTCCCAAAAAACCTCCTCTGAAATCCAGGAGAAGGAGTTCGAGGATGAATCCCGCCGGCGTTCCCGGCGCTTGGATGGGGAGATCCTCCCTGGGCTCTCCCGCCTCTGCTGCCGGAGCGGGGAAACTGAGGCACGAGGGGGAAGAGCTCCTCGGGCTCTCGTCTCCTCCCGTTCCAGGAGAGCTTCCCGGCCCAGACCCCGGGGGAATGCGGCTCCAGCCCCGCAACACTCCGGAAAGGTCACTGGGACCGGCCGCAGCAGCTCTGGGGTGTGGGATCCTCCAGGGATCCCATCCCGCACCAGCTCCAGAGTGTGGGATCCTCCAGGGATCCCATCCCGCACCAGCTCCAGAGTGTGGGATCCTCCAGGGATCCCATCTCTCACCCGCTCCAGAGTGTGGGATCCTCCAGGGATCCCATCCCGCTCCAGCTCCAGAGTGTGGGATCCTCCAGGGATCCCATCCCGCTCCAGCTCCAGAGTGTGGGATCCTCCAGGGATCCCATCCCGCACCCGCTCCAGAGTGTGGGATCCTCCAGGGATCCCATCCTGCACCCGCTCCAGAGTGTGGGATCCTCCAGGGATTCCATCCCGCTCCAGCTCCGGAGTGTGGGATCCTCCAGGGATCCCATCCTGCTCCATCACCAGTTAAATTTTCATCACCCAGGTCACCTGAGGCGCCTTCCAGGGACCTTGTCCTGCCCCAAACCAGAGTGTGGCACCCAGGCTGACCCTCCCCAGCAGCGGGGCCCCGTGGAGCCGGTCCCTGCCTGGGCTGGGGTCACCACGCCCAGCCCCGGCTGTCCCCCGGTGGGACAGGGCCTGTCTGCTCCCGCGGCCTGGGAGTGACACGGACACGGGCTGAGCCGGGCTGGAAGTGTCCCGGGGGAGAAGGGATCGGGGGATGAGCGGGATCAGCGGCGCCTCCGGAGGCTTGCCCAGCTGGCAGACCTTGGATCCAGGACAGCACCTGAGCCTGGCCAAGGGGGGCCCAGAGGGGCTGGGGGCGCCCATGGCGAGCTCTGCTGGTTCTGCATGTGCTGGCATCCCATGGGATGCCTGTGCCGGCATCCTGCGGATCCGAATCATCCGGATTCAGCACCCAGATCCCAGCAGGGAGGGAGGGAGGGATGGATGGATGGAGGGATGGATGGATGGAGGGATGGAGGGATGGATGGAGGGATGGATGGATGGAAGGATGGAGGGATGGATGGATGGAGGGATGGATGGATGGATGGAGGGATGGATGGATGGATGGATGGATGGATGGATGGAGGGATGGATGGATGGAGGGATGGATGGAGGGATGGATGGATGGAGGGATGGAGGGATGGATGGATGGATGGATGGAGGGATGGATGGATGGAGGGATGGATGGATGGAGGGATGGAGGGATGGATGGAGGGATGGATGGATGGAAGGATGGATGGATGGAAGGATGGAGGGATGGATGGATGGAGGGATGGATGGATGGATGGATGGATGGAGGGATGGATGGATGGATGGATGGATGGATGGAGGGATGGATGGATGGAGGGATGGATGGAGGGATGGATGGATGGAGGGATGGAGGGATGGATGGAGGGATGGATGGATGGAGGGATGGATGGATGGATGGATGGATGGAGGGATGCATGGATGGATGGATGGATGGATGGATGGATGGAGGGATGGATGGATGGAGGGATGGATGGATGGATGGAGGGATGGATGGAGGGATGGATGGATGGATGGATGGATGGATGGAGGGATGGATGGATGGAGGGATGGATGGAGGGATGGATGGATGGAAGGATGGAGGGATGGATGGATGGAGGGATGGATGGATGGATGGAGGGATGGATGGATGGATGGATGGAGGGATGGAGGGATGGAGGGATGGATGGATGGAGGGATGGATGGATGGATGGATGGATGGATGGAGGGATGGATGGATGGATGGATGGATGGAGGGATGGAGGGAGGGATGAAGGGATGGATGAATGGACAGACGGAGTGATGGAGGGATGGATGGACAGATGGACACCACCTCTGGAGCCATTGCCCGCTGTCCTCCCGCCTTCCCAAGGACACGGCTCCTCACACCGTGCCCTCCCTGCCAGCCCCGTTTCCAGCCGGCACAGCTTCTCCCGCGCTCCAGTTCCCTGAATTTCCCCCAAGTCTTGGCCGGAGCTCGCAGGGTTTGGCCATGGGACGGGGACAGCCGGGTCACGTCTGCCCCGACGGCGACGCCAGCGGCTGCTGCCGACAGAGAGCCCAGAGCGACACCAACGTCCCCGCGGCGTCCCCACCATGTCCCCCCTTCACCCGAGGCCCCCGAGGAGGGGATGAAGCCGCCTCCAGCCTCGTCCCCCCGTCCTCCCCCGCTCCGGCCGCTCCCCGCCGGGAGGGCCCCGCTGTTCCCCCTTCCCTTCCCCAGGCTCCGCTCCCTCCGTGCAGGGGTCCGGCGGCTCCGAGCGAGCCAGATGTTTTTGCAACTGCACATCTGGGAACAATCAACCCCGGAGAAAGAACACCACAGTCCCTTTCATTCTGCTAAACCCCACCTTCCCCCAGCCTTTCCCCCCTCCCCCAGCTTTTTTTTTTTCCCATTTTCCCTTTTTTTTTTTTTTTTTTCCCCTTAGCTCTCCCCTTGCCAGAGAATGAGAGAACAAAGGGAATATTGAAGGATTCCAATTATTTTGGCCCCCGACCAGAGGTAAAGAACTCGATGCCCCCATCCTCGTTTTCACACATCACCTTTTCCTCAGGGGCCCATCCCCCAAAATAAATCGGAATAAATAATAAAAAAATCCCTTTTCAACAATCTCTCTTCAGGATGGAAAAGAAAAAAAAACCCCAACCAACAAACCCACGGCTTCCTCCAGGCTTTGGGGTATTTTTAGACTTTTTGGAAGTGCTTAAAAATCTCCAACTGTCAGACCTCAAAGAGGGCCCCCTCCCCTCCCCCCCCCGGGCTGCCGTTCCTTCAGCACCCCAAAAATCGAGGGAGTTTGGCTTCGTGAGGTTAAAAAGTTGAAAACAACTTTTCCAAGCTCTCAGCTGTTGAAGTTTTTAAGGTGATTTCACAGAGCTCCCAAAATGGGGGCTCAGCCCCCTTTGCTGCTGGGGGGGCTCCCCGGAATTCCTGGGAATTGGGGGGGGGGGGGGTTTCCCTCACCTGGTCCTTACCAGTGAGTGCCGGCTCTGCCCTCGCCCACCGCCTCGGTCTCCTCTTTCTGCTTTCCCAAAACTCTTGAAATGAGAGTAAAAAAAAAAAAAAACCAAAAAAAAAAAAAAAAACCAACCCAAAAAAACCTCCTACCTCCAGCACGGGGAATCCGCTGGGTCCTAAAGCCACACCTGAGCCGGCCCCTTCCTCCTCCCGCGCTGCCCGGGACGGGGAAAACCGGGAAAACCCACAAAGAACCACAAATACTCCCCCGCGAGAACGCAGCGCTGCCAGGGCCGCCGCGCCCGGACCGTGGTGTTGTTTCGGGGGATTTTTCCCGGTGAGATGAGTTTTAAATCCATGGAAAAGCGAGCAGGGGGGAGGATCCCGCGCCGAGCGGGCCGGGGTTTGTGGGGCTGCAGGGAGGGACGGAAGGAGCAGCTCAGGGCGTTTTGCTGTCACCTCGTCAGCTGGTGGAAAAACATCGCTGCACCCCCAAAATCTGGGATCCTGGGATGGCAGCACCCCTCCCGATCCAAGGGTGG
This sequence comes from Chamaea fasciata, assembly GCF_029207755.1. Taxonomy (NCBI): domain Eukaryota; kingdom Metazoa; phylum Chordata; class Aves; order Passeriformes; family Sylviidae; genus Chamaea; species Chamaea fasciata. The sequence goes on along the minus strand of NW_027094108.1, from coordinate 6,904,567 downwards.
ATTCCGATCCCACCCCCCAGCAGCGAGGATGCTGCGGCCCCGCGGGGGATTTATCCCGGGATGGAGCAGGAAAAGGACCCAAATCCCCCAAATCCCGCTTTTCCCACCCAGGCCGGGGCTGCCGGAGGCTCTGCAGCCCCCGCTGCCGGCCTGGGGCCCCTTGCCCCGTTCCCGGAGTGTTACGGCCGATCCCGGCGGGATCGGGATGATCCCAGGACCGCCCGAGCTCGGCACAGACAGAGTCAGAGCTGCGGGGTGAATCCTGCAGGTTTGGGGGAAAAACCCAGGAAAGGAGCGAAGGGAGGGCGCTGGGATGGAGGGATGAGGACTCTGGAGACGGGAATGGGGATGAGCAGAGGAGATTTTCTCCCGGGGGATTGGATTCCGAGCAGCCCACGCCCGATTGTGCCGAGGGCTGAGCACCAGGACGGGCTCTGAGAGCTGCAAAACCCAGGGAGAAAAAAGGATTTTCAGAGCAGGATGAGAGGCCGATGGGGCTGGAAGGTGCTCCCACCTCCTCTCCTCTGTTTTCCAGGCTGAAGGACGGATAAAACCACCCAAAACACCCCAAACCACCTCAGTTTCCACCCCGGAGCGTGCGGGAATTCCGTGGGGGAGCGGCTCCCGGGTGCTTCTGCTTTGAAATGCTCAAAGAACGGGCGAAGCCCTGCGCGGGTTGTGGGTTGTGTGGAGGGTTTCTGCAGGCTCGGGGAGCCGGGGTTAATAACCGCAGCCTTGGCCGGCCCTTCAGGAAACCTCTTACCTCTGCTTGTGCCTCATTTCCTGACCTAATCCCCAGCTCCCCAGGGCAGAGAGGCGCCGCCGGCGCTCGGAGGGGGTTCAGATTTTCCATGGAAGCGAATCCCGGCAGGACTCAGCCCGGGATCCTGGGAGGCAGCTGGAAAACCCCAGGAGGGGCCCGGGGCCAGCACAGAGCCTCCCCGGGGAGCTGCCCTTTCCCCTCGGGATGCGGCGTCTCCGTCTCCCGGCTTTTCCTCGGTGGAAGGAGCGAGGTTTTGGAGTCTCGGCCAGGACACCTGGGCTTTTCCAGCGGTTATTGTTATTTTCTAGGAAATTCCAGCTGGAGAGAGGTTGTTTAGCTCAGTTTGGGTTGCAGGAATCCCAGCGGTGTCATCCCTGGCTCCAGTCCCTGCTTTCGAGCATCGAGCCGAAAGTTTCCCAGCCGGGCTGGGAATGAGGTGACCCAGAAACCTCTCCCTGCTCCAGGGATACTCACCCGTGCCATCCCGAATCCATCCCCAGCGGGCAGCACGGACAAGCAGCCAAGAAAATAAGTGTTAATTTATTGGACAAGACCCTTGACAGCCCAGCCCGGAACCCACGAGCGGCGCCGTCGCCTTCCCGCACGCGCCGAGGCGTCGGGCAAGTTAAAAAATAGCGAATTTGTGGGGTCTGTAACGGTACAGAGGTCCCAGCCCAAGGCAGAGGCGCTCTGCCCGAGCATTCCAAGCAGAGAAGGGGCCCAGGCACTGGGGATGGAGCCGCAGCCTTGGCAAGCTGGGAACGGGGACTGTAAACTCCCTACACATCTAGAGGGGACTGGGGCTTCACAGTGACACAGCTGGGGGCGCTGGGGACATCAGGGACCCTCCTGCTGGCGGCCTGGGCCGGCCATGAGAGGCCCACCGGCCCCGGCAGCCAGCGTGGGATCGCCGGGAATGCTGCCGGAAGAGCCGGGCTGGATCCTCTTCTTCCTCTGGATCTTCTCGCCCGTCCCTCCTCCACCACCTGCCCCTCTGGGCCGCAGCCACGGGATCAGTGTGGTCACGGGATCAGTGTGGCCAAGGGATCAGTGTGGCCACGGGATCAGTGTGGCCACAGGATCAGTGTGGCCACGGGATCAGCGTGGCCACGGGATCAGCGTGGCCACGGGATCAGTGTGGTCACGGGATCAGTGTGGCCACGGGATCATCGTGGCCGTGGGATCAGTGGGGCCATGGGATCAGTGTGGCCATGGGATCAGTGTGGCCACGGGATCAGTGTGGCCACAGGATCAGTGTGGCCACGGGATCAGCGTGGCCACGGGATCAGCGTGGCCACGGGATCAGCGTGGCCACGGGATCAGTGTGGCCACGGGATCATCGTGGCCGTGGGATCAGTGGGGCCATGGGATCAGTGTGGCCACGGGATCAGTGTGGCCGTGGGCTCAGTGGGGCCACGGGATCAGTGTGTTTGTGGGATCAGTGTGTTTGTGGGATCACTGTGGCCGTGGGATCACTGTGGCCATGGGATCACCGTGGCTGTGGGATCAGTGTGTTTGTGGGATCACCGTGGCCGCGGGATCACCGTGGCCATGGGATCAGTGTGGCCGTGGCATCACCCTGACCATGGGATTCACATCTGCATTGCCGAGGGATCCCGCCTGCCGCATCCCGGCTTTTTCCGGGATAAATAAATTAAGGAAGTGTCCGAGGGCTGGGGCGGAGGGCTCAGCTGGCGCTGCTATCTCACGGCCAGGGACATCCTGGGCGTGGCGAACAGGGGCTGGTCCAGGGGCGGCCAGGCTGCCTGCTGCTGGCTCAGCTCCTTCTCCAGCCTCTTGAAAAGCTTCTTGGAGGCTTTTTTCCGGCGCAGCCTTCGAAAGCAGCCGAGCAAGCCGTGATCCAGGGCGGTCTGGGGCCAGAGCGGGGAGGGAAACGGGGTTGGGGGAGGACAGGAGAGCCCCGTGCCCCACCTGGGGAAGCTCCAGGGGGAACTGCCCTGTCCCAAAGCCCCCCTGACCCACCTCCAGCACGAAGGCAGCGAAGAAGTTGAGGGCAGCGATGCCCAAGAGGAGCAGTTTGAAATGGAAATCCTCGATGCGCTGGAGCTTCAGCAGGGCTTTGGGGAAGCCCAGAGGGTAGAGGGTCAGCCAGACCATCAGGCCGAAGAGCAGGATGAGGACGAGCAGGAAGAGCACTGGGGGCGAGAGGGGCCGCGGTGAGGGGCGGGAGGAAGGGGCGGGTGGCTCCCAGCGCCCCGAGCCCTCACCGTTGGTGTAGAGCGGCTCCCGGAAGGGGTAGCCCTTGGACATGGCCACGGCCAGGATGAGGTACTGGAAGCCGGTGACGCAGAACAGGACCGTGTTCTCGTAGTTGGGCAGGTTCTGGGGCGCCGTCACCGTGCTGTTCAGGGGGACGTACCTGGCCCGGGGGACGGGGGACACGGTCAGCAGGAGAGGCCAAGGGGTTCCGGACACCGGCCCTCGTCCTCCATCAGTTACAACTGCCCCGTGAAGGGAAGAGCGGGGGCAGCTCCAGCCTTTGCCCTGGGACCAGGGATAGACCCCTTGGGAATGGGAGCTGTGCCAGGGGGGTTTAGGCTGGAAATCAGGAAAGGTTTTTCCCCAAAGGGTGCTGGGCACTGCCCAGGCTCCCCAGGGAATGGGCACGGCCCCGAGGCTGCCAGAGCTCCAGGAGCCTTTGGACAGCGCTGCCAGGGATGCCCAGGGGGGACTGCTGGGGGGTCTGGGCAGGGCCAGGGGTTGGACTGGATGATCCATCCCTTCCAGCTGAGGATGTTCCACGGTTCCCTGTCTGCTGCCAGATCTCAAATCCCAGGACAAACCCTGGGCGCTGCCACAACCTTGACACCGTCCCCATCACCAAACCCACAGGAAACCAGGGCAGGGTCCAGATGGGATACTGGGAAAGATTTCCTCACGGGAAGAGCTGCCAAGCACCGGAACAGCCTGCCCAGGGGAGGGTGGAATCACCACCCCTGGAAGTGTCCACAAAACCCACAAACGCAGCCCTTGGGGTTCAGTGCCAAACAGGGGCCGACGGTTGGACTCGACCTTTCCCAACCCCGGAATCCCAGGCTTCCCAGAATCCGGGCCCTCACCAGCTCTGTGAGACGGTGATGAAGTAGCTGAGGACCTGCACGGTGATGAGCAGGGCTGTCTGCAGCAGGAGGCTGCCCAGCACCAGCCCGCTGATCAGGGCTCCCTGCGGCCGCCGCACGCCCAGCGCCGGGGCCGGCCCCGTGCGCCCCATCAGCACGGCCACCGTGGTGGTGATGACCAGGTCGAAGAACAGGAACTGGAAATCGCTCAGGTTGGTGTTGATCTGGGCAGGAGGGAAGGGACAGGCTCAGACTGACGCCTTGGGATTTTGTGTTTCTCGTGTATTTGTAACCCTGCAGCTCGTTAGTGTGTGACTCCAAACTCCAGGCGCAGTGTCAGCTGCTGCTCTCCCATTCTGGGCAGACACAGCAATTCCTCTCCGGGCCTGGGGACCGAGGACACCTCACTGCCCCAGGCCCCGAGAAATGGAAACAAAAGTGAGTGGGGGGAGCAAACCTGGGGTAAATGACTTCGTTACCTGAAGCTGCAATTAGAGGATTAACCCCGATATGGAAATGGACCAGACTTCCAAAAGTGTGACACCCGTGACCCGCGGTCCGTGTTTGGGGGCAGCCCCCGGGGGCTTCGTCTGCCCCAAATGCACCTGGGGGCCCCTCAGTAAACACAAGCGCTTTTTATTCCCTCAGTTCTGTCTGGCCTCTGTTTTTAGGGAGCCCCAAAAGGCATCAATACCCCAGGAATTCCCGAGAAAAGCAGGGAGTCAGGGTGGGACTCACGGTGTAGAGCAGCAGCACGGACACGAACTGGACCAGGCTGTACAGGGCCATGTACTTGAAGACCCCGAAGGAGGTGACCAAGGAGCAGCGGCCCTCCCTGGGGGGGGACACGGCATCACCACCAGCCACCCCTCCCCGGGAGCGATCCCGAGGGCGAGGGCAGCAATCCCGGGATTCCCCCGGCATTCCCGAGCTCGCCCCGCTCACCGGATGACCCTGGGCACGCACTCGATGGTGGCCACGCGGGAGGTGAAGGGCGAGGCCACCGACGCCTCGGCCTCGGACAGGGAGATGCCGACGTCGGCCGCCCGCAGCGCCCCGCAGTCGTTGGCACCGTCCCCGCACATCCCCACGCAGTAACTGCGGGAAAGGGACCCCGCATCCCTCAGGGAACGGGAAAGGGAACATGGGAAACGGACCCCGCATCCCTCAGGGAATGGGAAAGGGAACACGGGAGAGGGACCCCGCATCCCTCAGGGAATGGGAAAGGGAACACGGGAAAGGGACTCCGCATCCCTCAGGGAATGGGAAAGGGAACACGGGAAAGGGACTCCGCATCCCTCAGGGAACGGGAAAGGGACCCCGCATCCCTCAGGGAACAGGAAAGGGATCCCACATCCCTCAGGGAACGGGAAAGGGAACATGGGAAACGGACCCCGCATCCCTCAGGGAATGGGAAAGGGAACATGGGAAACGGACCCCGCATCCCTCAGGGAATGGGAAAGGGACCCCGCATCCCTCAGGGAACGGGAAAGGGACCCCGCATCCCTCAGGGAATGGGAAAGGGAACACGGGAAAGGGACCCCGCATCCCTCAGGGAATGGGAAAGGGACCCCGCATCCCTCAGGGAACGGGAAAGGGACCCCGCATCCCTCAGGGAATGGGAAAGGGAACATGGGAAAGGGACCCCGCATCCCTCAGGGAATGGGAAAGGGAACACGGGAAAGGGACCCCGCATCCCTCAGGGAATGGGAAAGGGAACACGGGAAAGGGACTCCGCATCCCTCAGGGAACGGGAAAGGGATCCCACATTCCTCAGGGAATACAGGAAAGGCACCCCGCATCCCTCAGGGAGTGGGGAAGAGCCCTGGCTCAGCCCACAGAAGCTGGCAGTGCCCCGCTCCAGGCTGGAGCCACCAGTGGAAAGTGTCCCTGCCCCGGCATCGGCGCCACCAGGTGATGTTGGAGGTGTCCCCCAACGCAACCCATCCCACAATTCCAGGACTTTTCCTCTGGGATCCATGCCCTGGGATCCATGCCCTGGGATCCAAGCCCTGGGATCGATCCCCTGGGCCTCACTTGAGCTCCTGCAGGCTGCACACCAGCTGGGTCTTCTGCTCGGGCAGCATGCGGGCAAACACGGTGGCCTGGAGCAGGACCTGCCAACGCGGAGGATCCGTCAGCGGCCGGTGGCATTCCCGGCGGGCAGGGCACCGGGAATGTCCAGCAGGACACTGGGAATGTCCAGCAGGGAACAGGGAATGTCCAGCAGGACACCGGGAATGTCCAGCAGGGAACAGGGAATGTCCAGCAGGACACCGGGAATGTCCAGCAGGGCACCGGGAATGTCCAGCAGGGCACCAGGAATGTCCAGCAGGGCACCGGGAATGTCCAGCAGGACACCGGGAATGTCCAGCAGGGAACAGGGAATGTCCAGCAGGACACCGGGAATGTCCAGCATGGCACCGGGAATGTCCAGCAGGACACCGGGAATGTCCAGCAGGGAACTGGGAATGTCCAACAGGGCACTGGGAATGTCCAGCAGGGCACCAGGAATGTCCAGCAGGACACTGGGAATGTCCAGCAGGGAACAGGGAATGTCCAACAGGGCACTGGGAATGTCCAGCAGGGCACCAGGAATGTCCAGCAGGACACCGGGAATGTCCAGCAGGGAACAGGGAATGTCCAGCAGGGAACTGGGAATGTCCAGCAGGGAACTGGGAATGTCCAGCAGGACACTGGGAATGTCCATCAGGGAACAGGGAATGTCCAGCAGGACACTGGGAATGTCCAGCAGGACACCGGGAATGTCCAGCAGGGAACAGGGAATGTCCAGCAGGACACTGGGAATGTCCAGCAGGACACCGGGAATGTCCAGCAGGGAACAGGGAATGTCCAGCAGGGAACTGGGAATGTCCAGCAGGACACTGGGAATGCCCAGCAGGGAACAGGGAATGTCCAGCAGGGCACTGGGAATGTCCAGCAGGACACCGGGAATGTCCAGCAGGGAACTGGGAATGTCCAACAGGGCACTGGGAATGTCCAGCAGGGAACTGGGAATGTCCAGCAGGACACTGGGAATGTCCATCAGGAAACTGGGAATGTCCAGCAGGGCACTGGGAATGTCCAGCAGGACACCGGGAATGTCCAGCAGGGAACAGGGAATGTCCAGCAGGACACTGGGAATGTCCAGCAGGGAACAGGGAATGTCCAGCAGGGCACTGGGAATGTCCAGCAGGACACTGGGAATGTCCAGCAGGGAACAGGGAATGTCCAGCAGGGCACTGGGAATGTCCAGCAGGACACTGGGAATGTCCAGCAGGGAACTGGGAATGTCCAACAGGGCACTGGGAATGTTCAGCAGGGAACTGGGAATGTCCAGCAGGGAACTGGGAATGTCCAACAGGGCACTGGGAATGTCCATCAGGGAACTGGGAATGTCCAGCAGGGAACAGGGAACCTCAGAGCAGCCAAAGAAACGTCCGCAGGGAGTTCTGATTTGGAGCTGTGGGGCCGCAGTGGGAATCCACAGAGAAGTCAGACTTAAGGAAGGTTCCCAATCCCACGGGAACGTTCCCGATCCCTTGGGAAGGTTCCCGGTCCCACGGGAAGGTTCCCGATCCCACAGGAAGGTTCCCGATCCCACGGGAAGGTTCCCGATCCCTTGGGAAGGTTCCCAATCCCACAGGAAGGTTCCCGATCCCACGGGAAGGTTCCCAATCCCACGGGAACGTTCCCGATCCCTTGGGAAGGTTCCCGGTCCCACGGGAAGGTTCCCGATCCCACAGGAAGGTTCCCAATCCCACAGGAAGGTTCCCGATCCCTTGGGAAGGTTCCCGGTCCCACGGGAAGGTTCCCGATCCCACGGGAAGGTTCCCGGTCCCACGGGAAGGTTCCCAATCCCACAGGAAGGTTCCCGATCCCACGGGAAGGTTCCCAATCCCACGGGAAGGTTCTCGATCCCACGGGAAGGTTCCCGATCCCACGGGAAGGTTCCCAATCCCACGGGAAGGTTCCCGATCCCTTGGGAAGGTTCCCGACCCCTTGGGAAGGTCCCCCCACCCAGCCCGGGCCCCGGGCCAGACTCACCCTGGGCAGGAGGTCGGCGAAGTGCTCGCAGAGCACCTGGAAGGATTTCCCGTTGAGAGCCAAGTGGCAGCGGCGCGGTGGGAAGGAGGGGCCGTCCCGCTGCTGCAGGCCCTGCCGGGGAAACAGCTCCAGCTCCGCAGCCCCACTCCCTGCGGAGCCCCGGAGCCGCCGGAGCCGCGGGAATGGCTCCCCAAATTCCCAAATTCCCGATTCCCAGCGAGGCTGCTCGGGGCGCACGGCCGGGCCGAGCCGGCTCTCCACGCCCAGCCCGCAGCAGGAGCCGGCAGCATCCACGGCGAGGTGTTTGGAGCTGCCAATTCCCGCCTGGATCCTTGGACGTGCTCCAGGGAAAGGCAGGAGCAGCAGGAGCTCTCCCGGAGGATGCATCGGTGAGGGGCGGGATCACAGCCTTAACTGCCTCCCAGGGTGCTGGAAAAGCCCTTCCCACCCCTGGGAGCGCTCAGGGCCAGGCTGGAGCACCTTGGGATAGTGGGAGGGGTCCCTGCCCATGGAATGGGATGAGCTTTGAGGTCCCTTCCAACCCAAGCCATTCTGGGATTCCGGGATTTCCAGGACTGCGGAGAGCCAGATTTGAGGGACTCCTCAGATACCGGGAAGGAATTCCTCCCTGTGGGGGCGGGCAGGGCCTGGCACAGGGTGCCCAGAGCAGCTGCGGCCGCCCCTGGATCCCCACAGGTGTCCAGGGCCTGGAGCAACCTGGGATGGTGGGAAGCGTCCCTGCCCCGGGAACGGGATGAGCTTTAAAGTCCCTCCTGACCCAAACCACGCTGGAATTCTGGGATTCCGCAAAAAACCGAGCCCCGCAAGGGTGGCTGGGCAGTTTGGGCTCCCCGAAGGCGTCCTGGGCTCTCACCTCGGGCTGCTCCTCGCCGTGGGAATGCTCGGCCAGGACGAACTTGAGGCTGGCGGGTTTGTCGCGGCCGGGCGGCGAGGCTGTGACGAAGATCACGCCCTCCCTGGGCTCCACCATGCGGCAGCCCCGCGCCACGTTCATGGCTGTCAGCATGTTGTCCCCTGCCCGAGACACGTGGGGCGTCAGGAAGGAGGTTTGGGGATTCCCAGGACAAGAGGGGCAGCTCAAAGCTGTGTCCCCTCTCGCGGCCACGCGACGGCTTCGCTTTCCTCTTCCCTTCTCCAAAACCTCCTGCCTGCCCTGCCCCAGAGAAACGTGTGCTCAAGCCCTGATCTCCTGCCTGGAAAACACCCAGAGGTGACTCGACGTCCCCTGCACCCCCAGGGAATTCGGGATTTCAAACGTGGCAAGATTTAGGAGCAGGACAGCAGAACAATGAGTTCTTCCACCCAAAAAATGTCCACACCCGGAGCCCACCAGTGGATCGGGCATCCCGAGAGAAGGGATGCAGAGCCAGGATCCAGGAACCCTCGCGGTGCCACCACAGCTGCTTCAGGCACGGATTCCTGCTGGGGTTCCTGGAGGGGTTCCCAGTGGGATCCCTGGGGGCGGGATTCCTGGTGGAATTTCCTGGGATGGGGCTCCTGGTGGAGTTCCTGGTGGGCTCCCTGGTGGGATCTCTGGTGAGATTCCTGGGGTGGAGTTCCTGGTGGGGTTCCTGGTGGGATCCCTCATGATGTTCCTGGTGGGATCCCTGGTGGGGTTCCTGGTGGGATCCCTCATGATGTTCCTGGTGGGATTTCTGGTGGGCTTCCTGGTGGGGTTCCTGGTGGGGTTCCCAGTGGGATCCCTCATAATGTTCCTGGTGGGGTTCCTGGTGGGATCCCTCATGATGTTCCTGGTGGGATTTCTGGTGGGCTTCCTGGTGGGGTTCCTGGTGGGGTTCCCAGTGGGATCCCTCATGATGTTCCTGGTGGGGTTCCTGGTGGGATCCCTCATGATGTTCCTGGTGGGATCCCTGGTGGGGCTCCTGGTGGGATCCCTCATGATGTTCCTGGTGGGATCCCTGGTGGGGCTCCTGGTGGGATCCCTCATGATGTTCCTGGTGGGATTTCTGGTGGGCTTCCTGGTGGGGTTCCTGGTGGGGTTCCCAGTGGGATCCCTCATGATGTTCCTGGTGGGGTTCCTGGTGGGATCCCTCATGATGTTCCTGGTGGGGTTCCTGGTGGGATCCCTGGTGGGGTTCCTGGTGGGATCCCTGGTGGGGTTCCTGGTGGGATCCCTCATGATGTTCCTGGTGGGGTTCCTGGTGGGATCCCTGGTGGGGTTCCTGGTGAGATCCCTCATGATGTTCCTGGTGGGATCCCTGCTGGGGTTCCTGGTGGGATGGCCCCTTCCCCCTTGCACGCCGCCAGGACTGTCTGTGTGCCGTCCCTGCCAGGGTCACCTGTCACCATGACGGGGCGGATGTTGGCGCTCCTCAGCAGCTGGATCACCGGCGCAGACTCCGGCTTCAGGACGTTCTTCATGACCAGGAACCCCAGGAAGTTCAGGCCGCTCTCCACCGAGTCCCTGGTGGGAGACAAGGAGCCTTTCATCACCTCCAACACCAGCAGAGAGGATCAAGGAGCGTGAACAGCTAAAATCCATCTGGGAATCAGCCAGGAATTCCCTCCGTGTGGATTCGGGTTGAATTCCCTGCAGGACATCCTGGGAAACGCTGGGAGCGAGAGAGGAGGCAGGGAGAGGAATCACTGGCACCGACCTGGGGAGCTGCAGGGCCTCCTCAAAGGTGCCCACGGTGCCCAGGGCTTTGCAGGCCAGAGCCAGGACCCGGAACCCGTCGGCGGTGTAGTGCCGGAGCATCTGGGAGAAATCCGGCGGCACTGGAAAAGCGAGGCCGGAACAGCTCCTGAGGGAACCCCGGCTCCAGAGAAGGGACACGGAGCCCCGGGGCTTGGTGCTCACAAACAGCTGCTCCTCAGGGAGCCTGGAGATCCCAGGATGGGCTGGAGGAAGCTCTCCCCACTTCCAGGAGCCTGGAAGACCCCATACTGGGCTGGAGGACATTCTCTCCACTTCCAGGAGCCTGGAGATCCCAGGATGGGCTGGTGGAAGCTCTCCCCACTTCCAGGAGCCTGGAGACCCCAGGATGGGCTGGAGGAAGCTCTCCCCACTTCCAGGAGCCTGGAGATCCCAGGATGGGCTGGAGGAAGCTCTCCCCACTTCCAGGAGCCTGGAGATCCCAGGATGGGCTGGAGGAAGCTCTCCCCACTTCCAGGGGCCTGGAGATCCCACCCTGCCCTAGGGGAAGCCCCCAAGCCCATTCCCCATCTTGTGGCTCCTGTTTCCTTTCCCTCCACGTGGCTGGAGCCACCCCAAAGCCTTCGGGAGCCGCCCCACGGCATTCCTGAGGGTAATTCCCTGTGGGATGAGCCTCAGGGATGCAGGCAGCAGGACTGGGGGTGAGCCCACCTCCCAGTACAAACCAGTTTCCTTCCTGCACAGACTGGCCACCATCTCCGGGGCGCCCTTGACGTAGGCGTGGGCCGAGGCCTCCGCCGGCAGCTTGACCACGACGCTCATCCTCTGGAGGGAGGAGGAGAACGGGAAACGCCGCAGGATCCCCACGGGGGCCCGGTGCCTCTGTGGAGAGCACGAGGGGTCAGGGCTGGGCAGGAGTTCCTCCAGGAGGCAGCAGGGTGGGGAGCTGTGCCACGGGGTTACCCTGTCCCGAGGCTGCTCCTCCTCCGGCGGAGGTTTCACCACAGCCAAGACCTTCATCTCGAACTGCTGGAGCGCTGGGAACTCCCCTTCCTCCTCTTCCTCCTCCATCATCTCCAGGCGCTGAAACCAACAGGACAAAACCCTGCCGAGCTCACCCAGGCGCAGAGAGCCCGGAACCACCAAGGTTCCCACCACCTCCCTCTCCGGCCCCACGGCTCCCGCCTCACCCAGCCGGTGGATTCCAACATTTTGATGTCCACGGGGTCCCCGACGAGCTGTCCCCGCAGCGGTGACACGGCGTGGCACGTGGCCAGGGCATAGAGCAGGGCGCCGGCGGGCAGGCAGCGGGGCTCGTGCACGATGGGCAGGAAGCGCCGCTGCTCCAGGGGCACCACGCCCCACACGTCCAGCCCCTCCTGGGTCAGCGTCCCCGTCTGCGGGCAGAGCGCGGTGGGTCCGCAGAGCCCCGGCGCCGGCGCCGCCGCGCCCGCCCGGCCCGGCTCACCTTGTCGAAGCACACCAGGCGGATCTTCCCGCACAGGTTGATCCGGGGGGGGCTGATGCAGAAGATTCCCTGTTTCTTCAGCCGGTTCTGGGCGTAGATGGTGCCCACGGTCATGGCGGCCGGCAGCGCCGGGGGTACGATGACCGTGACCAGGTCCAGGGCGCGGATGATGATTTGTCCCACGGGGACCTGGGACAAAGGAGGAGGAGGAGGAGGAGGAGGAGGAAGAACAAGGGTGGGCATCCCGGTCCCAATGGATCCCCGGGGGCTCTCCCGCCCCACCAGCCCTACCTGGTTCCTAACCAAGATGAGGATGCTGTACAAGGTGCCGATGAGAGCTGTGCCGGGGAGAACAGGCTCGGTGACAAAGCACAGCCCAGCAGGCAGCTGGAACAGAATTCCATTCCAAGGAATTTGGCTGCTCCACGATGCACCCCCGGGCCCAGACCTACCCAGGATGGCGAGGAACATCACGAACTTCACGGCATCCTTGTAGAACTTGAAGCTGACAGGTTTGGGGTAGAGGATGGAGCTGATGAGGTCCCCCTTGGCTGTGCAGAACCCTGCGGGACGGGCGGGAGGTCAGGGCGTGGCACTGCTCCCAAGGGCACGGATCCATCCCGGGATTATCCCCCACACCCTCACCTGTGCGGGTGACCACGGCCAGCACCTCCCCGCCCACGTAGGCCTTGGCCTGGATGACCTGCGTCCCGCAGAACAGCGTGTGCCGCCGGTGCTCCTCGGGGCAGTACGCGGCTCCGGCCGCCTGCCCGCCCGCCGGCAGCGGCGTCTTCATCACTGGCACGCTCTCCCCTGGCCAGGACATCGCGGGGGGATTGTCACCCCGGGGGGCCCAGGGGCCAGCCAGCCGGGGTGAATCCCGTGGGAATGCGATGCCTTAGGGTTTGACTTTCTATGTTTCTCAAATCCTGCGCTGCTTTAGTGCCTGACCCTAAACTGCACACAGTGTGCCAGCTGCTGTTCTCAACTTTGGGCACACAGAATCATCCCTCCCCGGGCCTGAAACTCAGGGACACCCGACAGCCTCAGGCCCCACAAAGTGAAAATAAAAAGTGAATCCTGGGGGGGAGCAAACTGGGGGTAAATGACTTCATTACCTGAAGCTGTAACTGGAGGATGAACCCCCGATACGGAAATGAACTAAATTTATAATTGTCTGAAAAGCTGGTGACCATGGTCCACCTCGGGTGCAGCCTCGGAGGTTTCTGACCACCCGAGGTCTATCTAGGGAAGGCCTTTAACAAACGCCCACCTTTGTTCTGCCAACCTCGGCCGGCCTCCGCCCTAGGCGGGCGCTCCAAGGCGGCAGCGCGCTGGGAAGGGCTCACCAGTCAGCAGGCTCTCGTTGACCATGCACTCGCCCGTCAGCAGCGCGGCGTCGCACGGCAGCACCGTCCCGGCCGCGGGCAGACGGATGCAGTCCCCGGGCACCAGCTCCGCCGAGCTGACCACCAGCTCCTCTGGAAAACAACCCTGCTCAGGGCCCGGGGAATGGGGTCAATCCACCTCCAGGCACTGGGAATCAATCCCCGTGGGATAAGGCGGCAAACAGGAAGGGGTTAATTCCCTGGAGGTGGGAAATTCCCAGAATTCCCAGCAGGAAGATGCCAGGCCAGGGAACAGCTGATCCAGAGCAGAATTCCCAGCAGGGAGATGCCAGGCCAGGGAACAGCTGATCCAGAGCAGAATTCCCAGCACAGCAAAGCCTGAGGAAGGCAGCCAGGCCTCACACAGGCGCCATCCCGAGATGTGGGGGTGGCACTAAGGCCTGTGGGTAGCCAGGATTTGGGCGGTGGGAAAAATGGAACCTCCGGAGGAAGCTCAGGGATTCCCAGCGCCGGGAAAAAGCAGGAGGAGAAGGGCTGGTAGGACAGGGCAGGGATTCCCGGAGGGATTATCCCTATAATCAATGGCTCTCTCTCCTTCCCTGAAATCTCATGCTACATTAAATCCACATTGGCTTTGGAATACGGTCCCGTTTGCACTCTCATTTGGGCAGAGACATCTTGTACTAATTGGATCCAAAAATTATTCCAGTGTCTCATAAGATTATTCCCATGCATCCCAACATTATTCCCACGGATAATAACATCGTTCCCATATATCATAACATTATTCCCACGTATCCCAACATCATTCCTGTCTTATAACATTATTCCCATCTATCATAACATTATTTCTATGTATCCTGACATTATTCCCATGTATCCCGACATTATTCCCACGTATCCCAATATTCTTGCCATGTATCACAGTATTATTCCCACCTATCCCAACATTATTCCCATGTGTCGCAACATCCCTCCCACGTATCACACCATCATTCCCACCCATCCCAACATTATTCTGACATCAGGAAACATCATTCCCCCGTAAAATAACACCATTCCCACGTGTCCCAACATTATTCCCACCTATCCCAACACTGGGTGCAGATCCGGTATCCCAAAGGACGTGTCATCCCAACAACCATCCCAAAACTCCTCCCTCTCACCTCCGCCGGGCCGCCGGACCCGGACCCCCACCGACATCTTGGCCATGTTCCGCAGCGTGGTGCTTTGCTGGGAGAGAGGGAGGGAACAGTCAAAATCCACCCCAAAAACGTGGGATTTGGGATTTGGAGGGTTTGGAGTGTTTGGGGGGCTTTGGAGGATCCTAAGAAGGGTCTTGAGGGCCGGAGGACAGTCAGAGCCGGGGGCGGCTGCGACCCCGCGGGAGCCGCCCCCACGCACCTTGCGCGTCTCGTGGAGGGACAGCCCCAGCGACAAGGTGGAGATGAGGAAGATGCAGGCGGCGTAGTAGTAATAGGCATCGCACACCCACAGCACCATGCTGAGCACTTGGAAGATGTAGAAGGGATTCAGCACCTGCAGCGAGGAGAAAACGCACGTTTGGGAGCAGCGAGGACTCCTGGGAGCTCCCTGGGCTGGGAGAACCTCCACCAGCCCAGGCTCCCGGGAGTGGAGAGAGCTTCAGCCAGCCCAGCACGGGATTTCCAGGCTCCTTGGGGCGGGAGAGCTTCCCTCAACCCAGCACGGGATTTCCAGGCTCCCTGGGGTGGGAGAGCTTCCCTCAACCCAGCACGGGATTTCCAGGCTCCCCGGGGTGGGAGAACTTCCCTCCACCCAGCGTGGGATTTCCAGGCTCCCTGGAAATGAGGAGAGCTTCCCCTGCCCACCGTGTGATTTCCAAGTGGGAGGAATTCCTCCAGGCTCCTTGGAGGAGGAAAAGCGTCCTCCAGCCCACTGTGAGCCCTCCAGGCTCCCGGATGCAGAAGAGAACCCAGCCCTTCCCTGGCGCTGGCCTCCCCCAAACCCTCCATCCCCCCAGGTTTCCCTATGGATGCTGCTCCCGAGGATGTCAGCTTCCCTCGGAACCCCCGGGGGCTGCTCCTGGGCCAGCCCAGAGGGTCAGGCACGGCTCTGCCTTCTCCCAAAATCCTCTCCTCCCTTCCCGAGGGCCGGGAAGCACTTCCAGAGAGGGACAGGGAGCAGGGGAGGGATCTGTCCGGGGAAAATCTGCTTGGGAAGCTCCGCCCGGAACCCACCTCCTCCACCAGCAGCCTGGCGTAGGACTTGACAGGCACCTCAATGAGGTTGGGGCCGTAGATCTTCCTCCTGCAGGGGGGGAAGGACACGGAGGGAATTTTATCCTTGCGAAAGGAGAGAGAAGGAATTTCATCCTTGGAAAAAGAGAGGGAAGGAATTTTAGCCTTGGGAAAGGAGAATTTTATCCTCGGGAAAAGAGAGGGATGGAATTTCATCTTTGGGCAAGAGGAGGGAAAGAATTTTATCCTCGGGAAAGGAAAGGGAAGGAAGGAATTTTAACCTCGGGAGACTAAAGGGAAGGAATTTCATCCTTGGGAAAAGAGGGAAGGAATTTTACCCCTGGGAGAAGAGGGAAGGAGTTTTATCCCTGGGAAAAGAGGGAAGGAGTTTTATCCTTGGGAAAAGAGGGAAGGAGTTTTATCCCTGGGAAAAGAGGGAAGGAGTTTTATCCCTGAGAAAAGAGGGAAGGAGTTTTATCCTTGGGAAAAGCCGCATTTCCAACCCAAGGGCCGCTCGTGCTGCCCAGACCTCCATGTGGAGCGGAGGAGCCCACGCCAGGAATTCCATCCCGCGCGGCACTTTGGGGTCTGAGCGCAAGGAAAGCCGCGGCTCCGGCATTTCCTGCTCCCTGGAAAAGCCCCGTCGGTGCCAGCCGCACCTGGTGCTGTGCTCCTGCCGGTCCAGCCCAGCCCGGCACAGGTGCAGCTCTGCGCAGGTCCAGCCCTCGTCCAGGACGCTGGGGGCGAAGGAAAACAGGGAAACCAAGTCCCAGGCAGCGGGAACAAAGAGCGTGGCCGAGTGCTGGGGACAAACGCACCCCCTGGGAAGGGAGAGCGCCCCGTGCCTTGGCCCCTCCACAGCCCGCGGCTGCCAAGGGAAGGCAACAAAAGGGGCACAGTGCGAGCGCCGGCAGCGCCCGGCTCTGCCAAACCGCCCGGGCCGGTTCCCGGGAGCGCCCCGAGGGCACCAGGGATGGCTCCAAAGGCTCGGGAGTGCTGAGGACGATGCCACGGGCCTGCAGCTTTTGTGTTTCTGGTGTATTTGTAACCCTGCAGCTCGTTAGTGTGTGACTCCAAACTCCAGGCGCAGTGTCAGCTGCTGCTCTCCCATTCTGGGCAGACACAGCAATTCCTCTCCGGGCCTGGGGACCGAGGACACCTCACTGCCCCAGGCCCCGAGAAATGGAAACAAAAGTGAGTGGGGGCAGCAAACTTGGGGTAAATGACTTCGTTACCTGAAGCTGCAATTAGAGGATTAACCACTGATATGGAAATGGACCAGACTTCCAAAAGTGTGACACCCGTGACCCGCGGTCCGTGTTTGGGTGCGGCCCCCGGGGGCTTCGTCTGCCCCAAATGCACCTGGGGGCCCCTCAGTAAACACAAGCGCTTTTTATTCCCTCAGTTCTGTCTGGCCTCTGTTTTTTGGGAGCCCCAAAAGGCATCAAGGGACCCGACCGGGGGCCAGGAGGATCCCGGGGGAGCTGAGGGAGTGCGAAACGCCGGGATCTGGGAATACCTGACCCTGCAGAAGGCCTGCCGCCGCTCCAGCCACACGTAGCGCATTCCCTGGAACAGGTAATACCTCAGGGTGTTCTTCTGCCGGACAGGGACGGGAAAAGGGGCCGTGAGTGGGGCGGCCAGGGACACGGAGAGGGGCTGGACGTGGGGAAGGTCCCTGGCGCCACCTCGTCCTTGTCGTGCAGCCGGGCGGTGTCGCGGCTCTCCCCCTCATCGGGCACCGCCACGGCCACGCTGCCGCCAACACTGCCGAGCTCCGGCTGTGCCCCGGGGGGCTGCTCCAGCCTGCGGGGGGACAGCGCTCAGCCCCGGCCTGCCCCATAGCCGGGGAAAGCCACGGCCTGCCCCATAGCCGGGGAACAGCCCCGGCCTGCCCCATAGCCGGGGAACAGCCCCGGCCTGCCCCATGGCCAGGGAACAGCCCCGGCCTGCCCCATAGCCGGGGAACAGCCCCGGCCTGCCCCATAGCCGGGGAACAGCCCCGGCCTGCCCCATAGCCAGGGAACAGCCCCGGCCTGCCCCATAGCCGGGGAACAGCCCCGGCCTGCCCCATAGCCGGGGAACAGCCCCGGCCTGCCCCACGGCCAGGGAACAGCCCCGGCCTGCCCCATGGCCAGGGAACAGCCCCGGCCTGCCCCATAGCCGGGGAACAGCCCCGGCCTGCCCCATAGCCGGGGAACAGCCCCGGCCTGCCCCATAGCCGGGGAACAGCCCCGGCCTGCCCCATAGCCAGGGAACAGCCCCGGCCTGCCCCATAGCCGGGGAACAGCCCCGGCCTGCCCCATAGCCGGGGAAAGCCACGGCCTGCCCCATAGCCAGGGAACAGCCCCGGCCTGCCCCATGGCCAGGGAACAGCCCCGGCCTGCCCCATAGCCAGGGAACAGCCCCGGCCTGCCCCATAGCCGGGGAAAGCCACGGCCTGCCCCATAGCCAGGGAACAGCCCCGGCCTGCCCCATGGCCAGGGAACAGCCCCGGCCTGCCCCATAGCCAGGGAACAGCCCCGGCCTGCCCCACGGCCAGGGAACAGCCCCCCCAGCCCCACGGGCAGGACAAAGCCGGGCCCAGCCCCACGGGCAGGACAAAGCCGGGCCCAGCCCCACGGCAGGACAAAGCCGGGCCCAGCCCCACGGGCAGGACAAAGCCGGGCCCAGCCCCACGGCAGGACAAAGCCGGGCCCAGCCCCACGGGCAGGACAAAGCCGGGCCCAGCCCCACGGCAGGACAAAGCCGGGCCCAGCCGTGCCGCCCCCCAGGCAGCAGAGGCGCCCCGACCCCGCAGGGACAGAGCCCCGACCCCGCAGGGACAGAGCCCGGCTCACCCGGCCTCGCCCAGCGGCTCCGTCAGCACCTTGGTGGTGAAGCGCTGCCCAAAGCGGTCCTGAAAGAGGCACGGGCTGCAGGGGGAACCGGGAGCGCCCCGTGGGCTCCCAGCTCCCCCCAGAGCCCCGGGGCATCCCTGGCCACCCAGCCCCGGGGTGCCTCAGGACGGGGACAATGAGCAGAAATGCCGGGGCGGATAGGTTGGGATGGAACGGGGGAACGTGGAGTTATTGTAGGAATAGCAATGATTCCTGGACTGGGACAATTCTAGGAATTATACTAATAGTGATAATGAATTCCTGTAAGAGTCTGGAGCTTGAGGAAAGGAGATGACAGACACAGGCAGGGGGACAAGGGGAGGGAACATTCCCAGGGTGCTGTTGGGAACCCGGGGCAGAGCCCAACCCCGGATCCACAAAATCCAACCCCAGATCCAGAGAATCCAATCCTGGATCCACAAAATCCAACCCTGGATCCACAGAATCCAACCCCAGACCCACAAAATCCAACCCCGGATCCACAAAATCCAATCCTGGATCCACAGAATCCAACCCCGGACCCACAAAATCCAACCCCGGATCCACAAAATCCAACCGTGGATCCACAGAATCCAACCCCAGGCCCACAAAATTCAACCCCAGACCCACAGAATCCAACCCCGGATCCACAAAATCCAACCCCGGATCCACAAAATCCAACCCGGGATCCACAAAATCCAACCCGGGATCCACAAAATCCAAACCTGGATCCACAAAATCCAACTCTGGATCTACAGAGCCCAACCCCAGACCCACAGGATCCAACCCCAGATCCACAGAGCCCAACCCTGGACCCCCAGAATCCCACCCCGGACCCCCAGAATCCAACCCCAGACCCCCAGAATCCCACCCCGGACCCCCAGAATCCCACCCTGGACCCCCAGAATCCCACCCTGGACCCCCAGAATCCCACCCCAGACCCCCAGAATCCCAACCCGGACTCCCAGAATCCCACCCCGGACCCCCAGAATCCCACCCCGAACCCCCAGAATCCCACCCCGGACCCCCAGAATCCCACCCTGGACCCCCAGAATCCCACCCTGGACCCCCAGAATCCCACCCCGGACTCCCAGAATCCCACCCCAGACTCCCAGAATCCCACCCTGGACCCCCAGAATCCCACCCCGGACCCCCAGAATCCCACCCCAGACCCCCAGAATCCCACCCCAGACCCCCAGAATCCCACCCCGGACCCCCAGAATCCCACCCCGGACCCCCAGAATGCCACCCCAGACCCCCAGAATCCCACTCCAGACCCCCAGAATCCCATCCTGGGCTGGGATCCCCGGCACTCACCGTGATGATGAGCCAGTCCGCCTGGCCCAGGGCGCAGGGTTTGCACTTGGCCTGCACCTCCAGGCTCGGCTTCCAGTGGAAGAGCAGCAGGAGCAGCCCGGCGCTCAGCACGGAGCCCACGTGGCACAGCAGCACCCGCCACGCCCTGCGCTGGTAGCCCGTGACCTCCTGGAGAGGGGATCACTGGGAATCAGTCACTGGGAATCACTGGGAATCAGTCACCTGCACCCCGCTGCTCAGCCGTAAAATCACCTAAAATCGATCCCCACCCATTAAACCCTGAACTCCCCAAATCCCGGCCTGACCGAACCCCAGGCGGGGAAACCCGAGGGGCTGGGAAAGCAGCACCCCGGGGGCCGTGGGCAGCCCCGGGATTCAGAGCCATCCCCGCGGAGAACCCGCCAGAGCGGACCTACCATGCGGGCCGGGTCCGTGTCCGGCTGCAGCGTGCCGTAGCCCGGGCGCCGGGCCCCCAGCAGCCGGCTGCTGTCTGCAAAGCCACCAAGAACACAGCCAGGGTCAGCAGAGGGGCCGGTTACCCCTGAGGACAGGCTCCCGGAGATGCCAGCCCCAGGAGGAGGAGGAGGAGGAGGAGGAGGAGGAGGAGGAGGCTCCCGGCCCATCCAGCCGGGATCGCTGCCCTGTCACCCTCCCGCGCACGTGACGGTCACGGGGACGACGCCGGAGCGGCCCCGGGATTTCTGGCGTTATCCCAGCGGCTCAGTGGGCACGGGAAGAGAGCAGGGCTGGGCCGGAGCCAGGCCAGCCCTCCCTGCTGCTTTTCCAGCTCGTTTGCTCCTTGTTTGCTCACTGGGTTTGCTCCTGGCGGCCAAAACATTGGCATTTCCCAGTGTTAACCGTGCTCCGGTTCCCGCCGGGCTCCGCTGCGCCCCAGAACCCTGACGCTGAACCTGCTCATTCCCTACATCCAGGATGGATCACGAGTCTCGGAACCTGCTCATTCCCTACATCCAGGATGGATCGCGAGTCATGGAACCTGCTCATTCCCTACATCCAGGATGGATCGCGAGTCACGGAACCTGCTCATTCCCTACATCCAGGATGGATCATGAGTCACGGAACCTGCTCATTCCCTACATCCAGGATGGATGACGAGTCACGGAACCTGCTCATTCCCTACATCCAGGATGGATCGCGAGTCACGGAACCTGCTCATTCCCTACATCCAGGATGGATCGCGAGTCACGGAACCTGCTCATTCCCTACATCCAGGATGGATGACGAGTCACGGAACCTGCTCATTCCCTACATCCAGGATGGATCACGAGTCACGGAACCTGCTCATTCCCTACATCCAGGATGGATCGCGAGTCACGGAACCTGCTCATTCCCTACATCCAGGATGGATCACGAGTCACGGAACCTGCTCATTCCCTACATCCAGGATGGATCGCGAGTCACGGAACCTGCTCATTCCCTACATCCAGGATGGATCGCGAGTCATGGAACCTGCTCATTCCCTGAACCCAGGATGGATCACGAGTCACGGAACCTGCTCATTCCCTGAACCCAGGATGGATCACGACATTCCCAAGGCTGGGTTCTCCGAGCAGAAGTGTGGGGTCAACACGTGGCACAACCACAGAGCCGGGAGCTGTTCCCACTCCTGGAACACGTGGATATTTCCAGCCCGGGCCGGGGCTGGGTTTCCAAGAGGGCACCGGGACCGGCTCAAGGATTTACACTGGAAAAACCGCCCCGGCTGGATTCCTGCTGCTCCCTGACCGACCCCAGAGCTCCTCTGCCGGGGATAAAAGCCATTCATTAAAACCATTCCCTGGTTTTGATGATCCCGGTGCTGCTCCGTGGGATAAGTCTGGAGGGCAGGAAGTGGGGGATGAGCCTGAGGGACGGCTCAGTAAAACAAAAGCTGTCCCAGGAGCCGAGAAAAGGAAGGGAGGGGTCAGCTGCCCCCAGTGCCAGCCCCAAATTCTCCAAAAGGCCGAATTCCAGCGGCAGGGACACCGGGAATGTTGCCCCTCCCCAGGGCAGGACAAAGGATGGGGCACGGGGGTCTCGCCCAAGGGCTTTTCCCGGGATCTGCAGGAGGAGGGAAAAGTACCCAAACAACCTGGAAACAGCAGAATTCCCTTCCCGGAGCCTCCGGGAGATGGGAAGCCCGGCCCGCCCCTCTACTTAACAGCTACCCCGGCTTTTCTTCATCCTGAAGCAACACACCAAGGAGGCTCTGCACAGCCCCGTCCCGGGGGATCCCAGCCCCATCCCCCTGGGATTCCTCCCCTCGCACTCCCATCCCGGCTGTTCCCAAAGCTCGGCAGGTGAGGAAAAGCCCCGGCACGGACTCACCCCGCCTCATCCTGCCCGGGAACGCGAGCGGGGCTGCTCCCGGTGGGAACGGGACCGGGAAGGATGGGATCGGTCACGCTGGGGTCGGTCGGGCTGGGATCAGTTGGGATGGGATCGGTCACGATGGGATCAGTCGGGCTGGGGTCGGTCGGGCTGGGATCAGTTGGGATGGGATCGGTCAGGATGGGATCGGTCGGGCTGGGATCGGTCGGGCTGGGATTGGTCGGGCTGGGATCAGTTGGGATGGGATCGGTCACGATGGGATCAGTCGGGCTGGGGTCGGTCGGGCTGGGATCAGTTGGGATGGGATCGGTCAGGATGGGATCAGTCGGGCTGGGATCGGTCGGGCTGGGATCAGTTGGGATGGGATCGGTCACGATGGGATCAGTCGGGCTGGGGTCGGTCGGGCTGGGATCAGTCGGGCTGGGATCAGTTGGGATGGGATCGGTCACGATGGGATCAGTCGGGCTGGGGTCGGTCGGGCCGGAACCGGCAGCGCCGCCATCCCCGGCCCCGCCGCACAGCCCCCGGAGCGGAGCGGCTGCGCTGCCGCCGCAGCCCCGGCACCGAGGCCACTCCCTGTCGGCAAACACGGCGCAGGGGCTCCTGGACGTCCCTTCTCCGCCTCCGGATCCCGGGAATTTCCCCGGAGCCTGCACAGAGCTCCGCTCTGCGCTTCCCTCTCTGCCGCTAAGGCGGGGATCAGGTGGAGGGTAACAGCCAGGAGAGGCTGGAATCTCGGACACACCGGCCCGGCTTGTGCGGGCAGGACGGGAGCCAAGATCCCGCACTGAAGATGGATTTGCACGGCCAAAACCCCACCTGGAATCCTCCGCAGCCGCCTGGCTCCGAGTCCAGGCCCGGCCCTGCCCTCTCTGGCGGAAATTTGGGAAGAGGCTGCTCTGGAGGCTCCCACACCCACTGCACATCCTGGCCGGGGGGATGAACCCTCGGACTCCGGAGCGCAGAGCTGGAGGCCGGGACGGGATCGGGATCCAACACCCGGCTGGGGATCAGCTGGGAAGGCCAGGTCCTTGTCCCAGGATTTGGATCCGAGTTGGAGCCTCCCCCAGCAGAGGTGCGCATGGAAAACAGATCCCAGAAACTTCTCCCACAGCCCCGGCCCTTCCCAAGCCCCTTTTGGGAAGGAAACAAACCCCAGGGGGCTTGGAGACCTCCCACTGCTCCTGTGATTCCTGCTGGATGGTCCCTGGGCAGCATCATCTGTCCATCCATCCATGGATCCTTCCATGGATCCATCCATGGATCCTTCCATGGACCCATCCCTCCATCCCTCCATCCATTCATCCATCCATCCATCCATCCCTCCCTCCATCCATCCATCCCTCCCTCCATCCATCCATCCCTCCATCCATCCATCCATCCCTCCATCCATCCATCCATCCCTCCATCCATCCATCCCTCCATCCATCCCTCCATCCATCCCTCCATCCATCCATCCATCCATCCATCCCTCCATCCATCCATCCATCCATCCATCCCTCCATCCATCCCTCCATCCATCCATCCATCCCTCCATCCATCCCTCCATCCATCCCTCCATCCATCCATCCATCCATCCCTCCATCCATCCATCCATCCCTCCATCCATCCCTCCATCCATCC
Source organism: Chamaea fasciata (assembly GCF_029207755.1). NCBI lineage: Eukaryota > Metazoa > Chordata > Aves > Passeriformes > Sylviidae > Chamaea > Chamaea fasciata. The sequence continues at coordinate 6,880,874 of NW_027094108.1, read as the reverse complement.
ATCCCTCCATCCATCCATCCATCCATCCCTCCATCCATCCATCCATCCCTCCATCCATCCCTCCATCCATCCATCCATCCATCCCTCCATCCATCCATCCATCCCTCCATCCATCCCTCCCTCCATCCATCCATCCATCCATCCATCCATCCATCCCTCCATCCATCCCTCCATCCATCCATCCATCCCTCCATCCATCCCTCCATCCATCCATCCCTCCATCCATCCATCCATCCATCCATCCATCCATCCATCCATCCATCCCTCCATCCATCCCTCCATCCATCCATCCATCCCTCCATCCATCCCTCCATCCCTCCATCCATCCATCCATCCATCCCTCCATCCATCCATCCCTCCATCCATCCATCCATCCCTCCATCCATCCCTCCATCCATCCATCCCTCCATCCATCCATCCATCCATCCATCCATCCATCCATCCCTCCATCCCTCCATCCATCCATCCCTCCATCCATCCATCCCTCCATCCATCCCTCCATCCATCCCTCCATCCACACGGCCGGAAGCTGCACAAAAGATCAGGAAGCTCCATCCATGGAAATTTCCGTTCCAGCCACTGAGGTCAGCGGGATGGGGTTGGCAAGGCCAAGCCAGGCCCTTGGAGACGGGAACATGGAAAATCAGGATAAGGCAAAAGCCAGGAAGGAGAGACAAGCCAGGGAAGTGTTTGGGTCACAGAGGGTGACACTGAATCCAGGAGGATCTTCCAGAGCCTTTGGCCTCCAGGATGGGAGATCCCGTGGCCGATCGCAGTGTTGGGGGAGATCCTGGTGCTTCTCCTGCCCTTCCCACGGATCCTGCAGGAACTGATCCCAGCCGGACGGGGACACGCTGCCCTTCCCAGGGATCCCACAGGAACCGATCCCAGCCGGGCAGGGACACGCTGCCCTTCCCATGGATCCCACAGGAACCGATCCCAGCCGGGTGGGGACACGCTGCCCTTCCCAGGGATCCCACAGGAACCGATCCCAGCCGGACGGGGACACGCTGCCCTTCCCACGGATCCCGCAGGAACCGATCCCAGCCGGACGGGGACACGCTGCCCTTCCCATGGATCCCACAGGAACCGATCCCAGCCGGACGGGGACACGCTGCCCTTCCCATGGATCCCACAGGAACCGATCCCAGCCGGACGGGGACACGCTGCCCTTCCCATGGATCCCACAGGAACCGATCCCAGCCGGACGGGGACACGCTGCCCTTCCCAGGGATCCCGCAGGAACCGATCCCAGCCGGACGGGGACACGCTGCCCTTCCCACGGATCCCGCAGGAACCGATCCCAGCCGGACGGGGACACGCTGCCCTTCCCACGGATCCCGCAGGAACCGATCCCAGCCGGATGGGGACACGCTGCCCTTCCCATGGATCCCACAGGAACCGATCCCAGCCGGACGGGGACACGCTGCCCTTCCCACGGATCCCACAGGAACCGATCCCAGCCGGACGGGGACACGCTGCCCTTCCCACGGATCCCACAGGAACCGATCCCAGCCGGGCAGGAACATGCTGCCCTTCCCAGGGATCCCACACAAAGCCATCCCGTGCCGCCGGAGCAAACTCTCTCCGGGGTGGTCCCAGAAAAACAGCCCCAGGCTGAAGGAAGACCGGCTGATCCAAGGTGGGGACGTGGAAAACCAGGCCTTGGACTCCCCAGTGCTGGGAAATCCACGCTCAGGCCTGGATCCCTTGAGACAGGCGAGGAATAAATTCCTGGGAATTCCCAGCTGCCCTGTCCGCCTGCAGCAGTTGTGCTTTGGGCTTTTGGGAGAGATGCTCTGTGAGGAGGGATCGCTTGCTGCGCCGTGCGCCGCTGACACCCGCCGAGATCCCGGCATTCCAACCCCTCTGGCACAGGGATCTGCCCTGGCCCTGACCTTCCGGCACCCAAATCCAGCCGCAAATCTGGAGGGAAGTGGCCGGCAGCTCGAGGAACATCCCGGCTCGGGAACGCCACGGTGTGAGCGGGAAAACACGGGGTTCACATCCCAATCCCACGTTTCCCCCAGTTCTGGGGAAATGAGGGCTCCGGCATTCCCGCTGGGAAGTGAGAAACCCGGGTGGGAACATCTCTGGCAACGCTTACGTTAAGGAGCTCAGGGAAAAAAGGAACTTTGAACCCCGAGCGCTGCTCAGCCGTGGATCGGGATCGGTGCTGGGGTTGGGACGGGCAAGGGGGATTTAAGGGGATCCAGGGGATCCGAGCAGGCTCACCGCAGGGACGGAGCCCCCGGATTGCCCCCGGATGTCCCCCCAGCCCCTCCTCGAGGAAACGTCGGCGCCGAGCGCGGCAAATCCAGCAGGAAAGGGGCACGGGTTGCTCGGCAGTGCCGCTCCCGCATTCCCGGGAATGGGAATCCCGGCCGGGAATCCTGCACGGACCCGGAACACCCGGGTGCCTTGTTCCCACCCAGCACCATGTTCCAACATTTATCCACGAAAAAAACCCCTGGCATCGCTCCAGGATGGGATCCGAGAGGCGACGGGTCCTTCCCGACCCCAAATTCCCGCTGTTGTCCGTGATCCCGAGAGGAGAGGGACGGGAGCATTCCCAAATTCTGGGTGGGATCCACCCATGGGAAGCAGCTCTGGGAGGGCCAAGGGGATCTGGCTGTGGGGTTTGGAGGTTTGGGGGCTTTGGAGAGTTTGGGGTTTGGGGGTTTGGGGGATTTGGGGTTTGGAGGGTTTGGGGAGCTTGGGATTTTGGAACACCCCAAAGCCCTCCCCAGGATTCCTTTCCCCTCGGATGCGTGGCTGCATTCCCAGGAATTCCCAAGGCATGCGGAGCCAGGAGGTCCCACCCAGAGCCCAGGGATGGGAGAGGGGCCGGGAAATGGGGAAAAAAAAAAAAGTGGGATAAAAATGGGAAATAAAGCCAAATAAAAAAGGGGAAATAAAGTGAAATAAAAAGGGAAGTGGAGCAAAACAAAAAGGGAAGTGCAGTCAAATAAAGTGAAATAAAAGAGAAACGGAACAAAATAAAAGCGAAATAAAAGAGAAATGGAACAAAAAATCTGAAATAAAGCCAAAAAACAAAAAAGGCAAAATGAATTAGAGAAAAAAATGAAAAGAGAAAAATCAAAAGGAAAGTAATAAAGAGAAATGAAGTGAAAAAACTGACGATACAAAAAAAAAGCAAAATAAAGCACAATCAAAAAACGTAAAAACGAAGCTGGAAGACAAAGCTACAGCAAAATAACGATGCCAACTGTAAAATAAAAAAGTGGAAGTAAAAGACCAAGCCACAAAAGAAAACAAAATAAGGAAACTTAAAAGCAAAATAAATTGAAATTGGGTCAAGTATAGCCGAATGATAAAGAGAATTAAAGCAAAGTAAAAAAGCAAAATAAAAAGGCAAGGTTAAAAAAAGGCAACAGAATAAAGCAGAATTTAAAAGAATCAAGAAAGCACAATAAGGCAAATTAAAAGAGCAAAATTTTAGAAGAAAGGCAAAATGGTAAAGCGAAATAAATGGGAATACAAGGGAATGAGTAGGAATAGATGGGAATAGATGGGAATACATGGGAATAAATGGGAATAGATGGGAATAGACGGCACGGGAGCCGCACGGCTCCCGCCCCCCCCGGGCTGGGCTGGAGCGGCCCCGGCGCCCGCGGCGGCGCTTTGGGGGCCGGGGGCTCCGGGCCCGCGGGGAGTTCCGCCCCGGATCCCGACCCCTGATCCCGGATCCCGATCCCGATCCCGATCCCGATCCCGATCCCGGCGCCGGGCCCTGACCTGAGCTCATGGCGCGACCCCGCGGCCCCGCGCGCCGGCGGAAAGGGCGGGCCCGGAACGGCGGGGGATGCCGGGAAATGGAGTCCGCGCCCCCAAACCCGGCTTGGGACACCCCGGGGGATGCCGGGAATTGGAGTCCGCGCCCCCAAACCCGGCTGGGACACCCCGGGGGATGCCGGGAAATGGAGTCCGCGCCCCCAAACCCGGCTGGGACACCCCGGGGGATGCCGGGAAATGGAGTCCGCGCCCCCAAACCCGGCTGGGACACCCCGGGGGATGCCGGGAATTGGAGTCCGCGCCCCCAAACCCGGCTTGGGACACCCCGGGGGATGCCGGGAAATGGAGTCCGCGCCCCCAAACCCGGCTGGGACACCCCGGGGGATGCCGGGAATTGGAGTCCGCGCCCCCAAACCCGGCTGGGACACCCCGGGGGATGCCGGGAAATGGAGTCCGCACCCCCAAACCCGGCTGGGACACCCCGGGGGATGCCGGGAAATGGAGTCCGCACCCCCAAACCCGGCTGGGACACCCCGGGGGATGCCGGGAAATGGAGTCCGCACCCCCAAACCCAGCTGGGACACCCCGGGGGATGCCGGGAAATGGAGTCCGCGCCCCCAAACCCGGCTGGGACACCCCGGGGGATGCCGGGAAATGGAGTCCGCACCCCCAAACCCGGCTTGGGACACCCCGGGGGATGCCGGGAAATGGAGTCCGCGCCCCCAAACCCGGCTGGGACACCCCGGGGGATGCCGGGAAATGGAGTCCGCGCCCCCAAACCCGGCTTGGGACACCCCGGGGGATGCCGGGAAATGGAGTCCGCGCCCCCAAACCCGGCTGGGACACCCCGGGGGATGCCGGGAAATGGAGTCCGCGCCCCCAAACCCGGCTTGGGACACCCCGGGGGATGCCGGGAAATGGAGTCCGCGCCCCCAAACCCGGCTGGGACACCCCGGGGGATGCCGGGAATTGGAGTCCGCACCCCCAAACCGGAATTTCTGCGAGGTTTGAATTATTCAGGCCAAGAATCATGAATTCATCAGCAAAGCTGAAGCGGTTCCTTTCTCTCAGCCCCAGGAGCTGCTCCAAACATCCCAAACTGGAGAAAGCTGGAGGTAAAAATATCACGAAAAAGAGGAAGATTCACCCCTAAAAAATTCCATTTTCTTAGGACTGGGAATAAAAGTCAGGAATGTAAACCAGAGCCCCATAGGGGTGGGAAGAGAACACCTCACCCCTGGTGGAATTGGGACATCAAGGTAAAAACATGAGAGAGAAGAAGAATCACCCCTAGAAAATCCCATTTTTCTGAGGATTTGGAGCGAAAATCAGGAACACCAGTGAGGATCCCACGGGGTGGGACAGGACACCTCGTACCTGGTGGATCTGGCCCCGGGGTTTTGCCCCATCCTGCACTCCGGGAGCTCCAAATCCCGTTTGGGGATTTGGTATCCCAAAAAAAGCTTCTCCACCATTCCCTGTTCCCAGGCAATCCCAGGATTTCCAGAGCCTCCCAGCTCCTCCCAGCCCCCAGAGGTTTGGGATGGTAAAACATTCCAGGAAGGGAATTAATGACTAATAAATGATTAATAAAGGATGGAGCCCGAGCTGTTCTTTACAGCCTTTATTGCAGGTACACAGGTAACCCCGGCACAGGTGTGAAGGTCACTCCAGGGTCACTCCAGGGTCACTCCAGGGTCACTCAGCCCTCACGCAGCCGCTGCCTTCTGCTTGTAGGTGGCCATCATCTTCTTGATCTCGGCGATGGCTTTGCCGGGGTTCAGCCCCTGCGGGAGGGGCCGGTCAGCGCCTCCGGGGGCCGCAGCACCTCCCCTCCCTCCCTCCTCCCTCCTTCCTCCTCATCCCAGCCGTAGTGAACTCCCAAACCTGCTGCTCTTCCACCCTTTTCCCCCTAAAACCGGGAATTCAGCTGATATTCCCCTTCCTTTCAAAGCCTGGGAGGTCACAGGATGGATTACAACCGTAATGAACTCCCAAATCTGTTGCTATTCCACCAGGTTTTTTCCCCCAAAGACAGAATTCAGCCGAGTCTGTCCTTTTTAAAAGCTGGGAGGCCACAGGACGGATCCAGGCAGGAGTAAACTCACAATTGTGCTGCTACTTCACCTCTTTTCCCCTAAAACCCGGAACTGAGCTGATACTGTGCTTCCTTTAAAAGCTGGGGGGAGGTCACAGGGCAATCCAAGTGACAGTGAACTCCCAAATCTGCTGGTACCCCGCTTTTTTATCCCCACTGGAGCTGGGATTCAGCTGATATTGTCCTTCCTTTCTGTGCAGGACAGATTTAAGTCACAGCAAACGCACAAATGTGTTGCTGCTCATGAAAATACTTGTTAAGGAGCTGCTCAACACCTCTTTTTCCCTAAAAACCCGAGTCCAGCCTGGCATGAATCCTCCTTCCCAGCCCAGGGAGGCTCAGGACACCTGGGGGAGCCCCGACTCCAGCCAGGCTGGGAATTCCAGAGGGTCTGAGTGCAGCTCTGCCCCATTCCAGCCTCAGTTTCCCCGGGAAGAGCGGCCCAGCCCGGAGCAGGACGCGGAGCTGGAGCTCCCCTCCCGCCCCTGGAGCCAAACTCTCCCTTGGGAGCCGGCCTTTGATCGGGATCAAAGGGAGATAAAGGGCGGAATTCCAGGTTTTTATGGGTGTTTGGATTTCCAGAGGCAGCCTGACCCCAGGGAGGTGGGATAACAAAGGCTGTGGGCTGAGTCCTGCCAGGGGGCAGCTGCTCACTCCAATCCCAATGCTGCCCCAGCTCCCAGGAGCCAGGCTGGGGAGAGGCACAGCCACATCTGGGAAGTTCCCTCAGTTCTCCCCAGGAACGACTCGGAAGTTCCCTGGAGCACTCCTGGCAGGGCCCTGCTCCCACATCCTGCGGTCACAGGGATCCCCAGGGCCACGGCTGAGGAGGAAAAGCTGAGCCCAACAGCAGCTCTGCTGCGAGCTCCGGGTGTCCCCAGGCTCAGCAGAACGGGGAAGATTGGGGAAAACTGGGACCTAAAGGGGTCTTTTCCTATGGAAACCACCAGGAATTCCAGAAAGACATGGAAAAGGGATGGGGAGACCTCGCTGTGACCCTACTGCAGCTCAAGGGGGCCTGTGAAAAGGACGGATGGGGACAGGCAGTGACAGGGTAAGGGGACACGGTTTGAACTGACAGAGGGGAGGTCTGGGTGGGATAAATCCCTCCCTGAGCATGGGAAAGACCTGGAATGGAATTCCCAGAGCAGCTGTGGCTGCTCCAGCCCTGGAGGTGCCCAAGGCCAGGCTGGAGCACTCTGGGATACTGGGAGGTGTCCCTGCCCATGGAATCAGGTGACCTTTGAGGTCCCTTCCAATGCAAATCATTCCAGGATTCCACGTGCTGGTTTAGGTGGGATACTGGGACAAATCCCTCTCTGTGAGGGTGGAGAAGCCCTGGAATGGATTTCCAAAAGAGGCTGTGGCTGCCCCTGGATCCCTGGCAGTGCCCAGGCCTGGCTGGAGCAGCCCGGCTCAGTGCCACGTGTTGGTGCCATGGCAGGGGTGTCACTGCCACCCTGACCCGTGGACCCTCCACGCCAGGCTGTGGCAGTGCCAGCGCGACCCACGGCGCCCTCCCCGCCACCCGCCGCGCCCGGGGCCGTACCTTGGGGCAGGTGCGGGTGCAGTTCATGATGGTGTGGCAGCGGTAGAGCGAGAAGGGGTCCTGCAGCTGCGCCAGCCGCTCCTCGGTGAAGTCATCGCGCGAGTCGATCATCCAGCGGTACGCCTGGCCACGGCCGGGGACACAAACACCGCTGCCACCAGCCGCAGACCCCGGGCCCACCGCAAGGCCGGGCCAGGCCGGGTGACACCGATCCCTCGGGGTTTCAGCTTTTGTATTTCTCAAATCCTGCGCTGCTTTAGTGCCTGACCCTAAACTGCACACAGTGTGCCAGCTGCTGTTCTCAACTTTGGGCACACAAAATCATCCCTCCCCGGGCCTGAAACTCAGGGACACCCGACAGCCTCAGGCCCCACAAAGTGAAAATAAAAAGTGAATCCTGGGGGGGAGCAAACTGGGGGTAAATGACTTCATTACCTGAGGCTGTAACTGGAGGATGAACCCCCGATACGGAAATGAACTAAATTTATAATTGTCTGAAAAGCTGGTGACCATGGTCCACCTCGGGTGCAGCCTCGGAGGTTTCTGACCGCCCGAGGTCTATCTCTGGAAGGCCTTTAACAAACGCCCGCTTTGGTTCTGCCAACCTCGGCCGGCCTCCGCCCTAGGCGGGCGCTCCAAGGCATCAACACCGGCCAGGTGACACCGGCCAGGTGACAAAGGCTCCGTCCTCACCTGCATGAGCACGGCAGGGCCCAGGTACTTGTCCCCGTTCCACCAGTAGCTGGGACAGCTGGTGCTGCAGCAGGCACACAGGATGCACTCGTAGAGCCCGTCCTGTGAGGGGAGGGGACACGGCAGGCTGTCACCGCAGGGCTGGTGACACAGGGGGTCCCCCCTGTCCCCACCGAGCAGCTCCGAGCCCCCCAGGTGAGGCAGAGCTGCTGTGGGGCAGCCGTTCCTGAGGGGAACAATCTCAACCCTCCCAGACCAGGGCCAGGACCCCACGGTCCTGGTGGCCCCCACGGTCCTGGTGGCCCCCACGGTCCTGGTGGCCCCCATGGTCCTGGTGGCCCCCACGGTCCTGGTGGCCCCCACGGTCCTGGTGGCCCCCATGGTCCCGGTGGCCCCCATGGTCCTGGTGGCCCCCATGGTCCTGGTGGCCCCCACGGTCCTGGTGGCCCCCATGGTCCTGGTGGCCCCCACGGTCCTGGTGGCCCCCACGGCCCTGGTGGCCCCCACGGCCCTGGTGGCCCCCATGGTCCTGGTGACCCCCATGGTCCTGGTGGCCCCCACGGTCCTGGTGGCCCCCATGGTCCTGGTGGCCCCCACGGTCCTGGTGACCCCCATGGTCCCGGTGGCCCCCATGGTCCTGGTGGCCCCCATGGTCCTGGTGGCCCCCATGGTCCTGGTGGCCCCCATGGTCCCGGTGGCCCCCATGGTCCTGGTGGCCCCCTTCCAGCTCAGGGTATTATTCCACAGTTCCAGCACCCACACAGTGAACCAGGACCTGGGACAGCTGGGGAAGGGCACAGCCTGGAGAGGAAGGGGAAGCTGCTGGGTTCTCCTGCCCCCCTGCCTCCTCCCCAGCCCGTCCCCGCCAGGACAGGCACGGATTTGTCCCCAGTTAACAACCCCAGGGCTGCTCAGCAGGGAAGGGGGAGGGGGCTCATTCCTGCTGGGATAAGGAGCCGATTCCTCATCCCAGGCAGGAAACTGAGGAGCTCAGGGGTCCCCTGAGCCTCCTTGTGGCCCATCAACTTCCCCCAGGCACAGAGCCCAACCTGGCTTAATTCACATTCCTCCAAGTTGTTTTGGAATCAAAACTTGACTTCAGGAAGATTCCTAGCGACAGAATTCCAGGCAGCTCCAAACAAGCCTTTGGGAAGAGCTGCCAGCACCAAGGGAAGAGTTCCCTCTCCCCACTCCAAACCCGATTTCTAACCGCATCACTCCAAACTATGGAGGATTTAAAGGAATTTTTCAGCCAAATCCAAGTTTGTCCTGCACACGGGCTGATCCCAAAGGGAGAGGAATTCCAGCAAAGGGATCAAGAGCCGGTTTTCCGGGTGTGGTTTTTGGGTTTCCCTGTTCCCACCTGGCTGAGGAAGGGGCTCCAGTGCTCACACAGGGCAATGGTGCAGGAGAACAAACGGCTGCCTCTGGATAGAGATCCCTGCAGCCTGTCCAGCCCTGGGGCTGCTCAGCTCTCACACCCGGGGCTATTATGGGATGTCAGCTTGGCTGCGGACACCAAGGGGACACTTCCAGTGTTTCCCCGAATCCCCTTTGCTCAGCCTCCCTTCCTGCTGCTCACATTCACCTCTCCCTCAGCACCATGGAGATTTGGTGCCTCCACAGCGGAGCAGGGACAGGCTGAGCTTGGGATCATGGAATGATGGATACATCCCGGCAGCTCAGAGGAAAAACCCCTCCTGATCTGCTGCTAATCCCTGCGGCAGCCATGGAAATCCACCCCAAAACCTGGCCCTGCTATCAGCCTTCTAAAGAGCTGTTCCTCATCCACCCTCAAAACAAAATCCCCTCACAATCCCTCCTGCTCAAGACACACCCCCCAAATCTTGCACTTTGGCTTTTCCCAGGAGCTTTCCAGGCTGCAAAACCCCAGTGAGCTGGGAGCACAGCACAGCCAGGCCCCTCCCCACTGGGAGACTGCAGCTGGAACCCGCAGAGCGCTCCCACCAGCAGGAATTTCACAGGGGGCAATGGGATTGGAGCCCCCCTGGCTAGCCCAGGTCCCAGCCCTGAGCCAGCGGCCTTGGGGCCGTGTCCCATATTTGGGGATTGTGTCCCACATTCTGGGATCGGGATCGCAGTGGGAGTGGGAATGGGAATGGGAAGGTGCGGAGCGCTCAGGTTTGAGCCCGGGCTGCCCTGGGAGGGGTGTCACCACGGGAAATGACAGTGACCAGTTTCTGGCGGTCCTCTATGGACTGCAGGTACTGCTCCTTGCCCTCCTTGGACTCGTCCTTCTTCTTCAGGTAGGGCTGGATGGATTTGTACTGGGCGTAGAAGTTGCTCAGGTCCTGGGGCAGGAAAACACGGGATCCAGTTATGGGGCTAAGGAGATTCAGGGAATGTCCCCTCCCCACCCCTGCTGCCCAAGCTGTGGGGCCCTGACCCTTCCCTACAGGCCCAGCCCCAGGGGCAGAGCCTCTTCCCAATATCCCGCCTAAATCCCCTCCTGGCACAGTTTCACTCCAAATTTCCACCTCAAAACCCGAGCAGGAGGTGGCATTCCCTCCCCAAACCTGCCACATTCCAGGCCAGGACACATTTGTCACTGGGACCCACCCAAGGGACACGTGAGCCCTGACCTTGGTGGCACCTGCCACGCCCCGGTCCCCACCCCTGGGTGTCCCCTGGGTGCTGCCAGGGGCTGCACTCACCGGAACCAGGTCCTTCACCACGTACATGTGGGGCAGGGGGTAGATTTTGGTGACTTTGTTGAGGTCACTGTCGATTTTTTTGATGCAGGCCAGGGTGTTGCCCCCGGCGATGTTCATGGCGCAGGAGCCGCAGATCCCTGAGGGGGAAAAGCAGAGCAAAGTGTGGGATTCCCCCTTCAGGCCCCAAAAACGGCCCTGGGCTGTCCTGGGGAAACTCTACTCTACTCTTCCCAATCCACCAGGGTGCTCACTCATCCCAGGAAACCTCCTGGAAAGGCTCTTCCCAACCCTCTGGAGGCCTCACCCATCCCAAAAAATCCCTCCTTGTTCTATCAGTGTCCTCACCTGTCCCGGAAAACCTTTTCCCAACCTGCCAGGGTGCCAAAAAACCCCCTCCCACTCCACCGGGGCCTTCCCCCATCCCCCAAAACCCCAAACGAGAAAACCACCAGAATTCGCCACCAGGGCCAAACGTTTTTGAACTTCAGCAAGGATCAACCACGGGAGCTGCTTCCATCACCACCGAAACACGCTGTCCACGGGGAAGCTCCTTCCCCAGCAGAAAATGAGGTGGCCTGGGCACCTCATCGGCTTTTGGGTGATTTGGGGAGGGGAGGACATCCAGGTCTGCTCCTGGCTTTGGAGCACGAGGTGGCAGCCAAGAGAGGCATCAAATAAATAACAGAAATAAAAATATACAACAAAAGCTGAGATTGAAACGTGGGAAACTGCTGCAGCTTCCTCAGCCAGGGAATCCCACGTCTGGCAGGGATGGAAGGGACCTCTGGGAATCAGCCAGTCCAACCCTGCAGCGGGTGACACTGGAATGTGTCCAGGGGGGTTTGGGACTCTCCAGAGAGGGAGAGCTGGGACCTCCCTGGGTACTGTCCAGTCTTTTTGGCCCCTAAAAATCCCACTTCAGCCTGGTTTTGTGCTTCCTTTCTGTGCTGGAAGGCCACAGGACGGATCCAAGCTGTAGCAAACCCACAAATAGGTTGCTCCTCACAGAAACAGTTGTCAGAGGAGGTGCTCAGAACCCCCTTTTCCCCTAAAACCTGGAATCCAGGCTGATACTGTTCTTCCTTCCAAACCCTCGGAGGTGACAGGATGGATCCAAGTGACAGCAAACTCACAAAACCCTCACAAACCTCACTCTACCCTTCTTCCTTCTAAAAGCTGGAGCTGCAGTTCCACTCCAGGGAAAGAACTTTTTCCAAATGTTCAGCTGGAATGTTGGTGTTTTAATTTGTGGCAGCCGCTCCTTGTCCTGTCTCTGGGCACCACTGGGAAGAGTCTTGGGACCATCCCCTGCCATCTGCTGGAAATATCTGTGAGGATTGGCAGGATGCCCCCTCACCTCTGGAATGAACAGGCCCAGCTCCCACAGCCTCTCCTCACTAAAGGGGAATTAAACCACCCAAATCATCCCCAAAATTCAGGAAGATAACCCCGTTTCCTCCAGGCAGGAGCTCGTCCCCTCGTGCCCCTTCCCGGGGCGCCAACTGCCCTCCCAAAGGTGAGAGGAGGGACAGCAGGGGCACAAAAATAGCCCGACAAAGGGGTGAAATGCCACCTCTGCCAGTGTCCCAGCCCCCTGGCACAGCCACGAGGTTATTCCTCCCACTGCAGAAAGGCTCCCAAGTATTTTCCAGGCAGCCGGGGAGGGCAGCCGGGCTGCAGAGCCGGGAGCACGCGCCTGCAGCAGGAATGCGGCATCGGGGGGTGCCACACAAGGGGCAGGACGGAACCAGCCCGGCCTGAAAACCCGTCTTGTCCAGGGAAGATATTCAGGGCAATGAATTCCAGCTCAGGAAGAGATCTGGCTGTCTGGGAGCCCCACTCTGGGTGGAATTCCTGCCCTGCTGCGCAGATTCCAGAGGAAACGGTGCCTCGGGAGTGCTGCTTTCCATTCCCATCCCAGACAGAACAGCTCCGGGCACCACCTGCCCCGAGACTGCCCCTGCCTGCAGACCCACCTCGTTAATCCACAGTCACTCCAGCCAGGAATGCAATCCCACAGCTCAGCAGCCCAGCACAACCCTAATCCAGAGTCATTCCAGCCAGGAATGCAATCCCACAGCTCAGCAGCCCAGCATGACCCGTGACTCAGGAGTTTTTCCCAGGGGAAGTCTGAGTGCAGACCCAGACCAGATCTGGGAGCGGCCACAACCCCAAACCACCGGTGTGCCCTTTTCCTCAATGCAGCCCTGCCCTTGGCCAAAGGGCCAAGGAGAAGATTCCTGGAGCTGTTCCTCGAAGTCCCGAGTGCTCTCCCAGTTCCAGCCAGTCTGATTTCCAGAGCAGGATTGGCACAGCCCCTGCTGCTCGCTCCCATTGCACCCTTGCCCTCCTGGAATCTCTCCCTGGCTTTCCCCACGCACTGGGAGGCAGCAGATGAGCCAGACTGGGAGAGAAACTGGAACAACTGGGAGCTGTGGAAGGAGTTACTGGCGCTGGCAGCTCAGAAGTGTGTCATTACACCCCGTGAGCTCTGCTCCCCGGCTCCCTCGGGTGTTTTATCCCCACGGGGGGGAGGGGAGGGGGCTCTGAGCTCTCTGGGGGTCTCACAACCAGCACACGCAGCATCCCAGGCGGGAATGTCCCGTCCTTACCCTCCCTGCAGGACCTGCGGAAGGTCAGCGTGGAGTCCATCTCGTTCTTGATCTTGATCAGGGCATCGAGCACCATGGGCCCACACCTGCGGCACAGATCCCAAGTCACCGACCCTGCCGAGGCCCACACTCAGGCTCTGAGCTCTGCACACACCCTCAGCAGCACCAGAGGGGTTTCCACCAGCTCCCATTCATTCCGTGTCCAGCCCAGGGAGCCAGCGGGGATCTGGGATCAGCCTCTCTTGTGCTGGCCACGGCGGGTTCAGCCAGCTCCAACCGCAGTGACCTGCGCTGGCCCCTGGCCCCGCCGGGGTCAGGCTGTGACAGCCCTGCCTGTCCCCGTGACTCAGCAGGGACACGGGACAAACACTCCAGGACAATTTCCGTCGTTTTACACCCAGGGCACCACCCAGGGATGATTCACTGGGGCAAAGCCACCCCAAAACCGGAGCTGTCACTCCTGTGGGTTTTGAGTAGGGGCTGGGTGGGAGTGGGAGCTCCAGGGAAGGGTTTGGGGTGGATTCCTCTGGAGGAGCTCAGGGAAGGGTTTGGGGTGGATTCCTCTGGAGGAGATCAGGGAAGGGTTTGGGCTGGATTCCTCTGGAGGAGCTCAGGGAAGGGTTTGGGGTGGATTCCTTTGGAGGAGCTCAGGGAAGGGTTTGGGGTGGATTCCTCTGGAGGAGCTCAGGGAAGGGTTTGGGGTGGATTCCTCTGGAGGAGATCAGGGAAGGGTTTGGGCTGGATTCCTCTGGAGGAGATCAGGGAAGGGTTTGGGGTGGATTCCTCTGGAGGAGCTCAGAGAAGGGTTTGGGGTGGGTTCCTTTGGAGGAAATCAGGGAAGGGTTTGGGCTGGATTCCTCTGGAGGAGATCAGGGAAGGGTTTGGGCTGGATTCCTCTGGAGGAGATCAGGGAAGGGTTTGGGCTGGATTCCTCTGGAGGAGATCAGGGAAGGGTTTGGGGTGGATTCCTCTGGAGGAGCTCAGAGAAGGGTTTGGGGTGGGTTCCTTTGGAGGAAATCAGGGAAGGGTTTGGGGTGGATTCCTCTGGAGGAGCTCAGAGAAGGGTTTGGGGTGGGTTCCTTTGGAGGAAATCAGGGAAGGGTTTGGGCTGGATTCCTCTGGAGGAGATCAGGGAAGGGTTTGGGCTGGATTCCTCTGGAGGAGCTCAGGGAAGGGTTTGGGGTGGGTTCCTCTGGAGGAGATCAGGGAAGGGTTTGGGCTGGATTCCTCTGGAGGAGATCAGGGAAGGGTTTGGGGTGGGTTCCTCTGGAGGAGCTCAGAGAAGGGTTTGGGGTGGGTTCCTCTGGAGGAGATCAGGGAAGGGTTTGGGGTGGATTCCTCTGGAGGAGCTCAGGGAAGGGTTTGGGGTGGGTTCCTCTGGAGGAGCTCAGGGAAGGGTTTGGGCTGGATTCCTCTGGAGGAGCTCAGGGAAGGGTTTGGGGTAGGTTCCTCTGGAGGAGATCAGGGAAGGGTTTGGGGTGGATTCCTCTGGAGGAGCTCAGGGAAGGGTTTGGGCTGGATTCCTCTGGAGGAGCTCAGGGAAATCCAGGCACAGCATTCACGGGATGGTTTCTGAGCCCCTTCCCAGGATCTCAGGGAAGCTGGAGCTATTTTGGGATACCACAGTCAGGTGTGGATAAACCATGGGAAGAGCAGATAAAGCTCCCACCTTCTCTCCCCGAGAATCGTGAGCTGCACATGGAATTCCCCTCTGGAATACACAATCCCGGAACGCAGAGTTGGAGGGACCTTCCTATCCCATCCCCAGGGGCAGGGACACCTTCCTCTATCCCAGGTGGCTCCAAGCCCCATCCAGCCTGGCCTAGGACACTTCCAGGGATGTGGCAGCCACAGCTTCTCTGGGAATTCTGTGCCAGCCTCATAGGGAAGAATTCCACCGCACAATGTCCCATCTAAACCTGTCCCTGGGGAGAATTTCTTCCCAGTGTCCTACCCAAGCCTCTCCTCTTTGAGCTCAAACCCCGTCCCCTGCCACTGTTCCTGACACCTGCCAGGCCAGCACCTGGCCATGGGAAAAGCTGCTCTCCCTCTTCTTTAGCAGCCCCCAAACTTCCCACATGAACCAAGTTTATGAAAGCCACCAGCAGGGACACGGACAGCCCCCCAAATGTCACAGCACTGTCACCTTTCCCTGCTGGGACAGTAGCACTGTCAGAGGTCAGACAGGGCAAAGCAGCCCCACAGGAGCTGGGGAAAACCGGCTTTAACCCGGGATAACACCCACGGTGGCCGTGCCCACAACAAGCTGCTCTGCGCCAGAGGTGAGCAGCCTCTGCCCGCATTCCCTGGAGCTGGGATTGCTCCCCAGCCCCATTCCCAAGGGATACCCACTTGTTCAGGTCCACCTCATAGGTCTGCATGCGGGGTTTGTCCCCGGGCTTGTCGGGGTCCCATCTGTAGATGGCGAATTTCTTCAGCCGCGGCGTCGGCGCTGCTGCTGTCTGCACCTCCCGGAGCACCTGGATCCGGGGAAAAACAGGCTCAGATCCCACCCTGGATCCAGGGAAAAACAGGCTCAGATCCTGGGAAAAACAGGCTCAGATCCCACCCTGGATCCAGGGAAAAACAGCCTCAGAACCCGGGAAAAACAGGCTCAGATCCCACCCTGGATCTGAGGAAAAACAGGCTCAGATCCCACCATGGATCCGGGGAAAAACAGGCTCAGATCCCACCCTGGATGTGAGGAAAACCAAGCTCAGATCCCATCGGGAGGATCCAGAGCGGTGGGCACGCGTGCACACATTAAGAACCACATGAAGCGCACACACACGTATCTGCAGACACACACACCCCCTAACCACACCCACAGGTACACAGGACGCTCAGATCTGGCGATGCGCGCGTACGCCCGTGCGCACTGCACGCTCTGTGTATTCCTGTTATTAGCATACTGTATGCAGTCACCCGTTACACATCGCATTACATGTAACACATTGTATGCCCTATATTCTTATATACAAAAACGGGTATATAGATATACGTGCACAAAGAGGTATACGTGTGTATCCGTAAGTGTCCATTGCTTACTGTGTGATGCATTTATTAATTATATCTTTATAAATTACATGCGTGTGTTTATAAATTATATGTATTTGTATATTACACTGTCTTTATAAGTGTATAATTACATGTTTATATATTTATAAATAAATAATATATTTATTTGTATATTGTCTCTAAAAGTATACTCCATGTGTCTATACATTCTGTATATTCTATATATATGATATGTATTTATACAGTGTATATTACATAAATCACATCATATTTGTATGTATTTATATATACACATACATATGTATATGTGAGTACAAAATGCATTTTATATGCGACGAATTTATATGTTGTATGTATGTGTTTATAAACACATATATAAAATATATATGCATAAGCATCATATATGTGTGTATACATGCGTGCCCACTGTTTATTGTGTATTTTATTTATAAATTCCATGCGTGTGTTTATCAATCACACGTGTGCATTTGTATGTTATTTACGTGTGTTTATCAATCACATGTGCGCTGTTGTATTTTATTTATAAATTCTATGCGTTTATCAATCACATGTGTGCATTTGTATGTTATTTATGTGTGTTTATCAATCACACGTGCGCATTTGTATCTTCTATTGACTGTCACTATACTGATATAATCACGTGTTTATTTCCATACTGCATTTTCAATTACAGCCACTGCATTTATAGATTTGATATATTTGATATGTTCTAGGTATTCAATATACACTACATGTATTTGTACAGTGTGTATTACATATATAGAACATGTTGTATTTCTGTATTTATATATATATATATGTGGGTACACAATGCATTTTACAAGGGATGAATTTAGACATATTCTATGGATGTGTCTATAAATTATATGGATGTGTTTGTATATTCTATTGACTGTCACTATAATGATACAATCCCATTTATTTATATAGTGCATTTTAAACTGTATTCTATTGATGCATTTGATATATTCTACGTATTTTATATATCCTATATGTAGACATTTATATATTTTTATATTTATACACATGTATATATTTTTATATAATAGATCTATATATCTTACATTGCACACAAAACACATCACATTTGTATGTATTTATATACATACACACACATATATAATGTATACAATACACCTTATATGGGATGAATTTATACACTCCATGCATGTGTTTATAAATTACACATCTTTATGTGTGCGTTTGTAAATCGTATGTATTTGTATGTGTCATTACAATAGTTTAATCATATTTTACGTCTATATATCTTTATGCATGCATTTTAGATAGAAATAAAAATATCTATACATCTATATATTGATATGTCTATATATAATGTCAGAAGATATATGTATATACACATCATATGTATGTATTTATAGTTATATTTATAGAGAAATATAAAACAAAAAAAGACAAATATATGAATTTATACAAATATTTGGATATTTATATAAATATATATAGATAAAAAGATATGTATTTCAATACAAATGGAAATATTTTATATAGAGAGATCCTGGCGCTCCTGCTGCCCGGAGCAAGACCGATATTCCCGAAATTCTGACCCCCAGCTGCTCCTGGATCCATCAAACCCAGCAGCTCCCCCTGCCCCAGTTATCCCCAAGTGCCCGGGCACATCCTGCCGCTCTTCCCGGGATCATCCCACACCTTTGTTCCCACTGCTCTTCCCAACCTCCTGCAGTGTCCCCACTGCTCTTCCCAACCTCCTCCTGGTGTGTTCCCACTGCTCTTCCCGACCTCCTGGAGTGTTCCCACTGCTCTTCCCGACCTCCTGGAATCTTCCCACTGCTCTTCCCCATCTTTTCCAGGGCTCCACTTCCCTTCCCTGCTCCCCTCTCTCAGGATCATCCCACATCTTGCTCCCACTGCTCTTCCTGACCTTTTCCTGAACCACCCCCCAAATTTCCTGTCATCCTTTTTCTCCCCCAAAACCCTTCCCAGACCCTTCCAGCTGCTCCCTGCCCCCAGCCCCTCCTCAGCACTGTCCCCTTCCCGGCCATTCTTCCCATATTTCACCTCATCCTGGATCTCTCCTGCCTCCTCCCTCATCCCCTTCTCCCCTCCCTATTCCCTCACAGACCCCACAGACCCTCAGCCGCCGACCCTATTCCCTCCCAAACCCCACAGACCCTCAGCCGCCGACCCCATTCCCCCACAGACCCCACAGACCCCCTGCCGCCGACCCTATTCCTTCACAAACCCCACAGACCCTCAGCCGCCGACCCCATTCCCCCACAGACCCCACAGACCCTCAGCCGCCGACCCTATTCCCTCCCAAACCCCACAGACCCTCAGCCGCCGACCCCATTCCCCCACAGACCCCTGCCGCCGACCCCATTCCCTCGCAGCCCACCCCATTTTCCCACCCACTCTTCCCAGATTTTGCCGCTCCCCAGTCCCCCTCCAGGCCCCCTCCCACCGCAATTCCCGCCCAGCCCTTCCAGACCCCACCGGCCTCTCCAGACCCCTCCCCACGGCTCCTTCCCCTCCCCTTCTCCCACCCACTCTTCCCACCTTTTCCTCCGCTCCCTCCCGCCCCCAGCGCCCTCTCCGCCCTCTCTCCAGCCCACCCACAGTTCCCGCACAGCCCCGTTCCCTGTCCCACACTCCAGTTCCAGCTTCCTCCCCACAGCTCCCCCTCCCCCTCGGCTCACCCCCTTTCTCTCCCACCGCCATCCCGGACCCCTGCAGCCCCCGGCCGCCTCTGCCACGCCTCCCCTCCCTCCCTTCCCAACCCTCGCGGCCGCCCCGGGCCCTCACCGCCCGCGGCCCGGCCCGCAGGAGCCGCGCGGGGACTCCGCGCCTCAAGGAGACTCCGACCGCGGCCGCCGCCATCTTCGCGCTGCGAACTTCCGCCCGCCCCGGAAGCGCCCCCGTCGCCGCCATGTTGTACGCTGACGGGAAGGTGGGTCCGCCATTTTAGGTGTGGCGGCGCCCTCAGGAAAGGCGCCATGTTGGGTGTGGCGCGCCCTGTGGGACACGACGGGGTGGCGGGGGCAGGACGCCTAAATCCCCGTTTTTCTTTCTTAAATTCCCCTTGTTTTCTCTCCATTAATTCCCAACATCATTATTTTGCATGGAGGTAGCTCTGCTGCCACCTCCCTCCTTGAGGGGACCTGCCCTGACACCAACGGGGCAAATGGTGGACGCTGAGGAGCAGAGAATCCCGGAGACATTAAGGTGGGAAAAGTCCTCCAAGGTCCCTCCAGGACCTTCAAGTCCAAGCTGTGGCTGATCCCCACCTTGTCCCCAGCCCAGAGCACTGAGTGCCGTGCCCAAGCCTTCCTTGCACACCTCCAGGTGTCCAAACCTCCCCGGGCAGCCCCTGCCCAAAAAATGCCCCCCTGTTGGAAAAGTAACTTTCCTAACTGTTTTTAAATTAATTGTTGTAATTACTTGTAAGCAGTGCCCGCTTTTAGCCAGCACAAGCTGAAACTTCTTCACCGTGGTCATTAAATCACTGAAACCTTGAGTTTGTTAAAGCTAAGCCTGACAAGCTTCAATAAAGCCAACGGGGTTTGAAGATTGGACGTGTGGGATCTTAACTGTATTGCCCTTTGAGGACACTGGAGTAAGCAGAAGATACACAGGAGATTGAGGCCTGGAAAGTTGGGGATTCCCAATGGAAAAGGACGAGAAAAAGACGAGAAAAAGACGAGAAAAGAACGGAAGGATGTGGCCCAGCTTAGCATGAAGAGTGAGAAATCAATAACCAATAGTGGACAGAATGGTAATCAATGAAGAGAATTATTAGAACCCACGACCAGTGATTTCTTTGTTAAAAATATGTAAATAAATGAAAACATTTTGTATTCGTGTGGAGGCTGGAGCTCTGCCAGCCGCACACAAACCCTGGCTGAGAACATAGTAACGTGTGACCCGCCAACACCACAAAAACAGTGTTAGGAGACAGCTTTGGAGGATTTTGGTAACGCTCCTCTCTGAGTGCCTCCCTCCCAGTTATTCCCCACAGTTATTGAATCCCCCAGCTGTTCACTCACAGCAAATTCATTTATTAAGTGAATCGCAAGCAACACACGCTGGGGGCAAAGACGGAGGGAGAAGGAGGAGGAAGAGGAGGAGGAGGGAAGAGGAGGCCTGGCTACGGCACGAAGTGCCACCACTTGAAGGCGAAGGGCCGGCGCTGGACGCTGGTGCCGCAACGCACCTCGCCCAGGCTGCCGTGGTACGAGGCCACGTCCTCCAGGAAGCGGCAGCACAGCCCCAGCGGCTCCAGCAGCGCGCGGATCCGCCGCTCCAGGCAGCACTCGCCGCCCGCCACCGGCCCGAACGGCTTGGGGATGCCCAGGTCTCTGGCCAGGACCGTCATGGTGACCTGCGGGGTGACACCAGGGGACAGCGGTATCAGAATTGGTGACACTGAGGGGCTTGGGGATGCCCAGGTCCCTGGCCAGGACCGTCATGGTGACCTGCGGGGTGACACCAGGGGACAGTGCCATCAGAATGGGTGACACCGAAGGGCTTGGGGATGCCCAGGCCCCTGGCCAGGACCGTCATGGTGACCTGCGGGGTGACACCAGCGGTGTTGGGATGGATGAAGCCAAAGGAAAGGTGTCCATCACCCTCCTCCACGCGCCTCAGCACTAGGTTTTGCAGCTGCCCTCCCTCAGGGTCCCAAATCCAGCAGAATTCCCCCTTTTTTATCATTAAAGCACATCTCACCCCATGCAATTTCACCACTTCTTTTTCCAAACCTCACTGCAAGCATAAGAAAGCCACCAAGCTGTGTCAGACCTGTGGTTATCCATGCCTGGCTGGAGCTGCCTCCTTTCTCTGGATAGCTGGGGGATTTTTTTGGGAATACTTTGGGGCAAATGTTCCTCTCACCTTGCAATTTCTTTGGAAGGGTTTTTCCTCAAAACCCCAAAGCCCAAAGCTGTGTCAGACCTGTGTCTATCTGGAGGTGTTTCCCCTTTCTAGACAGATGACTTTTCTTTTTCGGGCAAACTCTGGGGACTCATCCTGGCTGACTGAGCTGATTTTTTGAGGAGGTTGGGAATCCCCCCGTATACCGTGTTGGGGAAGTAGGGAATGGCTTTTCCCTGCTTGTCCAGCTTGAAGAGCGCTGGCAGGTCGATGATGTCCTCCTCCAGCAAGCCCAGCTCCTTCTTGAGGATATCCCTGTTCCAGTCGATGCAGCGCTGCGGGGATGGAGCAGAGCAGAGAGGGGCCCAAGTTCCCCCTCTCCCTGCAGGGTTTATGCCACGCTGCCACGGTCGGAAGCGGGGGCCGTGACCCCGAGTGCCGGGGATTACCTGGACGTACTGGTTCTGCTGCGCCAGGGCATCGTTGGAGAGGACCTTGTTGATGGTGACGCGTTTGGTGTCTGTCCCTGAGTACCCTGAACACGCAAAACGCCCTCAAAATGAAGCAGCGCCGGCAGGAGCCTGGCGTGAGGTGGGGTATAGAGATGGAAAACCCCCAAAATCCCAGTTTCCTGAGGCTGGGGTCAAAGCTTGGGAGGCTGAGGGGAGGAAATCTCTGCCCGTTGGAAAGAGCATTGGAAAAGTCCTGTCATCCATCCTCCTGCCCATGGGAATCTGCTGGATTTCTGCAGAGCATCGCCCTCCGTGGGGTCACCCCTGCTCTGGGGACAGCTGGGTTCCCCCCAGAGGAACCCTTGGAGATACAGAGACCTTCTCCCAACCCTGCCACGGATCAAAACCACAGTGAAAGGGGAAAAAAACCCCAATGCTGATCTGGGGGGACATGAGAGCTGCCAGTTGTCCTGCTCTGTCCTGGAGCTCTGCTGGCATTTCCAGAGGCTCCATCCTGGGCAGCAAACATCCCCTCCATGCAGAGGCCTTTATCCCTCCCGTCCCACTCGCTTTCCCGAAATAGGGCCGGAGGAGGCCGGGGGCGGCGGGCAGGCATCCCGCTGAAGGACACCCAGCAGGGAAGATGTCCCCGCGTGGCCCCGGCTGTGCCACTGAGCGCTGCCCCCTTGCCTTTGAACATGGTGGCTTCTCCCTGTCCCTCCTTCTGCTTCTCGCGGAAGAGCCGGTAGCAGGCGGCCGGACTGGCCAGCAGCATCCGGAATCGCTGCGGGAACACGGCCGGGGTCAGCTGCAGCCCTGCAGGGCCCCAGGGGCTCACTCCCGCAAAAACCTGAGCTGGAGCTCCCCACATCGGCTGTCTTTGCTGTTATCTAGTGCCTCGTTTAAGCCATGGAGTGTTTGTGGGCCTAAATATTCCTTTTCTGAGCCATCCAGGTCAAGGCTCGGGTTCCCTGAGGGAAAAATTTCTGAGAGAAGCAGCCAAAGCCATGACAGAGGGAAGAGAAATGTTCTGAAAACATGTGGGCATAAATATTCCTTCTTTTTCAGTCATCCTGGTCAAGGCTCAATTTCCCTGAGGGAAAAATCCGAGACAGAGGCAAGAATGGCCACGAGAGAGGGAAGAGAGGTGTTCTGAGAATCTCTGGGAGATGCTGAGCCACTGCAAAGCCCCGGGAATCTTAAGGCTGGTATTTCTTGGATATCTTTGCAGGCACCTTTCCCTTCTACTTGCATGCGTTAATAGCCCAGCAAACCCCACTTTCTTTGTGCTCAGGTCCCTCATTTTGGGGTGGGGAATGGAACCCAAGCAAACAGTGCCTGGGGATGCCAAAGTAACGAGCTCCGAGGTTTTCCCAGTGGGATTGGTGTCCCACAGGAGGAAGCCTGGGGCAGCACGGGGGGTCTGGGGTACCTTTTTGTCGGAGGTGGGGACAAAGGTGACAAACTCGTTGACGTTGCCCACAGCCAGCCAGTCGGAGTAGAGCTCCACGGGGGCCTGAACGCGCTGGGCGTAGAGGAAATCCCGCACCAGCCTGGTCATCCTGCGGCCCGCGGATCTGGGGGAAGATTCCCATCGGCATCTGCCTGGACTCTTGGACTGGGGGGACATTCCCATCAACATCTGCCTGGACACTTGGATTGGGGGGACATTCCCATCAACATCTGCCTGGACACTTGGACTGGGGGGACATTCCCATCAACATCTGCCTGGATTCTTGGATTGGGAGTACATTCCCATCAACATCTGCCTGGATTCTTGGATTGGGAGTACATTGCCATCAACATCTGCCTGGACACTTGGATTGGGAGGACATTCCCATCAACATCTGCCTGGACTCTTGGACTGGGGGGACATTCCCATCAACATCTGCCTGGACTCGTGGGTTGGGAGGACATTCCCATCAACATCTGCCTGGATTCTTGGATGGGGGAAAATTCCCATCAACATCTGCCTGGATACTCGGGTATAAGTTCCCACCCTGCTCAGGCAGTGTCTGATTAACCCAGTTAACCTGATTTTGGTGGTATTTCAACCGCCTCTTGAGGCTTTGCTCCCAAATCCGTGTTTTCCCCAAATCTGTGTTTCTCCCCTCTCTTACGCAGGGAAGCTGCTGCCGATGAGGATCCTTCCCAAGGGATACTCCTTGCCGGCCACGCACACGGGCGGGCTGACCTCCACGTTCCCGAAGGAGTCCAGGCTGGCCATGGGTTCAAAGAGAGGCTCCTTGTGCACATAGCCGAAATCGGGGCCCTGGGAAAAGAGGAACTGCCCTGAGCTCCTGCTGCTCCCCAAGTTTTATCCTGCTGCAGGGTGGGTGAGGACGGTGACAACGAGGGCACAGGGAAGGCAGGAGGAGAAAGGTCTCGGGGTCATGGAGGTGCAGGAATGACTGGGACAAGCTGGGAGCAGAGCCCAGGCCTGGAGCTGGGGCCCGATCTCCTCTGTCATCCCACAGCCAAGGTTCAAGTGACCACATGAAGCAGGACCAGATCTCCTCTGTTCTCCTGCAGCCAAGGTTTCGCTGTCCACATTAAGCAAAAGGTTTAAATGTCCACATAAAGCCAAGGTTTAAGTGTCCACATTAACCTGGGGCCGGATCTCCTCTCTCATCCCACAGCCAAGGTTTAAGTGCCCAAATTAAGCCGAGGTTTAAATGTCTACATGAAGCAGGACCAGATCTCCTCTGTTCTCCCCAGCCAAGGTTTAAGTGTCCACATTAAGCCAAGGTTTAAGTGTCCGCATTAAGCTAATTAGGCAGCCCCCGAGTGAAGCTCTGGGCTGGCTCTGGGAGGAAGGTGAACTCCAGCCCCTCAGGGTGACTCTGCCCTGGGCTAAGAGCCACCCCAAGGGCTGCACGACACTTAAATCCTGCTTAAGGCCTGATTTCCAGCACTTAATATATCTGGGATTGGAGAAGCTGCGCGGGGTAATTAGCGCTCGGCTCTGTGTGCCAAAGGCTGAGGGAGTGTCAAAACAGGGCAAAAACGGCAGGGATGGGACCAAAATCCCACTTTCCTCACGCTCTGGTTGGAATCGACCTGGGCCCGGAGCGCACGGCAGCCCCTGGGATGAGCTCAGGTGTCCCTGAGGTTTGGGTTAAATCCCAGTCACTTCTCAGGGTCGGGTTTCCATAGGGATAACCCAAATATACAGGTTGGGAAAAGTGAGCAGGGAAACCTTTCTGCTTCGACCCCAAAATTCCCTTTTTAACCCGAGGGTGTTTGGAGATGCTGGGCTAGAGGGAGCACAGCTTTCCCTGAGGCTCCCCATGCATTTCTGGGGTGCATTTTTGGGGAATGGCTGGGATCGGATCCCTTTTTCTCTGGATGCTGAGGGAGGGCCTGAGCACCAACCACCTGCTCCCGACTCATTTCAGTTTAATGAGACCACGGAGCCCGCCCGGTTTCAACTGTCAGGGCTCTGGTTCATCCCAGGTTTGCGGGTCACATCCAAGTCCTATCAGTTCCACATTGATTTTGAGGGGATAATTCCCTCCCGTCTCCTTTTTCCCTGGCATGGGCTTCCAGGCGCTCAGGGCTTGACCCGTTCCCGTGGCATCGAGCTAAGTATTCCTAGCTGGAAAATGAGATTGGAAAGGTCGGGCTGGGGATTAGGGCAGGCTTCAAAGCAGAAATTGGAGGATAATGTGTTAGCAGCTCCCAAGGCTGAAATTGCTGCCCTAAATATGAGGCAGAGCAATTCCTAAAGAGGGCAGATCCGTGTGGCCGCCCGGCGGATTCGCTGGATGAATCCAGGACTGGATGTTCTCGTGCCAGGCATGAGAAACTATGGATTTCAGCACTCCCAAAGCCCCCAGCCTTCCCCAAGGGGACAAAAGCTGGGATTTGTCCTCGTCTCCCATTCCTGCTGGGGCTGAGGCTGCTCCTACGCCCAGCTGGGAGTTGGGGACAGCGACTCCGTGGCTGTCTGGGGGTGTCCTATCTCCAAGGGATCACCCAATCCAGGTTTTTTCCATGCTGGACCCTCCCCAAATGCCCCATCCCAGGCTTGCCCTGGCCCTTTTCCTCGGCCAAGGAGCCCACAGGGATGTTCCTGGCGGTGGCTGTATCCCGTTCTCTTCTGAGGAAGTAAACTGACGCTCTCCTGCTTCCCTTCCCTCTCCCACTCAGAAGCTGCCAGATATTCCCAGGCACGGAGGAGGAAAGGAAAAGGCAGCCCGGGATGCCTGGGGGGAGAAATCCCATCCCAGAGCCTGGCAGGAGCCTTTCACTCCCAGGGGCATCGGCTCCTCTTTTCCCTCCTGGATCAGAGGTTTTCCGGAGGGCTGGGGTGTGGGTGAGGCTGGATGAGGGATGAGGGGGCGAGGCTGGAGGTGGGTGGGAGCCAAGCTCCATGTGGAACTGTTCTGCTCTCATTTTCCATGCATGGAGCCGAGGGCAAGGAAGATTTTGGAAGTGGGAACGTGGGCTGGGCATGAACCCTGGGAGCTGCTCCGCAGGGAACACAGGGAAGTTTTTCTCACCAGCAGCTCCTTGACAGGGAGTTGCTCCATCCCTCTCTCCCGAGGCGAGTCCAGCACTACCGGGAAGCTCTTGTGGGGAGCGTGGGTGTAGCCAAACTCAATCTCATCCTGAGAAAAGGAGTAAATCCCACGTGGGGCACCGGCAGGGAAGGGCTTTCCCAGTTTTTGGAGCCCCCCTACCTGCATCCAGCGGTCCCCGCGGTTGATGTAGCCGAAGCAAACCTTCAGCTTGCAGCCGGCCTTGGCCACCAGGCTCTGGATCTCCTTGGTGAACAGGTAGTTGTCCTTCATGCTGGAGGAAAGGATGGAAAGGATGGAAAGGGTGGAAAGGGTGGAAAGGATGGAAATTCCCTGTTCCCAGCCCAGCCCCAGGATTGGCGGGGCTGGGGAAGCGCCACCTGTACCTGCACACGAAGAGGTTCACCGGGGCCAGCGTGTTGGGGGTCATGATCCACGGGGCCACCCGGAACACCACGGTGTCCATGAAGATCGGCGAGTGGGGGATGCCCTGAGGGAGCCAGGCAGAAATCAGGGACGTTCCCCACGCCATTGCCCCCAGACACCCTCCCCTGGGGTCATTTTCGGGATCGCTTGATGGGATCGCTCTCCATTGCTGCACCATCCCAACGTCCTGGGCGCAGCCTCCCATGTGCCCTATTCCTGGGAGTTCCGGGGAGTTCCCGACCTCGGCCAGCGGCTCCAGGAGGCTGACGTGGATGGACACCAGCCCGGAGAAGGTCTCGTCGGGGAAGCGCAGCCCCTCCACAAAGAAGTTGAGCTCGGCGGCCCCGCCGGGGTAGGGCACGGTGTGGAACAGCTTCCTGCGGCCCAGCACCTGCACGTAGCGCTGCCCGAAGAAGGGATCTGTGGGGGAACGGGGAAATCCCGAGGTTTATCGGGATTCATGGCTGTTCCCTCGGGATTCACGGCTGTTTCCTCTGGCAAGGAGCTCCCATGCTCCCTCCGTGCCCGAGGAAATGGTTGGGTTTCCACAGGGATACTCCAAATACACAGGTCGGGAAAAGTGAGCAGGGAGACCTGGGGGTGCTTCCACCCAGAAATTCCCTTTTTAACCCGAGGCTGTTTGGAGATGCTGGGGTAGAGGGAGCACAGCTTTTCTTGAGGCTCCCCGTGCATTTCTGGGGCGCCTTTCTGGGGGATGGCTGGGATCAGATCCCTCGGATCTCTGAGGACATCCAGCTGGGAGAGGCACCTTGATGCAGGAGTTCAGGGAGTTGGAATTTTGTCGTGGACAAGAGGGAGGAGGGGAAATGTCAGTGGCCAGCATTTCTTCGGATGGGGCAGCCCTTAGGAAGGGGTTCTCCTGGAGATTCTGCTCCCCCACGGGAGGACAATGCCCCAGACCTCCTCTGCACGGAGGGATGAGCCTGCGCTCCTCCACGGGGATTTCATTCCCAGAAAATAAATCCCAGTGCCCACAGTGCGGAATGAGGAGGGGGTTGCTCTGGAGCGTGCTGCCGGCACGGGTAGAGCAGCTGGGTGACCCCCAGCCCTGCTGGAAGCTGGGAATTATTGCATTTTCTGAAAAACATCCCACTTCATCTCTATTTTTCCTTATTGTTAATGGAAATTATTCCATTTTCTGAAAAATATCCCAGTTTATCTCTTTAGCCCCTCTTCATTTAACCCGCCAGGAGTAAGAACCACTGGGGAAGCAGGAACCAGAAAGAGAAAGAATCAAAAAACAGAGGAAAAAAGAAAGAAACCCAAACCACCTGAAGTTTGCGGCAGTGAACTCTGCTTCTCAGCACTTCCTGAGATTTATTCTCTCTCTTTTTACCCCAAAAGCAAGCCAGGAGCTGGAATTGCCTGAGCAGGGACAGCCTCACATCCCTGGGCTCTCCTGGAAGCTGGGAGCTGGAGCTGAACTCACCCAGCTGGAGGGAAATGAGCCCAAAGCAGCTCGTCTTTCATCGTTTCCACTTCCCAATTCTTGCAAGTGAGAATTTCGGTTTCAGGGAGCCAAACAAACGTTATTT
The DNA here is from genome assembly GCF_029207755.1 of Chamaea fasciata. Lineage (NCBI taxonomy): Eukaryota > Metazoa > Chordata > Aves > Passeriformes > Sylviidae > Chamaea > Chamaea fasciata. The sequence continues at coordinate 6,852,644 of NW_027094108.1, read as the reverse complement.
ATATTTAAATCCTCCTTTTTATCACAGGCCATGGATACACAGGCCTGTGTCTCCCTCCCCCTGCTTGTTCATGCCCAGAGTTTTCCACGGGATGGAAAAGAGGGAAAAATGAGGGGAAAATGGGGAAGGGACATTGGGGGCGTGGTCTGAGGAGCGTGGAGAGGACAGGGTCAGAGATGGGAAGGAAAGAGGACCTCAAAACCATCAGGAGGGAGGAGGAAGGGGAAAAGGAGGCAGGGGAGAAGGAGAAAAAGGAAGAGGAAAGGATGGAAGAGGAAGAGGAAGAAGGGAAAAGGACAAATGGGAAAAGGAAGATGGGGCAGAAGAGGAAGAGGTGGAGGAAGGGCAGGAAGAGGAGGAAGGGGCAGAAAAGAAAGGGGGAGAGAAGGAAGGGGAAGAGGAGAAAGAGGAACAGGAGGAAGAGGTAGAGGAGGAAGGGGAACAGGAGGAAGGGAGAGAGGAAGGGGCAGAGGAGGAAGAGGCAGAGCAGGAGGTGAGGAAGGCCTTACTCTGCACATGGAAGACCCCAACTTTGTCGGCGTCGTTGACAGAAACGGAGAGGACGATTTCGTAGCCCCGGGGCAGGCGCTGGGGCCCCTCTGTCCTCAGCACCATCTGAGCCATGTCCAGCAAATCTGGGGGCAAACGAAGCCAATGGGGTGGCATTCTCCCTGTTCCCTCCTGGGGTGTGGATCTCCTTCCTGAGAAACCTGCTCTTCCCTCTTGGGCATCCCGGCAAACCCGAGCTTGTGCCTCGTGGGCCGTGACCCAACCGCCCTTTTCCCTTCCCTTCTCCCTGCCCGTCCCTGGCACGGCCGGTCCGTGACCTCGGGCCGCCGCCGGGCCCGGCTCCGCGTGGGTCGAGTTTTCCAGGAACGGGTGGGCGGATTCCTGGCTGCCGGCCTCGTGCCTCGCCCCGCGCTCCTCTCACCTGCGTGGAGCATCCCTGGCCCACGCCGTGCCAGCCCTGGAACCTCAGCCATGCCCCGGCCCTGCCTCCGTGCCCTGCCTGGCTCCAGTGAGTTGGCGCGGCGTTAATTCCGCAGAAATTCCCACGTGGGAAGCTTGCTCAGCAGCTGGTGGGGAGCAGCTGGTTCCTGGGCTGGGTCCCTCTCCGGAAAGGTCACAGAGAGGGGCCGGTGGGGGTTTTGGGGACGGGGGGGTTGTGGGGAGCGTTACCTTCCCGGCTGAACACCTGCTCGCTGTCGCAGTCGGTGGGCGGAATGAAGGGGAACTCCTTGTCACAGCTGACCAGCAGGATGGCCCCGTGTCCCTCTGGTCCCCAGGCCCAGCTCGCCTAAAGCACCCCTGGGGCTCAGTGAGCTCGGGATCCACCGAGCCCGTGGATTGTCTGTGGGGTGGGGGGGCTGGGGTACCTTGTTGGGGCTGTTCTTTTCCACAGCTCCATCCCGATCCGCGTCCACGTCCAGGGAGATCCCTGTGGGGACAGAGCCACCAGGCACAGCGAGGAGATTGGGTGCCAAACCCCCAGACCCAGCAAACCTGAGCTTGCTGTCCCCATCCCTGCCCCTGCCCCAGGCACGAGGGGACGGGGTGGGCTCCTGGAGCTCCGGACTCACCGACGCCGGTGAGGAACACTCCGGCTTGGTTGATGGGCTTCCCTCCCTCCGCGTAAAAGCTGACGGTGACCTGCAAACCCCGAATCCCACACTGGGGCAGGATGTTCTCCTCCCACGGAGGTCCAGCTCCCGGGATCTCCCTCCTCACCTTGTTGTCATTGACCTCGGAGCTGGCCTGGCTCATGCTGAACCTCAGCGCCGTCCCCTCATCCAGCGGCCACCGTTTGCCGGCGCCGCACACGGCCTCGGGCTCGGCGTGGCCGCGGAACAGCACATCCACGCTGACGCCCTCCGTGTGCTTCACGCCAAAGGCCACGGCTCCGGCGGGGGCCGCCCTGCCGGAAACACCCGGAATTTTCAGGGATTTGCAGGGCCAGCGTGGCGCTCCCACCGGGATTCATTCCACTGCCCAGAGCGTGGCCAAGACCAGGCACGCCGGCGTCTCCACGCTCACCACCGGCACCTTCCAGCCCTGCTCCTGCCTGGGAACTGGAATTACCCCGGGTTCAGGGCCGGTTTGCCCTGCGAGTGGTTGCAGCCGTGGCTGTGGGTAAGGATCTGAAGAATCCCAGCCAACCTGGGTTCGCACTTCCACGGAGAGATCCCTGTTTCTTTTCCAGCACGGTGTTTACCAACCCCTCAAAACACCGTGGCCATCCCTCTCAGAGGCTTTTCCACGGGAAGCTCTCATTCCTGGGGGATTTTATCCAGCCCCAAAGCTGCCAGTGCTGCCCTGCTCCCAGTCCAATGTGCCCTTGCTCTTCCCCTCTCCTGGCTCCTTTTCCCGAATTTCCCCGCCTTTCCAGGTTATTATTTTTGGGCTCTTGGCCCCGACACCCGAGACCTCGCACTGGTCGGGTTTCTCGGATGCCGCTGGTCCCACCAAACCCGCACCCTTGGCAAGGGGGGGAGGAAATCCGAGCGCTCCTTTGCTCCTGCCTGGGTGTTCCTTAAATGCTGAAATTGCTTTTAATTACACATGGAAAAACTGGTTTGGTTTCCTGGTTCCTTGGATCTGGGGATCCCGCTGGGAAGGGATTTGGCCTGGAGAGGTGCCAGGGGAGCTGGAACTGCGCTGCTTGGCTTGAATATCAAGGCTGGGATTTGCAACGGCAGCACCGACCAGAATCGAGCCTGGAATGAGCTTTTCACCTTCTTTTTTTCCCTTGGGGGGAAACAGTTATCCTGAAGTTCAGCGTTTGGTTTGTTTGAGGGAAGCGGGGTTGGTGCTGTGGGGATTTCCCACTTTCCCAAGGTTTTGGCCGTGAGATTTTGTGTGCTTCCCTTTCTTTTGCAGCCCTTCCCCAGGCTCCTGCTCATCCCTCTGCTCTCCAGCAGCTTCCTGAGGTGCCCCTGGATCTGCTGACCCCAGCGGGGCATGCCTGCCGGGGGCTGGGGTAAATGCGGGGATGGTCAAAGCTTTCCAGGGATTCGTGCAGCTCTGCAAAGCCCGCGGAGGGTTCTGCCCACAAATTGCATCAAAACGGTGTCGGGGCTGTGGGGTTTGGGAAAGCAGAGGGAAAAACGAGGAGCAGGGATTCCCAGAGGGACAACCAGAAGGGAAAGGTGAGCAGAAAGGTGAAGGTGGAGGAGGAAAGGAAATTTTGGGAATCCCACTCATCTGTGGACGTGGGTGTAGCTGCCCAACAGCTGTGGGGTTTGAGAAAGCAGGAGAGGAAGGACGAGCAGGGATTCCTAGAGGGATAAAAACAGGGGGAAAAGCAAGGGGAAAGGTGGAGGTGGAGGAGGAAAGGAAATTTTGGGGCCCCCTCTCACTTATGGACATCAGCGTGGATGTGGCTGCCCAGCAGCTGGAGGGTTTGGGAAAGCAGGAGGAAAAAGGAGGAGCAGGGGTTCCCAGAGGGGAAAACAGGGTTGAAAGGTGAGGAGAAAGGCGAAGGTGGAGGAGGAAAGGAAGTTTTGCGGGGGTCCCTCTCACCTGTGAACATTGGCGCGGACGTGGCTGCCCAGCAGCCGTGGGGTTTGGGAAAACAGGAGGAAAAAGGAGGAGCAGGGATCCTCAGAAGGAAAAACAGGGGGAAAGGTGGAGGAGGAGGAGGAGGAGGAGGAGGAGGAGGAGGAGGAAGGGGAGTTTTGGGGGTCCCTCTCACCCGAAGACGTCGGCGCGAACGTGGCCGCCCAGCACGCACAGGGCCTCGATGCGGTTCCCGTGCTGCAGCCTCAGCGTGCGGGGCCCCCCCGGCATCTCCCCGGCCATGGGCACCGGCACCGCCACCTGCCCCACGGAGCCCTCACGGCCGCTGCTGCTCCTTCCCCCGGCCCGGCCTCCCTCCGCCTCCTCCCGGGGCTCGCGGGGCTGGGATGACAATAGGAGCGAGGGGGCGGCTGGGCTGGACCCTCCGAAACCTCTGAAAGTGATCTGGGGGTGGGAGGGACGGACAGGGAGGGACAGGGATGGACAGGGAGGGATGGACAGGGAGGGATGGACAGGGAAGGACAGGGATGGACAGGGAGGGATGGGCAGGGATGGACAGGGAAGGACAGAGAGGGAGGGATGGACAGGGAGGGACAGGGAAGGACAGGGAGGGATGGACAGGGAGGGATGGACAGGGAAGGACAGGGAGGGATGGACAGGGATGGACAGGGAGGGATGGACAGGGAGCGATGGACAGTGAAGGAGGGAGGGCAGCTGGCCCCGGCCTGGCCGGCTCCCGGCCCTGGGCGCGGAGCTCCCCCCAGCTGTCCCCAGCTCCCGGTCCCTCCTCACCTCCCTGACCCCAGTCCGGGATCTCCAAAGCGGATTTGCGGCCTTTTGGGATCTGGCCGCATCCCTGGGGTGCATTTCGCCGTCTCTTTCTGCTCTCTAGGGAAAATCCCTGCCTGCTCCCGCTTTCCCAGCCCTTGAGGCAAGAGCAGAACTCTCTTTTTTTTTTTTTTTTTTTTTTTTCTCCCTGCTTATTTTCAAAAGGAAACTGGTTGGCAGTGGCTGCTGAAGGGAGCTCGGAGCTGGTTTTGTCACCCCGGGCTGCCCCGGAGCGCGTCAGGAGCGATTCCCACCCACGCGGGGTTTGCATCGTTTATTAACAGCCGGCTAAATATTCATTTTCCAGCCCAAACTGCTGCCCCAGATTCTGGAAGCCACAAGCAATTAGCGAGCAGCAGCAGAGCTCAGGTGGATGTTCCTTATTTCCATCCCTCTCGGGCTTCCCTTTTCCAGGGCCAGCTTCCCTCCGTGGGGATGGATGTTCCTGGAATTTATATCATCTCCTCGCTGCCATTCCCCCATGGAAAAAGGGAGGGTGGGATGGGATTTAAAGCCTTTCCAGCCCGAATAATTCCAGGATTGTGCTGAGGAATATCCTGGATGAGCATCCAGGCCAGGAGCTGGGAAGGTCAGGGCTAGCTCCACGTGGGAATCTGACCTAAATTGGGATGGTTTCCACTGGAATTGGGATAATTTTCACTGGAATTAGGATGATTTCTTTGGAATTGGGATAATTTCATTGGAATTGAGGGGTGGGAAGGGCTGGGGGATGGATGTTCGCGGACTTTTTAGGGATCATCCTCCTCCTGGAATCCCCCCATGGAAAGAAAGGGAATGGGATGGGATTTAAAACCCTTCCAGCCTGGATAATTCTGGGATTGTATTGAGGATTATCCCGGATGAGCTTCTAGGCCAGGAGCTGGGAAGTTTACAGCTGGAAAAATCGGGAATCTGAGTTAATAGGGATCGTTTCCACTGGAATTGGGATCATTTCATTCGGTTTTTCCATGGATGCGTCCGGCGGCAGTGCCGGGATCGGGAGTGATCCCGGTTTATCGCGCGGTTTCCCGGGGAAGCCGGGCCGCTCCGAGGATTACCGGGCGTTTGTAACGCCCAGGCCGGGCCGGGAGCTGCTCTGCCCGAACCTCCCGCTGCCGGGGCATGGCTGCCCGCCGCAATTCCCGGGAGCAGATCCCAGCCTGGCGTTTGGGAGCGGCCGCCGCGCGCCGCTCCCGAGGCCTTTCCCGGCTCTCGGGGATTTGCCGTCCCCGGGTGCCCGCTCGGGGCCCGGGCGTCGTCCCGGCTCCCGCTGCGGGCGCGGAATGGCCGGAGCGGGAGGGGAGCGTTCCCCGCAGCCCGCCGGGGGCGACCTTTCACCTTCGGGACGTGCCAACAGGTGCCCGGGCCCGGCCGGAACCCGGGATGGACGCGCTGGGGCACGGCCGGGCTCTGGGGGACCCGGGGGGCAGAGCCGGGCTGTGGGGGGGCCTGGGGGGCAGAGCCGGGCTGTGGGGGACCCGGGGGGCACGGCCGGGCTGTGGGGGGCCTGGGGGGCACGGCCGGGCTCTGGGGGACCTGGGGGGCACGGCCGGGGCTCTGGGGGACCCGGGGGGCACGGCCGGGCTGTGGGGGACCTGGGGGGCACGGCCGGGCTGTGGGGGGCCTGGGGGGCACGGCCGGGCTCTGGGGGACCTGGGGGGCACGGCCGGGCTCTGGGGGACCTGGGGGGCACGGCCGGGGCTCTGGGGGACCTGGGGGGCACAGCCGGGGCAGAGCTGGGGCAGGGCGGGAGATGTGGGGAGATGTGTGGGGCAGGGCTGGAGCTGTGTGGGGCAGGGCTGGAGCTGTGTGGGGCAGGGTGTGAGCTGTGGGGCAGGAGCTGTGGGGCAGGGCCGGCGCAGGGAGAATCCCTTTTCCGGGATGAGCGTCTCCGGAGCCTCGCCGCGGCCACCGCCTCTGGGGCCTCTCTGGGGCCTCTTTGGGGTCTCTTTGGGGCCTCTTTGGGAGCTCTTTGGGGCCTCTTTGGGGTCTCTTTGGGGCCTCTTTGGGGCCTCTTTGGGGCCTCTCTGGGGCCTCTTTGGGGCCTCTTTGGGGCCTCTTTGGGGCCGGGGGCTTTGGGGCGCTGGGGCACTCTGGGTGCTCCACGCCCACCCGCGTTCTGCCTTTTCCCACAAGTTTCTCCCGCCCCCAACCTGTCTCCTGCCCTTTTTCCCTGGCTCCCGGGTGGGATGGAGGATGCGAGCCCTAGCTGCCTGCCTGTGATGCTGCAGCCAAAAGAAAACCTGGAGGAACCCCAAAGAAACCTAAAGAAAACCAAAAGAACCCTAAAGAAACCCTAAAAACCAAAAAACAACAACAACAACAAAAATCAAACAAAAAACCCAAAAAAACCCCAAAAAACAAACATAAACAAAACAAAAAAACTCCCAAACCCCACCCAAACCTAAAAAACCCCTAAAAAACCCGTAAAAGACCCTAACGAAACTCTAAAATCCCCTAAAGATCCCTAAGGATATCCGAAGAAACCTAAAGAAAACCAAGAGAAACCCCAGGGAAACCTGAAGGAATCAAGAGAAGCCCTAAAGAAGATGTGAAGAAACCCTGGAGGAAGCCCGAGCCCTGCCGAGCCCAGCGGGATTTGATAACTGGTTCAATATCTCGCCCTGCTCGGGTAATTAGGCTGACACGGCTCGTAATGCAATTCTGCATGCGGGGTAATTAACGAGCTGTAATTAACGAGCTGTAATCATCGGCTTGGGGAGATTATCAAACTTTCCTTGGAGGAGTGGTGCTGCAGGATGGGTGAGGAGCAACGCCCCGGAGGGATCCGGCTGTTCCGGGGGGGTTCGGGGACGGGGTCCGGCTGTGGGGGGCTTGGAAAGGCTGGGATTGGGGAAAAACTGGGATTGGGGAAAGGTTGGGATTGGGGAAAGGCTGGGATTGGGGAAAGGCTGGGATTGGGGAAAAACTGGGATTGGGGAAAGGTTGGGATTGGGGAAAGGCTGGGATTGGGGAAAGGCTGGGATTGGGGAAAAACTGGGATTGGGGAAAGGTTGGGATTGGGGAAAGGCTGGGATTGGGGAAAGGCTGGGATTGGGGAAAGGTTGGGATTGGGGAAAAACTGGGATTGGGGAAAAAATGGGATTGGGGAAAAAATGGGATTGGGGAAAAACTGGGATTGGGGAAAGGTTGGGATTGGGGAAAGGCTGGGATTGGGGAAAGGCTGGGATTGGGGAAAGGCTGGGATTGGGGAAAGGCTGGGATTGGGGAAAAACTGGGATTGGGGAAAGGTTGGGATTGGGGAAAGGCTGGGATTGGGGAAAGGCTGGGATTGGGGAAAGGCTGGGATTGGGGAAAGGCTGGGATTGGGGAAAGGCTGGGATTGGGGAGAAACTGGGATTGGGGAAAAACTGGGATTGGGGAAAGGCTGGGATTGGGGAAAGGCTGGGATTGGGGAAAGGCTGGGATTGGGGAAAAAATGGGATTGGGGAAAAACTGGGATTGGGGAAAAACTGGGATTGGGGAAAGGCTGGGATTGGGGAGAAACTGGGATTGGGGAAAGGCTGGGACTGGGGAAAAAATGGGATTGGGGAGAAACTGGGATTGGGGAGAAACTGGGATTGGGGAAAGGCTGGTATTGGGGAGAAACTGGGATTGGGGAAAAACTGGGATTGGGGAAAGCCAAAGGCAGCCCCCCGGAGCAGGCTGCCCAAGCTCCCCGGGTGTGATGGACAGGCGGGATCCCGCCCGTCATGTGCCGCTTTCCCGGGACAAGCTGTAATTTGGGAGAAGCCGGGTGACTCCAAAGCCTCCTGTCCCTGAGCAGGGCACGTCGGAGCTGATGGCAGGTGGAGGAGGAAGAGAAGGGAGCTCAGGATCCACCCAAAACCTGCCGGTGTTTGGGGCTGGCTGGGATCCGCGGCGGCTCAGAACGGGCTGGGAGCGAGCTGCAAAACCCGCACAGTCCGGGAAGGTTTGGGCTCTGCGTGCCCCCCGCGCCCAGGGATGGGATCCCCTGGATTTTGGGGAGCACAGACATCCCAGTCCCCTGCGTCCCCTCCGTGCCCAGGGATGGGATCCCCTGGATTTTGGGGAGCTCAGCCGTCGCAGCAGCGCCGAGCTCCCCTCCCTGCGGATTACAGAGCGCCCCAATCCCGCTGCCCCGGCCTCGGGTGTGTTCCTGTCCGGCCCTCAGCCCAAACCAGCCCAGCAGGCTCGGGGCACGGCCCCAGCCCCTGCCCAGTGCAAACCAGTGCAACCAGCAGCCTGCAGTGGGGAGCCGGGCCCGCGGCTCCGCTGGGACGGGGCTGTGGGGCCGCTCCGCCATTCCGGCTGCAGCTCAGGGATCTCGGGGCTCGTGCTCCCCATGAGAGCCAACGCCATTCCCAGCAGGAGCCGGGGCTGTCGAGAGCAGGGTTTTATCCACAATCTCCAGCCAGTGAGGCCTGGGAGAGCCTGGAAGGGGCAGCGGCGTTCCCCGCTGGAGCATCCTGGCTGCTCCTCCAGGCTCCTCGGGGCACTGAAACTGTCCTGGGGCACGAGACTCGGAGCTGGGGGTGACTGCTGCGGTTAAAGCGGGAGGGAGCCCTTTCCTGGAGCCCTTTCCCCTTTCCTGGAGCCCTTTCCCCTTTCCTGGAGCTCTTTCCTGGAGCCCTTTCCCCTTTCCTGGAGCCCTTTCCTGGAGCCCTTTCCCCTTTCCTGGAGCCCTTTCCTGGAGCCCTTTTCCTTTTCCCGGAGCCCTTTTCCTTTTCCCAGAGCCCTTCCCAGAACCCTTTCCTGGACCCGTTTCTGTAGCCCCTTCCCGGAGCCCAGCTGGGCTCATCCCAGCAGTTCAACCCCCCAGGGAATTCCCTGCTCCCACAGCTGAGGACGTGCAGCTCGGTGCACTGGTGGCTCCGGCTCCTCTGAGCCCTGCTCAGCTCCCCTGGGCCTTTTCCTGCTACTCCCCACAGGAGTTTGGCTCTTCCCAGCCCTCTCCTTCCCATTCCCTGTCCCAAGCACATCCCACCGCGTTCCTGGGGACGAGCCATGTGGCACAGGGACACTCTGGAGCTGCTCCATCCCTGGGGATGAGCCGTGTGGCACAGGGACACTCTGGAGCTGCTCCATTCCCGGGGGACGAGCCGTGTGGCACAGGGACACTCTGGAGCTGCTCCATTCCCGGGGGACGAGCCGTGTGGCACAGGGACACTCTGGAGCTGCTCCATTCCCGGGGGACGAGCCGTGTGGCACAGGGACACTCTGGAGCTGCTCCATTCCCGGGGGACGAGCCGTGTGGCACAGGGACACTCTGGAGCTGCTCCATCCCCGGGGGATGAGCCGTGTGGCACAGGGACACTCTGGAGCTGCTCCATTCCCGGGGGACGAGCCGTGTGGCACAGGGACACTCTGGAGCTGCTCCATTCCCGGGGGACGAGCCGTGTGGCACAGGGACACTCTGGAGCTGCTCCATTCCCGGGGGATGAGCCGTGTGGTGCAGGGACACTCTGGAGCTGCTCCATCCCTGGGGATGAGCCGTGTGGCACAGGGACACTCTGGAGCTGCTCCATTCCCGGGGGATGAGCCGTGTGGCACAGGGACACTCTGGAGCTGCTCCATTCCCGGGGGACGAGCCGTGTGGCACAGGGACACTCTGGAGCTGCTCCCTCCATCCCCAGCAGGGAGGGATTTCCTCCCACTCCAGCCGGGTTTCCCTGCTCGCAGGCAGGGAAATCCTCCGGGATGGGATGGCCTGGAGAGGGATGGAGATGTGCGCTACCAACACCTTCCAGCAAAGGGGATCTTTCCCTCCATCCCCCTGAATTCGAGGTCCAAGCCAGGCACAGAGGAGTTTGGATTTCCTTGGGAAAGCTCTGGTTGTTGGCTGTCGGTGTTTTCCCCTTCCCTGCCTGCCCCATAACCAGTTCTCCCGGCCCCGTCCCTCCCGTCCCCGGGATGGTTGGGATGGGAAGGACCGACCTGAGCAAACATTTCCCTTTGTTCAGCTGTGCTCAGGCATGGCCCTGCCGCTGCAGCCGGGGCCGTGACTCACCCGCGCCGAGAGAGCCCGGCTGGAAAATTTGGGGTGTTTTAAAGAAAATGCCCGGTTTTAATGACAGCACTGTAATAACCCCAAACAACCGCCCTGCGCTGCCGGGGGAGCGGGAATGTTTAATGCATGAGCTGCGGGGTTTGAGATGGAGCCGGGAAGGAAGAGAAAGAGGAGGATAAACCCCAAACACGCACTGAGGAGCATCCAGCAGGGCTGGCTGTCACCTCGTGTCCCCCCTGGAGCCGCCCCGGGGCTGCCCTATCGCCTCCATCTCGGCTCGGAGGTGGAACCAGGGTCCCCTGGCCGAACCCCGTCATCCCGGGAAGGAGGAGTTACCTTCCCGAGCCTTTTAATCCAGTCCTGCTGGTTTCCCTGCACAGCCGGCGGAGCTCCCAGCCCGTGTGGCCGTGCCCGGCTCTCCATGGCCCCGCGTCACGTCGTGCCCATGTCCACCAGCCAGGCCGCCCGCGGCGTCTGCGTGCTGGGCACCGAGGTCTTCCTGGACACTCGCCGGTAAGGCCGGCACTGCAGCGTCCCGGTGTTTTCCATGGGATGGGCGTACTCAGGATTGGGGCATCCCGGGGTGTTCCATGGAACCGCCGGAATTTGGGATGGGTTTGCCTGGCATTGGGACATCCCGGTGTGTTCCATGGAGCCACCAGGATTTGGGATGGGTTTGCCTGGCATTGGGACATCCCGGGGTGTTCCATGGAACCGCCGGAATTTGGGATGGGTTTGCCTGGCATTGGGACATCCCAGTGTGTTCCATGGAGCTGCTGAGATTTGGGATGGGTTTGCTTGGCATTGGGGCATCCCAGGGTGTTCCATGGAGCCACCAGGATTTGGGATGGGTTTGCCTGGCACTGGGGGATCCCGGGGTGTTCCATGGAACTGCCGGAATTTGGGATGGGTTTGCCTGGCATTGGGGCGTCCTGGGGTGTTCCATGGAACCACCGGAATTTGGGATGGGTTTGCCTGGCATTGGGGCATCCCGGTGTGTTCCACGGAGCGACCAGGATTTGGGATGGGTTCGGAGGAGATACAGGTGGTGATAGACTCGGAGCTCGTCAGGAGTTCATCCAAGGGTTTGGAGGAACAGGTCCCGCTGGGTGTGCTTAGGGGATGATGCCCATGGGGAGCTGATCCAAGGTTCTGTTTTAGGGGATGATACCCCATGGGGACCTCACCCCGAAGTCTGGTTTTGGGGATGATGTCCCATGGGGACCTCACCCCAAAATCCTGGTTTTGGGGACGATATCCCACAGGGAGCTCATTTTCGGGTGATGTCCCACAAGGAGCTCATCCAAAGGCGAGACGCTGGCTCAAGGCGTCACAGCGGGACTGGGCCAGGATGATTTGGAGGCAAAGCCTGAGCACACCCTGGCTAAACCCGGGTCTATTTCTGGTTCTAAAAACATTGGGCAAGAGCAATTCAAGACGAGCAACTCGGAGCTAAAACGGGAGCAGGAATAAAACGTGTGGCTCAGGCAGAAAAAATCCATTGGCGGCCGTGCAGGGGCAGCGCCAGGAAAAGGGATTTTTCCAGAACTAAATAGGGGGTAGCTTTATTGGGCAGATAGGCGGCCGTCCCTGCCCTGCTGTCGCAGTGTCATTATTTAATAAATCACATTTATAATGACAGAGAGCGCAGGCCCGGCCGGTCGGCATCGCATCCGGGCAATTATTGGGATGGAGCACTGGAGCCGGGCCAGGATGTGCCATTGTCCCCTCAGAGGGTTTTGGCTGCTCTCAAACAGCCTCGTTTCCCCCTCATTCGGACGGCAATGTAGAAAACCCTTTATCAGCAATTTTTTGTCCTGCTTTTGGACTCAAAGCCCTCTCAGTCCTATTGAAACACGGAGCCAGAGCCCCCAAACGGGGTGATTTGGCTTCTTGGGAACAAATCTGAGCTGTGGCCCCAAACAGCAGATGATGGCTGCTCTTCCAGCTGAAAAACGGGATCATTTTAATCACCAGGGAGCACTGGCTGGGGGGAATTTGGTGACGGAGGCATCGGTTTGGTTTTGGGCTGTTTGGGGCAGAACGTGGAACTCGTTGGGAATCGGGCAGTGCTGCTGACGTGGGAGGGCCACAAATCCACCACAAATGGCCCCAAATCCGCAGGATCGTGGTATTCCCCGGATCCACGGCTTTGTGGGATGTTCTGGATGGGATCCAGCATCCCCCGGGTCCACGGCTTTGTGGGATGTTCTGGATGGGATCCAGCATCCCCCGGGTCCACGGCTTTGTGGGATGTTCCGGATGGGATCCAGCATTCCCCGGGTCCACGGCTTTGCGGGATGTTCTGGATGGGAAGCCAAGGAATGCCTTCATTTCCTCACAAGCTGCTGCAGGCACCGGGGACGCCGCGCCAAGAGCAACACCGGGGATAAATCGCTGCCGCGGCCGGGTTTTGATGTTGCATTTTTTATGTTCTCGCTGCTGAGGTTCCCACCTGGTTCCCCCGGGACGCAGCCGGGGGAGCCGGGAGCAGGTCGGAGCTGCCGGGATGGAGCGGCCGGGGCTGTAATGAGCAGGGAGCAGCACTTCAAAGGCTCCTGAGCGTGTCACGGAGCCGGGCGCGGGCACTGCACGCCCGGATCCCGGCTCCGCTCCAGCCCGAGCATCCCTCAGGTCACGGGATGGTCCCCCAACACCCAACTCCGCGCGTGGTTGGCGTGAAAATCATCCTGGCTCTTCCCCGCTTGGGGTTTTGTCACGGGATGCTGAAGTTCTGGGAATTTCTCGCTGTTGCGGAGGGAGGTTGGATGTGGGATAAACCACGGCCGGACGTGCCGGAGCTGCAGTGGGAGCTGGGCTTGCTCAACAGAGATCCCACGTGTGGAACTCCAGGGACCATTTCATCACCGGGAGTGGTCGCGGGGCCCTTCCCACCCGGTCGCGGCCGGGTGTAATTCCAGGTTTGGGGATTGGGTCTGTGACCTGAGGTTGCTCCGTTCCAGGTCCACCCCCTGGGGTGCCACGTCCTTTGACGTGCACGCCACGCCGGCAGTGACGGTGCACGTGATCCACAGCCCCACCACAAAGCCCACCACGGACTCCCGGTGGCCCCTAGACCCCGACATCGAGGTGGTGGTGACCATCGATGTCACCAGCAGGACCGTCGATGACAACCAGGTCAGCTGCTGTTCATGTGCTCAGACTGGGGAAAATCAGTGAAATTTCCGAGGAAAATCGAGGATTTCTGAGTAATGCTGACACCAGGGTGGTTTTTCACATGAAAAACTTGAGCCGAGTTGTGTAATTGGCACTGACGAGAAATGAAACCCAGAAGGAGAAGGTCCCGCTTGGTGGCCTCATGATGCCATCGTGACGGTTGCAAAAGTTGGTGCCAGGCTGCAAAAAATATCCCAAGTTTGGCTTTTTCCGTGCCCGATTTTGTGCTGAAGCTGGCACAGAGGGTTCTGATGAACTGTGATCAATGGGGAGCGACTGGGATGGACATCCCGGGGCCCGGCTGGGGGGGCAGGCAGGGGTTGGGTCGGTGATCCCTGCGGGGCCATTCCCAGCTCATTCTGTGATCCCGGGAGGGCGGAGATCCCACCAGCCTGGTGGGATTGGGGTCACAGTGTGGGGATGGAGATCCCACCAGACTGGTGGGACTGGGGTCGCAGTGTGGGGATGGAGATCCCACCAGCCCGGCGGGATGTGGGTCAGTGTGGGGATGGACGGAGATCCCACCAGCCCCATGGGATGTGGGTCAGTGTGGGGATGGACGGAGATCCCACCAGCCCGGCGGGATGTGGGTCACTGTGGGAATGGATGGAGATCCCACCAGCCCGGCGGGATGTGGGTCAGTGTGGGGACAGATGCAGATCCCACGAGCCCGGCGGGATGTGGGTCAGTGTGGGGCTGGATGGAGATCCCACCAGCCCGGCGGGATGTGGGTCAGTGTGGGGATGGATGGAGATCCCACCAGCCCGGCGGGATGTGGGTCAGTGTGGGGCTGGATGGAAATCCCACCAGCCCGGCGGGATGTGGGTCAGTGTGGGGATGGACGGAGATCCCACCAGCCCAGTGGGATGTGGGTCAGTGTGGGGATGGATGGAGATCCCACCAGCCCGGCGGGATGTGGGTCACTGTGGGGATGGACAGAGATCCCACCAGCCTGGCGGGATGTGGGTCACTGTGGGGATGGATGGAGATCCCACCAGCCTGGCGGGATGTGGGTCACTGTGGGGATGGACGGAGATCCCACCAGCCCAGTGGGATGTGGGTCACTGTGGGGATGGATGGAGATCCCACCAGCCTGGCGGGATGTGGGTCAGTGTGGAGATGTCTCTGCAGGTGAAGATCTCCTACTACGACCGTGAGGGCCGTGAGCTGGCGGTGGCCTGGCTGTACCTCACCTGTGTCGGTAGGTGCCCACCAAGGCTCCGTGAATTCTCTGCCCTCTTGGGATCTGGCTGGATCCACCAGGCCGGCATTCCTCGGGGGCCACAAGCAATAAAGCTTTGGGTGTTCACCGATGCTGACGAGCAAGAGGGAAATAATTAAAACGTGATTAATTAAACGCTGCCTTATATGGTGCGGGAGAGACGGAGGCCGGGCCGTGTCCCCACCCAGAGCGTGCACGGAGCATCCTCCTGTGCCTGCCAGGAGGTTCCTCTGGGAGAAAAGGATCCACGGGAGATCTCGCCCAGCTCCGGCCGGCGCCTCCTGCGCGGCAGCGAGGGGAGAGAATCGGCACCGAAGCGGTGCGTGACCTGTTTCAGGAGTTTAGGGTGAGGTGAATCATCCCCTCCAAACGCCCGCTCTCCCCTGCTCACCTCAAAGGGAGTCTAGACAACCGGTCTGGGTGCAGAAGATTCCACTTGGATGGATTAATTACCCTAAATTTGGGATTTTCTGAAGCGTTCACATGACAGTCAGACCCGTGTCCTCAAGTGGTGCCTGCGCCTCCCAAAATCGCCCCTGGAGAGGCTGAAGGTTTCCCATGCGGAGGTTCCTGATGGGCCCCGCTGGAGCCAACTGGGGCCGCCACTGGCCACAGGGATTTTGCCTTCCAAATGTTCATCTCTTGGTTAGATCTAGAGTTTCCCTCCCACGTCGCCCTCTCTGGCCCAAGGAGAACAACCTCTGCCTCAATCCCTGTGTTTTCCACACCTTGTGGATCCCATCCAGTGGAGGTTTTGGGTTAGGACTGAGGTGGGCTTGGGATGAGGTCACCGGTACTTCTCTGAGGCAGAAATCTGGGGCGAGAAGAGCTCTGTGAGGGAAAGTCCTACTCAGATTCCCTAGGGATTATTTGTGTGTTTGCTCAAGCGTGGTGAAAACCCGTTTTTGTGCCTCCACCGTGTTTTGGCTTTGTGGAAAACGGGACAGTCAATAGGAAATGGGTGAAAACGTGAAAAAATGCCCTGGAAACATAAAATCTGCCAGGAAAACGTAAAAAATACTATGAAAACGTAAAATCTGCCATGAAGCGGGGATGTCCCCTGCTGGGAGGAACCAAAATGAGAGGAGGCAGCTGGAGATCAAACAGGTAAAGTCATGGCAAAGCCGTTGGGTTGGATTTTCTTCTCCTGCTTTTGTTGGAATCATTGGGTCTGGAGCAGCGCTGGGGGGATGAGGTGGGGCTGGTGTGGGGTCACGGTGTCGAGGAGGAGCCCCGAAGGGCACCGAGAGCTCGTCCCCTGCCCATGGCTTCCTCCCCTCTCGCTGTTCCAGAGGTGTCCCTGGACGTGGACTGGAGCCGGAGCGGCCGCGTGAAAAGCAAGGGCAAGGACAAGGTGAGCGAGGAGAGCGTTGTGGGAGGGCGGATCCACGGCTGGCCTCTTCCTGGAAAATGTCCAGGAGGGACAGGGGCCTGGGTGGTGTCTGCATGAGGAAAACACCCGCCTCATCCTCAGCCCATTAATTGAGGAGGAAAAGGATTTAGTTTCCTATCCCACGCCAAAACTCCTGCGGCTGCAGCCTGGCCCTGAGGATCCTGCAGGATAAACTCGCGGCTTTTTCTTCCCCTTCTCATCCCTTTTTCCTCCCCTTCTCATCCCTTTTTCCTCCCTTCCTCTTCCCTTCCTCTTCCATTTCCTTTCTCTTTTCCTTTTCCTTCTTGGGCCCCAAAGGTGCCACTTGAATGAGCTGAGCAAACAGCCGGAGATTTCCCCCTTTGGCCACACATCTGCCCGTGCCCAGGCGCTTCAGCCGGCCTAATTAACCGCAGCCCAGCCAGGCTAATTAACCGCAGCCTGATCGGCGGCGCAAATTGGTTATCGAGATGGGCTGAGCTTCCAGAAATGCTGCAGCCGTGTCCAGGCGAGGCTGGAGGCACTTCAGGGAGATAAAATCTTGGAGCAGGCCCTGCTGGGAGCTGGCGCTGGGAACGGGCGGTTTGGAGCGGCGCTGCTGTCTCCTCGCCGTGCTGGGTTCTCCTCCCAGCCTGGGGCTTTCCTCGGCCCGGCACGAGGGAAATCCTGCTCCTGTCCCCCCGTGGTGCTTCTCCTCCAGGCCAAGTGGACGTGGGGCCCCGATGGACAAGGCGCCGTGCTGTTGGTCAACTGTGACCGGGACAGCCCCGGCGCGGGGGGCACGGACAGCGGCCAGGCGGACATACGGACCCCGGCAGGTGGGCTGTGACCCCGGGGGGGCTCCCCGGGGCCTTCCCCGCTGCCATCCCCTCCCTCCGTGTCCCCTGTGCCCCCCAGACCTGCAGGACATGTCAGTGATGCTGCTGCGGACCCAGGGACCCAGCGCCGTCTTCGCCGAGTACCCGGTGGTGCTGCACGTCGCCGAGAGCGACGCGGACAAAGTGCGCGTTTTCCACTCTGCCCGTGAGTACCTCCGCCTCCCCCGTCCCCCACATCCCTGCGTGACCCCGAGGTGAGCCAGCCCCACACGTTTTGTTCATTGGGGCGCCCCTGTTTGCTGTAGTCCCCCTTTCACCCCCAAAGCTCTTCTGCTGTTGCACAAGGTGGGGCTACGTGGGAAGACTCAAGGGGCAGAAGGCTCCCGAGAGGCTTTTCCCAACGAGCCTGCTGGAATTTTGACATTCCCGTGGCGCGGGATCCCCCACGTGGCTCCCGGCGCTGTTTAGGCTCGGGCAGGGATCCAAGCAGCCAGGCGGCCCGTCCCGTCGGGCAGCGCCCTTCGCCTTTGAACGGTTGGATCCCCAGCAGCTCTGCGCCGAAAATCAGGTCCAGGGAGCCAAGGGTGTCATTAGATCCTCAGCCGGAGCCACGCACCTTGAAAGGGCTGGAGCCGAGGGGACGGAGCCCTCTTTGTCCCGGGAAGATCGAGCGTGTTCCCCAGGGAGGAGGAGGAGGAGGAGGAGGAGGAGGAGGAGGGGGAGGAAGCGGCTCCCCTGCCCCCCTTGGGCAGGCAGCCACCTCCTCCTGCTGCTGCCCGCGGGTCCCCCTGGGGCAGGATGCTGAATTCCCGGTGGGAACCCGGGACTCTCCAGGCTGAATTCCCGGTGGCAATCCGGGGTTCTCCGGGCTGAATTCCCAGTGGCAATCCGGGGCTCCCCGGGCTGAATTCCCGGTGGGAACCCGGGGCTCCCCGGGCTGAATTCCCAGTGGCAATCCGGGGCTCCCCGGGCTGAATTCCCGGTGGGAACCCGGGGCTCCCCGGGCTGCTGAATTCCCGGTGGGAAGCCGGGGCTCCCCGCGCTGCTGACCTCGGCGTGGGACTCCGGGGTTCCCCAGGTGGCGATGCCCGCCCGCAGTACAAGCCGGTGCTCGGCCCGGAGCAGCTCTCGTACGTGCTGGAGCACGCCGGCCACGGGGACAGCACCTTCTACGTGGAGGGGCTGGCCTTCCCCGACAGGGGCTTCAGCGGCCTCGTGTCCTTCAGCGCCAGCCTGCTGGAGCTGCCCCACAAGGTACGGGGGGCCCGGGCCCGCCCAGCCCCGGCCGACCCCCCGCGCTGGGGCTCCCAAACTCCGTTTTGGCTCCGTCAGGACTCCCCGGGCACGCCGATCTTCACGGACACCGTGGTGTTCCGCGTGGCGCCCTGGATCATGACGCCCAACACGCAGCAGCCCCTGGAGGTGTTTGTGTGCAGGTGGGAGGGGTGTCCCCAGCGGGTCCTGCCCGGGGGGCTGGCCGGGGAGGAGGTCCTTCCTGGCCGTGGGCGGCTTAGTTGGGCCAGGCTGAGACATTCCCGGCTGGGGATGTTTGGGAAGGGAGCCAGCTGGAGCTGTGGGAGTCATTTCCATGCCAAGGAGAAAGGCTGGAGTTCCCCCTCCAGGTTCAATCCCATTCAGGAATGCTGCCCAGAGCATTTAAATCCCGAGGAAAAATGCTGGAAGACATTCCCCAGGTCCATTCCCATTCAGGAATGCTGCCCAGGGCATTTAAATCCCGAGGAGAAATGCTGGAGTTCCCCCTCCAGGTCCATTCCCATTCAGGAATGCTGCCCAGGGCGTTTAAATCCCAAAGAGGAATGCTGGAGTTCCCTCTCCAGGTCCATTCCCATTCAGGAGTGCTGCCCAGGGCGTTTAAATCCCGAGGAGAAATGCTGGAGTTCCCTCTCCAGGTCCATTCCCATGCAGGAATGTTGCCCAGGGCGTTTAAATCCCGAGGAGAAATGCTGGAGTTCCCTCTCCAGGTCCATTCCCATTCAGGAATGCTGCCCAGGGCGTTTAAATCCCAAGGAGAAATGCTGGAGTTCCCTCTCCAGGTCCATTCCCATTCAGGAATGCTGCCCAGGGCGTTTAAATCCCGAGGAGAAATGCTGGAGTTCCCCCTCCAGGTCCATTCCCATTCAGGAATGCTGCCCAGGGCGTTTAAATCCCGAGGAGAAATGCTGGAGTTCCCCCTCCAGGTCCATTCCCATTCAGGAATGCTGCCCAGGGCGTTTAAATCCCGAGGAGAAAGGCTGGAGTTCCCTCCCCAGCTCCAATCCCACACAGAAACGTCGCCCAGGGTGTCCAGGGATGAGGGACGGGCTGCGGGGTCGGTGTTCCGGGGGCACCCGTGCTCCCCCTGGCAGCCCCGGTCCCCGCTGTCCCCGCAGCATCAAGCAGGGCTCGGATTCCAACGCGGCTTTCCTGGAGGGGCTGCGGGCGCTGCTGAGCAAAGCCGGCTGCAAACTGACCGTGTGCTCGGAGCCGGACACGCGCAGCGACCGCTGGATCCAGGTCAGGATCGGCACCCGAGCGTCACCCCTGCGGGCCGGGCATGGAGCAGGGGACGGGCGCTGGGGCGCAGGGGATGCTGCCGGGGGGGGACGATGGCCAGGCCGGGCACCAGGGACACGGAGGGGCACCGGGAAAGGGACCTGCTCGGGACAGGGACCCCGTGGGGCTGGACAGGAGGGGACCCCAGGAGGACACCGTGGCTGTGTGTCACCTCATGGGGCTGTGCAGGAGGGGACTCCAGGAGGACACCGTGGCTGTGTGTCACCCCGTGGGGCTGTGCAGGAGGGGACCCCAGGAGGACACCGTGGCTGTGTGTCACCTCATGGGGCTGTGCAGGAGGGGACCCCAGGAGGACACCGTGGCTGTGTGTCACCCCGTGGGGCTGTGCAGGAGGGGACCCCAGGAGGACACCGTGGCTGTGGTGTCACCCCGTGGGGCTGGACAGGAGGGGACCCCAGGAGGACACCGTGGCTGTGGTGTCACCCCGTGGGGCTGTGCAGGAGGGGACTCCAGGAGGACACAGTGGCTGTGGTGTCACCCCGTGGGGCTGTGCAGGAGGGGACCCCAGGAGGACACAGTGGCTGTGTGTCACCTCATGGGGCTGGACAGGAGGGGACCCCAGGAGGACACCGTGGCTGTGGTGTCACCTCATGGGGCTGTGCAGGAGGGGACTCCAGGAGGACACCGTGGCTGTGGTGTCACCCCGTGGGGCTGTGCAGGAGGGGACTCCAGGAGGACACCGTGGCTGTGGTGTCACCTCATGGGGCTGTGCAGGAGGGGACTCCAGGAGGACACCGTGGCTGTGGTGTCACCCCGTGGGGCTGTGCAGGAGGGGACTCCAGGAGGACACCGTGGCTGTGGTGTCACCCCGTGGGGCTGTGCAGGAGGGGACCCCAGGAGGACACCGTGGCTGTGGTGTCACCCCGTGGGGCTCAACCCCGGTGGTTTAGGCTGGGCTTTGCCAGGCTCGCCCCGTTTCCTGCCCCACCCTCCCCACAGCCCTGGTGGAGACTCCTATCACCCTCCAGAGCCTTCCTCCTCCTCCTCTTCTCCTTCCCACAGGATGAGCTGGAGTTCGGCTACGTGGAAGCCCCCCACAAAACCTTCCCCGTGGTCTTCGACTCTCCCAGGAACAGAGGCCTGAAGGATTTTGCTTTCAAGAAGATCCTGGTGTGTCCTTTCGTTGACATCCCGCCTTTCCGCCCCAAAATCCCGGCACGGAGGTCTTTGACGCCTCTCCCCTCTTTTCCAGGGCCCGGATTTTGGCTACGTGACCCGGGAGCCCCCCGGGAAGAGCGTGACCAGCCTGGATTCCTTCGGGAACCTGGACGTGAGCCCGCCGGTGACGGTGCGGGGCAAGGAGTACCCGCTGGGGCGGATCCTCATCGGCAGCCCCCTGCCCTGGTGAGAATTCCCTCCCTCTGGAGCGCCCGAAACCCTCCCTCGAGGGAAGGGAACCTCTCGGAGGAAAAATCCCCACCGAATCGCAGATTTTACGGACAAGCCCCACGGCCGCTCCTCCAAGCCTCACAAAACCCGGCCGCCGCTCCTGTTGTCCCGTTTTCCCCCTTTTTTGCTCCAATCCCGCACTCCCGGGCTCGGATTTGTTCTCTTAGGAGGGAAGCGGGGGAACCCAGGAAAGGGTGAAATCCCGAATGACTGGAAATCGTTGTGCCCAGGGCAGGCGGTGCTTGGCAGCCCCGCGGGAACAAAGCTCCCTGCAGAGGACTCCACAAAGGAGCATTTTCCGGGAAAAACAACACCCGCGCCCAATCCCACCCCCTCCGATCCCAAAAACCCCACGGGACGCTCCCGTCCCAGCCAGGGGCTGGCGCTGCTTCCAGAGGCAGGGAAATGGGATTCGCCCAGCCCCACTGGGGCCGTAATTATCCCTCATTACCAGGGATTTAATTAACGCCTTCCCAGCCCGTTCTATCTTAGAAAACTTGGCCCTCGCACCAAAGTGAGGCGGGATTTGGGAATCACAGAGGTGGGAAAAACTCAGCCCAAAGGTGCCCGAGGGGAACAGGGCATGGAATGATCCCATCCCTGTGGATAGGTACGGCCCGGAGATGTATTTATGGAAAACACGGGGATTTATCCATGTATTTATCTCAAATACAGGGAGATGTGTTGATGTGTTTATCCAGTATAGGGATCTGGTAATATATATTTGTATTGAAATATTTCTGTAATGGAGGGATTTAGCAATATGTGTTCAGGTAATGTATACATGAGTGCACTTTCTATGTAATAGAGGGAAATATCAATGTATTTATCTAAAATACAGGGAGGTACGCTGATTTATTTATACAATATAGGGATCTAGAAATATATATTTATATAGATGTATTTATACAATATAAGGATCTAGCAATATATATTTATATAGATGTATTTATTCATTATAGGGATCTAGCGATATATATTTATATAGATGTATTTATATAACACAGGGATTCAGCAATATGTATTTATTCAGTATAGGAATCTAGCAATATATATTTATATAGATGTATTTATACATTATAGGGATTTAGCAATATATATTGATATAATGTGTGCATATAAAAGCACTTCACATATAACACAGGGCTGTGTTAATACATAACAGATATAATGACACATAATTGGGCTATTAGGAAGATAAATCTGTATTAAAGTAGAGCAATCTATAATTTATGTTATTATACGTATTTAACTATGTGGAGGTCTGTAATGTAGCTCAGGCCATTGCCAGCCTCTTCCCAGAAAAACAGGATAGAAAGGAGCCTTTGGGTGGCGTTTGGGGGGCGAATTTTGGCCAGGGGGATGAATTTTGGACAGGGGAGGGAATTTTGGGCAGGGGAACGAATTGTGGAAAGGGGAGGAAATTTCGGGCAGGGGAATGAACTTTGAGAAGGGGAGGGAATTTTGGGCAGGGGGGCAAATTTTGGGCAGGGGGAAGGAATTTTGGAAGGTGAAGGAATTTTGGGTGGGGGTGTGAATTTTGGGTAGGGGAATGAATTTTGGGCTGGGGAAGGAATTTTGGGCAGGGGGGGCAAATTTTGGGCAGGGGGAAGGAATTTAAGGCATGGGGGTGAATTTTGGGGAGGAGAAAGAATTTTGGGCAGGGGAGGGGATTTTAGGCTGGGGAATGAATTTCGGGCCGGGGAATGAATTTAGGGCCGGGGAGGGCATTTGGTGCCAGGGAGGGAATTTCGAGGAGGGGAAGGAATTTTGGCCCAGGGAATGAATTTAGGACAGGAGCGTGAATTCGGGGCCGGGGGATGAATTTGGTGCCGGGAATTTCGGAGAGGGGAATGAATTCAGGGCAGGGGCGTGAATTTGAGGCCGGGGGATGAATTTGGTGCCGGGAATTTCGGAGAGGGGAATGAATTCAGGGCAGGGGGGTGAATTCGGGCCCGGGGGGTGAATTGGGTGCCGGGGAGGGGAGGGAAGGGGGCGCGGGCGGTGCCCACCCCGCTGTCCCCGCAGGGCGTCGGGCCGCAGGATGTGCCGCGCCGTGCGGGATTTCCTGTTCGCGCAGAAGGTGCAGGCGCCGCTCGAGGTCTACTCGGAGTGGCTCAGCGTGGGACACGTGGACGAGTTCCTCACCTTCGTCCCCGCCCTCGACAGGAAGGTGCCGACCCCGGAGCCTCCCCGGGGCTCTTCACAGCACCCCCAAATTCCCCTTTCCACCTCTTGGTCCTTCCGGGGCTCGGCGGGAAGGAGCCCCTTTGGGGCGGCCCAGGGATGGATTTGGGATCCCCGTGGGCATCCCACAGCCCAGGGATGGATTTGGGATCCCCGTGGGCATCCCGCAGCCCAGGGATGGATTTGGGATCCCCGTGGGCATCCCGCAGCCCAGGGATGGATTTGGGATCCCCGTGGGCATCCCGCAGCCCAGGGATGGATTTGGGATCCCCGTGGGCATCCCACAGCCCAGGGATGGATTTGGGATCCCCGTGGGCATCCCACAGCCCAGGGATGGATTTGGGATCTGCATGGACATCCCACAGCCCAGGGATGGATTTGGGATCCCCGTGGGCATCCCACAGCCCAGGGATGGATTTGGGATCCCCGTGGTGCCTCCCAGCTGGGCTCTGGGGTGTTTTATCGCCCCACAGCCAGGGGTGACCCCGGGCTCTGTCCCGCAGGGATTCCGGCTGCTCCTGGCCAGTCCCAACGCCTGCTACAAACTCTTCAAGGAGAAGCAGCAGCAGGGCCACGGGGAGGCCACGCAGTTCATTGGTGAGGGCTGGCAGAGGACATCCCCCGCGGTGGCATTCCTGGTGTCCATCCCTGCTGTCCCCTCCCACTGTCCATCCTCACCGTCCATTCCTGCTGTCCCTTCCCTGTCCATCCCAGTGTCCATCCCCACTGTCCATCCCCACTGTCCATCCCCACTGTCCATCCCCACTGTCCATCCTCACCATCCCTTCTCGCTGTCCCTTCCCTATCCATCTCATTGTCCCTTTCCGTTGTCCCTTCCCTGTCCGTCCCAGTGTCCATCCCAGTGTCCACCCCTGCTGTCCATCCCTCTGTCCATCCTACTGTCCATCCCAGTGTCCATCCCTCTGTCCATCCCTCTGTCCATCCCTCTGACCATCCCTCTGTCCATCCCTCTGTCCATCCCCGCTGTCCATCCCTCTGTCCATCCCTCTGTCCATCCCACTGTCCATCCCTCTGTCCATCCCCGCTGTCCATCCCCGCTGTCCATCCCTCTGTCCATCCCACTGTCCATCCCACTGTCCATCCCCTCTGTCCATCCCTCTGTCCATCCCTCTGTCCATCCCACTGTCCATCCCTCTGTCCATCCCTCTGTCCATCCCCACTGTCCATCCCTCTGTCCATCCCACTGTCCATCCCCACTGTCCATCCCTCTGTCCATCCCTCTGTCCATCCCCGCTGTCCATCCCCGCTGTCCATCCCTCTGTCCATCCCTCTGTCCATCCCTCTGTCCATCCCCACTGTCCATCCCTCTGTCCATCCCTCTGTCCATCCCTCTGTCCATCCCTCTGTCCATCCCCACTGTCCATCCCTCTGTCCATCCCTCTGTCCATCCCACTGTCCATCCCGCTGTCCATCCCTCTGTCCATCCCCGCTGTCCATCCCTCTTTCCATCCCCGCTGTCCATCCCTCTGTCCATCCCCACTGTCCATCCCTCTGTCCATCCCCACTGTCCATCCCTCTGTCCATCCCTCTGTCCATCCCTCTGTCCATCCCTCTGTCCATCCCAGTGTCCATCCCTCTGTCCATCCCTCTGTCCATCCCTCTGTCCATCCCTCTGTCCATCCCTCTGTCCATCCCGCTGTCCATCCCTCTGTCCATCCCACTGTCCATCCCTCTGTCCATCCCTCTGTCCATCCCTCTGTCCATCCCAGTGTCCATCCCTCTGTCCATCCCTCTGTCCATCCCTCTGTCCATCCCACTGTCCATCCCCACTGTCCATCCCCACTGTCCATCCCCACTGTCCATCCCCACTGTCCATCCTCACCATCCCTTCTCGCTGTCCCTTCCCTATCCATCTCATTGTCCCTTTCCGTTGTCCCTTCCCTGTCCGTCCCAGTGTCCATCCCAGTGTCCACCCCTGCTGTCCATCCCTCTGTCCATCCTACTGTCCATCCCAGTGTCCATCCCTCTGTCCATCCCTCTGTCCATCCCTCTGTCCATCCCTCTGTCCATCCCTCTGTCCATCCCCGCTGTCCATCCCCACTGTCCATCCCTCTGTCCATCCCTCTGTCCATCCCAGTGTCCATCCCTCTGTCCATCCCTCTGTCCATCCCTCTGTCCATCCCTCTGTCCATCCCTCTGTCCATCCCTCTGTCCATCCCCGCTGTCCATCCCTCTGTCCATCCCACTGTCCATCCCTCTGTCCATCCCCGCTGTCCATCCCCGCTGTCCATCCCTCTGTCCATCCCTCTGTCCATCCCACTGTCCATCCCACTGTCCATCCCCGCTGTCCATCCCACTGTCCATCCCTCTGTCCATCCCTCTGTCCATCCCTCTGTCCATCCCTCTGTCCATCCCCGCTGTCCATCCCTCTGTCCATCCCTCTGTCCATCCCACTGTCCATCCCTCTGTCCATCCCCGCTGTCCATCCCCGCTGTCCATCCCTCTGTCCATCCCACTGTCCATCCCACTGTCCATCCCCTCTGTCCATCCCTCTGTCCATCCCTCTGTCCATCCCACTGTCCATCCCTCTGTCCATCCCTCTGTCCATCCCCACTGTCCATCCCTCTGTCCATCCCACTGTCCATCCCCACTGTCCATCCCTCTGTCCATCCCTCTGTCCATCCCCGCTGTCCATCCCCGCTGTCCATCCCTCTGTCCATCCCTCTGTCCATCCCTCTGTCCATCCCCACTGTCCATCCCTCTGTCCATCCCTCTGTCCATCCCTCTGTCCATCCCTCTGTCCATCCCCACTGTCCATCCCTCTGTCCATCCCTCTGTCCATCCCACTGTCCATCCCGCTGTCCATCCCTCTGTCCATCCCCGCTGTCCATCCCTCTTTCCATCCCCGCTGTCCATCCCTCTGTCCATCCCCACTGTCCATCCCTCTGTCCATCCCCACTGTCCATCCCTCTGTCCATCCCTCTGTCCATCCCTCTGTCCATCCCTCTGTCCATCCCAGTGTCCATCCCTCTGTCCATCCCTCTGTCCATCCCTCTGTCCATCCCTCTGTCCATCCCTCTGTCCATCCCGCTGTCCATCCCTCTGTCCATCCCACTGTCCATCCCTCTGTCCATCCCTCTGTCCATCCCTCTGTCCATCCCAGTGTCCATCCCTCTGTCCATCCCTCTGTCCATCCCTCTGTCCATCCCACTGTCCATCCCCACTGTCCATCCCCACTGTCCATCCCCACTGTCCATCCCCACTGTCCATCCCCACTGTCCATCCTCACCATCCCTTCTCGCTGTCCCTTCCCTATCCATCTCATTGTCCCTTTCCGTTGTCCCTTCCCTGTCCGTCCCAGTGTCCATCCCAGTGTCCACCCCTGCTGTCCATCCCTCTGTCCATCCTACTGTCCATCCCAGTGTCCATCCCTCTGTCCATCCCTCTGTCCATCCCTCTGTCCATCCCTCTGTCCATCCCTCTGTCCATCCCCGCTGTCCATCCCCACTGTCCATCCCTCTGTCCATCCCTCTGTCCATCCCAGTGTCCATCCCTCTGTCCATCCCTCTGTCCATCCCTCTGTCCATCCCTCTGTCCATCCCTCTGTCCATCCCTCTGTCCATCCCCGCTGTCCATCCCTCTGTCCATCCCACTGTCCATCCCTCTGTCCATCCCCGCTGTCCATCCCCGCTGTCCATCCCTCTGTCCATCCCTCTGTCCATCCCACTGTCCATCCCACTGTCCATCCCCGCTGTCCATCCCACTGTCCATCCCTCTGTCCATCCCTCTGTCCATCCCTCTGTCCATCCCAGTGTCCATCCCTCTGTCCATCCCTCTGTCCATCCCTCTGTCCATCCCTCTGTCCATCCCTCTGTCCATCCCGCTGTCCATCCCTCTGTCCATCCCACTGTCCATCCCTCTTTCCATCCCCGCTGTCCATCCCTCTGTCCATCCCCACTGTCCATCCCTCTGTCCATCCCCACTGTCCATCCCTCTGTCCATCCCTCTGTCCATCCCTCTGTCCATCCCTCTGTCCATCCCAGTGTCCATCCCTCTGTCCATCCCTCTGTCCATCCCTCTGTCCATCCCTCTGTCCATCCCTCTGTCCATCCCGCTGTCCATCCCTCTGTCCATCCCACTGTCCATCCCTCTGTCCATCCCTCTGTCCATCCCTCTGTCCATCCCTCTGTCCATCCCTCTGTCCATCCCTCTGTCCATCCCACTGTCCATCCCCACTGTCCATCCCCACTGTCCATCCTCACCATCCCTTCTCGCTGTCCCTTCCCTATCCATCTCATTGTCCCTTTCCGTTGTCCCTTCCCTGTCCGTCCCAGTGTCCATCCCAGTGTCCACCCCTGCTGTCCATCCCTCTGTCCATCCTACTGTCCATCCCAGTGTCCATCCCTCTGTCCATCCCTCTGTCCATCCCTCTGTCCATCCCTCTGTCCATCCCTCTGTCCATCCCCGCTGTCCATCCCCACTGTCCATCCCTCTGTCCATCCCTCTGTCCATCCCAGTGTCCATCCCTCTGTCCATCCCTCTGTCCATCCCTCTGTCCATCCCTCTGTCCATCCCTCTGTCCATCCCTCTGTCCATCCCCGCTGTCCATCCCTCTGTCCATCCCACTGTCCATCCCTCTGTCCATCCCCGCTGTCCATCCCCACTGTCCATCCCTCTGTCCATCCCCGCTGTCCATCCCTCTGTCCATCCCTCTGTCCATCCCACTGTCCATCCCTCTGTCCATCCCCGCTGTCCATCCCCGCTGTCCATCCCACTGTCCATCCCTCTGTCCATCCCTCTGTCCATCCCTCTGTCCATCCCCACTGTCCATCCCTCTGTCCATCCCCGCTGTCCATCCCACTGTCCATCCCTCTGTCCATCCCTCTGTCCATCCCTCTGTCCATCCCCGCTGTCCATCCCCGCTGTCCATCCCTCTGTCCATCCCTCTGTCCATCCCACTGTCCATCCCACTGTCCATCCCCGCTGTCCATCCCACTGTCCATCCCTCTGTCCATCCCACTGTCCATCCCACTGTCCATCCCCGCTGTCCATCCCACTGTCCATCCCTCTGTCCATCCCTCTGTCCATCCCTCTGTCCATCCCACTGTCCATCCCTCTGTCCATCCCTCTGTCCATCCCCACTGTCCATCCCTCTGTCCATCCCACTGTCCATCCCCACTGTCCATCCCTCTGTCCATCCCTCTGTCCATCCCCGCTGTCCATCCCTCTGTCCATCCCTCTGTCCATCCCTCTGTCCATCCCCACTGTCCATCCCTCTGTCCATCCCTCTGTCCATCCCCGCTGTCCATCCCTCTGTCCATCCCTCTGTCCATCCCTCTGTCCATCCCGCTGTCCATCCCTCTGTCCATCCCCGCTGTCCATCCCCGCTGTCCATCCCTCTGTCCATCCCCGCTGTCCATCCCTCTGTCCATCCCTCTGTCCATCCCTCTGTCCATCCCCACTGTCCATCCCTCTGTCCATCCCCGCTGTCCATCCCCGCTGTCCATCCCTCTGTCCATCCCCGCTGTCCATCCCTCTGTCCATCCCTCTGTCCATCCCTCTGTCCACCCCACTGTCCATCCCTCTGTCCATCCCTCTGTCCATCCCTCTGTCCACCCCACTGTCCATCCCTCTGTCCATCCCACTGTCCATCCCACTGTCCATCCCTCTGTCCATCCCTCTGTCCATCCCACTGTCCATCCCTCTGTCCACCCCACTGTCCATCCCACTGTCCATCCCTCTGTCCATCCCTCTGTCCATCCCACTGTCCATCCCTCTGTCCATCCCTCTGTCCATCCCTCTGTCCATCCCTCTGTCCATCCCCACTGTCCATCCCTCTGTCCATCCCTCTGTCCATCCCTCTGTCCATCCCCACTGTCCATCCCTCTGTCCATCCCTCTGTCCATCCCTCTGTCCATCCCCTGTCCCTCACTGCTCCCACCCCCCCAGGGCTGAAGGGCATTGAGAAGAAAAGCATCGATGAGATCCTGGCGGACGAGTCCCTGCGGAGCGACAACCGGCACGTGCAGGTGGCTCCGGGACCCCGGATCCGGCGCATTCCCTCTCCATTCCAGGGGCATTCCCTCTCCATTCCAGGGGCATTCCCTCTCCATTCCAGGGGCATTCCCTCTCCATTCCGGGGGCATTCCCTCTCCATTCCAGGGGCATTCCCTCTCCATTCCAGGGGCATTCCCTCTCCATTCCGGGGGCATTCCCTCTCCATTCCAGGGGCATTCCCTCTCCATTCCAGGGGTGTTCCCTCTCCATTCCAGGGGCGTTCCCTCTCCATTCCAGGGGCGTTCCCTCTCCATTCCAGGGGTGTTCCCTCTCCATTCCAGGGGCATTCCCTCTCCATTCCGGGGGCGTTCCCTCTCCATTCCAGGGGCGTTCCCTCTCCATTCCAGGGGTGTTCCCTCTCCATTCCAGGGGTGTTCCCTCTCCTCCATTCCAGGGGGGGTTCCTGGGTGCCGGGAGGGGATTTGGGGGTCCTGGGGAATGGCCGGAGCCGGTGAGGAGAGGGAGATGCCCCGAGGGACCCCGAGGTGGCAGCTGAGGGGAAAGAGAGGATGGGGCGGGCTGGGAGGCGTCCCCAGGGATGGGGTGGGAGGTTATTCCCGGGGATGGGGTGGGATCCAGCGGGATGGGATTCGGAGGGCCGGGATGGCAGTTCCACGTCCTTCCCGCAGCGCTGCATCGACTGGAACCGCGACCTGCTGAAGCAGGAGCTGGGGCTGAGCGAGCAGGACATCGTGGACATCCCGCAGCTCTTCATCCTGAAAGGCTCCCGCGCCGACGCGCTGTTCCCGGACATGGTGAGACCCCGACCCCGCAACCCCGCCCCGATCCCGACCCCCTGGGATCGATCCCCGCTGGAATCTGGGCGCTGCAGGTGAACATGCTGGTGCTGGGCCGGCACCTGGGCATCCCCAAGCCCTTCGGGCCCGTGGTGGGCGGGCGCTGCTGCCTGGAGCAGCGTGTGCGGGAGCTGCTGGAGCCGCTGGGCCTCTCCTGCACCTTCATCGACGACTTCTTCTCCTACCACGTCCTGTCGGGGGACGTCCACTGCGGCACCAACGTGCGCCGCAAGCCCTTCGCCTTCAAGTGGTGGCACGTGGTGCCCTGACCCCCCTGGCGCTGCAGGGAAAGGTGCATTTCCTGCAGCCCGGGGGGAAGGTGCATTTCCTGCGCCGGAAAAGCACCGACGGCACGGGTTTGGCCAATAAAGCTTCGCGGACGCTGAGGGGGCAGCGCGTCCCCGTCTCTCGTCCTTCCTTCCTCCGCTCCCGGTGTGACAGTGTCCTTTGGCGCCTGGGTTTGGGCACAGGGGTTTGGGGTGGGGGGGCTGCTCGGGGGGCTGCGGGCCCCGTCCCACGGCCGCGGGGTCGCGGAGCCCCCGCTCGCGGCTTTGCAGCTGAAAACAGCCGCGGACTCCCCGGGTCAGCCGCAGTATCGCTTCCTGCTGGGGAAGCCGGTTCTCAGCCCGCAGGAACCTCCGCTGCCCTCCTCGGGACCTTTTCACGCCTTCTCCAGGAGAGACCGTCCGTGTCCCTCAGCTCTTTGTCTCCACCGGAGCGCGACACTTCCCCGTGCCCGCCCGGCACCGTCCTGGCACCGCCCCGGGAACCGAAACCCGCGCGGTGCCCCGGGCCCGGCCCGGCCCGGCCCGGCCCGGCCCTGCGCAGCCCCGCTGCCCTCCTGCGGCTGGGCACGCTTCTTGTGGGCACAACGCTTTCCTGGCGGCCCGTCCGAGGTGCGGCCGCACCCGCGGTTCAACTCCGGCGGTGCCGGAGGAGCGGGGAGGGGCTGATCCCACACCTCCCGCTGACCCCAGAAGCGCATTTCCAACCCCATTTCCAACCCCATTTCCAGCCCCATTTCCAGCCCCCTTTCTAACCCCGTCCCCCGGGGCTGTGTCCCTGCTGATATTCCCGGGCGCCGAGGAGCGACATTAAATCCGGGCCGCGCGTGACCCCGCGGGGAGGGGGTTTGGGAACAGCTGCAGGGACAAAGGGCTCTCCCACGCGCAGCCCAGCATTTAATTAAAACAAAGGCCATTAAAACCGCCGGGGCCCCGCTGTCCCCGGCGCAGGTGACATCCCCCGGCAGCGCCCCGGCGGCCGGGGCGAGCGCCCTCCCCGCGCCTCCAGCCCTCCCCGGAGGAGGAATTCCAGCGCATTGTCCCGGCAGAACAAACAAAACCTTTCGGCAGAAGGAGAAACCAAACCCGGCGGGGCCCGGCGCCGGCGCGGGCGCAGCGCGGCTCGGGTGTCGCGGTGAACGTTTCACGGCGTGGGCCGGGCGGTGACCGCTCCCCCCGCGGCCCTTTGTGCCCAGCGGGGCCCCGACCCCCCCCCGGAGCGCCCCGGAGCCCCGAACGGCCCGTGGGTGTCCCGGGCCGCGTCCCCCCGCTCCGCCGGCCGGGAGCGCGGCCGGAGCCGCGCGGGGCCAGCCCGGAGGTGGGATCAGGCCGGGCTTTGGCCGGTCCCCTCCCAGCAGCCCGGCTTTATAAATCCCCCGCGGCCGCCGGGCGCGGCACCCCAGGGTGCCGGTGGCGGCCGCGATGGCGCAGCAGCGCCGCGTCCAGCTGTCCACGCAGCGCCCCGGCAGCACCGTGTGCGTGCTGGGCACCGAGCTGGCCCTGGACGTGTGCGGGTGAGCGCGGGGCACAAATCCGCTTTTCCCCCCGATCCCATTAAGCAAAGGCCGAAAATAGCGCGCGGCGGGGCGGGGGCGATGCTGCTGCTGCGGGGGCTTTTCCCAGGGGATGCTGTCCCGGGAGGCGTGAGGGGTGGGATTGCCGGCGCCCCATCCCGCTGTTCCTTCCCGTGTCCATTCCCCGTGTCCCCTCCCCGCCGTCCCTCACAGACGCTCCGAACAGCCCGCAGCAGCGGCAGCGCAGCATTCCCGGCGGGATTCTGCCCGTTCCGGGGCGCCGCGAGCCCTCTCGGCGGTTTTCACGCGGCGCTCGGCATCCCGGCGGGATGAATTCACCGAGAGTTCCCACTCTGGGGGAAGGCGGAGAGGGAACCCCCCCGGGCCGCTGCCCAAATCCCGGGGCTCTCCCTCCGCGGCAGCTCCGGGATTTCGCTCCCCGAACGCCGCTCGGGCCGCGGCGGCTCCGGGGCTCATTTGCCGTCCCCTCCCGCTGCCCCGGGCTGGGGTTTTTCCCCTTCTCCGGGCACGGAGCCGCGTTTCCTTCTCGCGGGTCCGGATCCGCTCCGGGCGCGTCGCCCGTGGCCTCCTGCCCTGGGGCGGGGCGGGACGAGCTCCGGCCTGCCCAGCACCGCCCGGGAAATGCCGATTTTGGGGAGATCCGTGCCCCAAATCCCCCCCGGGCGCCGCCGGCATCCGTCGGATCGCGGCCGGCTCCCGTCCCCACTGCCCTCGGGAAGTTCGCGGATTTTATTCCGGGGTTTGCGGCGTTTCAGAGGGATTGCTGCGGTTATTTTTGTGAGATCCATTCCCGTCTATTCCCCTTTATTCCCAGGTGCGCTTTGCACCTGCAATATCCCGGGATCTGGGGTTTTGGAGGGATCCCTGCGAATATTTTTGTGGGATCCATTCCCGTCTATTCCCGTTTATTCCCAGGTACACCTGCAATATCCCGGGATCTGGGGTTTTGGAGGGATCCCTGCGAATATTTTTGTGGGATCCATTCCCGTCTATTCCCGTTTATTCCCAGGTGCACCTGCAATATCCCGGGATCTGGGGTTTTGGAGGGATCCCTGCGAATATTTTTGTGGGATCCATTCCCGTCTATTCCCGTTTATTTCCAGGTGCACCTGCAATATCCCGGGATCTGGGGTTTTGGAGGGATCCCTGCGAATATTTTTGTGGGATCCATTCCCGTCTATTCCCGTTTATTCCCAGGTGCACCTGCAATATCCCGGGATCTGGGGTTTTGGAGGGGTTGCTGCGGTTATTTTTGTGGGATCCATTCCCGTCTATTCCCGTTTATTCCCAGGTGCACCTGCAATATCCCGGGATCTGGGGGTTTGGGGGATTCCTGCCCACGTTCGGCGCCGCCGCCTTCCCCAGGGCTCGCAGCCTCCCTCGGGCGGGATTTGCTTTAATCGCCTTTGGGGATTTGTGGGAATTGCCTTTTCCAGGAGCGGCTGCCCGCACGTTTTGGGGGATTTGCTGCATGTCCAGGGACCTGATGCAATTCCAGGTTTTAGGATTTGCTGTGGGCTGTGAGACTTTGCCGCGGGATTTGTTCCACGCTGCAGGATTTATCCCGATTTCATCTTGCAGCACCTGCTGCTGTTGCATTTTTCAGGGTGTTTCGCCTTTCCCGGGAGTTTCTATATTCAGTTGCTGTTCTAAATTTCAGGATTGCTTCCACATTGAAGGATTTATCGGAGTTTTGTATCCCGGGATTGCCCGCGGTTCCATTTTCCGGGATTAATCCCATTTTTCATTCATCCAAATTCCATCCTGCACCTCAGGGTCTGTTCGAATTAAAGGATTTATCAGAGTTTCACACCTCAGCACTTGTTGCCTTTGCATTTCCCGGGAGTATTTGCAATTTTTAGGACTTGGTGATAACTCAGCATTTCAGGATTTGTTCCATATTGAAGGATCTCCTGCAACGGAATAATTGCAGGATTTATTGCAGCTGCGTTTTCCAGGGTTCATTGCATTTTGCACCACTTGCTGTCACTCTCAATTGCAGGATTTATTTTTTCCCCATTGAAGGATTTCTCCCGATTTCATATCTCACTCCTCGCTGAAATTGCATTTCCCAGCAATATTTTACTTGTCCAGGACTCGCTGATATTCCAAACCCCAGGATTTGTTCCCTTTTGAAGGATTTACCCCAATTCCACATTGCGGCCGTTGTTGGGATTGCATTTTCTGGGAATATTCGCATTTCCAGGACTTGCTGATTTTCCAAATTTCAGGATTCTTTCCATATTGAAGGGTTTATGAGAATTTCATATCTCAGCACTTGCTGGGATTGCGTTTTCCAGGAATACCTGAATTTCCCAGGGCTGGCTGATATCCCCAACCCCAGGATTTGTTCCCTGTGGAAGGTTTTCCCCCAGTTCCCCACCGCAGCCCTTGCTGAGGTCGCGTTTCCCGGGAATATTTGCGTTTCCCCCTGCTGCGGGCGGAATTCCCGCTGTCCGTGCCCGCAGCGGGTGCTGAGCTCCGTCCCATCGCTGTCCCCAGCTCGGCTCCGCGCGGCGCCGTGTCCTTCCACGCCCAGGGCACGCCGGGGCTGCAGCTGTGGGTGCAGAGCCAGGCCCAGAGCGTGAAGCTGCCCTCGAGCGTGGGGCGCTGGGCGCTGGGCCCCGGCCCCGAGCTGCTGCTGGCCATGGACGCGCCCAGCAAGGACGTGGGCGACGAGAAGGTGCGACAGGATCCCGCCCGTCCCGGCGTTCCCGCCGGGATCCCTGCTGGGGGCCGGGATGGGGGCCGGGATCCCTGCTGGGGGCCGGGATGGGGGCCGGGATCCCTGCTGGGGGCCGGGATGGGTGCCGGGATCCCTGCT
Organism: Chamaea fasciata; assembly: GCF_029207755.1. Classification (NCBI taxonomy): domain Eukaryota; kingdom Metazoa; phylum Chordata; class Aves; order Passeriformes; family Sylviidae; genus Chamaea; species Chamaea fasciata. The sequence continues at coordinate 6,818,111 of NW_027094108.1, read as the reverse complement.
GGGTGTTGGGATGGGTGCCGGGATCCCTGCTGGGGGCCGGGATGGGGGCCGGGATCCCTGCTGGGGGCCGGGATGGGGGCCGGGATCCCTGCTGGGTGCCGGGATGGGTGCCGGGATCCCTGCTGGGTGCCGGGATGGGTGCCGGGATCCCTGCTGGGTGTTGGGATGGGTGCCGGGATCCCTGCTGGGTGCCGGGATGGGTGCTGGGATCCCTGCTGGGTGCCGGGATGGGGACCGGGATCCCTGCTGGGTGCCGGGATGGGTGCCGGGATCCCTGCTGGGGGCCGGGATGGGTGCCGGGATCCCTGCTGGGGGCCGGGATGGGTGCCGGGATCCCTGCTGGGTGTTGGGATGGGTGCTGGGAGTTGAGATTCCTGCTGGGTGCTGGATTCCCACTGGGTGTTGGGATCTGCTCTGGATCCCAGCATCCCACCAGATCCTGCAGTGGGTGCTGGGATCCCTGCTGGGTGCCGGGATGGGTGCCGGGATCCCTGCTGGATTCCAGGATTCCTGCTGAGTGCTGGATCCCTGCCGGATCCTGGGGTGGGTGCCAGGATTCCCGCGGGATCCCTGGATCCCTCCCGCCCGGCTCGGTGCCAGCCCCGCTCCCCGTTGCAGGTCAGGGTTTCCTATTTCCGCGAGGCCGGCGGCGTTCCCGTGGGCCGGGCCGTGCTCTACCTCACCTGCGTGGGTAAGGGGGGCTGGCCCCAACCGCCGTTCCCGAACCCCCGTTCCCGAATCCCCATTCCCAAAGCCCCGTTCCCGGGATTTCCCCTTTTCCCCATCCCATCCCTGTCCCACAGAGGTGTCCCTGGATGCCGACATCAACCGCAGCGGGGCCGTGAGCCGGACACTGCTGGACAAGGTATCCAAGGGGCCGGGAACCACCGTGGGATCGGGAATTCCGGAATGAGCCCCAGACCCCAATGGGATTGGGAATTCCTGAATGAACCCCAGACCCCAATGGGATTGGGAATTCCCGTCTGACCCCCAGACCCCAATGGGATTGGGAATTCCCATTTGACCCCCAGACCCCAATGGGATTGGGAATTCCCGTTTGACCCCCAGACCCCAATGGGATTGGGAATTCCTGGATGAGCCCCCAGTCCCCAATGGGATTGGGAATTCCCGTCTGACCCCCAGATCCCAATGGGATCGGGAATTCCCGGCTGAGCCCTGCCCTGCTCCGTGCCCCCAGGCCAGCTGGACGTGGGGGCCCGAGGGCCACGGGGCCGTGCTGCTCGTCAACTGCGACCGCGACGACCCCGACGCCGAGGGCCTGGACAACGAGGACAGCGCCGTGCGCTCCTACAACGGTCCCAGAACCCAGCCTCCCCCTTTTCCCACTTGTCTCTCCATTTCCCCCCTTTTCTCTCTATTCTCCCTTTCTTCCACGGCCCAGAATGTCCAAGTTTCCCACTTTTGCCTGAGTTTTCCCTCCCTTTTCCTTGAGTTTTCCCCCTTTTCCCTCTGTTTTCCCACTTTTCCCCCAATCCCCTTTCTACCACAACCCAGAACTCCAATTTTCCCACTTTTCCCACCATTTTCCATTTCTACTGCAGTCCAGAACCCGAATTTTCTAGCTTTTCCCCCAGTTTTCCCACTTTCCCCTCAATTTTCCCACTTTCCCCCCAGTTTTTCCCACTTCCCCCCCGTTTTCCCACTTTCCCCCCAGTTTTTCCCACTTTCCCCCCCCGTTTTTCCCACTTTCCCCCCAGTTTTTCCCACTTTCCCCCCTGTTTTTCCCACCTTTCCCCCCAGTTTTCCTGCTTTCCCCCCAGTTTTTCCCACTTTCCCCCCAGTTTTCCCACTTTCCCCCCAGTTTTTCCCACTTTCCCCCCAGTTTTCCCACTTTCCCCCCAGTTTTTCCCACTTCCCCCCCAGTTTTCCCACTTCCCCCCCAGTTTTCCCACTTTCCCCCCAGTTTTCCCGCTTTCCCCCCAGTTTTCCCACTTTCCCCCCAGTTTTCCCACTTTCCCCCCAGTTTTCCCACTTCCCCCCCAGTTTTCCCACTTCCCCCCCAGTTTTCCCACTTTCCCCCCAGTTTTCCCACTTTCCCCCCAGTTTTCCCACTTTCCCCCCAGTTTTCCCACTTCCCCCCCAGTTTTCCCACTTCCCCCCCAGTTTTCCCACTTTCCCCCCAGTTTTTCCCACTTTCCCCCCAGTTTTTCCCACTTTCCCCCCAGTTTTCCCACTTTCCCCCCAGTTTTCCCACTTTCCCCCCCGTTTTCCCGCTTTCCCCCCGGTTTCCCCTCCCTCCCCCAGCCCAGAGCTCCCGTCACGTCCCTCTTCTCCCTCAGTCTTCCCGGTTTCCCCTCGGCTCTCCCTGACTTTCCCGGGTCTCCCCAGACCTGAAGGACATGTCGCAGCTGGTGCTGAGGACGCGCGGGCCCCGCGCCATCTTCGCCGGGCACCGCCTGCTGCTGCACGTGGACTTCGGGGACGCCGACAAAATCCGCGTCTTCTACGGCGGCGGTGAGTGCCCCTTGGAATTCCTGCCGTTCATCCCATCCAGACTCTTTAAACTCTCCCGGTGGGATCACGCGATCCCATCCAGACTCTTTAAACTCTCCCCTGGGATCACCCAATCCCATCCAGACTCTTTAAACTCTCCCCTGGGATCACACGATCCCATCCAGACTCTTTAAACTCTCCCCGCGGGATCACACGATCCCATCCAGACTCTTTAAACTCTCCCCTGGGATCACACGATCCCATCCAGACTCTTTAAACTCTCCCCTGGGATCACACGATCCCATCCAGACTCTTTAAACTCTCCCGGTTGGATCACACGATCCCATCCAGACTCTTTAAACTCTCCCAATGGGATCACACGATCCCATCCAGACTCTTTAAACTCTCCCGGTGGGATCACGCGATCCCATCCAGACTCTTTAAACTCTCCCAGTGGAATCACACGATCCCATCCAGACTCTTTAAACTCTCCCCGCGGGATCACACGATCCCATCCAGACTCTTTAAACTCTCCCAATGGGATCACCCAATCCCATCCAGACTCTTTAAACTCTCCCGGTGGGATCACGCGATCCCATCCAGACTCTTTAAACTCTCCCAGTGGAATCACACGATCCCATCCAGACTCTTTAAACTCTCCCCGCGGGATCACACGATCCCATCCAGACTCTTTAAACTCTCCCGGTGGGATCACACGATCCCATCCAGACTCTTTAAACTCTCCCAATGGGATCACACGATCCCATCCAGACTCTTTAAACTCTCCCGGTGGGATCACGCGATCCCATCCAGACTCTTTAAACTCTCCCAGTGGGATCACACGATCCCATCCAGACTCTTTAAACTCTCCCAATGGGATCACACGATCCCATCCAGACTCTTTAAACTCTCCCCGCGGGATCACACGATCCCATCCAGACTCTTTAAACTCTCCCAGTGGGATCACACGATCCCATCCAGACTCTTTAAACTCTCCCCGCGGGATCACACGATCCCATCCAGACTCTTTAAACTCTCCCGGTGGGATCACGCGATCCCATCCAGACTCTTTAAACTCTCCCCTGGGATCACACGATCCCATCCAGACTCTTTAAACTCTCCCAGTGGGATCACACGATCCCCTCCAGACTCGGTAGACTTCAGGCACGCTGCTTCTGTGCCGTCGCTCCGGTTTGGAAGCCTTTCCTGCGGTCTCAGGTCAAATGACGGCGCTTACCCGAGGGTTGGCACCCTGCAGCTCAGTTGGAATTTTCAGCCTTCAGAGCTCCAACGAGCACCCGGATCTCTGGGGGGAATCTGGGGGGCACGGACCCCCGGCTCACCGGGATCAACCCCAACTCCTTGCGCTGCTCCTCCAGCAGCCCGTGGCGGGATTGCGCGGATCCCCGCGGGATTTGCTCCCTGTGGGGCGAAATCCGCGGCTTTCGGGGCGGCTTTAGGGGTTTGTTTGGGGTGTTAGGGACAAAGGGGGAGGGTTTGGGGTGTGAGGTGTCCGTGTCCCGCAGGTGGGGCGGAGCTGGAGAAGTTCCAGCACGTCCTGGGGGGCTCCAAGCTGGCGTACACCGTGCGGCCGGGCCGGCACTGCCACGAGAGCGTCTTCTACGTGGAGGGGCTGGCCTTCCCCGACGTGGCCTTCGCCGGCCTCGTGTCCCTGCACGTCACCCTGCTCGAGAGCCCCGAGAAGGTCCAGCCACGGGGCACGGGGGCGGGGACAGTGGGGACGGACCCCAAACCCCATTCCTGTCATTCCAGGGGGTGGGACAGCGGGGACAGACCCCAAACCCCATTCCTGTCATCCCGGGGGGTGGGACAGCGGGGACAGACCCCAAACCCCATTCCTGTCACCCCAGGGGGCTGGGATAGACCCCAAACCCCATTCCTGTCACCCCGGAGGGGGCTGGGACAGTGGGGACGGACCCCAAACCCCATTCCTGTCACCCCAGGGGGCGGCACAGCGGGGATGGACCCCAAACCCCATTCCTGTCACCCCAGGGGGCGGGACAGCGGGGACGGACCCCAAACCCCATTCCTGTCATTCCAGGGGGCTGGGACAGTGGGGACAGACCCCAAACCCCATTCCTGTCATTCCAGGGGGCTGGGACAGTGGGGACGGACCCCAAACCCCATTCCTGTCATTCCAGGGGGTGGGACAGTGGGGACAGACCCCAAACCCCATTCCTTTCATCCCAGAGGGGTTGGGACAGTGGGGACAGATCCCAAACTCCATCCTCCCATCCCAGGGGGGTTGGGACAGTGGGGACAGATCCCAAACTCCATCCTCCCATCCCAGGGGGGTTGGGACAGTGGGGACAGGTCCCAAACTCCATCCCCCCATCCCAGAGGGGTTGGGACAGTGGGGACAGGTCCCAAACTCCATCCCCCCATCCCAGGGGGGTTGGGACAGTGGGGACAGGTCCCAAACTCCATCCCCCCATCCCAGGGGGGTTGGGACAGTGGGGACAGGTCCCAAACTCCATCCCCCCATCCCAGGGGGGTTGGGACAGTGGGGACAGGTCCCAAACTCCATCCCCCCATCCCAGGGGGGTTGGGACAGTGGGGACAGGTCCCAAACTCCATCCCCCCATCCCAGGGTCTCCTGGAGTCGCCGATCTTCACGGACACCGTGGTGTTCCGCGTGGCGCCCTGGATCATGACGCCCAACACGCAGCAGCCCCTGGAGGTGTTTGTGTGCAGGTGGGTGCCGGGCGCTCCCGCCCTGCCCGCTGCCGGACGCGCTCCCAAATCCTGATTTTCCCGTTTTTTCCCCAGCGTGGACGACAACGAGGAGTTTGTGGCGGCCGTGAGCGCGCTGGCCCAGCGGGCGCAGTGCCCGCTGAGCGTGTGCCCGGCGCCGCAGAACCGCCAGGACCGCTGGATCCAGGTGGGAGCGGGGCGCGCCCGGCCCCTCCTCGCCGCGGCAGCGCCGGGGGGCTTCCCAAAATTCTCCTTCCCTTCTCCAGGATGAGGTGGAGTTCGGCTACGTCCAAGCCCCCCACAAAACCTTCCCCGTGGTCTTCGACTCGCCCCGGGACCGCGGCCTGAAGGATTTTCCCGTCAGGAGCATCCTGGTACCCAGCCCCTTCCTCCTGCCTTGCCCGGCTTGGCAAGCCCCTAAAAACTGGGATGGATCCCTTTAAAAACTGGGATGAATCCCTTTAAAAGCTGGGATGAATCCCTTTAAAAACTGGGATGAATCCCTATAAAACTGGGATGAATCCCTTTAAAAACCGGGATGAATCCCTCTGTTTCCTGCGTTTTCGGGATGGGAAGCTCCAGCACAGAGGAGTTGGGGGGTGCGGTGCTTCGGTGCCGCCAACTACATTTTTTAAACCATTTCCTCCCTTTTTCCCCCCCACCCAGGGCCCCGATTTTGGCTACGTGGCCCGGCAGGCTCCAGAGGGCGCTTCCAGCCTGGATTCCTTCGGGAATTTGGAGGTGAGCCCGCCCGTGACGGTGCGGGGCAAGGAGTACCCCTTGGGGCGCATCCTGATCGGCAGCAGCTTCCCCAGGTGAGCCGGGAGCGGAAGGCCCCCAAAAGGATTCCCCGGCCCCGTCGGGGGTCGGCTCGGGGCGGAGCCTCCCCCGGGCCCCCCAGACTGGCGGCGCTCCCGCAGGGTGGGCGGCCGCAGGGTGGCCAAGGCCGTGCGGGATTTCCTGGTGGCGCAGAAGGTGCAGGCGCCCGTGGAGCTCTTCTCGGACTGGCTGCACGTCGGCCACGTGGACGAGTTCCTGAGCTTCGTCCCCGCGTCCGACCGCAAGGTAAGGGATCCCAGGAGCGGAGAAAAAGCGGGATGAGATCCCCCCGGGAGCCCTGCCCGACCTCCTCGTCTTGCCCCGCAGGGATTCCGGCTGCTCCTGGCCAGCCCCAGCGCCTGCTACCAGCTGCTCAGGGAGAAGCAGGAGGAGGGCTTCGGAGAGGCTGCCATGTTCCAGGGTAGGCAGGGAAGGGGATGGGGCGCCGGCCGTGTTTTCCCTTTTTCCCGCAGAAGGTGATGGGGGAGGTGGATGGACCCCCGGAGCCGGCTGGGAGGGGGGGGGAGCAGAACGCAGCAGAATAAATGAATTAATTAAAAGCGGCACGGGTTGGATTCCTGGGTGGGGACGGAGCTCCGGGCTCGGAGCAGGAGCCTCATCCCGGCCGAGCGGGCACAGAATTCCAGCCCGGCTCCCCCTCGACAGGGCTGGACAGGGTGCCCAAGCCGACCATAAACGAGATCCTGGCTAACGAGGAGCTCCGCAAGTTCAATGACTACGCCCAGGTGAGGACGGGGAGCGGGAGGCTCCAATCCACCGATCCCTCCCTGTCCTTTTGTCCCCCAAACCTCCAGCCATCCTCTCTGTCCATCTCCCCACCGCTCTGTCTCTCCTTCCATCCATTCTTTCCTCTGGCTAACATTCCATCCTTCCCTCCATCCATCCATCCCTCCATCCATCCATCCATCCATCCATCCATCCATCCATCCCTCCATCCCTCCATCCATCCATCCATCCATCCCTCCATCCATCCATCCCTCCATCCCTCCATCCCTCCATCCCTCCATCCATCCATCCATCCATCCATCCATCCATCCATCCATCCATCCATCCCTCCATCCCTCCATCCCTCCATCCATCCATCCCTCCATCCATCCATCCATCATCCATCCATCCCTCCATCCATCCATCCATCCATCCACCCATCCATCCACCCATTCATCCATCATCCATCCCTCCATCCATCCATCCCTCTTTCCCTGCTCCCTCATCTCTCCATCTCCCCAGCCGTTGTCCCTCCGGCTCTCCGTCCATCCCCCTGTCCCTGTCCCTGTCCCTGTCCCTGTCCCTGTCCCTGTCCCTGTCCCTGCGCTCCCCCGCCCCGCTGACCTGTCCCTGCGGCTCCCAGAGCTGCATCAGCTGGAACCGGGACATCCTGAAGCGCTCGCTGGGCCTGGCCGAGCCGGACATCCTGGACATCCCGCAGCTCTTCCAGGGCGACGCCGCCTCGGGGGCCGTGGCCTTCTTCCCGGACATGGTAGCGCCTCCCGGAGCCCCCCGGGCACCGATCGGGGCCGGGGTGTCCCCCACGGGATCGGGCCGGGGTGTCCCTGATGGGATCGGGGCCGGGGTGTCCCCCATGGGATCGGGCCGGGGTGTCCCCTGATGGGATCGGGGCCGGGGTGTCCCCTGATGGGATCGGGGCGGGGTGTCCCTGATGGGATCGGGGCGGGGTGTCCCCTGATGGGATCGGGCCGGGGTGTCCCCCACGGGATCGGGGCGGGGTGTCCCCCATGGGATCGGGCCGGGGTGTCCCTGATGGGATCGGGGCCGGGGTGTCCCCCATGGGATCGGGCCGGGGTGTCCCCCATGGGATCGGGGCGGGGTGTCCCCTGATGGGATCGGGGCGGGGTCTCCCCTGATGGGATCGGGCCGGGGTGTCCCCCATGGGATCGGGCCGGGGTGTCCCCTGATGGGATCGGGGCGGGGTGTCCCTGATGGGATCGGGCCGGGGTGTCCCCCATGGGATCGGGGCGGGGTCTCCCCTGATGGGATCGGGCCGGGGTGTCCCCCATGGGATCGGGGCCGGGGTGTCCCCCATGGGATCGGGGCCGGGGTGTCCCCCATGGGATCGGGCCGGGGTGTCCCCCATGGGATCGGGCCGGGGTGTCCCCCACGGGATCGGGGCGGGGTGTCCCCCATGGGATCGGGCCGGGGTGTCCCTGATGGGATCGGGGCCGGGGTGTCCCCCATGGGATCGGGCCGGGGTGTCCCCCATGGGATCGGGGCGGGGTGTCCCCTGATGGGATCGGGGCGGGGTCTCCCCTGATGGGATCGGGCCGGGGTGTCCCCCATGGGATCGGGGCCGGGGTGTCCCCCATGGGATCGGGGCGGGGTGTCCCCCATGGGATCGGGCCGGGGTGTCCCCCATGGGATCGGGCCGGGCTGTCCCCCACGGGATCGGGGCGGGGTGTCCCCCATGGGATCGGGGCGGGGTGTCCCCGTGTCGGGGCGTGGCCGGGACACTCCCGGCCGCAATCTGGGCGCTGCAGGTGAACATGCTGGTGCTGGGCCGGCACCTGGGCATCCCCAAGCCCTTCGGGCCCGTGGTGGGCGGGCGCTGCTGCCTGGAGCAGCGTGTGCGGGAGCTGCTGGAGCCGCTGGGCCTCTCCTGCACCTTCATCGACGACTTCTTCTCCTACCACGTCCTGCTGGGCGAGGTGCACTGCGGCACCAACGTGCGCCGCAAGCCCTTCGCCTTCAAGTGGTGGCACGTGGTGCCCTGAGGCGGCTCCGCGTCCCCTGCGCGTCCCCCCGTGTCCCCTCCGCGTCCCCCCGTGTCCCCTCCGTGTCCCCCCCGCGTCCCCCCCCGTGTCCCCCCCGTGTCCCCCCCGCGTCCCCTCCGTGTCCCCTCCGCGTCCCCCCCGTGTCCCCCCGTGTCCCCCCGTGTCCCCCCGTGTCCCCCCGTGTCCCCCCCGTGTCCCCCCGTGTCCCCCGTGCCCTGTCCCTGCCCAAGTGCCTCTGGTGCAGGAAATAAATCCGCGCTGCGGCTCCGGGGCCCCGCGGGGCTGTCCCGGCACTGCGACAACCCGGAGCGGTGACAGTGGCGGCCATGGGGCGGGCGGGGCTCCGGGGCCGCCGTGCCCACGCGGGGGAAGCACCCACGGAAAACAGGGAATCCGGGAATTACAGAATCCTGGAATGGTTGGGATGGGACGCAGGGAGCTTCAGGCCCATCCGTTCCCAGGGCACGGACACCTTCCAGGGCCTGGGACACTTCCAGGCATCCAGCGGCAGCCACAGCTGCTCCGGGAATTCCATCCCAGCTCTGCCGGTGGGGTCTCTGCAGGATTCCCTCTCCTGCTCCATCCCTGGCTCATTCCCATCGGGAATCGGCGCCTCCAGCTCAGCAGCTGATCCCACTGCCATCCCAGCCCGGGAACCCATCCCAGCCAGAGGGGGAGCCCGGTGGGGCCGTGACTGAGCCCTGCCAGAATTCCAGAGGGACGGAATCCGCTGCTGTTCCCTTGGAGTGACCCCACACAGGGACAGGGACCCTGATCCCAGAGCTGTGTCCTGGGAATTCCAGAGGGAAAATGGGACAGGGACCCCGATCCCAGAGCTGTGTCCTGGGGAATTCCAGAGGGAAAATGGGACAGGGACCCCGATCCCAGAGCTGTGTCCTGGGAATTCCAGAGGGAAAATGGGACAGGGACCCCGATCCCAGAGCTGTGTCCTGGGAATTCCAGAGGGAAAATGGGACAGGGACCCCGATCCCAGAGCTGTGTCCTGGGGAATTCCAGAGGGAAAATGGGACAGGGACCCCGATCCCAGAGCTGTGTCCTGGGAATTCCAGAGGGAAAATGGGACAGGGACCCCGATCCCAGAGCTGTGTCCTGGGAATTCCAGAGGGAAAATGGGACAGGGACCCCGATCCCAGAGCTGTGTCCTGGGAATTCCAGAGGGAAAATGGGACAGGGACCCCGATCCCAGAGCTGTGTCCTGGGAATTCCAGAGGGAAAATGGGACAAGGACCCCGATCCCAGAGCTGTGTCCTGCAGAATTCCAGAGGGAAATCCTCGGGAATGCGGGAACGCCCCCCCCCATGCGGGGTTTAGTTGATCCCCCGCTCCCAAATCCCAAATCTCCCTAGAAAAGCGGGATTTGGGATTTTCCAGCCCGGAGCTCCCCTCTCCAAACCCCCTGGGAAACAAATCCCGATCCCAAAAATTGACCAAACCCCATTTGTTCTGTTTTACTGCAAACTCCCCGAGCGCCGCCCCGGGGGAGATGGGAAGGAGCAAAAATCCATGGACAAAATCCAGGAGAATCCCTAAAAACGGCCCGAAGGGAGCGGGAATGGCGCGGGGCAGAGGCGGGCTCTGCTCCTGAAGGCACCTCGAGATTCCAGCACAGTGACCTGGCACGGAGGGAACTGGGGGTGAGGGAACGCGGGAATTCCGGCTGATCCCGGGCCAAACCATCCGCCAGGAGGAAAAACAAACCAACCCCATCCCGAATTCCCGGGAAAAAAAAAAAAAAAAATTCCTTTGGGACTCCCCTCGTGATCCCTGAGATGTCCCCGGGGTGGGCGAGGGCGGGGAGGGGAGGCCGGGAATGCTGCTGGGATGGGATCCGGGATCCCTGCGGATGCTGGAGGGGGTGGGAGGCGGGAAATCTGGGAATTGTAGCACCCAAAGTAGGGAAAACCAGCCAAAAATGGGAATTCTGGGGGGAAAAAATGGGAATACGGGGGAAAAAATGGGAATACGGGGGGAAAAACCAGGTGTGGGCAGCTGCTCTTTCGGGATCCCAAATCCCTACAGGGATCCCAAGGCGGGATCGGATCCCCAGAGCGATCCCGAGCCGGCAGCCACAGAGATTGGGGGCTGGAAAAACGGGAAACAGTAAAAAAAGCGGCGGAAAAATACAAAACCAAATAAAAGAGCTCAAGGGCAGACCCGACGAAAGGCGGGGCGGGACGCGCCGGAAGGTCCGGCGGCCCTCGGGAATTCCAGAAGCCGGGAATGCGGGCGGGAGTGACCCCCCGGAGGGCTGGGAATGCAGGAACGGGGAGGGAGAACGGCGGCCGGGATGGAGGAGCGGGATCGGGATCGGGATCGGGATCGGGATGGGGATCGGGGCCCCTCAGAGGGTGCGGGGGTTGTACTCCGGGAGCTTCCGCAGCTTCTCCTGCTCCGCCTCCGACTCGTCTCGGGCGATCACCAGGGAGTGGGAATAGCCCATGGCCACCTGGAATGGGAAACCTGGGAATGGGAATAGCCCATGGCCACCTGGAATGGGAAACCTGGGAATGGGAACAGCCCATGGGCACCTGGAATGGGAAAACTGGGAATGGGAACAGCCCATGGGCACCTGGAATGGGAAAACTGGGAATGGGAATAGCCCATGGGCACCTGGAATGGGAAACCTGGGAATGGGAATGGGAAACCTGGGAATGGGAATAGCCCATGGGCACCAGGAATGGGAAACCTGGGAATGGGAATAGCCCATGGGCACCTGGAATGGGAAACCTGGGAATGGGAACAGCCCTGGGCACCTGGAATGGGAAACCTGGGAATGGGAACAGCCCATGGCCACCTGGAATGGGAAAACTGGGAATGGGAATAGCCCTTGGCACCTGGAATGGGAATGGGAAAACTGGGAATGGGAATAGCCCTGGGCACCGGGAATGGGAAACCTGGGAATGGGAATAGCCCTGGGCACCGGGAATGGGAAACCTGGGAATGGGAACAGCCCATGGCCACCTGGAATGGGAAAACTGGGAATGGGAACAGCCCATGGCCACCTGGAATGGGAAACCTGGGAATGGGAATAGCCCATGGGCACCTGGAATGGGAAAACTGGGAATGGGAACAGCCCATGGCCACCTGGAATGGGAAACCTGGGAATGGGAACAGCCCATGGGCACCTGGAATGGGAAAACTGGGAATGGGAATAGCCCATGGACACCTGGAATGGGAATGGGAAACCTGGGAATGGGAACAGCCCATGGGCACCTGGAATGGGAAAACTGGGAATGGGAATAGCCCTGGGCACCTGGAATGGGAAACCTGGGAATGGGAACAGCCCTGGGCACCTGGAATGGGAAACCTGGGAATGGGAACAGCCCTGGGCACCTGGAATGGGAAACCTGGGAATGGGAACAGCCCTGGGCACCGGGAATGGGAATGGGAACAGCCCTGGGCCCCGGGAATGGGAATGGGAACAGCCCTGGGCCCCGGGAATGGGCCCGGGCTGGCTGTGGCCCGGTCGCGGCCCCGGCCGGCCCGGCGATCCCGGTGTCCCATCCCGTCCCCGGTGCCGTGGGCGCGGCCCCGCCCGTCTCCCCCTGACCTGCTCCGTGTAAATCCCGTCCAGCGTTTTCACCTCCTGCGCCGCCGTGGACGACTTGGGCTTGTGGTCCCCGTAGCCCTGTGGGGCACCCCACGGACAGGGATCAGTGGGGTTTGGGGTCCCAGAGCCCTGTGGGGCACCCCACGGACAGGGATCAGTGGGGTTTGGGGTCCATCAGCCCTGTGGGGCACCCCACGGACAGGGATCAGTGGGGTTTGGGGTCCATCAGCCCTGTGGGGCACCCCACGGACAGGGATCAGTGGGGTTTGGGGTCCATCAGCCCTGTGGGGCACCCCACGGACAGGGATCAGTGGGGCCGGGGTTTGGGCTTTGGGATTTTGGGGTGTCCTTTCGGGTTTTGGGACGCAGTTTGGGGTTTAGGGGCGCAGTTTGGGGTTTTGAGGCGCAGTTTGGGGTTCTGGGGTGTCATTTGGGGTTTTGGGGCACAGTTTGGGGTGTCTGGGGCGCAGTTTGGGGTTTTGGGGCGCAGTTTGGGGTTTTGGGGCGCAATTTGGGATTTTGGGGCGCAGTTTGGGGTTCTGGGGCGCAGTTTGGGGTTTTGGGGCGCAATTTGGGATTTTGGGGCACAGTTTGGGGTTTTGGGGCTCAGTTTGGGGTTTTGGGGCGCAGTTTGGGGTCTGGGGTGTCATTTGGGGTTTTGAGGCGCAGTTTCGGATTTTGGGGCTCAGTTTGGGGTGTCTGGGGCACAGTTTGGGATTTTGGGGCAGAGTTTGGGGTTTTGGGGCACAGTTTGGGGTTTTGGGGCGCAGTTTGGGGTTCTGGGGTGTCATTTGGGGTTTTGGGGCGCAGTTTGGGGTTTTGGGGCGCAGTTTGGGGTTCTGGGGTGTCATTTGGGGTTTTGAGGCCCAGTTTGGGGTTTTGGGGTGCAGTTTGGGGTTTTGGGGCGCAGTCTGGGGTTCTGGGGTGTCATTTGGGGTTTTGGGGCGCAGTTTGGGGTTTTGGGGTGCAGTTTGGGGTTTTGGGGCGCAGTCTGGGGTTCTGGGGTGTCATTTGGGGTTTTGGGGCTCAGTTTGGGGTTCTGGGGCGCAGTTTGGGGTTTTGGGGCGCAGTTTGGGGTTTTGGGGTGTCATTTGGGGTTTTGGGGCGCAGTTTGGGGTTTTGGGGCGCAGTTTGGGGTTTTGGGGTGTCATTTGGGGTTTTGGGGCGCAGTTTGGGGTTTTGGGGTGTCATTTGGGGTTTGGGGGCGCAGTTTGGGATTTTGGGGCACAGTTTGGGGTTCTGGGGTGTCATTTGGGGTTTGGGGGCGCAGTTTGGGATTTTGGGGCGCAGTTTGGGGTTTTGGGGCGCAGTTTGGGGTTTTGGGGCGCAGTTTGGGATTTTGGGGCGCAGTTTGGGGTGTCTGGGGCGCAGTTTGGGGTTTTGGGGCGCAGTTTGGGGTCCGGGGTGTCATTTGGGGTTTTGGGGCGCAGTTTGGGGTTCTGGGGTGTCATTTGGGGTTCTGGGGCGCAGTTTGGGGTTTTGGGGCGCAGTTTGGGGTTTTGAGGCGCAGTTTCGGATTTTGGGGCTCAGTTTGGGGTTTTGGGGCGCAGTTTGGGGTTCTGGGGCGCAGTTTGGGATTTTGGGGCGCAGTTTGGGGTGTCTGAGGCGCAGTTTGGGGTTTTGGGGCTCAGTTTGGGGTTTTGGGGCGCAGTTTGGGGTTTTGGGGTGTCATTTGGGGTTTTGGGGTGTCATTTGGGGTTTTGGGGCCCAGTTTGGGGTTTTGGGGCGCAGTTTGGGGTTTTGGGGCCCAGTTTGGGGTTTTGGGGCGCAGTTTGGGGTTTTGGGGTGTCATATGGGATTTTGGGGCTCAGTTTGGGGTGTCTGGGGCGCAGTTTGGGATTTTGGGGCGCAGTTTGGGGTTTTGGGGCGCAGTTTGGGGTTTTGGGGCGCAGTTTGGGGTCTGGGGTGTCATTTGGGGTTTTGAGGCGCAGTTTCGGATTTTGGGGCTCAGTTTGGGGTTTTGGGGCACAGTTTGGGGTTTTGGGGCGCAGTTTGGGGTCCGGGGTGTCATTTGGGGTTTTGGGGCGCAGTTTGGGGTTCTGGGGTGTCATTTGGGGTTTTGGGGCGCAGTTTGGGGTTTTGGGGCGCAGTTTGGGGTTCTGGGGCGCAGTTTGGGGTTCTGGGGTGTCATTTGGGGTTTTGGGGCGCAGTTTGGGGTTTTGGGGCGCAGTTTGGGGTTTTGGGGTGTCATTTGGGGTGTTTGGGGCGCAGTTTGGGGTTTTGGGGCGCAGTTTGGGGTTTTGGGGCGCAGTTTGGGGTCCGGGGCGGTTACCAGCTCCCCGAAGGTGGGCGAGGGCCCCCAGCTGATGGTGGGTGTGGGGTGTCATTTGGGGTTTTGGGGCTCAGTTTGGGGTTTTGGGGCGCAGTTTGGGGTTTTGGGGTGTCATTTGGGATTTTGGGGCGCAGTTTGGGGTTTTGGGGCTCAGTTTGGGGTTTTCGGGCGCAGTTTGGGGTTTTGGGGCCCAGTTTGGGGTTTTGGGGCGCAGTTTGGGGTTTTGGGGTGTCATTTGGGGTTTTGGGGCTCAGTTTGGGGTTTTGGGGCGCAGTTTGGGGTTTTGGGGCCCAGTTTGGGATTTTGGGGCGCAGTTTGGGATTTTGGGGCGCAGTTTGGGGTTCTGGGGTGTCATTTGGGGTTTTGGGGCTCAGTTTGGGGTTTTGGGGTGTCATTTGGGGTTTAGGGGTACAGTTTGGAGTTTTGGGGTGTCATTTGGGGTTTTGGGGCGCACTTTGGGGTTTTGGGGCTCAGTTTGGGGTTTTGGGGCTCAGTTTGGGGTTTTGGGGCGCAGTTTGGGGTTTTGGGGCGCAGTTTGGGGTGTCTGGGGCGCAGTTTGGGGTTTTGGGGTGTCATTTGGGGTTTTGGGGCGCAGTTTGGGGTTTTGGGGCGCAGTTTGGGGATTTGGGGCGCAGTTTGGGGTTCTGGGGCGCAGTTTGGGGTTTTGGGGCGCAGTTTGGGGTTTTGGGGCGCAGTTTGGGGTTTTGGGGCGCAGTTTGGGGTTTTGGGGCGCAGTTTGGGGCCCGGGGCGGTTACCAGCTCCCCGAAGGTGGGCGAGGGCCCCCAGCTGATGGTGCTCTCGTCGGCCGCCACGATGACGGAGCTCTTCCTGCAAGGCGGGGCAGCGCTGAGCGCCGGCGCCCGGGAGCGGCCCCGGGACGGGCGCGGCCCGGCGGCGCACTCACCCGCAGGCCAGGCTGCGGATCTTCCACCCGCACAGGTCCTGCACCGCCTTGGGGTACATGGTGGATTCCCGGGAAGTGTTGGTGGCGCCCCAGAAGAACAGTCCGCCTGCGGGGGATCCCAGCTGTCAGGGGCTTCCCGGAATTCCCGGATCCCGGGATCCCACCTGGCAGGGGGTTCCCGGAATTCCCAGATCCCGGGATCCCACCTGGCAGGGAACTCCTGGAATTCCCAGATCCCGGGATCCCACCTGGCAGGGGCTTCCAGGAATTCCCAGATCCCGGGTTCCCACCTGGCAGGGGCTTCCAGGAATTCCCGGATCCCGGGATCCCACCTGGCAGGGGGTTCCCGGAATTCCCAGATCCCGGGATCCCACCTGGCAGGGGCTTCCAGGAATTCCCGGATCCCGGGATCCCACCTGGCAGGGGGTTCCCGGAATTCCCAGATCCCGGGATCCCACTTGTCAGGGAGTTCCCGGAATTCCCAGATCCTGGGATCCCTGGAATTCCGGCATTCCCCATCCCCGCCTGTCTCACCAACACCCCCCGGCATTCCGGCACTCCGGAATTCCAGCCACCCGGCATTCCGGCACTCCGGCATTCCAGCACTCCGGCATTCCAGCCCTCCGGCCCTCCGGCATTCCGGCCCTCCCACCTGTCTCGCTGACGGCGAAGGAGCAGGTGTATCCGGCGTAGATCTGCGCGGCGCCGCGCCCGGGGAAGTCGAAGAGCTTCACCAGCCGCGGAACCATCTCGTCCTTCTGCTCCGCGTGGCCCAGGCGCCCGTAGCCGCCGAAGCCCCAGGAGAAGACGCGCTTCTGGGAATCCAGCACCAGCTGGGAACCGGGGAACAGGCCTCAGGGATCCCGGAGATCCCAGGAAATGAGATCCCTGGGAATCCGGGATCGGCTGGGAACCAGGACACCGGCCTCAGGGATCCCGGAGATCCCAGGAAATGACATCCCTGGGAATCCGGGACCGGCTGGGAACCAGGACACCGGCCTCAGGGATCCCCGAGATCCCAGGAAATGAGATCCCTGGGAATCCGGGATCGGCTGGGAACCAGGACACCGGCCTCAGGGATCCCCGAGATCCCAGGAAATGAGATCCCTGGGAATCTGGGACCGGCTGGGAACCAGGACACCGGCCTCAGGGATCCCAGAGATCCCAGGAAATGACATCCCTGGGAATCCGGGATCGGCTAGGAACCAGGACACCGGCCTCAGGGATCCCAGAGATCCCAGGAAATGACATCCCTGGGAATCCGGGATCGGCTAGGAACCAGGACACCGGCCTCAGGGATCCCGGAGATCCCAGGAAATGACATCCCTGGGAATCTGGGATCGGCTGGGATGAAGGGGTCAGAGGCTGAGAGCCGGGCTCTCCCGTTCCTCTCCATTCCCGCTCTCCCGTTCCCACCCATCCCCCTCTTCCATTCCTGTCCGTTCCCTGCTCTCCCATTCCCCTCTCCATTCCCATGCAGCCCTACTCTCCCGTTCCCGTTCCCATTCCCAATCCCAATCCCAATCCCAATCCCATTCCCAATCCCATTCCCATTCCCATTCCCAATCCCATTCCCGTTCCCATTCCCATTATCCCGTTATCCCGTTGTCCCGTCCTCCCGGCGCGGGCGCTCACGGTGTGGTTGGCCCCGCAGGCCATGTCCCGCAGCCATTCCCATTCCCGTTCCCATTCCCATTCCCAATCCCATTCCCATTCCCATTCCCGTTCCCATTCCCATTATCCCACGATCCCGTCGTTATCCCGTTGTCCCGTCCTCCCGGCGCGGGCGCTCACGGTGTGGTTGGCCCCGCAGGCCACGTCGCGCACCACGACGTTGGGCACGGGCAGCACCTGCCCGTCCTTGGTGCGCTCCACGAAGAGCGCCAGGCGCCGCGGCAGCAGCTCGCAGTCGTACTCGATGCGCTGCGCCCGCGCGATGAACTTCCCGTCGGAATTGTGGCCTGCCGCGCCGGGAACGGGACACAGAGACGTCCTGCGGGATCGACCCCAACGGCCCCATCCCGGGGGATCGACCCCAACGGCCCCATCCCGGGGATCGACCCCAACGGCCCCATCCCGGGGATCGACCCCAACGGCCCCATCCCGGGGATCGACCCCAACGGCCCCATCCCAGGGATCGACCCCAACGGCCCCATCCCATGGGATCGACCCCAATGGCCCCATCCCGGGGATCGACCCCAATGGCCCCATCCCGGGGATCGACCCCAACGGCCCCATCCCGGGGACCGACCCCAACGGCCCCATCCCGGGGGATCAGCCTGAACCAGCCCCAATCCCATGGGATGATCCTGAACTGACCTGATCCCATGGGATGATCCCAAACCCACGGGATGATCCCAAACCCACGGGATGATCCCAAATCCCGTCCCCAGCTCTCCGTACTGGGGACCCCCAAAGGAAGACGTGTCCCCCGGGGCCGATCCCACGGGCCGCTCCCGGCTTTCCCGCGCGTTCCCGGGGCCAATCCCGGCTTTCCCGCGCGTTCCCGGAGCCGATCCCGGCTTTCCCGCGCGTTCCCGGGGCCGCTCCCAGCTTTCCCGGGGCCGCTGCCGGGTTGCCGTACCCAGCTGGCCGTACTCGGGGCACCCGAAGGAGTAGAGGTTGCCCTTGCAGTCCATGACCATGCTGAACTCGGCCCCGCAGCCCAGCTTGCAGATCGGCTGCCCGTTGTACAGGATCTGGGAAAAGCCGGGAAATCGGCGTCAGGAAAAGCGGGAAAACCGGGGAATTCCCACGGGAAAGCCCGGACCTGCGGGGAAAAACGGGATGGAAAAACGTGCGAGGAGCGGGTAAAACGGGAAAACACCGGAAAAGCAGCATGGGAAAAACACTGGAAAAGGGGGATTGCCGCGGGAAGTCCTTGATCCATGGGAAAAGCGGGAAAAAGGGGATCGAAAAACACGGGGAAAAGGGAAAAACACGGGACCCAGAAATGCAGGAAAAGGATAAAACACAGGATCAGAAACGTGGGGAAAAGGGAAGAAAGGTGAATTTCCACAGGAAATCCCTGATCTGCAGGAAAAGCCGGAAAAAACGGGCTCCCAAAAAATAAACTTGGGGAAGAGGGGAAAACAACCACGCGAATTTCCATCCGGAAAATCCCCGAAATCCCCCAAACCGCACGGTCCAAAGGCCCCGGCTCCTCCTTTTCCCCCGCCTTCCGCCGGCAACGGCCGGCAGCCGAGAGGGAACCCGCGCGTCCCGCGGCGCATTTCCCGGGGCCGCTTCACCGGAAGCCCCCAAGGCCGCGGATCCCTCCCCCCCCAGGATCCCGGGATTCCGGGGCGGTACCTGGGTGGGGCGGATCCCGGGATTCCGGGGCGGTACCTGGGTGGGGTGGATCCTTCCCCCCCGGATCCCGGGGATTCTGGGGCGGTACCTGGGTGGGGCGGATCCCTCCCCCCCGGATCCCGGGATTCCGGGGCGGTACCTGGGTGGGGCGGATCCCCCCATCCCCGGATCCCGGGATTCCGGGGCGGTACCTGGGTGGGGCGGATCCCGGGATTCCGGGGCGGTACCTGGGTGGGGCGGATCCCCTCCCCCCCGGATCCCCGGGATTCCGGGGCGGTACCTGGGTGGGGCGGATCCCGGGATTCCGGGGCGGTACCTGGGTGGGGCGGATCCCTCCCCCCCCGGATCCCGGGATTCCGGGGCGGTACCTGGGTGGGGCTGGGCACGGCGTCCGTCTGGTTCCCCCAGGCCCAGCTGGCCCAGCTTGTTCTCGCCGAAGGCGAACACGGCGCCGCTCTCATGCGGGAACACGGCGGCGGCGCGTGGGGAACGCCGACGCGGGGGACAGAGCTCGCGGGATTTGGGAAAAGGGGCAGGGTTCCGGGGAAAAGGGAGGATTTGGGGATAAAGGGGAGGATTTGGGGCAAAAGGGGCAGATTTTGAAGGAAAAGGGGCTGATTTTGGGGCCGTTTTCCCGGGATTCTGGGGGAAAGGGGCGGATATGGGGCAGTTTCTCCAGGATTCGGGGCTGTTTCCTGGGGACTCAGTGCAGCTTCCCGGGCCTGGGGCAGTCTTCCCGGGATCGGGTGCAGTTTCCCCAGGATCGGGCGCGGTTTCCCAGGATCAGTTTCCCCGGGATCGGTTTCGGTTTCCCCGGGATTGGGTGCGGTTTCCCCAGGATCGGTTTCCCCGGGATTGGGCGCGGTTTCCCCGGGATCAGTTTCCCCAGGATCGGGCACGGTTTCCCCGGGATCGGTTTGCCTGGATCGGTTTCGGTTTCCCCCGGGATTGGGCGTGGTTTCCCCCCGGATCGGTTTCCCCGGGATCGGTTTCCCCGGGATCGGGCGCGGTTTCCCTGGGATCGGTTTCCCCGGGATCGGGATTGGTTCTCCCCAGGATCGGGCGTGGTTTCCCCGGGATCGGTGCAGTTTCCCTGGGATTGGGTGCGGTTTTCCCCGGGATCGGTTTCCCCGGGATCGGGCGTGGTTCCCCTGGGATCGGGCGTGGTTTCCCCGGGACTGGTGCAGTTTCCCCGGGATTGGGCGTGGTTTCCCTGGGATCGGTTTCCCCGGGATCGGTTTTGGTTTCCCCGGGATCGGGATCGGTTTCCCCGGGATTGGGCGTGGTTTCCCCGGGATTGGGCGCGGTTTCCCCAGGATCAGTTTCCCCGGGATCGGTTTCGGTTTCCCCGGGATTGGGCGTAGTTTCCCCAGGATCGGTTTCCCCGGGATGGGTTTCCCCGGGATGGGTTTCGGCGGGATGGGTTTCCCCCCGGGATGGGTTTCCCCGGGACGGGTTTCGGCGGGATGGGGCGCGTCTCCCGGGCGCGGGGCCGTACCGGTCAGTGCCAGCGTGTGGTTCCTGCCGCAGGCGGCCGCCACGATGCTCTCGCCGCCCAGGGCCTCGATGGGCCGCGGCGCCTCCACGCGCTTCGTGTCCCCGTGCCCCAGCTGCCCCTTCTCGTTCCGGCCTGCGCGCGTCCCGAGAAACCACGGAATTCCGGCCTCGGCCGGCCCGGGAAACCGCGCCCCCCGCGCCAATCCCTGCCCCGCCCTGCCGCGCATTCCCCACCCGGGATCCCGGGATTCCCACCCAGGATCCCAGGATTCCCAACCCAGGATCCCAGGATTCCCCACCCAGGATCCCAGGATTCCACACCCGGGATCCCAGGATTTCAACCAGGATCCCAGGATTCCACCAACCCAGGATCCCAGGATTCCCCACCCAGGATTCCCAACCCAGGAGCCCAGGATTCCCCACCCAGGATTCCCCACCCAGGATCCCAGGATCCCAGGATCCATCAGGCCGGACAATCCCTGCCCTGCCACACATTCCCCACCCAGGATCCCCAGGATTCCCAACCCGGGATTCCAGGATTCCCCACCCAGGATCCCAGGATTCCCAACCCAGGATCCCAGGATCCATCGGGCCAGGACAATCCCCCGCCCCGTCACACATTCCCCACCCAGGATCCCAGGATCCCGGGATCCCTCAGTGCCACTCCCGGCCCATCCCAGCCCCATGTCCCCCTCGCTGCCGCTGCCGTCCCAGCCCGTGGCTCCGCAGGGCTGCGGCCACCAGGATCCCCGGATCCCGCTGAACCCCAAATCCTCGGATTCATCCCACGGATCCCGCCGGCCCCGGCCCCCCCGGGGTGTTCCCGCCCTCCGGCAGATCCCCGGAAATCCGGGATCCGTCCCCCCAGCCCGGGGTGGATCACAGCGCTCACCCAGGGCAGAAACAAAGGGAGCCTTGAGCGGGAAGAGGATTTCTGGGATGGATCCCGGGATCCTGGGGGGTTTCTGGGATGGATCCCAGGATCTCGGGGGGTTTCTGGGATGGATCCTGGGTGGTTTCTGGGATGGATCCCGGGATCCCGGGGGGTTTCTGGGATGGATCCCGGGCGGTTTCTGGGATGGATCCTGGGTTCCCAGGTGGTTTCTGGGATGGATCCCGGGATCCCGGGGGGTTTCTGGGATGGATCCCGGGATCCCGGGGGGGTTTCTGGGATGGATCCCGGGATCCCGGGGGGTTTCTGGGATGGATCCTGGGTTCCCAGGGGGTTTCTGGGATGGATCCCGGGATCTCGGGGGGTTTCTGGGATGGATCCTGGGATCCTGGGAGGTTTCTGGGATGGATCCTGGGTGGTTTCTGGGATGGATCCTGGGTTCCCGGGGGGTTTCTGGGATGGATCCCGGGATCCCGGGGGGTTTCTGGGGACGGATCCCGGGGGGGTTTCTGGGATGGATCCCGGGGGGTTTGTGGGATGGATCCCGGGTGGTTGTGGGATGGATCCCGGCGGGTTTGCGGGAGGGATCCCGGGTTCCCGGGGGGTTTCTGGGATGGATCCCGGGGGGTTTGTGGGACGGATCCCGGCGGGTTTGCGGGACGGATCCCGGGTTCCCGGCGGGTTTGCGGGAGGGATCCCGGCTCACCCCAGCTCCAGAGGCGCCCCTCGGCCGTGATGAGCAGGCTGTGCGCGGCGCAGGGCCCCGACACCACCGAGCGCACGCGCAGCGCCCCCAGGCTGCCGTAGCGGTGCCGGCCCCCACAGGTTCTGCCCCAGGTTCCGGAACGCCGCTGGAAAACAACGGCAACGGCCGGAGTCAGTGCCGGGAAAACGGGGATTGGTGCTGGGAAAAATGGGAATCAGACCCAGGAAAAATGGGAATCAGTGCCGGGAAAATGGGAATCGGTCCTGGGAAAAACAGGAATCAGTCCCGGGAAAATGGGAATCAGTCTCGGGAATGGCAGCTGGGAAAATCAGCCAGCCGAAAATCCTGCTGGAATACTGGAAAAATCATCTGGAAAAATAATCCAGGAAAACAGTCCAGGAGAATCTGGGAAAATCAATGAGGAAAATCATCTGGGAAAAACAATCCGGGAAAATCGTCATCTGGGAAAAAAAATCTGGGAAATGAACCAGGAGAATTTGGGAAAATCAATGAGGAAAATAATCCAGGAAAGTCATCTGGGAAAATCCAGGAAAATCTGGGAAAAGCTGGAGAAATCAAGGAGGAAAATCATCGGGGAATACCGGGGAAAATCCAGGAAAATCATCCGGGGAAAATCATCCGGGAAAATCCCGGAAAATCCGGGGAAACCCTCCAGGCAAACGGAGAATTCCGTGGAAATCCGGGCTAATGCCGGAGGGACGGGGGCCGCCCCGCGGAGAGCGCAGGACGAGGATCAACGCTAATTAACGAGCCCAAACGAGGGGGCTCCCCCCGCCGGCCCCGGCCAAGGGGCTCCAATCGGGCTCCTCCCCCCGCAATTAACGGCAGTCGTTAACGAGAAACGGAGGACAGCGAGCGGGAATCTCAACGAGCAGCGAAGGAATCCAAGGCGCCGCCCAAAGGAAGGAATCCAAGCGCGGCTCCGCCCCTCGTTAACTCACCTCCGACGGTAATTAATCAGCAATTAAACAGCGTTTGGATGCTAATTAAGTATCAATGAAGTGTGAATTAAATGTTAGCCAAATGCCAATGAAACTTCAGTTAAATCTCAATTAAATAAGAATTAAATAGTGATTAAATGTTAATTAATATTAATTAAATATTGATTAATTATCAAGGAAATATGAGTTAAATACTAATTACATAAGAATAAAATACTCATCAAATATTAACTCACTGTTATCAAATATTGATTAAGTATCACTTAAATATCAGTTAAATCTCAATTAAATAAGAATTAAATACTGATTAAATGTTAATTAAATATTAATTAAATATTAATTAAGCATCAATTGCCAACAAACTACGAATTAAACACTGGTTAAATACGAATTTAATAATAATTAAGTATTGATCAAATATTAATAAAGTGTTATCAAATATTAATTAAATATCAATTAAATGTCAATTAAGTATCGATTAAATATGAATCAAATACGAATTAAATCTTGATTAGATATTAATTAAATACTACAGCGCAGGAACAGGAGGGGCCCAACCGCTGAACCCCAAACGCGCCCCCAATTAACGAGGTTTAATTGGCCCTGGCAAACCTGCCCCAGTTCCGGGGAGACATCGGGGGCTCCTCCCCCGTTAATCGATTGATTGATTAATTAATCGGAACCAAACAAAAGCAATCAGGGGAATTAACGAATTACGAATGCATCAAAACCCCAAGCGGGGCCCAGCCTGGCTTTGCTGGAGCGCCAGCGCACCCCCAATTAATAGAGATGGGGCCGGGACTAATTAATTAATTAGTGAAATGAATGAAGCAGCACCACACCCACTAATCAGGACAATTAACGAACTCTAATTAGAGCCAGACCAAACGAGGCCCTGACCTGGCTCTGCTGTCCCCCGAACTCTGGCCCAAAGCGTTAATTACAAAGTAATTAACACCAATTAATCACACAGCCATTAACGAGGGCCTAATCCGCCCCAGGACGTAATTAATACCGCGATCACCGGTAACGAGGCCGTGCCCTGCCCGCCCAAAACGTTAATTACTAATTAATACCAATTAGTCACAGCCATTAGCAAGCCCCAACCCTGCCCCAAACCGTCCATTGATTACTAATTAATACCAATTAATTAATTGGCAGTTAAGGAGCCCCAACCCTGCCCCAAACCATCCATTGATTACTAATTAATACCAATTAATTAATTGGCAGTTAAGGAGCCCCAAC